>NC_133688.1:14065000-15265000 GCF_048934315.1 Petromyzon marinus | reverse complement strand
TGTGCATGTACACGTGTGCATTTGAAGCCCCTTTGTCAACCCACTGCTGGACAAGGGTCTCCCCACGCTGTGTGGGTCATCATTTTTGTTTTTTACCAAACAAGACCGCAATGATCAGTGAATGTTGATGAAGGTGGGGGAGCATAGACATGGGAGGATAGAAGTACAGCACAGCAACACATGTTGCTGCACTGCCGCCTGCTCTCCATCACGTAGCTTTTAATATAACCTGAGGTGCATGGTGATCACACATGCCAAACACTCTCCAGGCTCAATTCCATTCAGCTTCTGGGATCTAATGAGATTTTTTATTTTGCTTCCAATGCAGTGTTATTGGCAAATGTTTGTTTTTATTATATTGGGCACATTCTCAATTATGTGTTCATAGTCTCACCTTTATTGACCATAATATAAAAGAAAATTAATATTTAAAAAAAAAATCTCATCAGTGTATGAGTACAGTTTCCAACTTGTATGATTTCACTATGAAAATAGGTACATTTCAAAATATCACTGACCTGGCCACATAAGCAAAATTTGTGGGGAATAATAGCCGTTTTCTGTACTTTTGAGGCATAAGCAATTAGGAAATAACACTTACTACCCAGGAACAAAAAAAAATTGTGACAGTGTTATCCACTCGATCTTTCTGGCCACTATATTTATACGTTATGAAGAAGGGCCACCGACTGAAACGTTGGCTATTACATATTCTCCTTTAAAGGCCACAATGTGATCGATGCATGTGCAGAGTTTGTTGTCGGTGAATGTGCTTGTTGTGCACCACTGCCAACTCAGTATCACCGAATATTTTGTTTAATAACAACACGGCAATATAATTTGAGCTGCAGGCAAATGGCACGAGGATGCATGGTTGGCCGCAGGAACATATTACGGTGACGCACGCGCATTCGTGTACGCGTAACAAAGAGGACGAAAGTGAAACAGTGAAATGGGCACGCAAATAAATGAGCGGTGGCAGCCCCATGCGTTACACATACGTACGAAAAAAATTGCACGGTGCCTTTTTTTTTGCAATCGCAGGTCAGCTCGGTTAAAACCCGAGACCAATTGGCCCATCACCACACGTGCACACATACCCATCAAACCCCACGTTGCATTGTACAGGCAGAACAGCGATGTCTGCGGAATGTATCCCAGGTGTATTTCACGCAGCATTTCGGCATTGCGTTGAGCGTGAATATCTGCTTCATGATGGTGAGGTTTTGTGAATTCTCGGCCGAGGAATTTTTTGTTAAGACTAAAGAAGATTATTTGACCATCACTATGCTCAGCAGTCATAATCAATCAGCTGTTGGATGAAGGCTTTTCCAAGTAATCGCCATCCCTCACGGACAGTGCTAATATATTAATCATCTTTAAATTGTTACAGTTCGAGAGCATTAACATGAGCTGAAGTACTCTTAATTCCTAAAACTTACTCCGATGTTTGATTCCCAGAAAGTCTCATCTCAGTCCTACATAATTCCTGTCAACTCTCCCTATGTGATAAAAAAACCCAAAAAGTTTCCACTCGTTAAATGTATGAAGTTGCATCATTGTTGCTTAACCTCACAAAGTCCCACTGAATATGTCCGAATGTTTTTATCCCAGTTCTATCTCTAGTTCAGACAGGACCCATGTGTTGTATGTATCAATAGTAAATTGCAGATACTTTCATAATAATTCATAATAAAGGTTTTTGGGTTAGATCGCGTTATTTATAAATGTGTCGTAACTCTCCACCACCCGACACGGCCAATCAGCAAAAAGGTGTCACGTTGACAAAAGACAAATAGTTCCCTACTTTAGCCCACCGGTGTGTTGAAGAGTGAATCCACATTTACAGTTTGAGTACGACGTTTCGCTGGTAATTACATCCAGCATCATCGGGCAATTCGCCCGAAAGCATACGTGTTAAACTGCAGAGACTTTGTGTTCACAGAACCAACGATTCTTAGCTCCCCCTACTTGACCTGTCACCTGACACCAAGATCAGTGGAACCAAAGCTGCTGCACACGTTTATTATAGATTACACTGTTTTTGCATCGTTATTTTGTCATCATCACATTTGATTGAAATCATCTACACCTTATTTTAATGCAATGTACGTTCATAATACAATTACACGATAGTTAATTGTTACAGCAGATATATTTGTTGTGATCGTAATGCTTTGCGGTATTGAGATTGGACATGGTTGTAATTGTTCTGACGTAAATTTTGATTTAAAGCTTTCGTGACTGCAGTAATTCATATTCTTAGTTTTTTCGGTAAAGTCACGTTGAAGAGAAACAACAAAAGAACAAAATATATATAAAACAATAAAAAATTCTCACGACGTTTCGACCATAACTCAAACGGTCATGATGATGACCGTCATGATGATGACCGTTTGAGTTATGGTCGAAACGTCGTGAGAATTTTTTATTGTTTTATATATATTTTGTTCTTTTGTTGTTTCTCTTCAACGTGACTTTACCGAAAAAACTAAGAATATGTTCTGACGTAGATTTATAATTATTATTGCAGCAATATAATTAAAGCATTCAATCGAAAGGACAACAGGGTGGTATGGTGGTATCACTTGTGCCACATAGCAAGAAGGGTGTGGGTTTGTTTCCCGACTTGGGCGCCTTCATGAGTTTGCATATCCTCCCCCTGTTCTACATGGGTTTGCTCCAGGTTCTTTGGTTTCCTCTCATGGCTAAAAAAAACATGCAATGTAAATGGTATTGGTCAAACATCCCGATGCTGAAAAATCTCCTGAAAAATTACTACTGCGAAACATTTGGCAGGACCCTTCTAAACGAGAGTCTTGGGACTCGGTGAGACTTTTCCTGGGTAGACGAGTGTGATTATGATGATGATGATTATAATAATGTCAAAGTGTGGACCGCCTTATATCCCCAAAAATGTTTTTTTGTTATCCAAAAATAGTTGTGGCCATCGCAGGTACACCATAAAATACGTTTAACACTTTCTCCATAAACCACTCTCTCCGCCGACCTACATTTAATACTTTGCTCAGATTTCGCTAATGTTTCTCTGCAGGTCGACAATAGAGGCTTCTATGGAAAAGGCTATGTATTTCCCAAAAGTAAACACGGACTCAGAAGCCCCAGAAGCCCTCCCACACAAAGTGCTATTTAAAAAAATATATAGAGAGAGAGATTTAAAAAAAACAAATATAAAATATATACCTTCAAGCAATAATTAATAGTATTTGTCCATAGGTAGATATATCTGACCACACTGTAATTAAATACCATAAAAGACAGCACTAAATTGTAATAAATAGTTTAGTTTTTATGCTTTAACTGACAGTTATTAGCATTCCTTTGCTAAAGTGGATTACAGCATGATCTCAAGAATTAATTTTCCATCATATGCCGTTTTGGAAGAAATAATAATGAATACGGTGCCGCATCTATCTAACCTTCATAATATTTCTACAAGGCATGACAGACTACAGGTAGACAAAAACAAAACGAAATCCTTCTGCAACAAAATTCCAAGAACGTAATTTCCGTGAAACTACAAGACTGAACACAGAATGCTTTACAACCAAACTCTAATGATATTGAAACATTTAAATATTTGAAATCTATCAATGGAAAATGTAAACAATACAGACCTTGTTCTCCGTAGTCTACTTTCACATTTTGCCATTTCCCAGCACAGTGGTGGTCTTAGGGCCATTTTGTCTGGGCCAAGCAGCATTTTCCATTTTCCAGGAACCAGTGTCACCGACGCAATGTTAAGTTTTGCCCCCAGGTGTACATTTAAAACATAATATCCCTTCACGAAACAAACCTCCCGCCCCCTCCCCACCCCGTTATATTTTCCTTTCAGCTAATCTGGCATTTCAAATCAGAAAAAAGTGTTTGTCATCCTCAGGATGGGCCATGTTCAGTATAATGAGAAAAAAATACACACGGACATGATGTTGCCATGGTTAGAACACCGGAATTGCAATCCAGAGGTATCATGTTTAATCTCCTGACGTGGCAGTTAAAACAATGGTCAAGTTTTTTTTTTATTCCGCCCACCTCTGTCCAACCAGCTGTAATAAATGGCAACACCGGAGTTAGTCGATGGGCAGGTCACGTGCTGTTGGGTAAAGTATGCGTATTCTCACCTCTTCAAAGGAGTCTGGCCACCGTGGAAGAGTAGACCAAAACACCCTCTAAAGCAACTCCCTATAGATCCCTCTCGTGAGAAAGAAATTGCCAGGCTGTACCTTCACCATTATCACACTAAGCGGTTCTAAACATAGGGCCATGGTTTTAAATGGCTCAGAAAATTTTGAAATATTACAGTGTATACCATTGCCTTTCTTGCCTCTTGGGTGATATAAAACCAGTCTACAACAGTATAATTGAGTTCTCGTGCACTATGAGCACCAATAAATGGCCTCAGTGAAGGTTTAAAGCTTGGCAAAAAAATCTGGCCACTCTCCATCTATGGTCCCGAGATAAAATCATCCGAGCGAAGACTACATGCGTGGTACACAAACGCAGTGTGATCTGTGTAACGGACCGTTTCGAACGAAACAGGTTGCATATGTACATTTGACAGGTGATTTCTTATACAAACAGGAATGAAAATAGTTATAGCCCCCGCAATTTTAACCTGCAAGGTAACAAAATTAATACGAACAGCGATTACTAAGCCACACGCGCGCACACAAAAGTATTTGCTGATTAATGAACTTTACAGCATCACAAACTTAACCTTGCAGCTCAGAAGAATCACACTGCAATAGGCCTTTGATGTGCTCCCTTTAAAAACACTTTCATGGGTAAATGGTGATGGATGATGAAGGCATATTAACTCAGCAATAGCTTGTAGCTGTGAACTGTGGGGAGACATTACTCTTGCCAGAGGCTCACCAGCTTAACCCGCGTGCTATCATCACATCTGATCACTTGCAATTCAGTAGGCCCATGCATCAATTGGACAACTTCTAATTCACAAGTACCCTATTGTTCACGTAAAAAAACTGAACTCAAGAGTAATTATAGATTATAGAGGCAGGAGCGCTAGAAAAACAGTAAAGCTTCAAATTATAATCATATTCACTTGACTGTTTTAAATGTTTTGTCCTTAGATTAAATAACGATGCAACTGATAGAAACAATGATGTAAACGTATGAAAAAGTCGTTTTTAAATGTCAAAAAAAGAAAGCATTGGGCCTGAATGTCAGTAACATCTTCCACCGCAAAAATGTAATATATTTACACTGTTTACACATCAATCCTGAATGAGAATACATTCTTGCATGCGACAATATGTTCAGGAGCTAAGGTCTTCTAGCCACGAAGAGGGCTTCAGGAGAGAGTTCAAGTAGTTTGCTACTCCCTCCTCCGTTGAAGGAGCGCAGACTGTGACGGTTTACTCGACGGTCCACAGTTTGGGTTGCATGGCCTTAGTCGCACAACTGCGGCTTGTCTTAAGTGTTCCATTTACGAAGGAGACGTTGCACATCGACCTGCCAATGTGCTGATGCGTTTGACTGTCACACCAGTGTCTTCACTGAAGTAATATTACCGTTATTACCATACGTGTTATGGAGAATGAATAACATTGGACGCAAAGGTCTAACTTAGCTTCGCATATTTTCTCTTTTAAACCCAATTTTAAAAAGAAAAAATGCATGCGCTACGTAACTTAGAAGGATACACAATCTATGAAATTCCAACGACTCTGCGTGTCGATGATTAACAGAGTTTGCTCAGTGAGCCACACTTCAGCAAGGATTTCAAAACAAGGGAAGACGAGAGCTGCACCTTCCCCACACTTTCAAAAAAGAGACCACCCAAAGCCATTGTTTTTCCTGAGCAGCTCGCTCTAGTGGAAAGAAGCCATTACTCCGAATAACTCCAAAGGCTATACATTCAACCTGGCACAAAAATGGACACGTGACAGTCTGGGCGAACAAATGCTCATTTCCACTAATGACAATGTTAGGTGGCGTTTGCCATCATTTCACATCGTTGATATTTTCCCACAGTGCGATGCCTTCTCCCATGCATTAGCATTCAGGAATGTGCCAATAACAATAATAAAGTTTTCCAATGAGCCGCAGTAATCCTGTCACTGAATGCTTTTTTTTCGATGAGGGGGGGGGCAGCATTTAAAGACTTAGCGAAGGGGCCTGGCTGATGCATCATGTGCGGAATCACATTGTTTTATTGCTTGAGCCACAGAGGGGCGTCATATCGCTACTTAGAATGTTTGTATTTCATCAAATAGTTTATTCACATTATTTGTCTGAATCTCCATAGCCCTTTATCAATCATCTGCTGGATGAAAGGGGTCGCTATGCCGGGTCGGTCACGGGCGTTGTGTGACCATACCTCATCACGTTGGTCAGCACGGATTCGGTGAGGCGGGGGAAGGGCAGGGACTTGTGCAGATTTCACTCACCACTGCTGTTAGCCATAGCCAGGAATGAAATGCGGGTCGGCAGATTTGTAGCACAGCACGCTAACCACTGTACCAACGATATATCCCCCCCCCCCCCCCCACAAAAAAACCGGGATATAAATAAATACAATTTGACGTTAATTATATAGGGCATTAAAAGGTTCATCTTATCTAACTAGATCTATGTCTCGTCTATAATTGTTGTCATCTCATGAGGATTTTATCAATTCCTTAGGACCTCCAATAGGCTAGCACCACCACTGCACCTATGACTGCACACTTTGGAAACCTGTCAGCCTTTTGGTTCTTCGCAAAACAACGTACAGATGGGTTTAACACATGGCCACTGAGCAAAACAACCCAGTTATCAGACATCTTACTCCAATGGACCAGGTCTGAGCTCAGCTCACCGCATAAAATCCTACTCTCCTGCAAGCATTGGGCATCCACTTCCATATCTGGCACCTTGCACAGCTAGTAGGCATAGATTAAAACAGAATCTCAACTGTGACCATGTGCAAACTACAGCTGGCTAAATAAAACACTGGGAAAAGCCCTGTGCCTTCATCACATTACTAACTCCTGCCGAACCCTACCCTCCCTCACCCTTGCTTGTCCCCACCTGATAAATTATCTGCGCTTTAGCCATGCTCAGGGGTAGGGTCTAGAGGCCAGAGCAATGCTGCCCGCATTATTCATAGCGATACTAGCAGCATTGTACTGTAATACTCGTCTCGAGGGGCTACCAGTAAAACATTATTACAATCATGGCTTTTTCCTTACTGCTTAACAAAGTTTAACGTGTATGCCTACCACTTAAATTGGATGACCGTACAGCCATATAAGACGTTCTACTGATGTGGTGAAACAAGTTTATAAACCCTAGTGACTCACTAAAAGTCGAGAAGACAATTACATTTTCTCTGCAGACATATAATCACATGACATTCATTAGAGCAAGGATGTTATGGAGGACGACTCAGAAACCACGGTGATAAAATAGTCGTGGGAATTTTCTTTTTAAAATTGTGCTTGAAAATCCAACATAAAAACAACTACATTGATTTCACGCATAAAAAAAATAACGTGAAATTCAAATATACTTGAAACTGGGATGCATTTAAGACCGTCAAATCGCTCTTTTTTTATACCAATGCTGTGGTTTCAGTATTTACGGCTATGAGTAATAAAAAAACAACCCCAAAAAACTCAGTGGTTTTCTGTTCAAACTTGCGTGGCGAGGCCCTCATCTCCTGTTCATAGCCATGCGCCAGCGGCAGATGTTTCACATTCCTATGGTGAGGGCAAACTCAATTAATAAAAACACTTATCGTAAAAGAGGATTAACAATTATCAATCATGTGGAATACACAATGCACTTTTAGTTTATTACGCTAAAATATTCAAAAATTCGACCAATCTCATCAAATCTCGGCAGCCAAGCAGCGGTTGAGCGTGCTGGGCAGCAGAGGGCAGTGCAATCAAATAAATAGTTGTTCTATACTTCTATGCTCCCGCATATATGTTCCCCGCCTTCACCAGCTTGGAACTGAGCAGAATGGTGATGTATGGCCAAACCCACCCCAACTGACCAGAATGGTGATGTATGGCCAAACCCACCCCAACTGAGCAGAATGGTGATGTATGGTCAAACCCACTCCCAACTCTCCCCCCACCCGATCTGCACAAAGTGGAAAGGCCCTCATCTTGAAGTGGGTTGGCAAGAGGACCGTACATTGACATGTGCAATATACAACAGGAAATATGTAATACAGTCCAGCGGTAAGGAAAGTCTTAAGACTTTTCCAGTGGCAACTGAATGGGATTTGATCAAGCTAATGAACTACTCTCTCTTAAAAAAAAAAAATCACAGACGTGTTTATTTATGCACGTGTAACTGAATTAAATGCCATAACCTATTAGATCCCAGCCACAACATTGCATCTGTCCCATTGCACACCACGGGACCAGAGCAGCCTTCACTTCAACAGACCAATAGTGTGAAAGTTCACACTTTCGACCCCCTCTGGCTTTCCCATAGCCCTAAAATGGATAACGGCCAGGTGGCAGGCTGGACATGTCAAAAGTCCACCTTTGAATTTTCAAAATAAAGTTGGCACGGTAACCCAACATTTGCCTCAACCCCCAGAGCTATTAAACCGCGCAGGCTGTCGTGTTTAATTAGGTGTCTGCATATTTTGTGAATCACGACAAAGTACAACTGAGGTAGCACAAAATTGGTTTATGCCTCGGCGTCCGTCCACTGGTTTGAATAAAATTAGCACGGTGTAAGCCACGTTACTCAAATGGTCAAGTTGCACATTGTGTCTATCCATGGTTTGCCTCAGAAATGAATCCAAAGACAATAAGCAGCAGCGTTATGTCAAGTCCACGTGGCATCCAGGACACAGTTCCAAAAAACACACCACTTTAGGAACCGCCATGACAAAATATGTTTTTATGAAAGTCATTATTTTTAAGAAGTCTCAAAATGCATTGTGTATATGCCTATGGGATTTTGTGACCATACTTGGTCAGTGCGCATCAGTGCAGGGGGTGCCCAGGACATGTTCATATATTACTGCCATTGATGTTAGTCATGGCCAGGAATCAAACTCAGGTGACTGCGTTTATAGTTCCCCCCCCATGACTGATGTGGTATGGGGGGGCCTTCATCCATCAATGTATTTCCAAAGAACTGTAATTATTGTTTTTTGTTATAATACACTTATAAGCAGTGTTATAATTTGGCATAATTATTTTAAAACGACCAAGCCACAATTGAATTTCAAACATACATTTGCTACTAATTTAGGGAACATTATGTTCAAACGTAAACATTATTGGAGATTCAAACTCAATTTGACTCATCGCCACAGTATTAAGCTCGTCTTAAGGGCAGTAGACAGACAGCAAGGCCTCCTTTTAGTCAGCCACAAAGGATGTCAAATTCCTTAGCATGGTTATTTGTGAGGCCGCAGTTGTATAAATGTGAAACACACCGTGTGAGATTTATACGAGGCTCTTCCATCCTCTTCCAAACCCAAACAGGCACGTTTCCTTAGCAATGCTTCACACACACACACACGCAGATAACCCTGTCCAAATCGTACCAGCTACCCCCTCCAAATTAGAAACAGACATCCTCAGTTGGGACGCAGCACAATGCTTTCAGAAAGCAATGATTTTTGTGGTAAAGACCAACAAGCATGCAGCTTTGGAACAGCAAACTGTAAACACCAACAGCTGCCAATGAAAGGCTCAAATTAATGCAAGCCTCAGATGTGGCCAAACATTGGATTAAAACAATAAAAAAATTCCAACTGCAGAGCTTTTGGCGAGTTGTTAAGAAGATAATTCTCCTACGTTGTTTTGATAGAAACGGTTATGGTGACTGCGCGTCACCGAACTAAAACCAGGGACCACATCAAAAATTTCACTTGGCAGCGTTTCAGATATTCACCACGACGCTAAATTTGCCGATCAATTCCTTGCCATACAAAAGAAAAAGACTACAACATCTTTATTGTTATTGTTTTTGTCTGTGAGGCTACTTAATTTCAATGGTACCAAACATCTTAAATGTTTTTGAATGCAAGTTTTTTTTTATTTTTATGCGCGGCTGGAGGTGGGCGGATAAATAAGTACAAATTGAGCTCCTGCATCACGGGAATTACTCAGATTTAAGGTTAATTGCATCTTAAGGCTTGTGATGCACAAGTCGAATCGTATGAGATATTTATGCATTTGATAAATTCACATTAGCAGATGTTTGCGTATGATTTGCACGTAATTATGAACGATTGTGATAAAAATTGTGGTACAAAATACAGAGCAAGCGAGAATATAAAATTAGTTTTTGCAGATGAGACAACAAAAATGATTGATTCTTGAAACAAATAAAAAATATTAAATTCTGGTAATTCATCAAAACGCCGTGTAAGGATACATCGTTACAGGCATAAAGAACATGTACAATCTGTGCTGTAGAGCATTGAAATGTCTCGCATCTAAAGATCAATGTTATTCAACCTTCATACTGAACAATCACATGAATCCTCGTGCTCACGAAGGCAGTATGGGACAGTTTAACCATGAACAAAAATTCCTTTTCAGACATTGATGTACATCTCTTACAGTATGCAGTATATATAGGTCTTAAGATGTAGAATCATTTTACACCCTGTCTTCAGATAGTTCTAAATATACGTCAGTACATCCTAACGCTTGACATTCTAAACCAATATAAGGCAGTCTAACTTTAACAGTGTGAATTTTTGGCGAACAATTCCTGAGCTGTGAAGCGCACTTTTATTTATAAACACGGGGACATTTTGAGGCAACATCTGTGGACACTCCTTCAGTCAGCATCTTGCATCGTAGCCTCTACTATGGAAACGAGTTACCCAGTGTAACACTGGGTACATTTCTGTGAACGAGGCGCTGCGGTGAAGGTGAAAGCGCGGCCCTGAAATTTGCTTGATCACACCGTTGCTGGCAGAAAGGGCCTCCCGCTAGGAAAGAGTTCTAGGATACGTGGCATACTCCTCCAGGCTAGCCAGACGTCTTGGAAGAGGTGGGAGTACCCACACTTTTCCCCATCACACACAACCTTTCGACCGTGAAAAACAACTGTTGCAAAAACATGTAACCACCGGTCAAACTAAATGTTTGTACCCTTCGAATAAAATGTTTTCAACCTTGGAGTTTCCCCCCCCCCCCCCACCAATTTAACCAATGTTTTTCTTTTGTTTTTGTTATTTCCTACATGCATTCGCAGATGTTACATTTTCCGGACAGCTGAACGAGATTTGTCATCTTCTAGACTGTCGGGCACTTTGTGCCTGGAGGTAGGCAGGTGTGCACCCATGGAAACTTGACCAGCCGAACACATGCGGCGGGAAACATCTTCATCTCTTGTCACTGGGTCCTCTCGCTGCTGGCGTCACACAAAACCCTCATGCCTCTCTCCAAGCCACAATAATGCTGAGCACGCTGACCAAATTTCCGTGGAAAAATGGGCCAACAGCGACTTGCTCCTCCTATGAAAGACTGATCATCTTCAACGAAGAAGAAGCAGCCTCCGACGACGTGTTAAAACGTCAATATGCATAAAGTACAGCGGTCCTCATGCCAGTTCAAACTTTCGACAGGTAGCACTAGGGAGCTGAAGAGCATCTTTGCTGAAGCTGCTGCCTACGAGCTTGGGGATGATGCATTGGCTGACCACCAAATGTTATTGTTTTGACTCTGGCTTTGGCAACGTGGTGATGAACCTAATTGCTCAGAACAAAGCTTGTGACCATGTTGGTGCGATCAAACATTATTTTCAACGCTGAAGGTAAAGGATTTCTAAGTGGTGGTGGTGGTAGTGCAGGAATAAAATAAATAAAAAAGCGCAAAGAATAAACGACCAAATGTATGAAAGGAAATTCATTCCCAGCCCCCAACTCATTGTCAGCTTTAATTAAACTTACACCAAAAATGAGCAATGGATAATTGCACTTATAAATTATCCCAGTGATAGTTGTGAAATGCCATCTATTAAACTGCTTAAAGGCAGCCAAAGCTATGTATGCTTGGGGTGGGCTGCACATGTTGTTGTTGTGGCTGGACTCATAAAGATGACACCGTCTCAAAGGACCTAACCCCAATATGCGGGAAGCCAGACAACAGTTATATGAAGTATTAAATTATCCATGTTGTGGGGGAATGGAAAATGTAGTTTATTTAAAAATAAAATTTCTAAATCCATCTCTATATGACTGTGTATGTGCGCATTATGGGAAATGGTTCAAGGACTGGTAGCACAGTGGTTATCATGCTGCACTAACCACAACCTGTTACCCTAACCCAAAGATAACATCAGCGGTGAGTGGTGTCTGGACCTGTTCTGTGCCTCCCCTAGGTCGACTCAAGCCGGTGTGGTGTGTAAACACCACTATCGGGAAAGCAAAAGCAGTTGGGGCATTGTCCTGTCCACACCACCCTCTGATGTTTCATTCCAACCTTAATAGGTGCTCACTTACAGCACTTGCCTCAGCGGCTTGTATGGCTTAATGGAGGATTTTCGTCTTTGTGTGCATGTATCTGGACGTACGCACGTATGTGGGAGCGAGAGTATGAGCATGCTTTTTATTAAAGTATGTAATTTTTTTTCCAGCCAAACATAACACGCTGGATTTAGAAATTACGACGGCCTTAAGAAGCACCATCAATTCAGAGTCCTTCTCCGTGTCTGGCACAAAACATTCTTAAACTTTAAACACTGCAGTGTTTAGCAAATGCCTCACGTTTTCTGCACGAGACATTACACAAATAACAATGACGCAAATCCGCCATAATTAACGCGACGCATGATTTCAAGATTCTACCTTTCATCATTACAAGAGGGAGGGAGGGAGCTATTGCAAGCTCCCGTGCAATGAAGGTTAGAGCCATAGCCCCAGGAGGCATGTAGTCGCTTTCCACAGATGAATGAAAACCCGATCCACCCCGTGACTTCCTCCACCATCTCGGATAAGTCTCAGGCTTTGAGGCCCTTTTCATCTCCAAGGTACCGGTGGCCGTGCATAAAGTCGAGGGTGGGATAGGATTGGGGTGGTGTTCCTGCACGGGATGGAAGGGTCAACGTCTTAAACAAAAGCCGAAGCCACTCATCCCTGTGGCACTTGAGTATTACTGCTTTCCCCGCAGGAGGCACTGGCAGCAGCAGCAGCAACAACAACAATGCATCGGTGCTTTAAGATTTCAAAAGTCTGCTGCAATCCCTCCTGAAACCTTGCAGTCACCCTGCCACGGGCCTCTCCGTCATAGTACTTAGCCATGTACTGGTTTAACCTTGGCCTGATGCCGGCACTGTAGAGATGTCCACGCAGGTTAATGAAAAGCCCTGCTTCAGGCATTACAAGCGACGTCTGCCTCCCATGCAAAAAAACAGGCAAAGCATTGCGATGGGGTCTGTAAGCCGGTTCTAAGAAAAATAATATAATAGGTGCTTGATGGATTATTGTTTTCAATTATCTATGGCTGGCCCTATCTAATTTTGGCCTGGAGAATTTTATCTTTCTACCCATTCACTGCACGAATGCTTAAAATTAATTCTCGGAAAATGTACGGGTAATGTTAAAACGTTGAACTGTGCAAAAACTACACAGTATACTGCACTTGTAATAACTTGGTAATGTCGTGATATTTTCAAAAATTTGCTTTCACCATGCATGCCTATGGAATGATGATGATAACATTGATGATGATGATGATGACGATGATGATGGTGATGATTGCTATAGCTCGAGTACTTTTCAAAGACCTAAAAACATGCCACCCATCACCCCTTCAAGCCCTTTATGACAGAAAACGTAAAGAGTTTCCAAAGAGTTGAAACCCCAAGGAATGATTGAGTTGTTTGCCTATAGAAGCACACAGTTATGGATAAGTGCCCTAAAATAATTATATAAATGATATAATATGCTCTCATTTGAGTGACAGCATATTTCTATCATTCTTTAGAATCTAGGACAAATAATGAACGTATATGTGAGGGGGAAAACAGCAAAAAAATATCAAGTCTTGAAATAATAATATACATTTAAGTACTATATGTTCGTAATATGGTGACATTTTTTGCCAATTTATACTATAAAAAATTTGGCCTGCATTCGGTGAATTTCATCATGGTATACTGAAGAGCATCACTACAAAGCATTACGAAGTATTTTACAGAAGTTAAACTCTGCTAAAAGGCAATACAAATGTCTTTCCATGAACAACGTTTCCTGAACTTTTGTCCAAACTCGTTAAATTAAACACAGCTCAAATAGGATGGCCATAATTTACTGTTTTTCAACGTTTCCCCAGCATAAACAATTTGATTTCACCCCCCATCATTACGTAAATGTAACGTCCCTGGAAACACAGCCATAATGAAACAAAAACAAACAGGTAATAAAACACAAAGCATCGCTGAAGTCACATTCACAAAACGCTGACGGAAATTCTGTAAGAGACCGCTCTCATCACCACCCGATTCATCATCATCATCATCATGATCAGATTCATCACACCATCGGCCTTCTCCATGCGCCGTTGGAAGGCGACTTCCTCCGTGCCCCTCCATCCTCCCAACGCCTCCCTCCCGTTAGATGCTTCAACCCTTGCTCTTGAGCAGCTGCAATCCATCTCGCTTGTGCAAAGTGCCCTCATGTCATCACTCAGTCACCCGTTTGGTTCTTCCCCTCAGGCGATTTTCCCCTTCGGTCCGACTCTTGTCACGAACGTGTGTCCAAACTGGTTGTACTTCTGGCAGGGCGTCGATCGTAGTTTCCACTTGGTTTTTTTCTATCAGCATTAGCCACGATCAATCCACTGCTTAAGGCCTTCCTCAAGCTGTTGCCGTCCAAAAGGCTCGAAAAACAAAGCAGCCAGCAACAAGCAGTGCTATTAAAGCTGCAGTCGATTAAATTCGTGCACTTCTTCTATCGAGAAAGGTGAGAAGAACTTGGGAGAAGGGACCATGGGAGGGAATTTCCAAAGCCAAGCAGCGTTAAAGTTACTCGGTCAATCTACCGAGCACCTACGCATGAACTCATTTCATTGCTGCATGTCCTCGGTAGACACTCAGTTCATTTACAATTCTTGGGTGCATCTCCATAATTATTCTCGGCCATAATGATGAAAATAATACGGTAAATGTGGCTGCAACTTCCTCAGTCAGCTGCATGAGCATTCGCAATGTATCAATCAATGTCGGAGCGTGAACTGACATATAGTTGTCGTTGCTGTTGTTTTTGTTGTCGTTACAACTCTTATTTTTTTATTTTATTGTTTAATATTTTTATTATTTTATTGTTTCCCTTTTTACGTGACTTTACCGAAAGAACCAATAATATGAACTCTTATTTTACCTTCATTTTATCGTTGCATTTATTAGACATCTCCTTGCAAATGTTGTTAATATGTTTCACTATTGTGCATCAGGTGTAAAGTTAAGAAAGTGAATAGAAAAAGTAAAGATTGCTTCGTTTGATCATGATGTATTAAAAAAAAGATAATGCATTAGGCCGGCGAGCTGCTTTTATAAATGAGTGGCCAACTCGAACGATGATTGTACTCTCACAAAAAAACAAGTTATTAAAATCATCCAACGCTTTGCGATGTCGTGGCATAGGTAAAGCTAAAGGTGCAGCTCTGTAAAGCGTTTTGCTCACGACACTGCTGGCCGAAGGGCTTCCACTAGAGGGAGCTCTGCAGAGTCCCTTCTCTCTCTCTCCCTCGAGGGAATTTGGCCGCACGTCTTAGAAAAAGCGGGAGCGTCCGCACTTTACCCCCAGTTTTTCAGTTTCAGTTTATTTATTTTGGTATAGCCCTGTGAGCCATTCGGCTCTTGAATCGGATGCAATCACAACAAACAAAAAAACAAAAACAAGAAAAAACATCTTAAAGTGACTATGTGACTGTGTAAACAGAAAATCCATGGAAAAAAACCCAGCAAAATATTCCTGAAAAAAGCACCGTACACCAACGCTGTGTGCAAAAAATCCCAGTGGGATGCAAGTCAAACAACAACAACAACCACAAGAAAACTTAGATTAAGGCCATCAGTCTAACTCCGTACTACAACAAAACAAACATGTCCAAACCAAAAAAAACTTTTCCAAATCACCAAAAAATAAAGCCATAATTGCAACGTAACAGTGATCACAGTAACAGTGACCACAGGGACTGTGACCGAATTTTTACCACCGAGCGGGACCTTCCGATGGAATAACTGTGGCATACTGCTGGGTGCACAGACGTTGGGGGTGGAGGGGTGGAGTAGAGAAGAGTGCCCCATTGTTTTAACTGCCACACTTGGAGATCGGCAGCTGTGCCATGTAAGCGCTTAATAAATGTAAATCCTTATCCTCAACTGCTGAGCGGTGCCATCAGTGGGAGAAGCTGCAGTTAGCCTTCGCCTCCGGCTGAAACGCGGCCATACGTAAGAACGCCGCAGCTTCCTTTGTACAGCACGTCCTTTCCGATCGTTTTTTTATATATATTCCAACAGAGCTGTTGGCTTTTGCTCGCGAAGCCTTGTGCTTTTACAATAGAGCCCTAGAAATCCTTGTAATCTCGTCGGGCAGTTCGCAATGGGTAGCCACTGGGTTTTTTTCTTTCCCTGGGACACACACGGTTACTTTGGCTGAGGTCAGCAGCTACCGGAGTTGAGCTTGGAGTCCAAGAGACTTACAATGCCACCACTGGCCCAGACGGCACACGGGCCTCCTAACGTTGTGGGCTTGCCAGCACCAGAGTCCCACTATTGCGTACATTTAAAACAAATGTTGAGCTGTGGCACAGTGGTTACAACTAAACAAATGATAGCTTTACGAAGTGGCTTACTGTGTGGAAATTTATAGCAGCCAAATCATCTAAACGCACGTTTCAAAATGTGGAGGGAAAACCGGACGACCCAGAGAAAAATCCAAGTAACCACGGGGAGAACACGCAAACTCCAAATATACAGCAGCAGGCATCAGGGTCAGGATCGAACCCACGACCTCCTGTATACCAGGCGAGGTAGTTAACATCTCCTAGCCACCGTGATGATGATGAGAGACACGCAAACTCCAAATATACAGCAGCAGGCATCAGGGTCAGGATCGAACCCACGACCTCCTGTATACCAGGCGAGGTAGTTAACACATCTCGTCACTGTGGCACACTGAGCTATGAACCAGGCCACCTGAATTTGATCCCTAACCATGGCTAATACCAGTGGAAAATAGTATCTTCATCTGTCCTGGGCACCCAATTCACCAACCTGCACTGTCCAACATGGTGAAGTATGGTCAAGCAACCCCCATGGCCAAAAAGCAATGGAGAGGCCTTCATCCAGTGGTAGGCTAGCTGGTTTGGATTGTTGCTAGAATAGCATATTATTAAAAAAATATACAATTACAAAACTTTGCATTAAATTCACTTGAGCAACAACAGAAAGCCATCATTTAATGTTGCACACACACTCGATGCACTCGTGCGCCGTGCTATTCAATTAATTTGCCGTATATCTCCAGCTCTGTTTTTACACCTATGCATACACACACGTATTACTGTTGGAGCGGGGTTTGCTCCGTTTACGGTGGAAAAAAAAGTACAAAGCACATCCAAGTGGTAAGCATTCTGAGGCTATGATTAATGCATCGTGGAGGGCTCTTGGTTGCAGCTGGCCCGCAGAAGAGTTGAATTGCTGGAATTGCGTTGTCGGTAATGCCAAAACCAGCTCTGAGTACAGACTGTGGCTGGACATGCTCTCAGCCCTGGGTAGGATCCAGAGGAACTGCTCTTCCATTACGTAATGCCAAATGAATGGCCCACTGCAGACAGTCTGGCCACAGACGCTCGCAAAACAAAAGGCAGAAATCTGTCGGGTCATCAGCTGCAAGGGTCAGACGCACTCGGCTGTGATGCCGTGGAGCTGCGGTGGTGGCCCGAACTTTACATTTATACCGAGCATGTGTGGATCGAGCGACTTACACTGTGACACACTCGTCGTGCGCAGTCCAAAATCATTACCAGCCATGGTCTATCCACTGCTGGACGAATGGCTCCCCACGCCGTTGACAAATCCACATGGCCGTGCCTAGCCGCAATCCATCTTACTTCATCACAAGAGCTGACCTCATCGCTACGTCTCCGCAGTGATTATCCTCTCGGGCACCTTCTCTCGTTTGGCTCTCTTTCCATCACAAGTTTCCTCCATTGGTCATCATTCCTTTTGGCGGTGCGCCCAAAGCCGACTTTTTTGTAACAGTCAACGTGATAATTCCAAATGGTGTTGGTTCTCTGATCCATGCATTATTCTTTCTATCTTTCAGAATAATTCCGAGCATGCATCTATCTAGGCTCATGTGTGTACATTTTAAGGATTTCATTCCAATTTAACGTTTGTCCATGCGTCTGACCCATATATCAGAGCGGATACTATTCAGGGATTGAAGGACTCTCATTCAAGCAAATATTATCTTGCTTTTTGTTTTCAAATGCAGTTTTCCAAAAGCACTCCATCCTGCTGTCACTTGCCTCCATTTCACGATTGTTATCCCTATGCACCTTCAATAATTGATCTCTGGGTGATTATATATATAGATAATGCTGTGTTGTGTTCTTCCAAACATTATAATGTTTTGTTGAGCAAACTTTGTTGTTTTCCCCGTACTTGCCTTGAAATCGACTTTGTAGCCCTTTTTTGTTAAGCTCTTAAATAATTTCCTATCGTTCATCTCCATTGGTTGTTACGATGTTTGTGCGTTGTCAGCAAATTTGAGATGTCTTCTTGGTTCTTTCGGTAAAGTCACATAGAATTGATAATAAAATAATAAAAATTAAGCACAATATAATATTTATTTTTTTATTTTTTTGTGCTTTCTTTTTATTACTTTATTTCAATTCCACGTGACTTTACCGAAAGAACCAAGAAGATGAATCCCTGCAGTCACGAAAGCTTTAAATCGAAATAAAAAAATCTGAGATGGTTAATATTTAAAAAATATGATTTATTATTTAAATAATATTTTATTATTTGAATATTTTTTTTATTATTTTATTGTTTTCCTTCTACGTGACTTTACCGAAAGAACCAACAATATGGTTAACATTTTATACAAATTGTGTGCATATCTTGGTAGTAATAACAGAAAATAATTGTCTTGAAAGCATGTGGCACAATTTTGTTTCCGGATTTTTACAGGTCACAAAATATCTCACATTCCTTTATATCACGCAGCTAATATATATGAAAATGGTGTGCAATCTTACTGGAAAACTCGGTGGTTTGTTTTTACAAATGGCTTGGCCAGTACCCTGGCAACCCAAGTGCATATTTCTAGTTTTGGCAAAGAAGTTATTCCTCAGTAAACCTCCAGACTGAACTTTTAAATCACCTGGACACACATTTGTATCTGTATACTTGGAGAATGGCTTGAAATCATGACTGAACGGATCCTTTTTTGTATTGACTTAAGGAAAGTTGGCTCGGGCCAGGATACATCGCTACAGGGGATGATGGCTGATGGTCCAAGTCTAATGATGGAGTGGCAGCCAATGGCGGGATGACATTCGAGAGGACTTCCACCACAAAGATGCAGCAATAATGTCAGCCGGTGTTGCAGCATCTGGGTGTTCTGGGGAGGCTTCATCCAGCAGTGGATATATCATGGCTAATGATGATAATGATGATTACTATGAACTGATACATTTGACCATTCAGTGTAAATATATCGTTTGCTTTTCATCCTACAAAAAAAAAACCCACATTTTCCTTTAGAAATGTTATGCTATCTATACGAAGTATTTTCCAACATTCCTGCTGAATTATATTTGAAAGGTGTCCAACTTCAAAACAAACCACGTCAGTGTTTTCTTCCAACATGTGGCTACAGCTGACATTCATGCTTATTCTATAAAAGCCGTGGTCACAGACCAATGTTGATGACTTCCCATCAACTGCCAAGTCATTTCAAAGTTGTTACGATAAACGCTGCAGTTATAAGATCAGAAAAAAAAACATATTGTGCTTGTAAACCTCTATCTTTGTTTTGTTCTTGAGACCAGGCTCTCAGAAAAGTGGTGTTTATATCTTTAAGTCCTGACTAAAAACCCATCTTAAAAATATAAAAATACATACAGTTGTGTTCCTCTTTGGCTCTTTATTCTGCCAACAGAATCTTTCTGTAATTTTTCTTCTTTTCATGCACGGCACCTAGATACTTTTTTGCGAGAGGTTCCTTATCAGTGCACATTACTACTATTAACGTTATATCGTTACTCGTGATGCCATACCTTTTGAATGAGGAATGCTAAATTAGTTTATGTTTTTTATATTCTTTTAATTATAAAAGTAATAATCATACATGATGTGCATATCATGAGGCCTCCTTTGCCAGTACCAAAATATAATAATAATAGGGTTTTTCCCATTTTTTCTGGCGACAAAACTGAAACCTTTTGCAAAGAATACTGCAAAACTGATTATCAGTGTTTTTTTTTGTTTGCATTCTGACTGCAAGGGTTGTGGTTAATGTAAACATGATTCCTTGCAAAAGGTGTCAGTTTTGTCGCCAGAAAAAAGGGGAAAACCCTACTATTATGATGTACATATTTCAGCGTTTTAAAACACATATCAAGAAAATTCAGAAACCAAACTTCAAATGCATTTTGTTAACTGTTAAGAATAGTAAATTGGCTTGAGATCAGCTCAAACACAGGAGCAAGATGGATTGTGGTATCCGCAGGACCATGAAGGATGGCGATGACATGAGTGCATCATCTAGCAGTGAATAAATAGTGGCTAATGACGAACATGAAAACAATTTGTCTTCCTCGAAATGAGAAAACATTTTTGTTCACGCTTGATAATAACAAAAATATATTCCATGTAAATTCACATTCTAATTTCGAGCAAACACTTCCCAGGAACAGTGACATATGGACATACTGAATACGCTTACATTTTCAAAACGTGACTTTACCGAAAGAGCTAAGAATATGAATTACTGCAGTCGCGAAAGCTTTAAATCAAAATCTCTTCAACCTATGAAAAAGGTTCCTTGTAGGTCTGGCAGCTATCAGCTTACAGCATCTGTAGACAAAACAATGGATCAGAGTAGCCTCGTTCGTCTGCTCAAGTTCTCACGACGTCGAAATGGTATTCTTGAGTTGCCATCAAAAGTCACAAGAATGATCCGCTACCATTACCATCAGCTATGGTCTATCCACTGCTAGACATAGGCCTCCCGATGTCTTTGCTATATCCACTCGTGCACACATTTCCTGCCCAAGCTGACTTTTCTTTTCATATAATCATCGACATGACGCAACTAATTTGCAGTTTGTCATCTGAACTATGAGTTCCACTTTCGGTCTTTCAGTCCGATTCCTGACACGTAGTCCCTCCACGTTTTGTTTGTTGTGTACTTTTTATTTTTTGTTCCACATTCTGTCACCATTATACAACCCACGTTTCCGATTCCTTTGTCATATCGAATTAAATGCGCCGATTAAAACCCGTTTTTACTTCAGGCTTTTCCATGACCGAAGTTACATTTCCCAAACCACTCCATCCTGCTCTCGCTCACCATCTATTAGGATTCCCAATAATATGACGTCGATCCGAATGCGCCTTGGATTATTTTCCCTAGATATAAGTAATCCGAAGCGTCATCCCAGTTGTGTTCCTCCAAACAATCGCTTATTTTTTTGTTCAATGAGCTTGTGGAACGTGACTTTTATTTTGCTCATCGGGTATTTATCTTTAGCCCCGACGTCATAGCTTTCTTTGTTAAGTTCTTTAACGGTGGTAAATAAAAAAAACACGACAACATTACCACCAACCTTTTTTTGTTAAATAAATCCAAAACAGACCGAAATCTTTCTGGGGGGGGGGGGGCATATATCTTTGTTAGTGTTCACATCAAATATTGTCGTTATGGCCACGAGCAGGTCTGTCTGTAAGAAAAACAATCTCCTAGTGCACGCAACCATTGGTGACCACATAGAATTCACACACACACACATCGGCGGGTCCTATCACGGACATGTGATCGCTTACGTTATAAGCAATACTTTTATGACGGCATGTTTTATTTGTTCATAAAAACCAAAGTGATCGCAGATGTTTACATTTGATAGTCTGCGTGTCCTACCCCATGCAGTGTAACCCTGCATTTTTCTTTTTAAATGACATACAATATTGCATGACGTGCACTATACAAGCATGTGTGATGGGGTCTGTTTTTTCACTCCACGCCAGTACCTGTATTTACAATGGAAAGTCAAGATAAGCGTCTAGAAAGGCCTTTTGAAGTATTAGACATGTCCATTATGCTTTGGGGGGGGGGGGGAAAGTTGGGTTCATATGTTTTTATTTGCTGATCATTGAAAGCATTGAGAGCAACACTGAGAGTACATTACGACAAAATACTTCAACTTAAACACTCTATCTTGTTACTTATGTATTGACAGTGGGAAATATAGTATAAGCGATTGAGCTTGTGCACAACTGCTGAATGTATAATATATATAGAAAAAACGTTGAATGTCCCATTATCTTTAAAGGTAGACTTTGATGTCTGCCTTCATGAGGAAATCACTGCAAGATAAGCGTCTTTGACACGGCTTGTTTTTAGAGCTCAACTGAGACAAATGAAGTACTGGATCTATGTTTTGAGGATAAAATGGAAAGGATAAGAAAGTACGAGTGGGCACGTAATCGGGGAAACGAGAGACCAAAACAACAGATGGGCAACTGTAAGGGGGGCAGTCATCGTTGAGACTTCTCCACAATGCCCAATTGTAAATGTACTTTGTTTTTTTAATACATACATCCTTGACAAACGGACTTGAAACAAATCTCAACGCACCAACATTATTAACGTCCAGTACACAGCCTGCGGACACGCACGTGGCGGCTCCATCGCAACGCTGTTGCACTGCCGTCCTAATTTACAATTCAAAGTATGGACATCGTCACGTGAGCGACATCTACTCGAAACAAAGCTGCAACCTTTATGGACCGCTCCCGATTATAATTTTTTTACAGGAATTAAAAAGCAATGTTGATCTGATGCGGGCCAACAGTTTCACATGTATTCTCCCATTCACTGTAGCCCTTCTCACGCTATTTTACCACCCAAAGTGATCTTGATAACCAGGACATCTGGGGCAAGAATGGCACAGCAGATATTTTCTCTCTTAATCTTTACCAAGCGGTGCCTACATTAATATATTATTAAGACCATATATAATACAATCCTCTGACATCAAAGGCAAAGAGGTAAAGGCACAGTACTGCAATTTCTTGCTCACATCACTGCCGGTGGAATAATTTCTACGATAACGAGCACAAGAGACTCTCCTCTCGAGGGTATTTGGCCTACTCTTCCACACTGGCCACAGTCGTTAGAAGAGATGGGAATAACCCACACATTATCTCACCACACGCAACCAACCAATTTAACCATTTATACTGCTGGATGACGGTACGGTGTTGAAGAAATCTTCCCGTAGTTTCAATTTTCTGCGCAAAAAAAAAGAGAATGAACCAGCAATATTGAGACTGCGAGTTCAGTTTGTTAGCCATGGCACCATAGCAGCATCCCGCGACATGTCGGTTAAAAAAATATATCACGGTGACAAAACGCCATTTTTTTTTGCTAAAGTAAATTATGAAACGTGCAGCAATTGTAGAATTGCATAAAACGATAGAGGTCAACTAGTAGCGAAACTAAATAAAGTACACCGTCGCGATTCGGCACAATGAGGTTTCATTACTTCTTCACAATGTTGTGAGTCGTGCCTCTGCACGTTTTGCCTTAGAACGTTCGGCCAAGAAGCGACGCAGTCACAAGCAGAGGACATTAGAGGTCCGTGCTTCCACCTCCAGTATCTGATCTGGATTCGTTTTCGACAACCGCATAGCTGTCCTTAACGCTTATCAGTGCCTACCTTATTGCAGACCAATTCGGACCTTATTGGTCACCCTGTGCCCCTTATAAATCTCAACGTTCATCCTACAAAGTCCCATCACAAGGGAGAAACATAAACAGACAAAAAAAGTTCCCATATTCAAACCATACCTGTCAACCCCATCACAAGGGAAAAATATAAATAGACAACACATTTTTCTCCCCGTATTGAAACGGCTGGACACCGTATGGACCTAAAAACTCATTTTCCCTGTACAAAAATACGGGTAAACCGCATGGGTTGACAGATATGCAACCGACACAGGTCTAAACAATGCGTGGAGGGGATTTCGTTGGCAGTGGTGCACATGCACGAATCAAAACAAATGTCACCACATTCATCATTAACACTGCCTAACAACAGAACATATATAAGAATAAGAATACTGGATGTACATTTTATATAATGCTCTCAGAGCAGAGGGCATAGGCTGATGGACTTAACATTGGAGATTGTACCTTATACTGTGGGGCCCTGCAAAAACTGGTAAATATAAGAAAGTTGACAAATTCAGTGTTTTACTAATATACAGTGCACAGGTTTTACATTAGTGGACAATGAGTTGCATGCACACCGTGTGGATATTATTTACTTTGCCACGATGCATTTTTTTTGTTGATTTATTATTAACTAGCGGTAAGGGCTTAACCGATGCTCAATGTTTGTCGGGACAAAAGTGTTTATATGTCAATACGAAAATTAATTTGTCAACTCTCTTAAAACGTCCCAACTTTTCCCAGGGCACCACAGCGTACAGTACAACGCCCAACTGTGTTTAGTCACTCCCCCCCCACCCTTCTGCTCTGAATGATGGGCCTTTGCCTGAAATGTCAGCTTGTCATGGTTTTTGTTCTGTCATCAGGCAATGTTGATGATTAATTTGGAAATTCGTTAATTAATTTTAACAAATGTAAGTCGTGTTGCGTGTGCCGCACCTTAGGCTAAACACAATGCATTGTTAGTCCATGTAAATTATTTGAAACAATACATGAATCCCACGAGACACCAAATTCATATTTTTCTATGGGAGTTGACTGAGAGAAGAGTCATGCACAACATGACCTTATACACTCCATTCTTTAAAGTTTGGAAGGCGAGGAAAAAGCTCATTGACAAAATATTAAAACAATTCATTTTGTTTCTTTAAAACAATCTGATTGAGAAAGTTTTAACCAGCCAAAATCGACACAACTTGCTAATTAACAACCCGAGTGATAATAGTTCCAGTAAAACAATACACTGGAGTATTTTGACAGCATTTATTATGCATTTATTATGCACCGTCATTCAAGCAAAACCACTGGTACATTTTTTGTGCATGTCTACATGTTTTTACGAACTACAAGTAGATGTAATTTATAGTTGACTTTTGCATTGCATTGTTCATTCACCTCATCGTATCCACATTCAATGCTTTAACACAGAATAACTTCACTCTCCACCCTAATTGCTATTCAATCAGCTGTGTTCACATTGAACAACAGAGTCAATCTGGCTGTCATCAACAAAGTCCATCGGGGAGTGATGTGCAAGCTGCGTCTAATTAGCACGCTGATGTTCCTTCCTTGTGGAGGGTCTTTCCACTTGAATACCCATTGATGTTCAATTGTAGTATATGTACTTATACATATCACATGGTTCTATGGCTTTGGGAATGCTCAGCTATGCATACAGCTGTTGGCTCTTCCCCACCTCCACCCTTGTGTTTCGGAACACAATGTTCCATTCTTCGAAGTAATAGTGCTCCTTAAGTGTTGTCCCTTCCCCCAGACACCTTTCATTGTTTATAAATGACCACATTTCAACTTTCCACATTGTAAAGTATATTTGGATGAAACGTCGCATTTTAAAGGCAGCAGCAACGGCAGGAAATAAAGAAAAATAATCGTGAATGGCTACGTCAAGCAGGAAAAATTTGGTGTTTATTTTGGTTCAGTTGTGCCGAATGAAAACAAATTACATTTGGACAAGTATATGCAGACTTGAGATTTTCATGGTGAAAATGTCTTAAGTGGCTATTTGCGTTTTGTTGCAAGTCTATTTATGTATAAATCTTTTGCAATTCATATGCGCGCACATGCAGTAAATGGAATCTGAAAGAGTTTGATCTAACAAAAAATACGCCAAGTTCTACTTGGTACAGAGCTGCTCGCCAGTCCTGTGTGTTTACCCAGAGGCCCCTGTCCTGCAAACAACCAATGAAACAACAGAAAATGCCACCTGGCATGCCCCGTACAGAAATGCCATTGCCCCAACCAGAAGGCAGTGGTTTTTTTTTATTTGCTCCAAACTCTCTGGGAAAAAAAATTGCACAAATACAGCCCGGCCTGGGCAGAGAGAAGCCCCCCCCCCCCTCTTCTGTTGTGCCAGTTGGCCCGGGTGGAGAAATTCTCACCGAGGCCACAAGGCGCAGCGGTGGTTCATAAAAAAACCTCGTGTGCCACACAGAAGCGCGAGCGATCTCTGTTACTTCATTACGCAGCCGCGGCGCCGCAAGGTGTGTCCACCAACACAAGCAGAAGTGCACACTCTGTCAAATATGGTATACGCTGCACGTAAAATGCATAAGCCAGACGAGCCAGAGATCCCATGTATATCCTTAACAGCCTATTGGCGAGCACCTATTGAGGAGGCCGGCCCGCATGGCACACAAAGGGGATGGGTGGCCAAAGCACACCTGGCTGCCTTTATCCAAGGTACTCATTTGAGGCTGAATCAACCTAGGGAAGGGCTAGAACCAGTTCTGATATACACCAATGATGTTTGCCATGAATGGAAATCGCATGCGGTGTAGCTCAATGTGCTAACCTCAAGGCTACAGCTCCCCATTATATGCGTATACATGCGCAGGCATAACACCGTTTTTTTGTTTGTCTTTCACTATCGTGGGTGACTATTTAGAGTACGGCTATCCATACATGCGCAAATTTTGTTAAATAAGTGCAATTTGTTACGGCGCTTGGAAGAATGTTTCTTTTTTTTCCAACCGGGCTGTTCTTCTTCCTTTAATAACTTTAGACATTACTCAATGTTGCTAGGAGAGTTTCCTTGAGCCTGAACCTCGGAGGTCAGCGAGTCGGTCGGGAATTCTGCAGTATGGGAGCGATTGACTCTCTCCCTTTTATTTTTAACTGGAAGCAAATGTTCGCATTTTTAATCTCGGATGTTCATATACATTGCGAAAGAAAAGTCTTGGTTCGTTAAACGGTAAAAGATCAGCGGGCAAAATGGCCCGGTGTCGGAGAGTATGCCGTGCCGGCAATGAACAGAACACATGTAAATCGGTATTTTTCAGATAGGTTGCTATTCCTTTGCCACGATGTTTCTGCAGAGGGGTAACAGCAGTGAACCTGCCCACCAGAAAGAATACGTCTTCCTGGCACTTAGAAACTAAACTATTTTCATTTTACTCAATTAAATAGATTTTTCAAAAGCAACCGAGCCACAAATGATAGCTCAACGAAGTGGCATGTCAGGCGGACATTTATAGCAGACAAATACTCTAAAAGCATGTTTATAAACGAGGAAGGGAAAACCGGAGGAACCGGAGAAAAATCCTTCCGACCACGGGGGAGAACATGCAAACTCCAAATATACAGACGTCAGGGTCGGGGATCGAACCCATGACCTCCTGTTTACCAGGCAAGGTAGTTAACATCTTGCCACCGTGGCAAGATGTTAATATTTAAAGCACTGAAAGATGCTGGAGGGCCCACGCCCTATAAAGTGTACTTTCACATTCTCGTGCGTTGAAATGTAATCTTGCACAAAATGTTTGGGACACATGGTTTAAATCTTTTTTTAATACATTAATATCAATGTTTACATTGCTAAGGGAAGGAGGAATTTAAAATTAACATGTGCTACATTGTAATACAGTACATAAATTAATATTGCTACCCATAAAAAGAGGGAACAGTGCCAGCCAAGTTTTGTTGAGCATCCTGCGGAACCCCTAATTAAGAGAAAATGCTCTTGTTCTGTAATGGGGATGCCTGCTGAGCATGTTCCACTTAAAATACTTGGTCAAGCTATGCACTTTTAATAATATAGATTAAAAACTAATTTTCTTTGGTTCTTTCGGTAAAGTCACGTAGAATGAGAATAAAATAATAAATTGATAAAATAAAATAACACAATGATATTCTCACGACGTTTCGGCCACAACACAAGCGGCCTTCATCAGGTGAAGGGACGAGACTGTCTGGTAGGACAGCGCTGTCCTACCAGACAGAAACGTCGTGAGAATATAATTGTGTTATTTTATTTTATCAATTTATTATTTTATTCTCATTCTACGTGACTTTACCGAAAGAACCAAAGAAGATGAATCATTGCAGTCACGAAAGCTTTAAATCGAAATAAAAACTAATTTCTTTAGAACTACTTTGTGTTTAATTTGCTGTCCTTCCCCTGCACCACCAATTTGCGCGCTTGGCCAGGTACGGTGCAAAAGAAGTTCAATATGCACACGTACAATTATGCAGCATGTCCAGCACTAACTTATACCTGTGCCCCAGCCCACGTTTAGGGTCACCGCACGATTTGGCGAAGCTCCAAGTTTGGATTAGCCCACACGGGTGATAAATAGAAGGCCCACAAAGCGGCTCCGCTCCACTCCCAGTGCCCTCCCCTCCAAACTCCTTGCTCTCTCCTCCTCTCAACCCCCCCCCACCCCCCTTCTCCCCTGCACAGGCGTGAGTGACATCACGGGTCCCGCCTCTGCACATTGACGTGGAGTTCGAGACCGCCGGGGGTCCGCCGGCGCGAGGAGGGACACCGTGGCCCGGCGTTTTGGTTGGAGGGGCGCCGCGGTGGGGAGGAGGTGGTGGTGGGGGGTGCTGGGTTGGGGGGTAGGGGAGTGAGAATCGTGCGCCGGCCGAGAAAACAACATTACAGAGCAGGAGCAGGCGCTGCTTGGGCTCCCAAAGAGAGACGGCCAGGAACCGCCGCCCGTGGGGCTCTGGGCTGACCCCCCCCCCTCCTCCATCCCCAGCAACGGCGGCAGAGGCTCAGTCAATGACTGCGTTCACATAATGCCCCCCGCTAGCTTGGTGGGAACAGTGGCACCGCAATATTTGGCAGAACGCGACTTGTGACAGGAGGGGTGGATTTACGTTTCGATCCGCCGCTGTCCCACAGAAACGATTTTCTCACGCGGAAGAAACTTTGTGCGCTCATCTGGAGCGCCTGTGCTGTGAGCCGGCGATGCATTCCTAACGTAGACGATGCATAAACCACCACGAAGAAGGAAAACAAGAGGATGACAAGGTACCGCGCGGGTTTTACATTTTTTTGTTGTTGCGCTCAATTAAGCGATGTTAATAAATAAAAACATGCAATGATTTAACTATGCTCGGTGGCTGCATTGCACTTTTTCAGTATGAGCATTGTCCAGTGTCGTGAAATAAATGTTCGTATTGTATTGCATCAATCATGCTAACATCCTTAAAGAATCATGGTTTGGCAAAAAGATAGGATTGATATAATACGTTGAAAAGCCAAGATTGTCCTCTGAGTGATGATAACCGAATTTGCTCTTTGGGTAAATGGGTATATGAAAATGTTGTGATGTGACCATCAATGCATTGAAATATAACATCGCAACAATCGTCAAATGTGCTGCAAGGCAACTCAAGTTGGTGCCACTAAAGGAAAACGAACTGCTGAGGATTTTACACCACAAGATGTGATCAAAATAACACCAGATATAATTACATGCACGTGCCATCTGCACGCGTTAAGATTGTGTGCGTGTAAATGTACAGTGTGCTTAAAGTAATTTTATGCAAAATAAACATGTGAAAAAGTTATTGTCACGGGCAAACGCGGTTAATCGTGAAGGCGGCCCAAAACTAAAGTTATCTCGAGGTGCGGTAATAGGCGTGAAGGCAGAAATGAGAAAAAAAACCTTGGCACAAGGAATGTGGTGTGTTACAATGCATATTTTTCCAAGGAAGGTGTTTTTGTAAGGCCATGACCAAAGTTAGGGTTCGCATTGAAATGTCAACATTCTGGGGTGAAGGGATGAAGGAAGCAGCCCTAATGAGTACAGTCACAGTGTGAGATAAGACTCTCGGCGAGTGTTACGTGATCCGGTGGTGAATGTAGGACCCTGTAATGTAAAGCACCAGCAGACGTTTACAATTCATTTGCCGTCGTAGACTGCAACAATTTGCATACCTTGTTTTAAAATACATAAAAGTGATAAGCAGACGATACGTTGCCTTAATATATCTGTGTCTCCACAAAACAAAACATTCCAAAACCATTCTGAGAGGGCATAACATTCAGCGTTGGTTCAGTACAAGAATATTCTGCGCTCGTTTCAACCATAGTGTCTCGTCAGCAGTCAGGGTTGCTAAAATCAATGCTGGTGAATTCACATGTGCCCATATGCTTACCTTTAATATTCAGTAAAACATATCTTTCTTTCACAGTGTTGGATTTTAGTAGGTAACCAGCCTTCGTAGTGTGATCCAAATAATCATAAGCGTTGTTGTGTTATGCTTTACACGATTGTGCGTCAAAGTAGGACCCATAAATTAGAAAGAGGGTCCCCCCCCCCCTTGCCTATAACATCTGGGAATTTTAATAATTAGGTCTTATTTTCACAACTGTTTTGGAAACGTCACAATTATGTGGTAGGGGACAAAACATGTTTTTAAAGGTAAGAATAAGTTATAAAACATAAAAAGTCCCCAATTTTTTTTTTTTAATGCGTCCAATGATACCGGACATCAGTATCCTTGAGGCGAAGCATTAGCCGGTCATAACCAAATACACTGCTGCATGAAAGCCCTTCCTAGCCTGAATAAATTATGGGGGTTGTTTGACCATACTTCACCATGCTGGTTAGTGTGGGTTGGTGAAGGGGGCAGGGGTACCAAGAACTAACTTGGATATCATTCCACACTTATGGTCACCATGACCATGAATCTCTAACTCAGGGTCACCAGATTCACAGTGCAGTGCGCTAAACCAATGCGTGCTCACTCAACCCCCCCCCCCATCCCCCAACTGACTATTGACCGCCTTCAAAAGGTGAATCACCGAGTCGACTCAAAAACCCATCAGGATTAAAGTGTACACAACAAGGAGTAACCTCCCCCATAGAGCCCTCTTGACACGCAAGCGCTTCACTGCACCCACGGCCACACACACACACAAAGACAAAGATCTCCCCCGTATAGCCTTTAACAGACGGTTGGGGCAATTGCTGATAGCAAGCACCTATGAAGGCTGGGCCTGTACACGTGGGGGAGGGTGGCCAACACCACGCTGGGCTGTCTTTGTCTCCTCGGGGCTGATGTATGCAATGCCGCACCAGGTACTGATTTAAGGCTGAGTCAACCTATGGAGAGGTCCAGGACAGGTTCAAATATTCACCAGTGTTATTGGTCATGAGCAGGAAATCAAACTCAGGTCGTCTGATTTGTAACACAGTGCGCTAATCACTGCAAAGACAAAGATCGACCGTATGAGCCTCAACAGGTTGTAAGAGGCAAGTGCTGTAAGCGAGCACCTTTAATGGCCAGCACAGCACACGAGGGGGTGGGTGGCCAGCACCACGCCCGGCCGCCTTTGTTTCCCGAATGTCGATGTATACATACAGCACCAGGTACTCGTTTGAGGCCGAGTCGACCTAGGGGAGGTTCAGGACCGGTTCAGATAATCATCACTGGTGTTAGCCAATGATCACTGGTGAGTGAGACTTGAACTCGGGTCGACGGGTTCGTAGCTCAGCACGCGAACCGCAACACTACCACGTCCACACACACGCGGCAATATGTGGGCGTGAGTCTGTGTCCAATGGATACCGGGAGTCAAGATGTAGCCTTATTTCAAATTAGAGCAATGATACGTACCATTAAAAAATAAACACACAATGCCATTTAAGATACCCATCATAACACGATAACAACAGAGCGATAACATGAATGAAAAACACATTGAACACATTTTACATATTTATTATGGAAGCCAGCATGGGTTTGTTTTGAAAAATGTTTACCCATGTTTGCTCAGCTCGGATTTTATTTTCCGAAATACTAAAGTTCACATTTTATCTGATATGCTGATATTAAAGCCCCACATAAAAGTATGTTAAAATAGTATACTTGAGAATTCTAACATACCACTGCCTGCATACTGTGAGCATAATCTAGCTTATATTTACAAATGCCCAGACTCATGTGGTTTGAGTTCTTTCGTTTATTTTCTATTTTCCTTTTTAAAGTTTTGGCATAGATGAGAAAAAATAGGATGACTTTTAATAAAACCGTTGTTGTTTGCGAGCCAGAATGTAAGATTTAAACGTTGCCCTTTAATCCCCCCAAAAAACAATAAAGTGCCTTCAAATTAACATTTAAAACAAGGGGCCAAAATAATAACATACAAATTATGAAATGTAGAGAAATCTGATGCATATCTACAGCTCCTATGATTAGGGAGATATACGTGTGAGATAGGGGAAGATGCAATAGATGAATTCCCTCTATTCATGTCTCCTCTTCCTTGGATTTCAGGAGCTGGATGTAAATGTGGATACAAATTACTTTTTAGACACAAAACAGTTGGGCAGACTCCACATTTCTCAGAAATACACGCACGCTATATAGTTCCTTGCAACACAGGCTCAAATGAACACGTGTGTTCATATCCCAAGGTATACCCACTCACGTACACACAGATATAAAGTGTATAAAGACACGAGCACATGTTTACAGTTTATGTGCAGCTCTGTCATGTTTTAGATATTTTTGAGTACTTATTGCGTGTATGTGTTGTGTTAAGTAGTTTAACTTGTTTAAACACAAAACAAAATCGAGGCTATTTCCCAAGGGGATCTATTTATAGTTGTACTTATGTGAGCTACAGAATGTATTTTTTCCACGCGTGAATTTAGTAACTAGTATAAGGGGCACAGTTAATGGAGCCCAGTGAGATTTCTCCCCCTCACCCCCCCTTGGGGTAACCATTTACATGAGGACTCCAAATTAGCACGTGTTTGCTCAATCAAGTTTTCAGACATCTACGCTTTCAACATAGTGGCCATTCATGTGGTGATCCATGCACTGACATTCATAGATGGACATGCACGATTTCACACGCAAGCACACGCATTAATAATGTGCTGCGGGGGAACAGGGAGGTAAAAATAAAGCAAATTAAAAGTTTCTATCTTTAACGCACGGCCTACCCAACATGCCCAAGAGATCTATAATTAGAGTTAAAGCCAAAAGTCTCCCTGAAGCATTTCTGCATTAACCAGCTGGCCATGGACTGATTGGACAGGCACTCTAAGCCATGACTCATGTATTACTTACATCGATGAAGAAAATGGGTGGCTTAAGTCATTCACACAGATTTTAATAGGATTGGCAGAAAATTAACAAAAAATTAAGTTACATATAGAGTACTCACAATCGTTATGAATGTATTTGAGCGGTCATTTCTGTGTATGTTTTTTTTAAAAAGGGAATTTAAATTAATGGAAATTTATATATATATTTTTAAAGAATAATATTCATATTAAAAACATTCATTCATTATTACTTACAGCCCTTTCTACAATCTACTAGTGGATGAAGGCATTTACATGATGTGCCAATTATTGGGGTTGTTTGACCATACTTCACCATGCTTGGCAGTGCGGGTTGGCGAATGGGGGTGGTAGGATGGGTTCCGATAATGTTTGCCATGGCCGGGAATCAAACTTATCATTCACTCTATTATTTTACAAGTAACTGCCCAATTTAAGTTGGGCTGATTTAGAAGGACGAACTTTAACATTTTTTTCAAGCCACTCAATATGTTCAATGCATATTCGCATGCAGAAAAGTTAAAACACAAGAAATGTTTTCGAGATATATGTATGCACTGCCAACGTGTAAAAATGATGTAATTCATCCTGGACAGCCTCACCAAATCTGAAGCTTTTTAGAGGAGTGTCATACATTGGGGTGTGTGGCCAATTCTGTTCATGAGTACTTGGCATTGTTTTTTGGTTTTTAAGATGCCACGGTATGTGGAGAAATCTCGTGCATCAGAGGGGATATGGCCATTCAGGATCCACAAATATCGATTTCTTTTAACACGTAAGCTTTCACGATCAATAGTTCCCATAATAGAAGTCTTTGTGGGACAGATCGCGTAAATAGAAATGTGTCGTTAAACCCGCCACCACCCGACAGAGCCAATTAGTAAGGTTTGTCACGTAAACAAAACATCCCAATTCATTACTCGTTCAGCACCTCAGTGTGTTGGAAAGTAAACCTCTACAACACAATACCAGGTGGCCATGACTTTAACTAATTGACAACACACTGGAGTGCTGAACAAGTAACAAATTGCCATGTTTTGTCTACGTGGCAAACCTTACTAATTGGCTGTGTCGGGTGGTGGTGGGTTTAATGACAAATTAATATTTGCACGACCTAACCCAAAAGAAATAACCTCAATTAAAATATAGATTAAATGATTGCTGTTCTGCCATATCCTCCTGGCCACCTCGTAGCCCCCTGGTAATGTGGGTCTGAGTTTTTTTGCTGTGCATATCTGGACATTTCAGGTGGCATTGCATGAATATATGAACCTTGGTAAGAATTGTAAATAAACCTGGGCGTGTTACACATTTCATGCAACAACATGGGTCAGGAAATTGCAGTGAGATCTTCTACGGTTGTGTGCAACTCCTTGCATATGTTACATAAGAACGAATTGCGGGCAATATTTAATACAAAAAAAGCTTAGGTAAAATGCCACATTGTTCATTTAAAGTGAAAGGAAACATGAAGGCAGCAATTAAACGTGTACATGCGTGCAACTACCGTGCAGTTCAACCGATGGGGTTTTTTTACGCGAATTACATGACATCATCAAAATATGTCTGGGCTTTGTGAACATGAGCCAACATATTGCACATGCTATTTAAGACCACATTTGTTTTTTCAGCCCATAGCACTTATAAGTTTTGCTGAGCAGCCCATACTTGCAAATGTCACACAATTGTAAGGCCACAGTGAAATCACGTGAAGGTTTTTTCGAAGGTCAAATCACACTTGACACCTTTTAGCAACAAGCGAGTAGGCACAACATAAGACGGTTATGATTGATTTAACGAAATGAACACTCTCTAATTCATGCCTGCAGATGCATAAGAATATTTAATTTGAATTTTGTTAAGAAAATTAAGTTGTGCCGTTCTTATTCTGAGTTTTTTCGGTAAAGTCACGTTGAAGGGAAACAACAAAATAATAAAATATATATAAAACAATACATAAAAAATTCTCACGACGTTTCGACCATAACTCAAAAGGTCGTCTTCAGGTGTGTTGGTTTGCATAAATTTATTTTATTTATTGTTTTATATATTTTATTATTTTGTTGTTTCCCTTCAACGTGACTTTACCGAAAAAACTAAGAATATGAATTACCGCAGTCACGAAAGCTTTAAATCAAAATTTTTGTGCCCTTTCTGTTTATAAAATACACCTCTGGGGATAAAAAAACCAACCCTCAAAGACGATTTCACTAATGATATATAATCAATTATATGTTTTGCACTTGCAGTTTCTCATGAAAACAATATTTCGTAAAAGGTTCAAGAAACACGTGCGGTATGCATTACGTCTTGCTGTGCAGCATTGATTTTTGTATCATTGGTATTTTACACTGTTCGTGGCATGCATGTAATTATATATATCATTATATATCATTATAAATATCATTATATATATCATTATATATAAAATTTGTGAACACAAACCGTGCAGCCACGTAGAGGTGCTACATTCCACCATAATGACAAAAGCATGGGTGAGAGAATAGAATCGTGACAATTCATCTCGCCACAAGAGATCGGTGGAGAAGCAAGCCGGTGCCTAAACGGCATATACATGTCCCGATCACGACTCTCAACTTTCAAGATAAAAAAATCATTACACGGGGGGGGGGGGGGGGTTGAAAGAAATATATTTATATTTAAATATATATTATATTTAAATATATTTATATGATATATATATTTTTCATTTGTATAAATGAATCTTGTTTTGCATGGCCCGGGGACAACCAACTCTGCCCAGCTGATTGTGAACGTTTTGAAAGCCCTGGCTCAGACTCCGCGGTTCCTTTCCCATGGAGAAAAGGGCAAAGGACATGAGCCGGGGGAAGGCCGGCCACCTTCCAAGCAGCCCGGCGCACGCCGACTGTGCCCAATGTGCCGGCATGCTGCGCCAAACTGGGTTTGACAATGAGCCGTTTTTAATTTAAAGGGCACCTGACCGCGATTCGCTCTCACTCGCAAAACTCGCTGGGAAACACGTGGCGGCAGACCCGCCGACGAAATGCCACCGACGCATATCGCTGGCAGGGCGCTACATTCGCGCACACGTTGGCCCTCGTTCATGCATCACCGCAAGCCGTTCATAGCGCCGGGGACTGAGCTCAGGACGGAGAAGCAGTTGCGTTCAGTCAGCTGCCGCTGGCACCTTCGCCAAGTGCTTCGAGCATGACGAAGGAACAGCTGGATCAAAGCTCTGTGCCACGGCGCTGCACTGCACTGCGAAGCACACACCTGACGTGGATGTGAACTGTCAGCTCAGATAGGATGTGGGCATAACCCTTGCTCCTTCTTGAGCCACTTCTCAAAATAATGGCCTCTTGTGAAGTTAAACAATGTAAAATTCAACTTAACCTTCCACCTGCAATTCCCTGAATGGAACGAGTCAGATCTAATTTTGACAAAGTACAATTCAATTCTCTCCTGCCCTCTAAGCAGATCTCTGGCATGTGGAATTTCAACGCAGGGTTTCAATTTACAGCATGTGATTTAAATAACTGGTACCATATCAAGACTTGGTTTAAAGCGTCCCACAGAGTTACACACAAGTTCTGTACACGTTGATAAAAGCACAAAATAAAGTTACGAGTCAAAATTCTCGGGAAGGAATGTTTACAGTTCCATACACATGCTTATTCGCCTTCCTGTTTAATTAAATCTGCAATGTGATATACATCGTCCGGTTCACATGGGCTCATTTGCCCACTTAACAAAGGAGAGAGAGGACCAATTGAAAACATATATAAATCACAAACATATTTATTGTGCCTAAATGAGGCAAGAGTTCCCTCAGTAAAAACAAATGCCGTTTCTATTAAGTCTGACAAGCAAAAAAAACCTGTTATGAAGTTGAGCTCAAAAGCAAGTGACACCAAATACAAAACTAGTCGGTCTGTTTGGCACCCCCCGTTTGTATGGGTGTCTTGGTCCTGCGCATTTGCTGCCGGTCAGCTCCACGTCACAGGAAGAGACACGCTATTAACTCATTAAGGCTCACAAACCATTTCCTATGCTTCACAGAGGGCAGGTTGTTCGGAATAATTATAGGCATTCAATCACACGCTGTCTTTATTTACAAACGCCGACTTCGCTTTAACCTAATTATCCAGTACAATTGGAGGCCGTTCTATTGAATATTGGAGAGCAAAAGCAATTGTAACCCAAATGGGAAATGAGTTGCAATTTTAAGTGGTTTGTGGTCAGATGTCGTGTTGGTCTCCCACGCTCCTTATTTACCAAAAACAAATTCAGTTGTGTTTTGAAGAACGCAGCCTCAGCGAGTTTGTCATCTGTAGAACGTTACACGCGAATCCTTTCGTATGCCAATATACGCTTTGACTGTCAACCTTTATTTCCTTGCAGGAACACATCATCAGCTCTAACGGAGCGTGTCTTCATCGTAAAACGTTACGCTGAATATTTAGCGCATTTTGCACAGTAGACAAAACGATGGATGCCACGAACTTTCGCAAAGCACTTTTTCAAACGAGAGACACCATGGGGCTCTGCCTGCTGCTCCTGCTTGCCGCGGCAACGACGGGAGCGCAGCGCAAGGAGGCGGAGATGTTCCCGGGCAGCGAGGACGACATGGAGTTCATCCACGTGCCGCGGTACACCCGCTCGACTGACACACAGGGCAAGTGCTCGTACACGTTCATCGTGCCCCAGCAGAAGGTCACGGGGCCCATCTGCCTCAACTCGCAGGGCGCGGCCAAGGAGGAGGTCGCGGGCAGCGGCGTCACCAAGCGGGACGTGGAGGAGATCAGGGACGACCTGCTCAAGCACAAGCGGCAGATCGAGGGGCTGCAGCACATGGTGGAGGTGGACGGCGGGATCGTCAACGAGGTGAAGCTCCTACGCAAGGAGAGCCGCAACATGAACTCGCGCGTGACGCAGCTTTACCTGCAGCTGCTGCACGAGATCATTCGCAAGAGGGACAATTCGCTGGAGATCTCCCAGCTGGAGAACAAGATCCTCAACCAAACGGCCGATATGCTCAAGCTCGCCAGCAAGTACAAGGACCTTGAGCAGAAGTACCACACTCTCAAGGCCGCCGTCAACAACCAGTCGACAATCATCGCGTGGCTGGAGGAGCAATGTCGGAAGACATACAACCCTCAGCCGCCGCGGTTACACGACCGAAACACGCTCAACATCCCTCCGCAGCAGGCCCCGAACAGTCATCGCTACTCGCTGAATCAGCTGTTCATCAACGAGATCCAAAGAGACCAAACTCTGCTGCAGACTGTGGCCAGCAGCACCACCACCACCACAGCCAGCACCACCACAACCACCACCGTGCCAACGACGCTGCCAACCACGACTCCGCCCGCTCCCACCAAGGCTGCAGGTACGTGAAACTAAAACTAAACTATTTTTTTTATTTTACCAGGTAAGGCCCACTGAGCTATACGGCTCTTTTTCAGAAGCGATGTGGCCACAAATGATAGCTCAACGAAGTGGCTTATCACGTGGAAATGTATAGCAGCCAAACACTCAAAACGCACGTTTCCAATTGTGGAAGGAAAATCCAGGAGGAACCAGAGCAAAATCCACGCAACCACGGAGAGAACACGCAAACTCCAAATATACAGCAGGTGTCAGGGTCGGGTCGAACCCACGACCTCCCGTATACCGGGCGAGGTAGTTAACATCTCCTAGCCACCGTGATGATGATGAGAGGCACGCAAACTCCAAATATACAGCAGGCGTCAGGGTCGGGTCGAACCCACGACCTCCCGTATACCAGGCGAGGTAGTTAACATCTCCTAGCCACCGTGGCGCCCCATCCTTCCCAGAGAATCACGAGCTAAGCCAGAATCTCCCAGTTGCAGGTGGTACTCGTCGGCATACTGACCCGACGTTTCCCCCATGGTGGTTTGAGATCATTCAAATGCATCATGACCTGTTCACGCGAACCAAAAGTTTATGTTGCAAGCACCGTTACTTCTAGATAAAGTATCAAAAATGTAATGAAGTTACGGTTAAAAACATATATAAACTGCGATGAATGATGGATAACGTCCATGTGGCCAACGGCAACAACCAGGCAAGTGTGTGTGGGGTAATATCAGTATGAACATGAATACATGCGTTAATCATCCACATTACTCTGGGATTAAGTAATTCAGTTCATATGTCCCGATTCAGGTATTGAGAGTCTAAAATAGATACCAAAGAAATCTGTAAGCAACTAAGGTCTCGTGCAAGATAGATAGCCCATGTTGGAAACTCATTGTTGTAAAGTATATGTGTAATTGTCCCCAAATGTGTACTTTGACTCTGGTCCAAGACATTTTTTCTATTGTTTTTTTCCCCCTTCTTTTAAATTACCTTGGTGATACAGCTGTCATGGAAAAAAACACACAGAACTGGAGAATGAGTTAATATTGTGATGACATAAACAATGCCTCATAACAATAAACACATAGAGAAAAAAAAACGTAGAAATATAAATGCGGACTGAAGCTCGATATCCAAGGCAATGCTGACACTCCGGGTCTAAAACCTTAAAGTCAAAAAGTCAAATTGCTGATATTTTTTTTTCTCTCTCTCTGAAACAGAGCATTAAAACGGTGCTCATCTCCGGTTAAGCACTTTGATGCAGTGGTCCATGTTCCTAATTCCTATGTCAGGGGCGAGGTTATCGATAGGGCAACCACTGTTGACCAGAACAGACTTTACAAAGTGTAACAAAGTCACGGAGAAGGGAAACAATAAGATAATAAAAATACAAATATAAAACAATACATTATTTTATTGTTTCCCTTCTACGTGGTGGTGACTTTACCGAAAGAACCAAGAATATGAATCCCTGCAGTCACGAAAGCGTTAAATCAAAAAGTATAACAAGGCAATGCCCGATCCACAAATACGAAGGAGACATCACAGCGATACACTACGCTGCTCCTGACGCGGTTATCTGGCTTTTGACCACTTGAATGTGAAATTGTTGTCGTTGCTCCACATCTACATCAGCCACATGAAAGAAGAAGACTTCCCCACAAAGCGGTACCAACTTAGCGACCATGTTAAAAAATGATTGGCTGACTCAACCCCTCCGCGCCCCCCCCCCCCCCCCCCCCCAATCAGGATTGAATTCGCAACCTGCTCGCTCTCCTGCCGGACCACCTGGCCGGATATAATCGGTGTCTCACCGGTGCCAAACCGCAAACGGTCGCGATGTTTTGACACCTAGACACGCTGCTTATCTCTGCAATTGCAGCCACAGCTTGGCGCACGCGTGCGTGCTGCTGCTGTGCTACGTCAGACCCGCGTGCGTGCGTGCGTGCGCGCACACAAACACACACACACACAGGTCTCATCATTCCATCGCGGTCGTGATTGCTCGCATCAATCATTGCTAATAGCGAACCGTGCGCACAATCAGCGTTGCTAAACACCTTCACGTCCAAACGAGCAAAACGCACCCGAGTCCCGCAATCGGCGAACACTGCTGTGCACGTTTCGGCAATTAGCCCACACATTAACGAGACAAATTGGCGCGGGTTTGTAACCAATTAGCCAATTCTTAGGCAAGCAAATAATTACATAATCGATCATCTAGGGCTCGTCCACTTGGCATATGTGGGGCTGTGATCATTGCCCTTGGTTACATTTGTTCCATCATATGGCAACAAGAGCGGAACACCTGAAGTACATTCATGGCACCATGTGCGCATGCGTCCGCTACGATAACTCGTATACCCCCTCTCCCCGCCCCCCACATTCAGCCACCACCGTGCATGTGTTTTTACTGTAATCTAAAACTCTAAACTAAAAAAAAAACTTTTATTTTTACTTTACCAAGTAAAGCCCCACTGAGCTATATAGCCTTTTTTTCTGAAGCGACCTGGCCATGAATGATAGCTTTACGAAGTGGCTTATCGCATGGAAATTTATATCAGCCAAATACCTTAAACGCGTGTTTCAAAATGTGGAGGGAAAAAAAAAACGGAGGACCCGGAGCAAAATCCACGCGAAGACGGGGAGAGCCCGAAAACTCCGAATATGCAGCAGGCGTCAGGGTCGGGATCGGGATCGAACCCACGTCCTCCTGTAAACTGGGCGAGGTAGTTAACATTTCACCACCCCCCGCGCGGTGGGTTATGAATGGCCAGTTTAAAACAGGTCCCTGCAGGGTGGGCTGGTAGGACAAGTCTCTGCGCTGTCTATTGCTGATTTTACACCCAACAGCACGAGATTTCACTTCGTTAAAGTATTGAAAGTGGACGGACGGACGGACACATTAATCTATTGCAGGCTGGTACACTCAGTTTACAACTTCGTTCCTACCAGTATTATTGAATCCCTGCAACTATACCGTACTTTGCATCGTGGGAGGACCTTTTGTTGCAGCGATAAAATGTATTTTCCAAAAAAAAGTATGCCTTTCATTAGATATATGCATTTTGTATATATGCCTACTTTAAATAGATAAAAGCTGCACACAGACAGTTTCATTCCTGTGTAGTTACCATCATGGATAATTATAATCATAATAGTTAACCAATTATATAATCTCAACATTTAACTGTTGTATATACAGGGATTTTTAAATACACTGTTAATATTAATATGAAAACACTTAAAAGTCAATAACAAACATAATTTGTATTTTCTTCTTTTAAACATTGCCATTTATATAGAGTAAATGCCCCTAACTTCACACTGACCGTGGGTCAACAACCCAATTTCTTAAGAGTTAAACAAGCAGGGCTGAGGCATAGCAGTGCGAATTCTTTATCGTTGTACCCCAAAGCAATTAGCTCTGTTTATATCATTCACGGTGGTTTAACTGAATCTGGTCACGATAACGAGCCAAGGAGGAGGGGAGGAGGCTGGCGCGTGGTGGGGGGGGGGGGGGACTAAAACTTTGATCACGAAAACCAATTGAGCTCGGAAAATGGAATCGGCCCTTGAGGGGCGGCCCATTCGTCCTGTTTTCATGTTTCCATCCATCTGTTAATTGCATTCGTGGGGGCCGCGGGCGAGAGCTTGCGCTCTTGTCTTGCACCATTACCACTCACATCAAGGCAGGAATGCGGGAAGTCTCCACGGGGGCAAGGCCATCTGTATCAGATGCAGGAACTTGCACAGCAACGAGGGCGCCTCCCACAGATCAACAACGACCGACCCCGGCCGCGACGCGAACAAAGTCTCGTGGTTTCCCCTCGCCGTCAGAATTTCCCCCCGCGTTATTTATTTCCAATATTGCGATATATACCACGGGGAAACGGTGACACAGCGGTTGATGCACCGCGCTACGGGCTCGGGGTAGCCGAGTTGGCCACGGCTAAACAGTTGGCAGCGAGCGATATCTGAACCGATCTTTGGCGGTCTCCTTCGCCCAAAATACACTGGCCAGTGTGGTTAAACAACCCTCAAAGTTCGACACGGTGCAGGAAGACCTTCACCCAGAAGTAGTTTGACAAATGAAAATGACTGAAAGTTATCAATTATATTGAAGTGATATGCTGCACTTGTGAAATAACTATTAATTGCACATTGAGGTTTAGACAAATTCTCGAATTACACTACTATATTCCTTCATTCCTTCATGGTGCCAAAACTAATGTGTTTATATTGACATTGTGTAAAGAGAATACTTGACATTGCCTAAAGAGTTTAAGTGTTGTGATTGGCTACAACCCACTCTCGATAAGAGCAAAGAACCCACAAGTTAACTTTTGCGATCGCCGGTTTTATGCAAGCGTGCACATATGCATGGCAGTGGCTATAAGGTGCCAGCAGATGGCAGTGCAGCAATGGCAGCGGTCCACAGACGTATTTGGTCCACTCGCTGCATTGCTTCTGTGGATTGAATCTATCGGTGCAGAGCTTCCGAGTTGCCTCCTCGTACGCGTGGGTTTTCTACGGGACCTCCACTTCCTTTCCACGTGCCGCCCAAGGCGCTCATGAATACAATTTGGCCGAACGCCTCGATGAAAATGAGCATTAAATAATCACTGAGGCTTCCCTTGTCAATTATCTGGGATTGGAATGATAACAATTGGCATATACGTACACACAGTAGTGTTTTTTTTTCTCAACACATTCCAGAAGGCCCAGTATCAGTACGAGTTACAAATGTAACATTGTACGATTTTATTTTGACACCACACCATAAATATTAAGACTGTCACAAGATAGCCTGTAATTAAAGATAAACCCCAAACAGCAATTTAACTGCCAGAGTTCCATTTACATTCCTTTTTTTAGTGCAGATGAAAGCTTCCCATCTTTCCATTCCAGATGTTGTTTGAAAATCGACTGCGTGTAATTTCCCTACAATTCCAAAATATTTTCGCAAACATGTTTCTCTGAAAGAGACACCATACGTGTGTGCAATGTCAGAGGCACGCATGATCTCAATATCCACATTTTCCATAAACAGTCCTTTTTAGGATAAAAATAAATACATTCTGCTGATGACAATGCCATTGTCCTTCTTGGTGTAGGTTCACAGTTGTGCTATACAATCTCTCCGCTGTAACTTCTGGTTGAACCGCGTGTTGTTCATCACGACGTTGCCGACGATTTTGCACCCCATGCCGGGGGCAGCCTCTTCAGAAATCGAGGAACGTTGACGGCACTTCCAAGGCACGTGGAGCGAAACGTCGCGACGCCATGCCGACCAACGCTCGGTACAACCCCGACAAAAAAAAAATAAACGCATAGCAGAGCCGCGCAGCACAACGGCGCGAGCCTATAGGCTGCAGCATTCTCATCGCTACACGACCACAAACAAACAAAAACACGGCCTTCCCCTACAGCTGCCCTCTGATTTGGTGCTCTCCGGGTCACCTCCTGTGTGAAACATGAGAGTGTCGCGTAGGAGGAGGTGATGTCATTTTTTCCCTCCGCACCGGCACCTCATTTGTGAAGGGTTTTCCAGACCGCATTCGCCCGGTGTTTTGCTGTGTTTGCAGCCAGACGTATCGGATGACAGTCTCACTCCCGTGAGGCTGTGCGTGCATGCGGCGGCACAGGGGCGTTCGTACGTTGGGTGGGAAACCGCGCGTGTGTGTTCTAGCTGGAAGCGCCTCCGCTTTATGAAAAGAAGAAGAAAAAAACTTCACCAAAGAAACCGCATCGCTTGCGAATTCGGTTGTCTCAAGCATTCTGTAAAAGTTCGAGTTTTGGAATATTAGTCATTCGCAACAAAAAATACACAAACATCAATATTTACTCAAAGCCCCATGCTAATTAGTTTAGTGGCCCCATTTTAATTAATCCAAGCTGTCCTGGATATGAACGTGTGTTCTCAAATTTAATTTAGGACATCAAACGTTATCAAGGAGGCACATGCAAATGCAAGAACACAAGCATATTTGAGGCTTGAATACATCACATCACTTTACACAGATCTAAGATGTCTCTTTGTATAAAAGCTACACTAAAAATTAAAGCCGCACTTGATAATGTAAAAATACCAAAGCAGTATTAACACTGCACCCCCGATAAGCACGGCTGGCTACGTACGGTGTGAAAGAAGTTCAACATATATACTTAACACCAGATGAATACTGTCCACCATGAAGAAAAACAATTATCACTTTCACAGTGCAGACAAACTAGACTGCCAGTACATTTTCGAAATGTCAAATTTGACTTTTCCCAGCACGTTCAATATTGAACAACAAGCACAGCCTGCTGCATCTGAACTTCTGACAGGTTCACTGACATTTTGCCAAATTTCCTCCGGCTTCCCCATGAGATTAGCTTGGGATCTTTTTTCAATGAACACATGACCAAGGCATTATCAGTAATCATGTAATGAGGTCTACAGACAGGACATACGGAGAACATAATCACATGTTTGGAGTGGTCAATCCCAGCCCACAAGTGATGCCCTTTCACAGGCCAAGAGGGATATAGCATCTCCAGTTACTTCTTAAAGGTTAACAAAAACGCATCTTCACATGACAACTTCTCGAAACAGCCAAAACATCAACACCTGCACGCCGTGCTGATGACACTAATCTTTTGAATCTAGTCAGGAATTGTAATTGCTTTTAATATAAATATTATTATTATTATTTAGGATAGCTCTAAGCGTTAAAACACGCATTCACTATCAAATTACCGAATTATTTCAAACCATTTTTTTTTTATATTTCGTACAGAAATCACTCTGTTTTGTATACGTTGTCAGAACATTATTAGCATTTTACGTTTGGTCTGTTCAAAACGAATACAGGTTCTTGCACATTTTTACAGCTTGAGGTATGGTGCCAATTCATACGCTTAAGTAATGGGGCTACCTATTCCTATATATTGAACCAGAATTTACCGTTCTGGGAAGGTAGGTAGGCAGGCATGCTGAAACCGATATGAATTAACTACCATAAACCGTTTGTAAAAGCCAAACATCTGCATTAATTAACAGCAGGCAATGAATTGACAATGCTAAAAACAAAAAGTTTGGTATATTGCTGAATAATATTCACAAAAGGAAAATTCATTCCTACAGTGTCCTGGTCACATTGCCTTCAAACTATTACTGAATTCAACATTCTCCAATGCTTACTTACTACATTGGTTCTGGCCAACATAGGAATTAACTCTGTAAATTAAATGAATTTCCCATGCATATTGTTTGTGGACCAAATGCTTAAGTTGACAAGACTGGACCTACTACACACTGGTCGGCATTGTACTCTGAATATGCTTGTGCATGCCAAAACGTTTTTAAATTAAACATACAAATTTTCACTAATAACGTTTGGCTTCCTGTAAAGCTGAAACATTCTGTACTGATCATATATTGCAGGAAAATACAATATATAATACATTTTATGACCAAACATGGCTTGAATGGATCCAATTTCAAACATGTCAGAAGCTAAAAAGGATTTACCCTGGTAATAGGTTTTTACCCTTTTAGCTGGCACAAAAACTGACACCTTTATACAAGGGATCATGTTTGCAATAACCACAACACAAGCAGTCAAAAATGCAAACAAATAGAAACAACTCTGATAATGATATGAACTGTCCTTGAATTTGATTGGTCCACACCCGAGACGGCTTTTCTTAGAGCCTAGTCTCCACTCGTGTTGGACCAGATGACGCCATAAGGCGTACAACTCACAAAACAGCGCACTATCAGAGCATTGAGAGCTCGGGGTAAGCCTTTACATTACAGTATTACATTAAAAACCTATTACTATATCTTGTTACTGGCAAAGGAGGTCTCAAAAGGATTTACCCTGGTTTAGAACCTGAATGGGAAACTGCCTGGGATTTCCAGGTATCATAGATACAGCAATGGGTTCTTGAATCTATCTGTACAGAGCTTTGAGTGTCACCATCGTATACGCTGCATGCCAAACACTCGTCAATATAGAACCGGCCAAACAACCTAAGGCGGCAGGACCTTCCCGAAAAAGTATTGATACTCAGCGAGGCCATCATGGGTAATTAAATTAGATTACTAATGATAACACAAATGCAAAGGAATTAATTCAATGCGAACCTACGATAATTTTGCTTTTTTTCTTCTTACAATCTAGCGCTAAAGATTTTCCTCATGAAATATTCAAACGGAAAATTTTGCTCAAGTTCATCGCAAAGTTAGTCTCAATAAACGTTCAACGTGAAGATGACACGTCCATAACCCGACAACCAAAGCGCAGCGCTCGTCGCAACTCGAGCTGTATTCCGCCGGGCGATTTACGCGCCGGTGCATGTGACGCCCCGTCAAGACTTGGGCCACACCGCAGAATCTTTTGCCACGTTGCTTCACAACCAACGTGAAAATGACCTGCGAGCGGTTTAAGACTTTCAGGGCATCATCTGACGCAGAGCAGGCTAACTCGGGGAGAATGGTGCAGGTCCTCAACAGGAATTCGGGAGAGAAACTGAAAGCAACGTCCTTCCAAATTCCCAGAATACAATATGAAAAGAGTGGACAAATGAGTATATTTTCTGAATATATTATTTAAATGCCACTTTGTAATGTCATTTGTGAATAAGACTATGTGCATGTAAGTACAAAATCACCATACATACAATTTCTAATGATTCCCCCGTGATCCCCCATATAATCAAATAACACCCATATCACGCACGGCATGGGAAGGCCCAAATCCAGCAGTGGATAATAAAAACGGCTGTTCATGTATATTAAAGTCTTTATACAGCCCTCTGTACAGTATTGTAATTATAGACACTAAATAACTAGTCCAGATTACCAAGACAAATTATTTAACTTTCATGTCCCTACATTTACATCCTGCCGTTCATGTACAAAGGGGCTATAGCCATGTGCAATTGTGCACACGTACGCATGCATGCATGTTGAACTTCTTTCACATCGTACGTAGCTCAACCGTGCTAATCGCAGGTGCTAAATGGGAGCCACGTGATATTCTCAGCCATGTTTCTGTCTCTTAAAAAAAGTTATTTTGGATTGATTTGAGTTTACTTCTTCTTCTTCTTTTCCCCCCTACACAAACCAGGGCCCTGGCGGGACTGCCAACATGCATGGGACGAGGGCCACCAGACCAGCGGCATCTACCTCATCCGGCCCGAGGGAACGAGCCGCCTCATGCAGGCGTGGTGCGAGCAATTCCACGACCCGGGCGGCTGGCTCATCGTCCAGAGGCGCAAGGACGGCTCGGTTAACTTCTTCCGCAACTGGGAAAACTACAAGGTTGGTGTGCGTGGTATAACGCTGGCTGGCTGAGGAGGACTTTGCCTGCTCCCCACACCCCCCCCCCACACCCCCCCCCCCCCCGATAGCGTTACCCGACGGTTCGACGTGCAGTCGTACAAAGCACAAATTTGGCTACAGTTGGAATTTTATTTTTTAAACTATTTTCTATTTTACTAGGTAAGGCGCAATGAGCTCGATAGCTCTTTGTCAGAAGCCACCTGGCCACAAATGATAGCTTAACGAAGTGGCTTATCACGTGGAAATGTATATCAGGCAAAATCTCTAAACGCATGTTTATAAAATGTGGAGGGAAAAACCGGAGGACCTGGAGAAAAATCCACTTGACCGCCAGGAGAGGGGAATGCAAACTCCAAATATATATAGCAGGCGTGCCAGGGTCATAATCGAACCCACAACCTCCTGTATACCAGGTGAGGTAGTTAACATCTCACCACCATGGCGTCCAATTACAGGTTAATTGATGGTTCAGAAACTCGCCGATTTATTCCAGTCACTCAATGCAACTGGTGGCCTCCTTAGAGCTCTGCTACCACTACTGCGGTACAATGGTACCATCCTCCCCATCATTCTCATCAACTCATCTCATCTCATTACACTGTATTGCTTTACTATTGCTAAATCTCTGTTCAGCACCTTGGTTAAGCGCTATATAAAGTAAATTAAGATAAGAATATGAGATGGTTACTGTTGCCATGAACTTCGCCCATTGACTCCTGCACCAATGTTGAAGACTGACAGTTAAAATGAGACACAAATGATAGGTTCTTGAAACAAATCGCAATCTCAAATTGTGAATCATTACATGCCCCGACTTGGTAACTTGTAAAAATGGAATTATACTCACATGCTTAAAATATATAAAGCATGCTAAAAGTACGATGTCACATCGTGACTAAATTGATATCAGCAACCATTCTCTGCCCACTGCAGTATGGGTCTGGTCCCATGTTGCTGACATAAACTTTCACTTTCTCTGATCTTATTGGGGCTGTCTCCACTTGTGTCTCCTCCTCGAGCATCTTCCCTCCCTTGGCTTCCATTCGGTCACTCATCATTGCAACAAAAATAATGATCATTAACAGCCATCTGCCAATGCACTGAACGATGCCATGTCAGTCATGAGGTTTGCTTGGCCATATTTAAGCCACACTGGACCGTCCGGATTGGTAAAAGGGGACCCGAGGACTGATTCAGATATCAATCGCCACTTATGGCAGCCGTGACCAGGAATCAAACTCAGGTTGCAGGATTTGTAGCAAAGTGCGCTAACCGCCGCATGATGGCGCCCCACCAAACTCACCCCCCCCCCCCCCCCCCCGTTCCTCAGCGTACAATTTTTTTATTTATCTTTAATTATTCTTTATTTATAGCTAATATAAAAATGCTCAAGCTGCAATAATTAGCTCCAAATTACTATTATTACTCCTAAAAGGGCAAGTCAGACTTAGTTTGGAGTATTAAGTAATTTTCACCAACGTGGGATTTTTGCATAGCATATGTTAAACACGGTGTGTTTACCAGACAGCACACCTGAGGCAACAGTACATACTCTGTCAGACTTTGGCAAGAACTCTACGATTTAAATGGCTTCATAAATTTCAAGGTTCACAAAACCCAGCTGCATTTCGATTTTGTGTGTTTTCTTCCTTCTATTAAATATCACAATCCCGTGGCTTATGACATCATGCATGACACGTAATAATTAAATTAAAGTATAAGAACCTCAACATACGTCCATAAATATACATACTGCGCCTTATATTACAGCTGGTAGATTCAGATATACAGGTCTTACTTTTCCTCAAGTACGTATGATTTGGCAAAACAAATGTTAACGACTGCCAACGACTTTTCAGTCTACTGAAGCTTTGCAGAAATAGGAACCCTTATTCATTTCCCACCGACACAATGTCTGAGCGCACACACTTAACGTATGGCGGTGATGACTGTGTGCGCACGTGACAGCTTGATTTTCCCTGGCCACACTTCAATATTCACAGTATTCCTCGTATTTACGAATATATTTACGAATATGTTTAGCACACTGGGCACACGAAACGTACGCCTGCGGTGAACGTTGATTTACAAACCATCTGCGATTAATTCCCCCTCACATTTGCTGCAATAGAGGTACCATTGTTTCAAAAGATTAAATCAACGTGCAAGGCAAACTTGAGACAAGGGCTGCAAAAATCCATTAGAAATGCGAATTTGTCGATATCTGCCGTTGCAATCCATATCCAGATCGCTCTTGTATATGTGATCACTCGGCACCCATGAATTAGACAAAAAATTACACGACATTTAACGCACCAAGCCTCTAGCAATGGAAATGACTGGCTGCTGCTTATTTAGAAAACAAAAAAATTTTACACATCAGAATGTTGAGTCATACATCTGCCAGATCACGATATTGAGTTAGTGTCCCTAAAGGATTCGACATCATCGATTTTCAGTGTGGATCTATTCACTGCAAACAGCACTATTCAAAACGGTTTACCAATTTATACCGTCAAGACGAAGGCTTACAGTGGAAGTCAAATTAACGTGCATCCATCCGGCAGCACACATAAGCAAATGCCATGACGGATTAAACAAAATTGAGACAGATAGCGAAATAACTCATGCTAAAGGTATGTACAAACCCCACAGTATTATGCTGGTTCAGTTTACAAAAATGCTTTGGTGTTGGAGATTTATAATGTTCAGAATAAATTAATCACCGTGAGGCTATGTATGGTCTTTGATGACCAGACTGAACATTTTCGCATGCTACAATGGTGCAACTTAAGACCGTGTTGTCCATGAGGATTGATGTTGAGCCCCGTACCAAATGAACACGAGACAGGTGTTGGAGGTTTACATTTCACCAGCAGGGAGACGCTTTCCTCTTTGGTTTTAAGTAAAAATATAAAATGTAATTTTTCAGTGAGAAAATATCCTTCTTTAACCCATTCTAAGTCAATGCATGGATATCACTTTTCGTGCAAGAATATCACCGACTCCATGCTCACGCTCTACCAATAATATAACTGCTCGGACACAATACGTTCGCACACAATTGTCGTAAATGCCTCCAGATAAAGTTAACTCCGTGTACATTTACAACCTTTTTGTCACCAACTTTCTGGATGAGGGCCTCCCCAATTACGTGCAGGTTTGGTGAATGCAGGCGATATAGATGCTGAGAATAGTGCAGTACAACAGTGGATACTGCTACACCGCCCTGTGCTTAAAAACTCTCTCAACAGCAGCCCAGAGCAACTGTTTTGCACTTGGTGGCCGCCCATCCATACACTCGCCAGGGCTCAAACCTGCTTAGCTGCTAAGATCTGACAAGATCAGGTGCATTATGGTTGCATTTGGTAACGGGTCTGCGTTGATTCCATTGTAATGAGGCGCAATGAATGGAACAAAGATGAACGGATGGTTTGGACGCAATAACATAACATCTGGACATGTGCAAAAAAGAGCTTTATAGGCTCATCGGATTCCTCTCGTGGAAATAAACATTCTGATCCTGAACATGTCGACACGCGTGTACGCATGTACACATACACAATAGCACAACAGGCAAAAGAGTGAAATGGGTAAACGATAAAGGAAGACGACGACAATCGTTCCGCTCGTACGTCCCTTTGCCCTTACCTTCTTGACGCCTACGCAGCTTGGCTTCGGCAACATCGACAGCGAGTACTGGCTGGGCCTGGAGAACCTCTACTGGCTGACGAACCAGACCAACTACAAGCTGCTTGTGCTCATGGAGGACTGGCAGGGCCGCAAGGTGTTTGCGGAGTACGCCAGCTTCCGTGTGGAGAACGAGAGTGACCATTACCGCCTGCGGCTGGGCCGCTTCAACGGGAACGCCGGCGACTCGCTCATCTGGCACAACAACCGGCAGTTCACCACGCTGGACCGCGACCGCGACTCTTACTCAGGTATCACCCCCCCCCCCCCACAATGCAACGGGGCCGCGGGGCAAGAACCGTCCGCCGGTTCGCGTGCCGACGTGGCTGCAAGGTTAAGGGCACCGCCACGCCACCTCTGATGACGCGAGAGGGGAGAACTACGCATAAAAGGCATCGTCATCCTGAGTTGGTGTATTATTATTGTTATCATTGATGTTCTGCCACTGAATAATAAAATATGAGGCTCTTAATGTCCCAGGACAGCAGCTACCTCGAATAGAGGACGATTCTGGTTAAGCCAGGACAGGTTGTAACCCTCGCACAGGTGTGTCCGTAACACGATGCACCTGGAGCAAATTTCCGCCATTCAAATGTCGCCAGCACAGGCAAGGGCTTTCTGAACCTGCCCCGACCCTGCCCTTGGTTCGTTTAATGTGTGAACATCGGCGATTGAGAGTAAAACGCAGGTCGCCAAAGTACTGGCCTAATCACCTACAATAGTAATTGCTTTGGCATCTCCCTAAATGACGATAATGTAGGTTTTGTTGTATTTTATGCATGCTCGATGACATTTTTAGCAAATCTTCACGCTGTTCACCATGCGCCTACAGCATATATATATTTTTTTTTTCAGAAAATCGACATATACAGTGCCGCGTGATTGATCTATAATTTTTAAATAACCAAAGTGATTAGGTTGCTCATACATCAGAGTACCGAACTGACAGCGCTGACATCAAAGATATAAATCTGGGTTTCAGCCACCCGTAATTAAACTGGGTTCTTAAGTTTACCAAGATGATGGTCACACTTGCACACAAAAAAATGTGTAACAGAAAATTCGGATTCTCACTAAATTTGACTACATTTTGTGGAGATTGCTTCTCATTTGACTCCACTGAAGACAAACAATCTCACATCAGGAGATGTGGGAAAGTGCAGCCCTACTGTGTAAAAGGCTAAAAGGACCTGATTGAAGTGTTTTTTTTTCTAAAGTCCTGGGAAAACGTTTAATTCCGCAGCCATTCTCTGGCACACAGGGGAAAGTGTCACTCTATGAACTTTCCAAATAGCTCGTTTTCGCCTTATCGCACGATGCAAAGAGCACAGCCGGAATAAAGTGGGCGGTGAAAAGAGACCAAACTAAACAAAGCAAAAGGGCCGCTGGAAATAACGTCACGCTGAGCGCTCTCCCTCCCTGGCAGGCAACTGCGCTCACTTCCAGAAGGGCGGCTGGTGGTACAACGCCTGCGCGCACTCCAACCTCAACGGCGTGTGGTACCGCGGCGGCCACTACCGCAGTAAGTACCAGGACGGCGTCTACTGGGCCGAGTTCCGCGGAGGCTCGTACTCCCTCAAGAAGGTCCTCATGATGATCAGGCCCAACCCTTAGGGGTGCGGCCCTTCGGCACGCGAGGCTGGACCGCCTCCCCCACCTCAGCATGGTTGCGATCCGAGGACGGACGCGTAACTAAACTGTGTGCGTCGCCGCGTCGAAACTGCACGTGCGCGACGCGAGCACGCACACTCCTTTTCATTCGCTCTCCCCACCACCTCGCAAAACTCTCAGATGTAAAATTGCAACGAGTGGGATTTTTTGCTGTCCTCTCCCCCCCACTGCCGGCCCCGCCCCTGCACGTCCGATTAGCACGGTTGGCTCCGTTCGGTGCGAAAGAAGTTCAACACACATACGTGCATACAGTCACAAAAAAATATTGGGCAAAGGTGCGCTCATTCCTTGCTGCGCACGTGCACACGAGAGGTAAATAATCGGTAAAAATCGCAATCGAATTACATTTTTTTTTTTATCCGCGCATTCTTCAATATTTGTAAATGCAGCGGAGTAGTGATGAAATACAAATAGACGCACATGCCATATCAATGACAAAGAAAAGATATTGTGAGTTACAGAATGGGTACTAATAAAGAAAGGGAATACATGCCCGAGTTTACAATGAGCAAATATCATTATTTCATGTCTTCCCATGAGTAGTTATATATTTTATAGGACTAATATGTAAATGTAAAGGGAGGAATGAGCAGACACTAAAAAAAACTAACAAATTCAATTCACTTTAACTCCTGGAAAATTAAATGGCAATCAGATAATATGAGGAAAGGTTATTTAATTGAACACCAGAATGTCTTGTAAGTGATACAGGGTACAAACCAAACCAGTATTTTCAGTGGGGAATACAGGACCTAAGACATGGAGATATTTTAATCACAAAGGACTGGCCACAATCTGAATATTACAGATGTGTAGAGGACGAAGGCAAAGGTTATGAATGTGTGTGGGTGTGAGAGACTGTGTGCACAATGGTTAATGATGTTGATGTTGATGAATTGAATTTAAAACATGCAAACAACATTACTTTTCCTATTGTGCCTTGAAGACAAAAAAGGGTTAAAATGCTATAAATCTCAATTGTAAACATTAAAGAGCTTGCAGCTATGACATAGAGGAATGTGTAAACATGTGATTCCGCCATGCAATAAATAATCTTTAACTTTAAAAAAAAGATATTAACCGAACTTTGTTTTGTTAATTGCAGGCAATTGTTTATAAAAAAAAATATTTTATTATTGGTTGTATTGAGTATTGGTTGTACAGCCCAGTGGAGTACTATGCTTAGAATATAACTTAACATTTCTTTATTGTTACGTTTAATCTTTTGCTCTAACAAAATTAGATTTCAATATCAATAACCATTTCGATATTTTATTTATCAGCATATCAACTGCCTTGCTTTTATTCGCAAAGATACTATTGTAATGATGAGTGTATACTGACAATTCACGTTACATTTCCAAAGGAACTTCAACTAGAGGATTGCAGACTCTGGCTGTGATTTTAAATTGAAACGTTCCGACTCACTTACGTTGCTATAAATATGATGAATAAAATTGTAGGTGAGCTGGTATTACTTTCAATGTGTCAGATGGATGTAAACATTTAAATACTATGGGTTGCTATGGCACTGAATGTCGTAGGAGTGTAAAGTTACATCTTAAGCCATCATTGCCATTGTACTGTATGACACAGGGTTTCTTTCAATAAACAATTTCCAATGCCATCGACAATATCATCTTGCAAGCCACATGCTGCCTTTACAGGAGAACGCATCTCATTATTAAACACATTGCTTGGTTATGCTGCTGTTGCATTGGAGTGGTGCAAAAGCACAATTGATAACAATTTTAAAAACTCAACACATTTGTCAATAAACACTGCAAAAAAATATACAATAGACAACAATTTGGTGGTGATATTGGTGGCCGTGTTGAGTTTTTTTGTCGTCAATTAATATCGTTGCTTAAGCCTTGCGACAAACTCATCGAATCGCACGTCTAATCAACTGCATCGTTAAATATGGGAAAATTATTTGCTAATTTTATGGCCTTGTTTTAGTTAGGCCAATGGAGCAGGGGGGGATATAATGGTGCTGGTATCGAATCCTGGCCCTGAATGGCAACAATTCATCGCTGTGCCAGGGGGGATTGGAGGCACAGGGTGGTGAGATTCATGACACCCCCGCATGAATTATCACTTTTAACTCAGAGCCAATTAGGCTGGTATGCAATGCACACGTAGGCCCTCGCAAGACCACTTTGCCAAGATAAGATGGGGTACATGACGTACAATTAGCACGGTTGGCTACGTACGGTGCGAAACAAGTTAAATATACATAAGTACAAGATAGAGGTGCAGCCCTGCAATTTCTTGCCGAAGTCATTGCTGACGGAAGGGACCTGCACTCTGCAGAACTCTGGACAGCTCCCTCTCGAGCAGTGGTTCTTAACCTCTACTGCAGCCTTGCACACCTTTGGCTCTCTATTGTAAAAAATGCATAATGTTAATAAATACATAGGTTTGATGAAACAAAGTAGTTGTACTTACGTGCCAGTGCTTAATTTGTGTTTTCGATTATTTACCTTCGAAAAAAATCTGGCCATGTCTCGCACCCCCAGAAAGGGCATCTCGAACCCCCCGGGGGTTGCGTGCACCCCGGGTTAAGAACCACTGCTCTAGCGGGCATATTGGCCCACGCTTACACGTTAGCCAGATGTCATGGGAGTACCCACACTTTACCCCACCAACATGCGGCGAGCTGTCAAACCCACTGCGGTCTAGCCATTTATACTGTTGGGTGGACCGAGGTGGGGCATTCAATGCGCTTAAATTTCGTTTCAAGTGCCACGCTGGGAGACTGAACCGGAATCCGCTGGATTGCCATAAACCAGTGTGCTAATGGAAACACTACGGCAAGCACCGGTGCGTGATAGATCATCCAATGCACAGTTGTTGCTGTACTACGTGACCGCTGTCCTCACTTTAGCATGTGATGCTCTCCCATATCCTCACTTCACCGCGTTCAGACTGTGGGATGTTAGCAGCCTCAAACAATGAGGACTTGGCAGCTGGAAGGAGAACACTCAATGAGACGCCGCACATCCCTACCGCATACCCTTTGGATTGGAAACACCAGACGTATTCTTTTTTACTTCCTGAGAACTGATTTGAAATGGCACTATTTCCATGCTGAATTAACCACGTGTCATTGTTGCAAGCTGACATCATTGTGTTCTCACTACTGCCAGTGCTATTACAGCGAAAATAACTATTTACATCCTCCTTAAATGAAAAGATTGAAATAAAAACAGTTACGTCAGTTTCACAATTCCTCCTTCCTAACGGGCAATTATGGAAACCAGAGACGCTGAAGAAAAAAAAAACCTCACTTTAACCGGTACAATTGGGTCTCTATGCAAAACCTTCCACTTGCGATATGAAATGCAAAATTTATTGTTGCAGTAATCTTATTAAGCATATATGTATTCTGCGGTCATGAAAGAAAAATATTTCCTACTCAAGTGACCACTGTTGGAAGTTGCTCATCTCCTGAAGCTCAAGGTGGAACATCCAGAATCAGAATATCAATTAATACTGGAGGAATCCGATGAGCAATCGAGCTCTTTCTCACAGATGTCCGGTAGGTGTGGATCAGAACGTTACAACAAACAATACAAAAACACGATAGAAGTGCAAAGTAAAGGAAAAGATAAACAAATAACTTTTTTAAAAAATCGGAACTATTTTTTGTATTATTTACCAGGAAAAAGCCCACCGAGGCATTTTAGCTTCTAGTTTCAGAAGCAACCAGGCCATAAAAAAGGTGGCTCAACGAAGTGACATCACGTGGAAATTTAGAGCAGCAAAATAAACTAAATAATATTATTTTCATGGCGGGGGAGGGGGACAGGTATAACCTGGATGGACGGTCGATATGCCAAGTGAACCCCCCCTCCCTCCTTCCCTCACCGCTATTTGAACTCGCAACCTTCACATTGCAAGCTGCTTGCTCTACCGCTGAGCCGCTTGGGCAGCTACATTTCGTGAGCACGAATTCGCAATTGTATTTTACGATATGCGTGTCGTGTGATTTCACATTTGCAATGTATAGCCCGTTGTCAATCCACAGATGGTTTGTAGGCCTCCCCACACTGTCTGCATTGGGGTTGTGTTGACCATACCAGACTCCACCACGATGGTCGTAAGTAAGTTGACATTCTTTCCCACCATATGAAGCCAACCGTGCCTTTCAGTGGGGTCGGTGGTCAGTGTGCGTTGGTGAAAATAATGGAGGGAAGGGGTAATGGCAAGGCAAGTTCAGCTATCAATCACCCTTGACGCTAGTCATGATGGGGAATCGAACTCGGCTTCCCCCCTTCACCTGAATTATGTATAGCATTTGAAGGTAGCCAAAATTACCGCTCAGAAAACTGCCATGTTTTAAAATATGATAATTTTATAAACCTATTCATCCATCAATCCAATACATCACCGCCCAGTTCTACATATTTATGGCCTTGCAAAACAAAGTCATTGGTTGTTTAAAGAGTTACTGTACAATATTCAAGGAAAAGTACATACAAAACCTATACAGTCTAAGCCGATGAAACATAACAAATGCTGACCATTTTGTGTTTGCCTCTTTAAATATATATGCAAGAAAGTGTGGATGTGTGGAGAGCGGTAGTGAAGTGGTTAGCGCTACGCTGCCCTACGAGCCCAGCGACCCGAGTTCGATTCCCGCTCACGGCCAACACCAGTGACAATTATCTGACATCAGTTCTGGTTCTCCCCTAGATCGACTCAGCCTCAAACGAGTACCTGGTGCGGCGTGTAAACATCGCCACTAGGGCCACCCACCCCCTCGTGTGCTGTGGCGGCCTTCATAGGTGCTCGCTAACAACAGCACTTGCCCCAACAGTGTGTTACAGGCTATACGGGGATCTTCGTCTTTGGTCTTTCGTGTTCAGACGCACAAGGGAGTCCCCCTCCCTCAGCCTGTGCTTTCTGTCAAAGCGTTTAACTTGCCAAGGTCCAGCAAAAACCCTCATCATTACTTGCCCGCACGTCACACGACACATGGACGGAAGATAAAAAACGTCCTCACCAGCCCACTGTCCCACAGCGGGCAATAGCCTTGGAACAGCGGGGCTTTGCCGACGCAGTGTCCACAAACTCGCGGCAGTGTCCACAAACTTGGCCGCTACACCACCAAGCATCGCCGCCACGGTAGGGGTCAACATCTAAATTACGTGTAATATAAACAGGTAATTCCATTACATTTGTTATCGCCGTTTAGATTACACACCTCGAAGTAATTGTACACCTCGAAGGCATTGCACGTTTGCGTCTACATTAGACGAGACACAGCTCAGCCGTAATGTTTTGTGTCTAGTTACATTATACTCCAGTAATTTGTAACTTCTATTTATTTTGTCCACCGCCCAACCACCCTGTGATTAGAATCGAGGCAGAACACAAGGAGACGTATTTTTTCTCTCTCTCTCTCTCTCCACAACTTAAGAGGGTAGCAGCCAAAGAACGACTGCTGTTGCTGCAGTCAGAAGGCTCGTTGTAAATCTGGCACTTCTTTTGTAGGCAAAATTGAGCAAGGGGTGGACAACAAATTTAGTAAAACACTTCACGGCTTTTCAGCAAAGCCCTTATTCTATTATGAAAATCTCGAATACAAAAAACTCCATTGGACTATATTCCCGTGAAAGCTATTCTGTTGGAAAACATACATTTGTTTTCTCCATCTCTGGCCTCTATAAGCAGACTCACCATGGTTAATCACGTAAGCATTTAAAAAAAACACTAACTAGAACACATGCTACAGATTACCCCAGCTATTCGAAACAAGAAAAAAATGGCTCTTGGACAACAAACATCGGCCAAAGCGAAGTTAAAAAAAGGAATTTAACTCGAAGGAATGTTGCATTAACAGCAATTTTAGCTGAGCTCATGTCCTTTCTTAGCATGTGGACATTACAAAAACAACACAATATTTTCCAAAACGGCATGAGCACATATATTTGATCCTTTTTGGATCGTGATCTCACTGTTTCTATTGGTCTCCCTGGGCCTCAATCACCAGGGGAACACCTGTAAGGGGAAGATACGTTTTCTGCATTGTGATTACTGTACATTAAAGAGTACCAAGTGTTTTAAATAGCAAAATGGGCATTTAAATAAATTGTTTGCTTTGCAATATCACCTCTTATAGCTTCACAAGGTGAGTTTTAAAGCAAGTTAGCATGCCTATTACAATTATCCACACAAACTGAAGTGAACTGCAAATGGGAAGGTTTTATCTGATGGTATTGTAATACAAGTTAATCATGTTCACAACATTCCAAAGACATGCCCACGTTGTTTCACAGGATGGCACAATGAAGCCAAAGATTTCTTCTCAGTTTTCCTAATTCACAGTTGAATAATAAATGTTCTTTTCAAAACCCCTGACAAGAGTTCACACCAGATTATCAAAGGAACACATTAAGAGAGGGCATTTGGTCGATTCCCAAAGGGGTTTCTTAAATCCAATACTTTCATGCCCAGACAAGGTCACCACCACACCCACTGGCAATCGCCTAAGAATGTATTGTTATGCTGCCTGGCAGCTGGAAATCAACATTTAAATTCCTGGTCCGTGAATTCCTGCATGGTATTGTGAACTGCACGTTGTTTGGGGATGGAGACTCGGCGTGGCCACACCGTGCACGCGGGTTGGACACACATCCACTGGTTCATTCTGCAAGCTCCTGCGGTCTCTGGCTGTCAATTAATTCCACTTGCATTATGGCCCATCTACAGGCCCAGGGCTGTGGATGTGTGCCCTTTGGCTTTTGTAGCTGCCAAGTGCTTTCATCATGCACACTTTTTAGCTACAACATGAGCCCATAATGGATTCACCCATTATATAATTGGAGTAAATCTCCCCCGATGTAAACAATTTTGAGCTCTATAGCCGACTGGGCATGCAAGCTGTGCCATTTGTGGCATGGGCAATTTAACTTAAATATATCCAACGCAGTGCCAGTACGCACTTTAGTTAAAAACAAAACACGTCTAATCGAGTTAAATTTAGTGGAAACAGCCCACAAATGTCGCACCCATTCCATCGTAAAATATTTTGCATTGTTTGTTTCAAAACATTCGATATGTTCGAAAATGTCAACATTTTGTCAACATAAAGGGAACGGATTCTTTAAAAAAAAATCACACTGACATTGGGAAATGTACTGTAATCAATTTAACTTGCGCTAAAACAATGTATTTTTTCTTAAAGCTAAAGAGAAAACTAAAATGACTTGGAAAAGCAATTTAAGTACTTTAGCACGCACATTTAATTTATTCTAATCCGAGTTCGTTAAAAGAGAATGTTACCATGTATGCTGGTATTAATAAATCACTCCTAAAAATGCAGTTTGTGTTTTTTATTCTCAAAATTATTTTAAATTCACTTATTTTTTATTCCACAATGCATCATTTATTTCCTATTTTTTTGTTATTTAAGAAACGTCATTCAAAGTCAACTATATATATTAAAAAGGATCTACTTAAGCAATAAGAAGTGTATCGGTTCAGAGTGTTCCACTCTGGCCAAATGCTTTCCACCTGTAGACGCTGCAGAGTTTCCCCATGGCACAGCCGTGTGGCTCTATTAACTACCACAATCATTAAAATTGAAAACGTCTCGGTAACACAGGCGGCTAGATCACGGATGGAAATAAGCAATTTTGGCAATCAATTTTTTTTTATCGGCAGAAAGTGTATCTGCAACGACGCATTCTGTTTGAGTATTGAACATTGAAACTAACTATAAAAACAAGTGTTGCATGGAAATAAACAGGATATGACTAAAAACTATATCTCCACGCATATTTTCCTAACAGTGAGGATTGTAAGATTATAGATACCTGAGAATTGCTTCTTAAATGTACAGCCATGAGGCTCTAAATATCGACGTGAAAAAACATTCTGACGTGAAATATAATTCACTACAAGTTTTTAAATTCTCCTCCACCTTTCCCCACCCAGCAGTATAAATAAGTATACCATGTGCAGGTCACATGTGGTGGGGTAAAGCGTGGGTACTCCCACCTTTTCTAAGATGTCTATAAAGCTCCTTCTGGAGTGGCGTGAGAAATAAATGTGCACACAATTAATTCCACAGAATGAAAACCGATTCTTAGTCTCACTACACATGCAAGGAACCATGTAGATGACAATGTTTTATTTAATTGCTAATGAACACATGCGATTCGTTCATGTGAACTCTGCAAGCCACTACCGACAACGTCAATGAACCGAATTGCTATGCATATAATGTATTATTGAATCGAATCACAACGCCGTATCATGACAAGTCTTTGAATCACGAGGCGGTGCATCAATGCTCGTCTCGTAAATCACATGGTTAAAATATCACTCGCCACAGATGTTAGCCATGACCAGGAACTGAACTCAGTTTCACAGGCTTCACAGTGCACATCTGTTCTCTTCTTTAAAAAAAATAACTGCAAGAACGATATCTCCAAACATATGTGCCAACGACTGACACTGGACGCGTTTGCAAAATGAGATGTGCCATCTGAAAGGCTTATCCAGGTGAAATATGTGCATAAGGCTCCCCCCATCTTCAACAAACCCATGCTGGCTAGTGTGGTGAAGTATGGTCAAATAACTCCAGCGACCCGCACGGCGTGGGGAGGGCCCTCATCCAGCAGTGGATTGACAAAAGGCGCTGCGCATGCAGCTAACAAATAAAAAAAACTTTTCCGACAACACAAATAATCGCATGATGATGACAATGATGATGGTGGCGAAAACGTGTTTTTTTTTTGTATCGAGAGCTCAAATCCTCTTTTCTTTCACGTGCCCCCATCAACATATACGGGTCCTACTCGGCAGACACGCAGATTTACATACCTTGGGCGGAACGTCGCGCATGATCTCCCAGCGGCAGGGAGGTGGAAACGATGATGACACGGGACCAACACTCGTTTTTGTGCTGCACCCAAATGTGCCTGCCTGAATTCGAGCCACATTCAACAGCTAAGCGCAGAGCTATTTGAACCGTTTGGAAGTAAACCGGTCAAGCTCTTTACATTGGCATACGTTGTGTGTGTATGGCGGGGTAAACTTATCAATCAATGGAGCAGCATTCAGATTACACCATGGGTTTGCTTTCTATTTGATCTTTAAAGGGCCGCTTTTGTTTGGAACTATATACCAGTCTACGAATTTAATTAGTTTCATGGTTACTATAAAAAAGGCATCTTCCATTCAATCAAAACAATCCATATTTATAATTATTATATCAATTCTATACTTTGATTTACTTACCACTACCACAACTATACATGTATAAAATCCTCGTGAAATTATTAGGCACGTGTGTAAAATAGAAAGAGACTCTACATAATACATTTCACAAAGCACTAAACTGGAACTTTCAAACTAAGGATCGTGTCACACTGCGGTACTTTAAAGCCACTGCACCTGTGGGTGCCCTTACTATTAGAGGCTAAAAGCTTTGTGACAGAAAAGTCTCAAGGCGTCTAAAATTTCAAACGAAATTTTTCACTCATATGCAACAGATTTCCCAGAGCGAAGTTAGAGACTTTTCCCCGGCATGTACTTCTCTTTTGCCACAACCTCCCAGACACTGAAATTTTCAATAGAAAAGCGACAAGGGGAAAATTCTGACGCATGTTAATCCCCCTCCCCCGAAAAACACACAAGAATTCCTTTGCAAAGGCATAACACATGCGGACTGTGTGCAACAGCAAAGCAGCGCAGTGAACAACAGCACTGCCTACCGCCACTGCTTCTCCCCATCTCACTCGGCACCCCCTGTCCACCCCCTCTGACCCTATACCCCCCCCCCTACACACCTCTCACTATTTCGTCCGCTCCAACCGCCTACCACTTCCCCTTTCCTTTGCCCCCCATGCCCCCCCCCCCACCTCCTCCCCAGGAGGTGATTTCCCTTGCTGCCACTGAGAAACCTCACCTACACTAGCCCTCGACGTGCCCCTGGCCCCGTGCCAAGCCAGCCAGGGTGGACGCTTATTGTGCTGCGGGCGCCGATGATCGCGTGCACCGAATGCGAGGGGTTTCTCGCGTTCGGGAGTATAGTAGACACGAGGAGTCGTACGGCCAGGGCAACGCCGACGTATGGGTCAAATCTTACAAAAAACGAGCCGAGCGATTACTGAGAGCAGGTCGGTCCCGACGGGCTCCCCCGCACGTCACGAAAGACAAAAAACGCTTAAGCAGTTTCTGGAACACCGTGTGAGCGAACTCCAAACTCTAGCGACGAACATCTACGATTCTGCAGCAGATGTGCATATGTGCTCGGGTGTCCCAATCGTATTCAAGAGTTGGGAAAATAAAAACAGGATGGAAAATGTCCTGTTGCTTTTGTTATGTGTGTGGGGTTTTTTTTTTTCTGGTAAAAAGTTTTGAGGATGAAGGCATTGACCGAGGGGAAAAAAAAAGATGTAAAGCTACTGAGAACTAATACGTGAGATGTTTGCTCAGCCAGCCCTTAAATGAAATGCTGGCTGTGGCAGCAGACATCATTATAATCACAACATCTACTATTATTAACTTTTTTTTCACCTCATGTGGAAACTGATGTAAAAGCCCCATTTCGTGTATCAGCACTGCAACGTATTCACAGTGATCCGCTTCGTAGAACGCACTTTACTGTGAATCCAATGTCACGTGACTGTCCTTAAACAAACATTTTCTATTTGCTGGTACACACATTTCATCCATCACTTGGATTCCAGCCGACATTGCAATAACCTCAGGGGATAAACATTGTGAACCCCGTGTAATGGACCAGTTAAATAAAATCGTTGGTTGCGTTGTAGATAAAGTTAAGTGCAATATAAACCAAGAACGAGCAGCATGCACAGCGTTATGAGATGCGATCACATTCAGGCGTTCTGTAATCATAACTGTAATTATATTATCAGCACGGTCTACACTGATGAGCAATATGATAACACTCTGGGACACACACAATGTGTATAATAGTTGCCTTATTCCTGACTATTGCATACAACATAGTTACATATGCATGTACGTACAATTATGGAAAGCACAAAACTAGCAGCAGCAGCAATTGATCTCGCACCTCCGATTAACATGGTTGGGTACGTAGAGTGCGAAAGAAGTTCAACATACATACATGTGTAGCGACAGTAGAGCCTACATACGCTGTGAGTGGACTAGTGGCCACAGGAAGCAATGACAGGAGAGTCAGACTGCAGTGCGAATGCACTAGTGGCCACGGGAGGTAATGACAGGGGTGTCAGCTGTGAGTGCGAAGGGACTGGTGGCTACGGGAAAGTTCGAGAAGGGAGCGTGGTCAGGTGACGGAAGAGGACGGTAGAGTATGCCGGTGGAGCAAGCGTCCAGAGTCAGCGAGAAGGTTCATATACAACGGTGATGCGCGGGAGACTCGGGGCTGTTGCAGTGGGGGTCTTCGCCTGATGTCAAGTGAACGTGTCTTCAACAAAGTGCCATCTCAAGAGAAGCGTGTCAAGTCGTCATTACACATGCACACTATCTGTAATGCACTTTGATGCTCTATTAGGTCAACCTGGTGGTCTACATCGGTAGTTCTCAGAGTGTGGTCCCTGGACCACGAGGATGCCCGCGACGCTCCTCCAGGTGGCCCGCGGGGCTTTGATGCAAACACATCTTGATCTGGACAATAATGTCAATGTTTTTAACCTTTTGTTTTGGACGTCAATTCATATTTTACTCATGATATTTCATTTTAAAATGACGTTAGGTAAACTACCCTAGCTCTAAGATGTAAATGCCTATGCCCCGCCCCCCTCTAAACAACCTTTGAGCTGCGTTAAAAAAAAAGTTGTTCTAGTAATACGAATCCTTTTGTATTTCTGGTATACAGAGAGAGACGTTAATGCATTCGGTCACCACGTGCGGGGGGCTGGGTGGTTGGCATCGGCTGAGTGGTCCGTGGGCCAAAAGAGTTTGAGAAACACTGCTCTCAAGGAAATATGAGCAGACCTCCAATCTGTCTCCACATACGAATAAACAAATATTTTAAATCCATTTTCCGATCGGCTTTTCAGATCAATATTATTCAACAGCATGTTTGAATTTTGATTTAAAGCTTTCGTGACTGCAGGGATTCATATTCTTGGCTCTTTCGGTAAAGTCACGTAGAAGGGAAACAATAAAATAATAAAAATATAAAACAATAAAATTCTCACGACGTTTCGACTGCAACACAAGCAATCATCATCAGGTGTGAAAACCACAGCAAGAAAATGTTCTACGTGACTTTAGCATTTGTTTGGACGAGCAAACCCTGCACCGGTTTCGACCTACATGGTCTCTCTCATCGGTGGTGTCAGGCTTGGTGAACAAATGCGTCCCAACTACCAGATGTTTTCGGCAAGGGCACTTGATCTAAACTATGGGGGGGGGGGGGCCCTGGTCAATGCAACAACAACAAAAAAAGCAAGCGACGGTTTATAGGAACTCGTTACGCGTCGGTGGTTTACAGATCGCATCGCGAGGACGCGCGAGGTCACGCGCTTACCCAGGTAGGGGATGCAGGGGGTCATCTTGAGGCTCTGGATGTACTCTCTCAATCGCGCGTGGTTGTCCTCTTTTGACATCAGGTAGTCGAGCTTGTCGAAGGTCGCCTTGTCCCTTCGGCTCAGGCACTGGGCAGTGGAGAGGCAGGGAGGGGTAGCGAGGGGCCAAGAGGCAGACATTAGTGAACGGAATCTGCACACACATACAGACCAAACTACAGGTTCTACTCCAATGATGTATAGTTGATTCGTCAACTTTATCCAAGGCCTTGGCCAACACTGATCATGTGATATCGTGCATGATACACACATTATTATTCCATTAAAGTGTATTAAAGTACGATGATCTATTGTTGCGCAGCATTATACCATGCTCCCACATCCACCACGCTACCTGCAATGTCCAGCATGGAGTTTGGTCAAAAGACCCCGCGACCTACACAGGGTGGGCAGGCCCTAACCCAGCAGCGGATAGACAAAAGGTTTTGGATGTAACATATATAAATGGTCCATTATAATGAGGATTACTTAATCTCCGATAAAATACAAAAATAAAACCCTCAATTTCATAGCACATGACAAATCTGGCTGGATAACCCTAAAGAAGAATATCAGCTGAAATTGAGAATACAACTCATCCAAAAGTCAATGCTTTTGTAAACTACTCTCCACCAATATGCCAAGTATGTGCATGGCTAAGAATAAGAAAGAATGCAAAAGCTTTGCAACTATATACCAAGTTGATTCACCATGCAAGAAGCTACTTAAAAGTCACAGCAGAATTATTTGACACAGGTAAATACGTGGTAAATCACAAAGGTTTTAATCCTAACAGTTCAGATTTTAATGTTTCAAACCCTAAAACCTGAAGTTCAATGTGATATACACACACACACAGTGTTTATTTGAGCACATTTTTCCAGTAAAACGTGGAAATATATTCAAAAGCCAAGGGCTAAATTCCTGCTTGACAATGGGTCAACGCTGACAAATACAGCAAGATCTTTGACAAACTTAGACAAATAGTAACATTAAAAACAGGGCAGCTGCATATATTCAGGTGTCCTGTATTTTGTTTGCAAGTCTTTAGTTCAACACAAGTTAAATTCTACAGAGATTATTTAGCTTAATTTCTCATTATTTAATTTCATCAATGAATTCCCACTGGATGCTTAACAATACCCAAAATTAAGGACTATAATGTGAACGCCTAGATAGATCAAAGGAGTTATGTATTCCGTGCAAAAAATTCAGGGCTGGTCTATTATTAAAACCATAATAAACTTTAGCTCGGTCAGTGTTCTATGAACTCCCGTTGTCATATGTAGCTAGGTTATCATTACAACTTAAAAAAAGTAAGAATATAAAAATCTTCCCCATTTCACACTCGCATTTAGAACAATGCATTTCACAACAAAGCAAGTCTAAAAGAATGATAAACTTTTCCAGGTTTGTGCAGATTGTGGACAGCAACAAAAAACACATTTTATCTGACCCATTACATCTGCAATTGTGTGGGTTATTTGTCAATTCAGCTGTGGACGAAATGCCACTCACATTAAATAATTTCCTGTCAGTGTAATGCCTTCCCTTTTACAATTATTCTTTCACAGTTTGTTTATTACTCTAAGCTTTTCTTTCACAAACGGATGTTTGCAGTTTTTTTTTATCAAATGGAGGGAGAGAGAGAGAGAGAAAGTCTCCTTGTAACTACGAACACGAACACGACAGCGGCACAGAGGCAGCAGGTGGCTCTCATAAACACAATCTGTCTGCGCACACGCAAAGGGCGGTCTCTCTGACACAGAAACGTAATTGTTTTCACAAAGGAAGAAAAAGAGAAAAAGTATATGTAGCGTTTCTAATGATGTAGCGCCTCTGACCAAATCAGCCGGAATTGTACGCAATCTCATCAGCTCTCGGTTGCCATACAGGGTGAGAAGCTGCATTGGACCTAGCAAGCTAAGCAGGCTTAGCCTGGACAGTGGATGGGCGACCACGTGCGTAAAACAGGTGATGTAGGCGGCTGCAGGGCTACAATGTCAGCAGAGGGCAATGCGGCAAACGCAATTGTTGAACTGTACTATGCTCCAGTCTATGCTCCCTGCCTTCACTGAAACAGCACTCGCAAGAATGGTCAAATATGCTCCAAGTTTTCTGATGAGTTAAGCCACAGAGTAGTACTTTTATATTGAAATTATTGTTATTAAAAAAATTACTACTAGGTGGCCTAAATCAAAAACAAATACGGGCAATTGTATTAGCTGCAATAAACTACGTTTTATGGTGAAGTATGGTCAAATAACCCCCAAGACCCACACAGTATGGAGGAGGCCCTTATAACAACCATGGATTGGCAGGATGTACATGATGATGTGTGGCTGTCAAATTACAAGATGTGGTAAATACCCGCAAAGTTTCCAAGCACAAGGCATTAAATGGGGAAACATGATTATCACTACAAAAGCAGCGTTTTAATGTGCAAACTTCTATGTGACAGAGAAGGCATCCTAACTCTTTCTTCTTGGCAAGTGCTGCAGGTTTGACAATTTCACTGGCAAAAAATGTGGGCAATTCCGACAGGTAGGGAGAGTCTTGGGAGGCTAATGTTTGCCTCACAACATTTTAAGGTGGAAATTCACGCACAAATTGTAATCACGTTTGTCTTTGACACCGACAACGTATTGTATGTGTTATCACAACAGTCATTTCTCTGTTGCATAAATATAAAAAAAATAACATTATGCAGCAATTAATGTAATTATGACTTAACACAGTCCTTGTTTATATCGAATAGAAACTTTTTTTGTTACAAAAGATATCTCCCAATTGTTGTCTCAGGGCCCCAGAGTGTAAAGTACGGTGCAATTTCAACTAGTTACAATTCTGTCAACCTTTCTGTCTCTCTCTCTCTGCTTTCAAGAAGGGCCATTACCAGCAACATGAGCCCACTCTATATTTTATTCTGCAATAAAGCTAAGGCGAGGGAAGGATTTTCATGTACTGAGCACTTATATGCCATGGTATCTCAAAGTGCCTCACAAAACAAAACACCACGAGAACATGGAAAAATATAGAGGGGGGGGGGTGGGGTGGGGAGGAAACAATAAGTCGTGAAAGGTTAAGTGAGAAATATCGCGATGCAGGGATAAACAATGTCCCGCACACCCTCTTAGGGCAGTGTAAGGCACATGGAGCAGTGTTAACGATGAACGTGGTGATTATTTGTGTTCCTGCCTGAGCACCACTGCAAACAAACCGTCTTAAGAATTTTGCGTAAGTTTCAACTATTGATATACATTACTCGTAGTGAACCCTTTTGCTCCGCGACAGAAAATAACAGACAGCTGTAACTGTCATATTGGTTCTCAACAATCCTTTACTCAGGAGCTCTGAAAGTCATGCCAAGATGATATGTATTGTGGGGGTTTTTTTTTTTAATCCGCTAAGATTTAAAGAATATTCTGTCAAAAAAAACATTAATAGGAGCATAAATTACAAATTTAGAGTCATTCTAAATTAACTGTATCAGTGTTCTCTATTCATCACTCCCACCTCTTCGGTGTTGCTATTGATTATGTCTTCTGAATTTCTTCCTCCATTTCATTTCAATGCAATGTTTATTTTTTACAGAAAAAAAACAATTTAATCTAGCCAGTTACCCAGCTAATTTCAGTGGCAGTGGCCCACAAGCTGCTCACAACGGAGTTTTTAGAATAAAAACAGAGTTATCGTTGGGGTGGACAGGATCCCAGCCAGCAGTCAGCCAGGAAACTCAAGACATAGATGTTTTTTTCTTCATAGCATGATATACAGTGTAATGGAACTAACACTATAAATATTATTGTGATACTGTGTGGTGCATGAGCACAAACAACATAAATGCAACACATCTGCCAACAATATCGCCTCAAAAGGAAAATATATATAATAATAATAATAGGTGTTTGTTGGGCAATGGTACATCGAGAGGCCAGATAGACTGATGAACACTGTAAGGTGTTTTCCGTTGAATGAGAGAGGTGAGGCGGCCACTTACCGCCCACGTTTTACTGAGGCGGAAGATGGGAGCGCTGAGGAGGCCGGAGATGACTGCCATGAGGGCGTGGAGGTTATTTAGCTCGTAAAGTTTCTGCAACACAGTTAGATGGCAAGGCATTTTCATGTCAACATCAGAGCATTTCGAGAGACATCACTAGTTACATCGGCGCACATACACAGGACATGGGTGGGTGTCAAGGGGCTCAGTTCACTTGACGGTGTGGTGCACATTCAAGACTGGCGGATGTCGCCCTGACAACTGAAGTCAAGGTAAAAGGGGCAAAAAACACAATGATTAAATCAATCTAATATGTAAATCTCATCCCACGGCTCTGCATTCTTATTTACGCATAGCCAACAATGTATTATGAATGGTATTGACCATTAATAAAAACACGTACTTGCGTAAAAGACATATAACCACATGAGATAAAGGTCGAAGAAGATTGCTGGTAGAAAAAGCAACCAAAATGGTAAAAGCTCATAAAAGTTCTACCAATGAGGAGATGGAGTGAATCACAACCCCACATGACATTATATCATTTTACATGCTTAGGTGAATGTTGATTGTGGATTTGGCAATAATGCCTTGAGTTCACAGTGGATTTCAAACATCTCATGATAATCAACATTTTAGTGATCATGGCAATATGTGGAATAAAGGTGTACAATTAAATAAGTCACCCAAAGACAAAACTAAATCAATGTGCATCTTTGCTTGTGGGTTAAAAGGTCTCACTTTGGCAATCTTGATGAAGTGGCTCAAAATTTCAGCTCTGATTTTGAGAGTTTGTGCTTCAAGTATTTCTCGAATTACCCAGAAACTGACCTGGAAAAAACAAACACACACACGCACACAAAGATCATGAAGTATTAAGTTGTGCATGATATTCTTTGGGTCTTTCGGTAAAATTACGTAGATAGGTTCAAAGAAAATGACAAAAAACTACGACGTTTCGATCGCAACACAACCTATCTACGTGACTTTAACGAAAGACCCAAAGAATATGAGTTCCTGCAGTCACGAAAGCTTTAAGTCAAGATTTGTGCATGATAGTACATGTGGTTATATATTTACTGGCATGGCAGAAAACTACTCATCAATGGCACATTATTTTTTTATTTAAAGCTTTCTTGACTGCAGGGATTCATACTCTTGGTTCTTTCGGTAAAGTCACGTAGAAGGGAAACAATAAAATAATAAAAATATAAAAAAAAAATTATCACGACGTTTCGACTGCAACACAAGCAATCATCATCAGGTGTGAAAACCACAGCAAGAAATTTTGAAATAAAAACCGCCACTTTTTTCAAATTTTCTTGCTGTGGTTTTCACACCTGATGATGATTGCTTGCGTTGCAGTCGAAACGTCGTGATAATTTTATCGCTTTATATTTTTTATTATTTTATTGTTTCCCTTCTACGTGGTGACTTTACCGAAAGAACCAAGAGTACAATGGCACATTATTTAGTGTGACAAAACGCGGCGCGATGAAGCTGGTGTCACGCGCTTCATTGAACTCTGCGTATAAATATTGTGACTCCCTGAAATTAATAAGATCATTTCTACGAGCCAATTTGTTTTAACCATTAACTAAAACAGGAACGGTATTTTCTCTTCAGTGGCTCTTTACTAGAATCACCGGTGCGGGGCACAATCAAATAATATGGAACTGCTTTCACTGTAATGTGATAACAGAGTGGAAATGTACGAGGCTCAACAGTAACCTTCATTGCAATGCAGACATAGTTGTATGTGCAGCTGTCGATGTCTCTCTCACACGCACTACTGAAGGCTTTCTCTTCCGAGAAATATCCCATCACACACGTCTTTAGCGTGGGAATATATTTCGCCTGGTATTTTAATAGGACAACGCTTGCATTTAGGACGTGACAGATATTTGTCAGAAGGGGCAAAAAATTGTTTGCAAAAATTGTAACCAAAATATATAATTACTCACCGGTTATGGAATCTCCTGTATGACTAGCAGAAAGCAATTCCCATTTATGGTGAAAACAAAACCTTTGTGTACATCAACAATGTTGAGTGCAAATATTTTTGGCTCCTTACTAATATGTCATTCACAAAAGTGAACAATTGGCAACCACAAACCTTGTTTCATTCAAAAGAATGAGTCCCATATCTCAGAGATTTGCAACTTACATGAAGCCCCCACTGACTCAATCCTGGAAACATTCTTTCAACATGAGGAAAGGTTAAAGTTGCTTTGACTGCCCTAAATTATCAAAAGACTGAAGCCAAATGTGCGACGATGGTAATTCACAGTCACACATGAAAGCCGCATTTCAATCACGTAAAATACAATGTTGAATGTCAAAAGCATAATTTCAATAAAAAAAACATTTAAAGAACCCCCATCATAAGACAGCTCTCTTCAACGTCAACACCATACATGGCTAAAGGAAAACTACAGCTGCATGCTCCTAATAAACACAAACGTCACCACAGCGTATGCTGCGCCTATTAGAGCTGCCAATCGTTACGCGCACATCCGTCTGCCGAGGAAGCGACGCTTAGCAAGAGGGCGATTCACAAGGTTACACACACGAGTGTTGCCTTGAAAAGTGTTTCTAATTTACACAAACGTATTCTTCTTCTTCTTCGTGCGGCTGATATTGATGCGAAGCAACAACAATGAGTTTGTATTGAGGCGTTGGAGCCAGATAATTACATCAGGAGCACCTCCGATGAGCACGGCTGGCTACGTACGGTGCAAAATAAGTTCAAGATACATACACAGGAGCGGAAAATGGCGGCCTTCAACGCAGCCCACAACAACCTGGCGACCGAACATCGATGAATGATCGCCCAGTCTCCACAACAACAACTCAAGCATACCGATTGGATACTACCACTGTGAAGGTGTCCACGGTTGTGCTGCGCAGCTCTCCGACGTGCCATCGGATTGTGCCGCGTGTTTCTCGGCTCTCAAAAACACGTCCGAGTGTTCTATATCGCAGCCTCGATAACCACCCCCCCCCCCCCCATTGCAGCGCACACACGGCACGTGGGGAGAAACGTCGGACATCGTAACGAACAACAGCACAATCCGAAAACGGATTGGAGAGCCACACTGTTTGTATATTTGTAGAGTGTGGTTTGCGTGCATGCATATGGCAGTAGAAGAAGGTCCTATTGACATATTTCCGATTGCTGGTACTGCATACAAATGACAACTGGTGCATGAAAACTGCTGTGGGCCTCCCTCCCTCTGGACGACTCGGCCTGAAACGAGTAACAGGTTTTAAAATTGATCACAACTCCTTCTGTTGTGCCAAGCGAACATAACCTGTACACAGTCTTTGAAGCTTTCGTGACTGCAGGAATCCATCCTCTTTGGTTCTTTCGGTAAAGTCACGTCGGGAAATTTTATTTCATTTTATACCAACGTGACTTTACCGAAAGAACCAAAGAGTAAAGCACCTGTACAGTGTAACACGCAGGCTTTCGCGACCAATATCCAAAATAGAGGTTTTTTGGGGGGGTTAAAATGCGTAAATGTATAAATGTGTCGTTAAAACTCGCCACCACCCAACACAATAGACAGGAAGGCAAGTTTAAAGGGCTCGCATAATGCACGTGCATAATGCACATGCATAATGTACGTTGCCTCAGTAACACCCCCATCCCCACATTGTGCAAGTGCGCAGAAGCGTGGACACCACATCTACGCCTCTATATAAGGAACGAATCAGGTGGACTTCTCCACAAATCTGGTTGTCGCCTGATGAAGCTAGTTGCAATTACTGGCGAAACGTCGTACTCAAATTGTTAATGTTGTGGCTTGGCTCTCCAACACACCGCTGTGCTGTACTAGTGACGAATTGGCCACGTTTTTTTTTTTCTGGAAGACTTTGCAGTTTTATCCTGGATTTTTCTGTTTGTGCAGTCACATAGTCACTTTAAGATGTTTTCTTGTTCATGTTTTTTTGTTTTGTTGCAGTTGCACCCGATTCAAGAGCCGAATGGCTCACAGGGCCATACCAAATAAATGAAACTGAAACGTGACAACCCTTACAAGTTGGCTGTGTCGGGTGGTGGCGGGTTTTAACGATACATATATTTTTTACGCGATCTAACCCAAAAAAAGAACCTGTACAACAATAAATCGAGGAGCATCCTTTTGTGGTCACGGTATAACTGATGTGTATATATGTAGGGAAATCGTGTACTGCTAAAATATTAACACACGCTTGATACATAGCTAATAGTGTAACCGCTAACTGGAATGTGTGCCTGGCAATGTCATTCCAAACATCCACCGACCGTGTACCGATCCAAAGACTGTTAAATACCTCTAAATAATTTCACGTGTTTAGTTCCACTGCTTGGAGTTACTTTTAGTCAAGTGTGCCTCCAATTGTGAAGTTGAAATGGAAAGGGCTGTAAACGTTTTCATTCTTGGCTAGAAGCCACAACGCCAGCCCCATACTCTGCTCACGAGCATATTCCTTGACTTACAAGAGGACCCTTCTAGCGGGGTTTCCTTACATTAAGACACACATTTAACCGATTCGTGTGTCAACCTGTGTTCATTGATCGTGCCTTATTGAAGAAGTCAAAAAGGTTAACACCAGCCACGTTCTACCCACTGCTAGATGAAGGCCTTCCCAAAAGCCATCACCGTCTCTCGCCGTCTCACAATGCGACAATCCATCTAGCTCCGGTAGGCGAGTCGATCTGGTGACTCTTATCTCCAAAGGCGTGCTCCCACCTTTAGCTGCTACTATTTCATTAGTCTCGACCACTGGCCATCATCCATTCTACGGGTCGTGTCCTGCCCCAAGCCTGCTTTTGCTATACCCGACGACGTCGTCAACTTGCTATGTTCTCTAATCCGAGAAGCACTGGGCTTTCGGTTGCCGAACAAATACGTTACAAGGGCGCACGCGTTACACAAAAAGTGTTTGCCACAAAATGAACCACGATACCTTGCTGATTCTCGTCAAGGGGCAAAAACCATCACACGAACTCCGGTCATCCTCGCAGCAGCTTTTGGCTCGCCATCGAACAAAGACGGTCACCGCATCGCGCGCACTTTCAGATGCGCTTCTGCGGCCGTCTGGAAAGATCTTCCTTCTGGTATATTCTTTACAACTCCGATTAGCACGGTTGGCTACGTTCAATGTATACACAATCCAAGTGTTGCTCTTCAGACTGCCCTAACAATGGGAGATTTCATTTGACTGTGCTTCACCAAGCTGGTAAAAATAAGCTAAAATGCAATAAAAGTAACTTTATGAAGATTATATATTAAATGAAAACTCTCGACAGTATATTCTTTTGCGCAAGAAACAAATCTGGCAAAAAAAACAGGAATCTTTTAACAAACCTTATTACCGATGCAACACAGAAGGTTGAAACCAGTCCAGAGTTTTCCGGATTAATCAAATGTTTGCTGGAAAGTATGAGTTTAGAAGACCCATAGGCAAAAATGTACAAGAAATGCATGCAATTTTGCAAGGCGATGAGATTTCCTCTATGCTCATTATTCATATACAGTATGAAGTAAATATGGGATGCTGCCATGATGAAAATGGTTAGCACAAGGGACTTGCGATCCAGTCTGCTGGTTCGATCTTTTGGCACGGTAATTGAATAAATGGGAACATTTCGCCAACTCTATCCACCCAGCAGTAAAAATGGGTAGACTGCAGTTATTCGATTTTCAGCTCGCATGTGGCGAGGTAAAATGTGGGTAGCCAAACCTCTTCTGAGACGTCTGGCCAGTGTGAAAGGGTAGGCCAAAAAATACCCCCCGATGTGTGTATTATGTATGTCGAACTTCTTTCGCACTGCACGTGGCCAAACCGTGCTAATCGGAGGCTCGAAAGCCAACGCAGCTCGCTCTTGTGGGGGCCTTTCCGTCAGCAGTGGCGGGAGCAATTAAATTTGAGTTCTGCAAATTTTTCCTTTTTCTTAATTAAATGCACTGCAATTAATAAAAGGAGACGTTCATCAATTCACGATCACGCATAGGGTGGTTATAGCATCCATTGCCTGGCCTCTGCGTCCCAAGAGAAATTAAAGAGGTTCGCCGCGTTTCAGAAACCGATGACGTGAACACGTCCGAGCCACAGGTGAATGCCTGCATAGAAAATCTGTGGAGGGAGCTGAAGGTTCGAGTCGCCTAACGTCAGCCTCGAAACCTTAATGACTTGGAGAAGATCTGCAAAGAGGAGTGGGACAAAATCCCTCCTGAGATGTGTGCAAACCTGGTGGCCAACTACAAGAAACGTCTGACCTCTGTGATTGCCAACAAGGGTTTTGCCACCAAGTACTAAGTCATGTTTTGCAGAGGGGTCAAATACTTATTTCCCTCATTAAAATGCAAATAAATTTATAACATTTTTGACATGTGTTTTTCTGGATTTTGTTGTTGTTATTCTGTCTATCACTATTCAAATAAACCTTCCATTAAAATTATAGACTGATCATTTCTTTGTCAGTGGGCAAACTTACAAAATCAGCAGGGGATCAAATGCTTTTTTCCCCTCACTGTATATATCTGTCCGCTTATTTTGTGCAAGCGTTTAAGCCGAGGTAAAACGTGTCCACAAAAAAAACCCAACTAGACACAGTATGCTTAACACGTAGGCTTTCGCGACCAGTATTATCTCCATATATATAAAAGGCAGAGTTGTGAATGTGTCTGTTCAAAATGTTTAGCGTACTTCCCGTCATACAACAAACTTGAAATTTGCCATGTGGGTACTTTCCAGACTGTACACTATGCAAACATTTTAAAAATACACTTTTGTATTTTTTTTTGGGGGGGGGGGGGAGCTCAATAATGCATATATGTTTTGCACGGCAAGTGAGCTCTGACGTCAACTCTGTCACGTGACCCTCGCACGTGGAAGCGTAACGCATTGTAGTGTAGCGGTTAGCGCGCTGTGTATGTGTCTGTGTATGTGTCTGTGTGTGTGTCTGTGTGTGTCTGTGTGTCTGTGTGTGTTTCTGTGTGTATGGAAGCGTAACGCATTGTAGTGTAGCGGTTAGCGCGCTGCGCTACGAGCCCGGCAACCCGAGTTTGATTCCCGCTCACGGCCACCACCGGTGACGATTATTTTAACCGGTCCTGAGCCTCCCCTAGGTCGACTTAGCCTCAAACGAGTAACTGCTGTGGTGTGTCAACATCGCCACTGGGGAGACAAAGGCGGCCGGGTGTGGCCAATCCAAGTCCCGGGCGAAGCCGGGTAATACAGCTAGTTCATAATAAAGGTTTTTGGGTAAGATCGCGAAAGTATAAATGTGTCGCAACCCTCTACCACCCGACACGGCCAATCAGTAAAAAATGCGTCACGTTAACAAAACGCCAATAAGTTACTTCTTCAGCCCACCGGGGTGTATGAAGAGTGAATCCACAGCATTTCGAATATGTGTACGACGTTTCGCTGGTAATGACATCCAGTATCTTCGGGTGATTTGCCAGAATAGTGAAGCCATCCACCTGCTTCCGGTCTTAAATAGTGCAGGATGACTCCTTCATCGTTGAACCCCATCACGTTTCGAGATCAGAGGCGGAGGTGGGGGGGGGAGGTATTGTAATTATATAATAGATTAGTAATCAGTTAATTAGTATGTGATTCCTCTATAAGGAAATGTAATAATGTATGTATTGTGTATTACTTAATAATACGCTTCCAGGCTGCACTAAGTCTGTAGTTATCAGAGCGGTTAAAATTATTGATATTTCTCTGGTTCAGGACCATAAACATGAGATGAGTAATGCTTCAAAACACATTAACGCAGCAAATCACTTTAATGCGAACCTGGCAGTCTCGTAAGTATTTGACTTTTTTTCCTTTAAAATGTGTGGCTATGTATGTTGAACTTCTTTTGCACCGTACGTAGCCAACCGTGCTAACTGGATGTGCGGGTTGGAGAGATGTGGTTTAGAGAGTGTACACACTATGTGAGAACAATGAGCCAGCAACCACCGAGTACTGGGTACATTTCCCAGACTTTCAAAAGACTAATCCACGTGCCCAAGTGCACGTACATCTAAATGGTATAGGCCCCGTCGCTAACGTTGAAAAAGGCGAGTGTTTTTTTTATCACAAAAAACAGTCCTGTGCCCATACTATAAGCACGACTGTAAAAGCCTTTGCCTTGTTTGCTAAAAACACAAATACCATAGCTGAAAACCATGTTGTTAAGTATGCCAAATTTCATATTTTTGTACCATTCAATTATTATCCCAGGGCTGCATACATGCAAAAAAAAATCAATAAAACATTTTAAGTAGTACATAAATTGTTGCAATTTTTTTTTTGTTATGACGATATGAAAACTTTTTTATTATGCAGCAGCATGTACAGCTTGAAGCACCATTCCAAGGTAATTATACCTTCCATGCCAAAGCTACTGAAACTACATGCTGGGATTGTAAAACACTTGGCTGTGAGAGAAATACGATGATCCTGCTCTTCACTTGCCCAGCATGCGTTTGGGCTGATGCTGCTCAACAGAACTGGGCCTTCTCACAGGCTTACCGGAATGGACAGTGAGAATTAGCACCACATGGGTGACCGTTAAACCTCCTTTAGAAAATATATACAATTTAACAAAACACAGGGCAGCCCAATTACGTGTGGCATTCTCCTCACCCACATCGACAAGCCAAGTGAAAACGTAGTTTAAATATTAAACTCTGTTCAGTGATACTGTAAGAGTTGTAAATGCAATGTGTTATTTTCCTATTCCCTCCCTCCAAAATGAATATATATGTGTACATACTTGTGTATTTATTCATCTACTTATTCATATGCTCATTTCTGTTCTGTTTTTGTATATCCAAAGAACTATGAAACTACTATGATGGATTGTTAACATATGTGTCCTCTTTTTAGTGATGTCAAGGGAGCAGAGTCTAGACATTTGATGTGATATTATTTTTTGGTCACTGCGCATTGGACCCACTGTCTACTCTATGACTGGTTGGGCCCCCGACGGTCGAGCCGAACGTAATCAGGATGGAACATTTGAAAGGAAAAACGGTGTAAATGCAGGAGAAAATAAACACAACAGCGCATCAATTCACATTATCCCTTATGGGGGGGGGGGGGGGAAACTAAAGGGGGGGAAAAATTATTTCACAAGTCTGAGAATGTTTATGACCTAATATATTGGAAGTACGTTCTAACTGAAAACTACAGTCATTGATTGGGAAAGGTTGGTCAAAAAATTTATCGAAGTGATATATGTATGTCTATCTTTGGTATGAAATCTACAAATGTTCCAAGGCCATCTGATTCTAATGATTGGCTAACAAAAGAAAATAACTTACATTTTCCTATTTCCGATATTTATGCATAACATAAATACTGTTCAATGCGTGAAATTACTTATCCACATGCACAATTACTTACAAAAATAATTCCACTTAAAAAAGTGACTGCACACTGTGGACCTTAATGAACTTTGTATTCATAACATTCACTCAAGTTGCATGTGTTCTTCATAGACGCTTCAAAGCCCCATCATCTGCATGAAACTTGGATTGGTCATGAAAAAGACAGAACCATGATCTCGACATGTGGGTCTCTGACACTGGGTTTGGCAGGGAGACAGAGACAGAGGGTCTCTGACACTGGATTTGGCACGGAGAAGCACGCAAGGCAGAGAGCAAGAGAGAGGGAGAGCGAGAGGGACACTCACGTGGTTGAAGCGGCGAGTGAACGCTACCACGTTGGGCGCCAGGCTGTGCTTCTCCTTGCGGTTCCACCCACAGCTCGAGAGCTCCTGCGAAACACACGGCACACGCAGCACCTTCCCAGTTAAACCTCGCTTCAACGGCGCATTGCAAAGACATGCTACCTAAGGTTCATACTGCACATACTACACACACACACGTGCACACCAAGACCCAGAGCGGGCCTTCCCACGCCGCGTGGGTCGCCGGCGTCGACCTATATTTAAACCACGCTCATCAGCGCACGTCGATAAACAAATGTGTGGAGCAAAGCCACGGGAGCATAGAAAGTATAGTCCAACAAAGTAATATGCTGCACTGCCCTCTGGCTGCTGTTCACGTGGGCCGCAGAAAACTGAAGTGCATTGTGGTCCGCCCATCCAGTGACTCTCACATCTCAACCCTGCTTCTGAGATCTAACAGAATCGGCGCATTCCAGGTGATTTTGGTAATAGGCCCACACATGTACGCACACAAATATGGGCACATGCCCAGCACTCTTTGCAAACACTTCCGCGTTTAAGTGTAATGGTGCATTGATTAAAGGATGTGAAGATGCATTGATTAATGCACATGATGACGCATTGATTAAAGCACACAACAATGCATTGATTAAAGCATGTAACAATGCATTGATTAAAGCATGTAACAATGCATTGATTAAAGCATGTAACAATGCATTGATTGATATCAATGCTTATGCTAAGGATACATGAATCAAATTGTGTCAACAAGAATCTTATTTACAAAGTATCCACATTTTTGCAATATTATATTTAAGATAATGTAGTATGCAAACTGTAAAAACAAGACAAAAGTCGAAGAATTAACAAATCAAAAATCACAAACCAGAATTATGATGATTCATCGAATCTATGGACTGTAGTTGCGGATGTATTACTTGCCAAAGAGACATTGTGAATTCCATAAGTTATTTGACTTTATTTCCTATATAAAGTAACAGCCAAAATGATTGTGAATGAATAGAATCAGATGGACAGCTATTGCAGAGAAGGATACTAAGAATATACTTATGTGATAAATACTGAAACACCCAATGCAACAGCATGCATTACATTTTGATTTAAAGCTTTCGTGACTGCAGCAATTCATATTCTTAGCTCTTTCGGTAAAGTCACGTTGAAGGGAAACAATAAAATAATAAAATATATATAAAACAATAAAAATTATCACGACGTTCCGACCATAACACAAACGGTCGTCATCAGGTGTGTCGGTTTGCATAAATTTATGTATTTTAAAACGGTGTATTTATTAAAAAAAACGTCAGCGCCACGCGCAGCGATTTGGCAGTTTATTTAGAAGGACGAGTCCATCTATGTTCTGAAAAGAGGAGGGGGGATTCGTCTCCCCCCTCCTCTTTTCAGACCATAGATAAACTGCCAAATCGCTGCGCGCGGCGCTGGCGTTTCTAATAAATAAATAAATAAATGCGCCGTTTGCGAATAAATAAATTAATGCAAATCGGCACACCTGATGACGACCGTTTGTGTTATGGTCGAAACGTCGTGAGAATTTTTATTGTTTTATATATATTATTTTATTGTTTCCCTTCAACGTGACTTTACCGAAAGAGCTAAGAATAAGCATGCATTACTACAAGAAAACGTGTTTCTACTCGCTGAAGTTCTACAGGGCAAATAAAATTAAAAAAAATGGAAGAGAAATAAAAATGCGAAGCTTTTAATTCATTTCGCTCGGGGCATTATATTTTCTTCCTCCTTCCATTGCACATCTGTCTCCATGCATAATTATGCTTATTTCCCACAGGTGCGGTGGAGTTGAAATGTTTACATGGCGCACGGCATTACAAGGAAAAGCCTCGACATAAACATTACCACAAGCGAGACGTTTGTTACAAACTCAGACAGTCGCTTTCCACTCAGTTACACATTGGCAGGCGTATAAATAACGTTTCAGTAAGACCCATTCCATAGGCTCATGCATTTGGAAATGTTTACGATCGTGCACAACACTGTGTAGAGACCCGTCCAGAGTTTGCTTGAACTGAATCAATGCTGCTGAATTGATGCAACTCCCCAGAAGGCGGTGGGAGCCGATGGGTTTTGTAAACATTACTTTTACGTTTTAGGTGAAGGGATGGATATATATACGAAGGAGACATTGTCTGCTTATTTATATTTTTACACTGCACAGGAATGCATTCACGTCGGTGGTTTGCGTTGGCTATAATCGCAAACAACGAATAACTACTTAACCATCTAAATTACTGCCGAGGTCTTTGCTAGTCGACCGCTGGATGAAGACCTCTCCCTCAAGCTTTGTTGGTCATTGGCAGGGGTCGACAAACATGATAACAAGAGCCGCAATGCAACGTGAATGCGAGACGGTGGTCTCCTTAATAAACAACGTTCACGAGGCGGTACTTAAAGAGTCGCACGTTGCCGACCGCCTGGTCATCGGGTTATTTTTTTAACCATATTTCACCCATGCTGGTTCAGCGCGTGTTGATATATGGGGGGTGCTCTGAACTGGTTAGTATATCACTCGCCACTCATGTTCAATATGGCCAGGAATTGAACTCAGGTCATCGGGTTAATGGGGCTGTGCGTTAACCGTTGCTCGACCACTCTGCAACACATTTTTCACTTCACGAAATCCCCACCCTGTGAGTGACCAAAGGCGTAAACTAAACAGTGGCTGACTTTACACTGCAACCTAACGAAGCGTTAACAACACAACAAAACGTATCTGTCCTGCCCACATTAGTTTCTGTCCAAGGTTAAAGAACGAAAACATAATCGCACATTGTGCATGGCACATAGCTGCAGTTGTCTTGACCACCGTGGACACTTAGAATGGGCGCATGTTTACTCAAGAGCAGATTTGCAATTGTAAAGCCTTGCTTGGCCTGCGTAAAATGTCACGCCTATCCATGTTAAAAAAGGGTCTCTGCCCTCTGACCGGTGACCGCTCCTACCGTTTTTGAAATGTATTCAAAAGCGCCCAGATCAACGACGTGGGAACACCGCAGGAGCTGAGACAGCCTCAGTGGAGCCAACCGCGCCTTGCTCGCTCTTCTGCAGAGCACAGCAACCTCCAGAGTGATGGAGACATAGGCCTCAAGGGCTCTTACACCACGTGGCTCGGATGCATGCCATACTTTAGATTCTTTTCCGCATGGATTTTGCGCAGTTGTCTGTTTTACGACCTACTTTTTACGACCGTCACTTGAGTCGAAGTGCGTTTCGTATGCCGGGGGGCTGGAGGGGCTCAAAGGCATCTTGGCAGCACTGTGCATTAAAGTTTGCCGGAAAAAAAAAACATTTCAAATCAGCTGACTATTTGGAGAAATGCATTCAACTAAGACCCCCTTCTTAATCAACAAAATAGTTTATTATTATTGGCAAAGGAGCCACACAGAGATGTGACAATTTGTCTAAACGAGAAAGTCGATGCGTATAAAAAAAAATATTCCTTTGTGGCAGCACGCGAAAAATAAAACACGCCGGTTACCATGAAGGCGATTTCATTTCTCGACACACACAACGCATCGCCAGTGTGTCCTTAGATCACGAGGGATTTCTATATTTTTTTTCTCATCGCCAATGGTCAATCATGCAGCACCAGCCAGCCCGCCACATTCGCCGGCCGCCCGCTGCGCTAACACATGCGGCAACGCCGGGAGTTTCAGCTCCATCAGAGCTCTTGCGTTCTCACAACACACACACAGTCTTACAAAAACCCCTTTTCCATACTCGCGGCCAGAAATGTAACCTTTCCCCCCCCACCCCACCCACGCACATATGTCACGTCAAGCATCATACACTGGGGCAACTGGCCAATGCACACTTCACAACGTTTTTTTTACTTCCATAGCCTCATAAATATTACGCAAAACAAACTATTTAAAATCGCTACCACAGCTGTTAAATAGTTGGGCGACCAAGTATACGTAGATATGCAAAACCGTGTAGAACGCACGGGTAAATTTTACGCAAAGATACTGCACAAATAACACGAGAAAAGCTCAATGAAATACAAAATAAATTGCTCTCAAAATAACACGACTATTTATTGTAGATGTTTTTTGCAATGAACTACTACTTGGTAATGATGTGTTTATACAACGTGTTTTATGAACATGTGCACCGGGTGGTTATGAGTGGGGGTTAGCAAATATTCTCGCCAACACCCGTTCGCGAAAACAAACAAAAAAAGTACAACACTTGGCCATCGAATACCAGTTGTTTAAATTTGGAACCTAAGTTGCAGCACATTTGAAAGGAGACAACCCAAGGTTCTCTGTGTGCAGTCTCAGCCATGGGGATTTCTGCCCAGGAGATCACTTGACATTCAGAGCTAACGTCACAAGTCGTGGCCACGGAAATTTCGCCGAGGAAAGTTCTCGTTGCGGGAACGTTTCTCGCACTAACAATACACAGTTGACGGCAATGACTGCTTTACTCTCCACTCTTTCCACTGTCAATGCACGGCTGTAGGACAAGCATGCATTTTAGCAGGCGTCTTTGGACGCGTCCCCCCCCTCGTTGGTGCGATCAGACCGTCACGATTTGGCGATTGCGGTTTTACTCGGTGGTTACAATTTTATTGGTTCCAGAATTCTGCTTGGCCCTTATCTTTACCGTTTGATTTTGTATTGTTAATTATCTTTTTTGTCCCATTCCAACAGTTCTATTCACTCTGTTAGCATGATTGTAACATTTGCATATATTTGCATGTAATTTACAAAAATCGAAACAATTGATTCTTACATGCAAGCTTCAATGCATGTGGCCTGAGCATTAAAATAATACATTTTAAAATCAACTAACCGATGCATCGGTGCATGCCTAGAATTTTCAGGGTTATGCACATCTTGCTTGACCAATGTCTATCACCTGCAGGTTAAGAATGTTTTGTGGATGAAACACATACGAGGCTTTATTCCAAAAACATAATTCCAGATGTGCTGACATTTATGGTTGAAGCTTAGCTGGAACACTGAAGATCATCACACAATCTTTTAAAGCGTATCAGGAAATCAGGAAGCAAGTTAAACATCTCGTACAAAATTTTATATTTGTTACAGCACCTAATCACCCAAAATGCATCAGATCCCATCAGATCTAGAAAACTAAGCAGTTGAGCCTGGGCAGTGCTTGGATGGGCGACCACCATGCATAAAACGAGTGTTGCAGGTTGCTGGGGTGCTACATCGTCACTCGAGGGCAGAGGGATAAACATAAATTGTTGAACCGTGCTATGTTCCAGTGTCTAGGAGGCACGTCGTCACGAACTCGCACTGACCAGCGTGGTGAAGTATACACGGCGTGGGCACGCCCTCATCGAATGGCGGCTTGACAAATGTGCTGCACAAGCAGGGACGGAGCCAGGATTTTCAGCCCGGGGTGACATTCAGCAAATTTTAATTTCAAGAACGATTTAGAGAGTCAGGCTGTTGAACTAGACGCCATCGGTTGGCGACACACTCTGACAATGCAGTTGCACGGAGTCCGCCAGACCGAGTGGTCGTACACTTATACGCAGAATGTTTCAGATTTTCGATTTTTTTTTTTTTAATATTTTTTCGGGAGTGACAATTGTCTACCCCGTCACCCCCCTGGCTCCGCCCCTGTGCACACGAGGAGTTCTTACGAAAAGTGCCCTTAAAAGTTCCCTCTACCGAGGATGCGATGGGCAACTAACCTGCGTTTCTGTTTTATTTGGGCGTCTCCTCTGGGGTTCCCCATCAATCTACCGAGTAGGGAAGGCACTGCTTCGCGGCTGGGCTATGATGAGATCACGCTCTGTGGGATGGTTGCGGCCGCCTCCTCATTCAACCTTCCTTAGTGTCACTACAAATGCGGGGAGTGGGCCAAGTATGCCATCATCTGCTTTGAAAATAGTTTTGAAGTTTTCTTTTTGAAAAATCTAAAAGTACCCACTATCAAAACCAGACCTAGAGTGCTTCTCCGAAGCAAATAGCGTGATGTCAATGAATGAATGCAGCTGAAAATATGCAGTGGAATGAAAGCCAAAATAGTATCAAATGCAAAGCAGGTGAAGGTCTGTTTCCCTTTGGGCAATGCGCTTTACTTCCATAGAGGATGAACAGTGTGCATTACACTGCTTCAAAACACATGAAGTGGGAATTGTGGAAACACAGACATTGTTTTTGATCACATTGTTTAACAACATAACAAGAGATATATGAACAATCATGTTGCTGTTATACAGAGATTTTATTATATATTATTCGGATAAGTTTTTTTTTATTCGAAACAGGTGTTTCCCTATCACAAGAATACAGTATTTGAACTTGACCCAAATGCAACATGCCAACGTGAGCAAGGACGTCACTAAGAACCACTGGATGTTGCTTTGGCAATGTCACATTATGGGGCAATGCGTGGCTTGATAATTAAAATGAATGGTTTTTATTTATTTCAAACTTAGTATCTTCAGTTGTAGGAGGAAACTGACTTTAAATTTAGACTAACTCTCCTCGGGTACAAATGCCCCTTAATGAAATCGGCTCAAAGAGACCACCTTGGCCTGAGCCTTAGCTTCTGCTCTGCAGCAGTATCCAGTCTCTGCTTCCAGCCTCAACAAGATGCAGTTGTGATTTAAAGCTTTCGTGACTGCAGTAATTCATATTCTTAGTTTTTTCGGTAAAGTCACGTTGAAGAGAAACAACAAAATAACAAAATATATATAAAACAATAAAAAATTCTCACGACGTTTCGACCATAACTCAAACGGTCATCATCAGGTGTGTCGGTTTGCATAAATTTATTTTGAAAACGGCATATTTATTTATATATATAAAAATAACGTTTGCGTCACGCGCAACGATGGCAGTTTGCCAGGACTAGTCCATCTATTTTTTGAAAAGAGGAGGGGGGAGACGAAATTTGTTTTTATGTATGCTGTCAGAAAGGCACTGTAAGCGTGAACAATCAATCAAGAACTGAAATGATTTATCAAATCTTTCCAATGATTGCTAAGATAGAATCCATCTTCTCGGTTGAAATTGTCTCTGTGTTTGTATATGTGGATAGCCTCATGAACGAATCTCTCATGGAAGCCAGATGGCTTACAAAGAACCTCCGTCTTGGAAAAGTCAATGGCATGTGAGCCTACTGAATTAGAACAATGATCTGCTACGGCCGAGGTGTTGGTCCTACCGTGTTTAAGGTCTGCTTTATGTTCACGAATGCGGTCCGAGATATGGCGTTTGGTTTCTCCAATGTAACTACTACCACAGAGGCAACTTAGTTTGTAGACACCAGGGTATTGTATGTCCGGAATCACATCTTTTACAGACGGAACCAGATCACGGATTTTATGTAATGTGTTGAAACGGACCTGGATCTTGTGTTTATTCAAGATTTTGGAGATCTTTTTTTGTGATCCCAGCAATGTAGGGTAAAGTGATGGTTTTGAAAGGCTCCTCAAGAGGGTTTTTCTTCATGGTTTGAGTGATAGCTTTGCGGATTGTATAGTCGGAGTAACCATTAGCCCTAAGAGCTTGGTGTACGTGCTTGAGTTCACTGCTTATGTGTTCCTGGTCGGAATGCATTGGGCTCTATGATACAGAGTCTTGATGAGAGAATTCTTCTGTGATGGATGGTGGTGGGAATCCGGTTTCAGATAAGCATCCGTATGGGTAGCTTTCCTGTAGACAGAGTGGCTCATTGAACCATCAGGTCTCTTTTTAATTAGGACATCCAAAAAAGGTATCTTGCCATCTATTTCGACTTCCATGGTAAATCTGATGGCTGGGTGTATGGAATTGATGTGGTCGAAGAATTTGTCTAGAGCAGGCCGGCCATGTGGCCAGATGACAAAAGTGTCATCCACGTACCTCTTCCACAAGGTTGGGCGCAGAGTGGCAGTCTGGATGGCGTCAGTCTCAAATTTCTCCATGAAAATGTTAGCTATAACTGGAGAAAGGGGGGAGCCCATTGGGGTGCCCTCAGTTTGTTTGTAGAAAGTTCCATTCCAAGTGAAGTATGTATTGGTTAAACAGTGTCTCACCAGGGGGGGTACCTCAGTGTTTAGTCCTTGATGAACCAAGTCTTCAATGATTGCAATGGTGTCAGGTACAGGAACCTTGGTGAATAAGGAAACTACATCAAAACTGACAAGCAGGTCGTCTGGGGACAGGGAAATACCCTTGATTGTTGATACCAGGTGAGTAGAATTTTGTACCGCAGAGGTGGTCTTTCCAGTGAAAGGACGCAGGATTTCAGACAAAAAACGAGCTAGTTTGTAGGTGGGGGAGCTGATAGTAGAGACTATGGGACGAAGAGGTGTATCAACTTTATGTATTTTTGGTAAGCCGTATAATCTTGGTGGCCTGGCAGCAGAAGGTTTCAACGAAAACTGTTTAGATTCCGACCAGGAACACATAAGCAGTGAACTCAAGCACGTACACCAAGCTCTTAGGGCTAATGGTTACTCCGACTATACAATCCGCAAAGCTATCACTCAAACCATGAAGAAAAACCCTCTTGAGGAGCCTTTCAAAACCATCACTTTACCCTACATTGCTGGGATCACAAAAAAGATCTCCAAAATCTTGAATAAACACAAGATCCAGGTCCGTTTCAACACATTACATAAAATCCGTGATCTGGTTCCGTCTGTAAAAGATGTGATTCCGGACATACAATACCCTGGTGTCTACAAACTAAGTTGCCTCTGTGGTAGTAGTTACATTGGAGAAACCAAACGCCATATCTCGGACCGCATTCGTGAACATAAAGCAGACCTTAAACACGGTAGGACCAACACCTCGGCCGTAGCAGATCATTGTTCTAATTCAGTAGGCTCACATGCCATTGACTTTTCCAAGACGGAGGTTCTTTGTAAGCCATCTGGCTTCCATGAGAGATTCGTTCATGAGGCTATCCACATATACAAACACAGAGACAATTTCAACCGAGAAGATGGATTCTATCTTAGCAATCATTGGAAAGATTTGATAAATCATTTCAGTTCTTGATTGATTGTTCACGCTTACAGTGCCTTTCTGACAGCATACATAAAAACAAATTTCGTCTCCCCCCTCCTCTTTTCAAAAAATAGATGGACTAGTCCTGGCAAACTGCCATCGTTGCGCGTGACGCAAACGTTATTTTTATATATATAAATAAATATGCCGTTTTCAAAATAAATTTATGCAAACCGACACACCTGATGATGACCGTTTGAGTTATGGTCGAAACGTCGTGAGAATTTTTTATTGTTTTATATATATTTTGTTATTTTGTTGTTTCTCTTCAACGTGACTTTACCGAAAAAACTAAGAATAAGATGCAGTTGTGTTTCAATTTCCATTAAGTAACCACATAGGGCATTCCTTCATTGCTAAGGCTAGTCTGTACTGAAGAAGAAATGTTTAAATAAATATATGCAATAAAAAAAACAAGTATGGTAAGTACACCCAGGACTCAACATTAACAGGGGATCTTTTCGTTATATTTAAAAGTCCAAGGACCGATTGGATTAATGCTGTTAATAAGAGTTTACATTAGAAATTGATTTACTTTCCCTTTGTCAATCCACTGCTGGATTGTCTCCACATGTAGTGTCGGTCATTAGGGGTTGTTTTTACCATGTTGATCATAAAAAATACAAATAAACAAATATTTTTAAAGATGTGTTCCTACCAAAACAAAACTGCATGCAAGTCTACATCACCATAATGGTATTCACTATCAATAACAAACAAAAAAGTACACCGGGACCTAAAATAGTCTCAGAATGACTGCACATAGAGTATTGAGTTAAGTTTTAGAGAATGACAGAGTATCTCAACGACATTAATATACCAAACAAATATGTACGATTGTATGTCATTTTTTGTAACCAAAACTATTCTGCTTGGGGAGGAGAAAAGGAGACACGAAACAAATGGCCTTGCAGCTATGATTCATAGATATCAAGGAACCCCACTGGAATAAAACTGAATTAAAGCTCAACATTGGCCTTTCTGGCAGCTAAAAATGGCTATCGTATTACGATTCATCTTCTCACGACCTTGGGAACATTCACCAACTCTCTGAGAATGTTCAAATTTTCATTTTTTCTAAAATACATGTAAAATCACCATAATGGAATTTTATTGAAAGGACAAAAGGAATCACAACGTCCTTTTTGTTGGTCATTGTCAAACTTGGAAAGACCTGAATACACAAGAGTTCTAAATGGTTACATAACTGCAAAGAACAACATAAAAAATAATAACATTTAAAACGTTCTTCACTTGTATTTTAAGAGCTTCCATATGGATAAGGTATTTGGGAGTTTCAAATGCACATATGCTAAAGGAAATCCTTCCAAACTGACAAATAAAATGTACTTCGCTGAACAATTTCAGTTCATCAAGGCAATATTTCAAACACTCTATACAGTATCAATATAAAATAATAATCTCGTATAGTGATGCAAAGAGAAATGTAATACTTCCAAAGCACCCTCGGTGTGAATCATCACCGTTGCAATGATGCACTTCATGAGGTCAATGCAACTAAAACTAATATTAATCTACATTTATATTCTTAGCTCTTTCGGTAAAGTCACGTTGAAGGGAAACAATAAAATAATAAAATATATATAAAACTATAAAAATTCTCACGACGTTTCGACCATAACACAAACGGTCGTCATCAGGTGTGTCGGTTTTCATTAATATATTTATTTTAAAACGGTGTATTTATTTATTTTAAAAAACGTCAGCGCCACGCGCAGCGATTTGGCAGTTTATTTAGAAGGACTAGTCCATCTATGTTCTGAAAAGAGGAGGGGAGAGACGAAAAATGAATGTATGCTGTCTGAAAGCCACTGTAAGCGTCAACAATCAATTAAGACCTGAAATGGTTTATCAAATCTTTCCAATGATTGCTAAGCCAGAATCCATCTTCTCGGTTGAAATTGTCTCTGTGCTTGCGTATGTGGATAGCCTCATGAACGAATCTCTCATGGTAGCCAGATGACTTTACCGAAAGAGCTAAGAATATGAATTACTGCAGTCACGAAAGCTTTAAATCAAAATTTAATCAACATTGTACAGTACATCTTGATGAGGGGTGTAAAGATTTTCTGGCTACTACAGTGCTGAATGGGAGCCAGCAAAAGAGCAGCGCAACAAAATAATTTGTTGTAATATTTAGCGAGGCCCCAATGTCCACTTCCCACCTTCAGCAAACTACACGGACCAGCGTCCTGAAGTATAAACGAAACTACACATGTTTTAGTTTTATTTCACCAGGTAAAGCCCACTGAGCTATGTAGCTCTTTTTCAGAAGCGACCTGGCCACAAATGATAGCTCAACGAAGTGGCTTATCAAGTGGACATTTATATAGCAGCCAAAGGACTCTAAACACATGCTGATCATTATACACGCGGAGGGAAAACCCGAGAGGACCGGAGTAAATGTAACGCGTGCACGGGGAGAACATGCAAACTCCAAATATACAGGCGTCTGCGTTGGGATCGCACCCACGACCTCCTCCATACCAGGCAAGGGGGTTAACATCGAGCCACCGTGAGATGTTAACTAAAAAAAAACCAAGACCCGCACGGTATGGGGAAGGGCCCTCATCCAGCAATTAAGGAGGCATGGTTCCCAATATTAGGAGGGATATTAAATAAATAATAACTTGTGGGAAATATTGCATATGCCCCTGGGTAAATGGGGAATGCCTTTGCAGTAACCCAGTAATGACCCTACTGGGTCCGTCACCATGGGTCAACTGAGCTGCTGAACCGTATCCGCTAAGCCACAGTAGACCATAAACACACTAAATGGTCTGAAAACATGTCAAAGGAAATGTATGTCCATATACAATACAAGCCCCGTTCGTCATCCTTCTACACAAGGCTTAGCAATTAATTCCTAAACTACAGACCAGTTTGACACGTAGGCTTTCACGGCCACAAGAAACGCCCAAACAAAAAAGAAACGCAGGTTAGTTGCCCATTGCATCCTCGGTAAAGGGAACTTTTGAGGGCACTTGGTGATAAGAACTCCTCGTGTGCATGTGCAGCTCATTTGTCAAGCCGCCGCTAGATGAGGGCCTGCCCACGCCGTGCATACTTCACCACGCTGGTCAGTGTGAGTTCGTGATGACGTGTCTCCTGGACACTGGAACATAGCACGGTTCACCACCCGACACAGCCAACCTGTATGGTTTGTCACGTAAAAAAAAGCGTCAATTAGTTTTACTTTCCAACACACCGGTGGGCTGAAGTTGTAACTAATTGGCACGTTTTGTTTACGTGGCAAAGCTTACTGGTTGGCTGTGTTGGGTGGTGGTGGCTTAACGACACATTTATACTGACGCCATCTAACCCAAAATACCTGCATTTTGAAAAATACAGACCAACGACAATTCACTACTCAACACAGGCCTTCTCTCACCCTGTCGGTCACAATGGTTGTTTGACCATACTTCACCTCACTATTCAATGGTAGTTGCGGTGATAATGGGGTAGAGGGAGCAGGGGTGTAGAGGGTACGCAGAACCACTTCAGACTGAACTCGTCACTCATGTTAGCCGTGGCTGACAAATACAACTTGGGCGCTAGGTACACAGTGAAGTGCACTAACCATTGCACCACCACTCCTCACACGCAAGGCTACATAGTACCATACGGAATCTCATTTTTCCATTCCCGTATTAATTTTCCATTAAATAACACGCCGACTAGACTGAAGCCAAAACCAAATTCCGAATTAAAACGTGGACCGAGTTCAGCACTTTGCACCAATATCAGTAACAATGTGAAAAGCTACATCATGGGACCTCCTTTGCCAGTAATAAATTATGATAATAGGGTTTTCCCATTTCTGGCAATAAAACAGGTGTTAAGATTTTTTGATATAAAGCTTTCGTGACTGCAGGGATTCATATTCTTGGTTCTTTCGGTAAAGTCACCACGTAGAAGAGAAACAATAAAATAATAAAAATACAAAACAATAAAATTCTCACGTGGTGCTAACGTTAAAAAAAACGCCACTTTTCAAATGTTCTTGCTGTGGTTTTCACACCTGATGACGATTGCTTGTGTTGCAGTCGAAACGTCGTGAGAATTTTATTGTTTTATATTTTTATTATTTTATTGTTTCCCTTCTCCGTGGTGACTTTACTGAAAGAACCAAGAATATAGGTGTTAAGATGTTAAAGCACCAAACTGAAACTTTTGCAAGGGAGACAATGCACATACTGTCAGAGCATGTTTTTTGTGTGCATGTTCACCACAAGTAGATGTGGTTAATAATGCAGACATGATTCCTTGCAAAGGTTCCAGTTTGATGTTTTAACATCTTGACACCTGTTTTTATTGCCAGAAAGGGGAAAACCCTATTATCATATGTGAAAAGGGGAACATCCTATTATCATATGTAAAAAGGGGAAAACCATATTATCATATGTAAAAAGGGGAAAACCATATTATCATATGTAAAAAGGGGAAAACCCTATAATCATATGCGAAAAGGGGAAAACCATATTATCATATGTGAAAAGGGGAAACCCTATTATATGGTAAAAGGGGAAACCCTATTATCATATGCGAAAAGGGGAAAACCCTATTATCATAAGTGAAAAGGGGAAACCCTATTATCATATGTGAAAAGGGGAAAACCCTATTATCATATGTGAAAAGGGGAAAACCCTATTATCATATGTGAAAAGGGGAAAACCCTATTATCATATGTGAAAAGGGGAAAACCCTATTATCATATGTGAAAAGGGGACAACCCTATTATCATATGTGAAAAGGGGAAACCCTATTATCATGTGAAAAGCTGAAAAATAATTACAAAAAGTGGCGAACCATATTTAAGTATCATCATCATCATCAGTCATGATTAGTCCACTGCTGTATCAAGGCCCCCCCAAGCCGCTGCTATCTCTCAAGGTTCCCACGGTTATGTGATGCAACAATCCACCCAGCAGCTCCATACGAGCCAATCACATCGCTCCATCGGCACAGTGGATGTCCTCTTGTATGCATTTCCTCCTTCGGCTGCCACTCGGTAATTATTCTAACTCGCCAGCCATCATCCCCTTATAATGACGTGTCCTCTCCCAAGACCAATTAATATTCTTACCAGCCGAAGTGAACGTCATTAACATACATATGTTCTGTAATATTTATCTGATGATAATATCAGCTGTTGAATTTCTGCCCATTGTTTGAATTTCATCAGTACGAAAAAAACTGCAGACAATTAAATAACTGGCTTCTCAATTACTTAATTGCAAATGTAAACTAAAATTCGAAGAATTCCCATAGCGTCATGAATTAAGACATTCTACCATTTGGCACAAATCACTCCGCATATTTTGTGTTAAAACACAGGCTTGTCCAATTACAGACGCACAAACCCAATCCTACTATCCCCATGGACATTCATAGAGGCACTACACTTTACTTTTAATGTCATACACTTAACATGGTTTATATATTGTAGTACCATGAAGCTAACTAAGAACACCCATCAAATTAATTAAATTAACGAGTTGGTGAATTAATGATTTCTAGTCACGATGCTATAGGGATCCTCTCACTGTCTTGAGAAGGAAAATAACAAGAAATACTTTAAGAATAACGTAGATCTTCTGCTCGCATAACGTACCCATGACTTAACACATTCTCCTGCGGAGGGAGCTGCGAGGAACGTTGGGTTGTCAATGGCCAGGGTCAACGGCGGCACCACGTGGTGTATTCCGCAAATATACCCGACCGTGAGGGCGGGCACAAGCCGGCGTGAGTAGGTTAAACGTTGAGTTTTATAAGGGCACCACGGGGTGACCAGTCCCTCCCCACCCAACCCCACCCCTCCCACCCAGCCCCTCCCCACTCTCCCCACCCAATCTAATCTATTATATAATTACAATACACAACCACCCCTCTCCTTCGCCTCTCATCTCTGCACCGGATGGCTTCAGTGGTGACGTCATCTTGCTCTATTTAAGACCGGGAGCAGGTGGAGGGCTTCACTATTCTGGCAAATCGCCCCATGATGCCGGGGATGTAATTACCAGCGAAACGTCGTACCACTCAAACTGTAAATGTTTGTGGATTTACTCTCCAACACACCGGTGGGCTGAAGTAGTTAACTAACTTGCGCCTTGTTTATGTGACAAACCTTACTGGCCGCATCGGGCGGTGCGGGGTTATGACACACATAAACCTGCGCGATCTAACCCGAAAACCTTCATTATTAATAGTTATACATTGTCTCAATGCAAGCCAATATGAGTATGCTTTAGAGAACAGTGGGACATGGGCCCCCTGGGAAGAGAAACGTCCACGTGCATTCATTTAGTAGAACGAGACCAGCAGTCGTAGGAGAAGATGAACGATCGTGAGGCTGGATGAGAACAGGAGCAGGGAGTCAACAGCATGGGTGACACACGGGAACGGAGGGAGCAGCTAAGGGCGAACTGCTGCCGAAGAGCTTTGAAATAAAACCTTTATTATACTGGAAGTGCGGCAAAGCACAACATCAGCGCAATGCAATTTTGAAACGCGCTTACAAAGTTAGGGGGGAAACTGATGAATACGATAATAATAATTATGTCGTGATAATTCATATCACGTCGTGAATAATTATGTCGTGGCAACCCTGCTGAAAGCAAACTAAATATGAGAACAAAGGAGTTCTCTAGAATAGCGTAGACGTGCGAAAGTAGCATTGCCTAGAGGGCCAACTCTGTTGTGGTTCTGGAGCCATCACTCATATGAAGGTAACTGTTGCTTAATGCCACGCTGGTAAACATGCCAGCCGCTTCCTTGGCATAAAAATTGCTCATGGGAACTAAACAAAAAAACATGGAGGGCTATGGGGAAAAAACTGTGCAGTCTTTAGTGGAGAAAAATTGTAGAGATTTTAAAGTGGACATCTGTGAAAAAGCGCTTTATAGCTCATCGGATTCCTCCAGTATAAATACATATTGTGACATACTCTTTGGTTCTTTTGGTAAAGTAACGTAGTTAGAAATACAATTTGATTTGTTTTATTTTATTTCCCTTCACCTGATGAAGGCCGCTTGTGTTGTGGCCGAAACGTCGTGAGAATTTTATCGTGTTATTTTATTTTATCAATTTATTATTTTATTCTCATTCTACGTGACTTTACCGAAAGAACCAAAGAGTATGGATTGCTGCAGTCACGAAAGCTTCAAATACATATTGTGATTCTAAAGTGTGCGGTGGTGAGGTCACAACCGTGGTGAGGTCACAACCGTGCATCTCGCGCAAATGTGTTAGCAGTGCGAGGACAGCCATTCCTTGATTTACGAACGTTCTGTGTTACAAAATTTCGTGTTAACGCAATTGACAAATTATGGATAGTTTTCAATTAACGAAATCGAATTTCCACGTGAACGAAATTTCACACGGCACACGCTACGGGATCATTAAAACGAGAATCACGTGGGAGGCTGCGTCAACCCATCCGCGACAGCGTTCCAACAGTGCAACAGTGACGCATCCACATCACCTTTCCAAGTAATTCCAACATGCAGCAGGTCTTTTGGTTAGTTAGCTGAAAAGGTGAATTAGTTTTGTTTTAAATGTATTATCATTCAATCGTTTTAATATTAACGTTCTTTATTGTTATGTCTGTATTGTGAAAAGTGATATACTGTAGGTGTATATTTTTTAGTTTAGGAGAAGAGTTGGAATGACGGTCTGAAACACAACCCTAACTTTTCGTGTAAAATTAATGCGAAAAGCCGATTCCGATTTACGAAATGTTTTACGTGTGCTTTTTTGATGAACGCATCCCTTTTGTAAATCGAGGGATACCTGTACTGGGCTGTATTATGGAAAAAGTTCACTCCTAGAGAATTATCCAGTCTATGCGTGCACCGGAATGCTGTGGATGGACAGAGGTTTTTTTTCAACTATGATTTGCATAATAACATGATTATCAAGCCTGTAATAGTACATTGCTGAAACGGATATAGTCCACAGTACCCAAGATATTGTTTGAAAATATACATATAGAATCATAGAATAAAATGCTAATAATTGCTGCTTGGTTTGTCCTTAAATGTGCAAATTAACCAGAATATCCAACCCAGATACAATACTTTTTTAATGATCTGACATTTGTTTGCTTCAAATTGTTCTTGAAGTATATCGACAGAAAATTCCGATTTAAAGCTTTCGTGACTGCAATGATTCATCTTCTTTGGTTCTCATTCTACGTGACTTTACCGAAAGAACCAAAGAAGATATATCGACAGAGTATATATAACGTTTCTTTCCTGCCAAAAGTCGTGCCACGTGGCATCAGCTGGTGTGACCTTTAGCAAGAAGGCACGTTAAATTAATGATTGCACAATCTCAAGAAGAAGAAATTTCCCCGAATATCCAAAAATCCCAAACATTTATCTACAACTCGTTCCTAATTTCCACCCAAGGGGCAATTGTGTATAGGGACGATGAGTTTGTGATCACAAAGACAATGAAACATTCACATTAGTCATCGACACTGCCCCAATCGAAACGCTTATGACAGGTGACGCCTTCGGGAAAAAGTCGGACACCAACCCCGCCCTGGCTCTGCCCTATCCCAGAGCACACACACACACACCCATTGTGTGTGTGTGCTGAGGAACATGGAAATTCTATTAAATAAACCGACTAGGCAGCTATGCTCGTGGTCATCCCCCACTACCCCCCTCCCCACTGCCCCCGCCGCCCCCCACTACCCCCCCACTACCCCCGCCCGTCACTACCCCCCCCCACTGCCCCTGCCACCCCATGCAGAAGATGACCAAAATAACCCATTGCACAGTGCATCTCTGAACCACACGTAAAGTTAACAGAAAAAATTCGTACGTTTTTAAAATCACCATTTATTGGGGTGTCTTTTTTTAAATCTATTAGTGGTCTATTGAAAATGTAGTCGCAGGAAATGGCAAATGCCCACTTTTCGATGGCAAATGTTAGCAGTTTAAGCAATGGAGCAGCTGTGCCAATCTCCATACTCGAGGGAGGCGGTGGGCTGCTTAAAAACGGGGGGGGGGGGCGGGGGGATGATAAAAAAACGAAGAGTGTGGGCGATGGGATAATCAGGAATTCAGGACACAGTGACATGATCCTTCCACCACCTGCTGCATCTATCGCCCAGCCTCGATGCATGCCTATGGCACCAGGCGTGGTGTGGGCAAGTCTTGTGGCTCCGCCGAGCACATTCTCTCAGAAAGCTCTCTGGACAAAATATCACACTCATAGGGCTCTGTTTGGCATCAAATGTTCATGGCAGGGCTGAGAGTGCAGAACTTTATCCCGTGCGGAAATGGCCAAGCGAGCGTGGCTGTGACGTTAAAATACGACACCTGCGAACAAATGACCAAAGTTTACCACAGGTCGTGATTTTATTTCCAAAGACACATCTGAAGGGACGAGTGTAATTTCCCAAACAAATGTCTGTATAAGAGCCGAATACTAGGCCTGTCAGGCTAAAGCACAGGCTAAATAATCTTGGGTAGTGTTGTTGACTGCATGGAGGTGGGTTGTTCAACAGGTGTCTATGAGGAATATGTCCAAAGCCTTCAGCTGTTATATCTCTGTAAGTTCCACAACGAACGTTGTTATTTTATAAACAACTAGCAAAGTATCCGGATACAAAAAAATCACGTTGACGCACGTTATACATACGCGCGCAAACGCTCCCCGACAAATCCTTGTTTGAACGTAAGGCACCGCCGTGCTAAGGAGACTTCTAATGGTAAAGAAAAAGCAGAGTTCAAGCTAGAATATTCATGCTTAAAAAAAATAATATTATTCTTCCCCACTGTGTCCACTGTATTGCTTTACAAATTTATAGAAAAACCGGCAATGTGCCCAAAAGGCTTCTTAATTACTCTCGTTTGCATGTTCCACTTTTGAGCACTAAAAATAAATAAATATACCAAGGAGGGAAGTTAATGCATTATTAAATTCCTTTTAGCTTACGTGGCTAAAGAAAATGTTTTCCCGGAAAGAAAAGTTAATGGAAGCAATTCATGTTGAGATAGGTGTATTTCACGGGAAGCGGAATATAGATTTTTTTTTTAATGATAGCTTAAGCCACGTGCCACTAGGCAGCATTATGAAAAGCGTGTCAGGGCACGTCGCAAAGCCCTTTCTAAAAGCAGGCTAGGCCACCTGTTCCAGTAGAAGTCAGCAAATTGAAATTCGTTATTTCATGGATGTGGGGCAGACTGATAGGTCATTGTGTGAGTAAAGCGAGTGAGGCTAAGGAGTGCCTGCTTGCCCACAACGGCAAGATTTCTTCAAACACAGTATGCAGTGTGTCTACGGAAGTAGGAAAACAAATCCACGTGCAGGGAAGTAATCATTGACTTCATTTCCATTTTTAAAAAAGGCAGGACAAGCAATTTTCTGTTGGTATGCTTTCTCTGACGTGATGCTGAAAATGGCACTTGCAATACATTTTTTTTTAAACAATGAGCTTACAATAAAGCGAGAGATGAAAAGCTTATGTTGGGCAGATATTGACATTCCCCAGTTAATTCGCTTGACATTTTGAAGGAAACGTCGCTAAAACGTGTGGGCTGAAATACAAAAGTGAAACCTGGGTCCAGTTTTCCCAACACGGGCACTTCACGGGACGCTGAACACAAACAAGGGCAGTGACAACGCCTCGCCGTGCAGACAAAGCAGCCACGCTTGCGCTCGCATGTCCTCGGGAACACCGAGTGCAGGGAGGTCGCGTAAATGCCCACTTGTCTTGATTTAACAGCCACCCACGCCAGAGAATGCGTCCTCGTATGAATCGGCTTGGCAAGTTATTCCGCTCACTCCCCGATGTTCGACAATCTCAGGAGTTCATCCTTTCAAAGCTAAGTGCAATGATCGGTTGCATGTGTTTCTTTGTGCTGTCACGAATGATTGGGCAGAGGTCATTAATCTCGCAGCATGCGAGGACCCCTTCACACCAGCGTGAACGTGTGTCATACGCGCCGTGTTTCCACTACTGACTGGAACCAGGACTGCAGAGGTGTTGTTTAAGCACTCTGAGCCCGCATCAGACCAGAGAGTCATCCATCCACATGAAAATACAATTTTACGCTGGCATCTTAAACGGGGGAAAATATGGGCACAACAGCTTCAGAACATTCCCCTTCGGACAGCGAGATCGCTTCACTGCGTGATGTAGCCCAATAAGCGCACTTGGAATGACGTCAAGCGAATATCGCATGAAAAGAGAAGCGTGGATCAGATTTAGACTCGACTATTACCCGTCCCTCCTTGTGATTACCTTCTCAGAGCGCCTCGTGCAATGTTGCAATAAACAAAACTATACACGTGGATTATACTGAAGCCTACGCCAGACTCATCAGAAGTGTACACATTAGGTATATTTGAATGGGATGTGATCCATTTGGTTCTATGACCAAAACATCGCCCTGAATGCACCCTATTTTGTCAGAACCGCAGAAGCTCAGCAGAGGTTTGACCCAGACGAGTACTAGCATGGGTGACCACACCTGGGTTCGGTAGGTGTTGTATAGGAGTAGCTGCACGGGAGACGGCAGTGTTGAGAATTACCGCGCCCGTACGTGCGATGGGTTTCCTCCAGGTTCTATGGTTTCCTTCCCCAAAAGCCTAAAAAAAAAATCCCAGTGCAGGAGGACTCTCCCCATAAATAATGTTGACGTTGAGGATTCCTTGAGTAAATAATTTGCACTATTATGAAAGGAAAATGTACTGTGATATCATGGTTAAATAACGCCATAAAACAAATTAAATACCCTTAACTCTTAACCACAGCACACAGGGCAAGGCTGTAACATATACTCGCGATCCAGTATGCTTTCCTGCTGCGGTCTGCTGGAGTTCACCATAAAAATGCCAAAGCGCAAATTAACACGGTTCATGCAACATGTCACGTGACAGCACCGCACATCGAACGCGGGAATCGTATCAGCCACCTAAAAGTGATCAAACAAAAAAATGGCTTTTAAAAAAAAATAGTCAGCAACCCCCAGTGCACCAAAGTTTAATACGATTTGCCTATGGCAAAGTGCAGACCAGATCTCAGGAGCTCAGGTTCCTGTCCCTCGAATCTGTTTTTTTTTGCTTAAAAAAGACCAAGAGGGAGATTTTATGCGAAGTTGGTGGCCAATCGTGCACCGCTCGGAAGGATGCCGTATTCTGTCGTCCATGATAACGTCGTGAATTTTATAGACACTTAGACATGTTTTTTATTATGCGTTAACGTAAATCAAGTGAACACTCATGAAGCGTTACATGTAAAAAAAAAGCTTTTAATTTATAGCAAAGTATTGATTTTATGGCTATGTGAACCTTATGGCGGGACCCCGGGGTCCCGAATAAACGGAAGTCAAAATCGTAGTGGACGAATTTATTTTTGGCGACTCCGTCCCCACCGTGCCACATCAACGTCGCGACCCACCTGGCGCGGATCGTTCTGTTGTCGTGTCGTGTTGTCCAAGCGCAGCAGCAGCGAGGACAAATGTGCACAGAAGAGCTGAACAAGCGAATGCACTCCATGCTCGGGTATGGGCAGGATCATAAGTCTTATCCAAAGCTGCTCAAACTGCCTACGCGACTTATGTCCATTATTTGTCATAACGGTATGCATAATACAGTGAAACTGCTCTCTTATCTTCATTATTATTTGTGACCTACCAATGTCTTCAGCCAGAATCAATCGATGACAATCCTATTACCTGCAGATATTTAACAGATGAGATACGTTGCACCGTTAATTCCTCCTGTTTGATAATACTTCTCTTGTCCATATGCATCTGTGCAGATAGTTTTTTTGTTTGCGGCTAAGCCATAGTCCCCACATACCGCTCGTATCAATGCGGATAAGAGGAGCGGCGACCCACTACTCTGTAGAGTAACATCGGTATAAGCGCTTGTTACAATATAAACAGCGCATTGAAAACGCGTACTATTTATGTACTGTTTACAAAGTGTGTTCACAAATCCACACTGAGAAACACGATGATTGACAGAGGGGTGTAAATTCTGTTTTCGATAGTGTATTTAAATAGAGGTACTGCAGGTAAGTAGTTTTCAGTTTTAAAGGCATAGTTTAACAAAACAACACTTGCCACCATCCTTCAAACCCATTGGTGAAAAATAGCAAAGTTTATTTACATTATAATATAATGTTTACATTATATATACTATGTAATATGTTTACATTATATTATAATGTTTATGCGAGAGCCGGGGGCTTATGGGACCCCCGGGGTCCCGCCATAAGGTTCATATATTGCTCATGGATACCATCTGTGCTGAATACAATACCATTTTGGATTTATATAGTGTCTAAATGTAACCACTTTTCAAGACTTTATTGTTCGAGAGTAGCAGAGATGAAGAGGACTATCTTTAGCCTGGACTTAACCAGGGAGCAATGAGTTAACAGCACAGACGGATGGATGGAGTTACAGACGATGCAGACAGAAGAGGAGAATGCGATACCTCTGTACGAGGGAAGGTTGACTATGGGCCGTCAATCAAACGCCTTGGTTGCTGAATGTGGCCCAGCAATGAAGAGTGAGATCAGAGGGGATGGGAAAGTCAGGAGCAGGGCCATATAAGAACTGCTTTGTGTGTTTAGTTTGTTGTGCTTCTCCCGCACCTCAGATAAGCATGGTTGTCTGTGTACGGTGCAAAATAAGTTCAACATACATACAATACAGATAGTCCCCGAGTTACGATGGTCCGACTTACGATATTTCGATCTTACGATGGCGATAGCGATACGACAAAATTGAAAAAGATTTTAAATTTCTCGCGCGGCAGGCAAACGCAGCAGCGTACGAGGTCCGATACTTGTGCGTTTGGGACGCTGCCGGGATGTACGCGTCTCCCGCCTTGTGTGGTGATGCCTCACTCTCAACAGCGGTCGACGGAGTTAAGTTGTCCTCGGTGTTAGCGCGTGTATTTTTTTCTGTGTTTTTTTTTGTGTTTCAAAGCAAATTTAAAGTTTTTTTTTTATAGCAGATAGGATTGTTTCCTGAAAAAAACTTTCCATTAAATTGCAGTTCATATAGGTAGGCTAAGAATTTACCTTGGTTTTTACTTTACATTTACTGTGCAATACAGTATTGTAATTAATACACACAGTATATAGTTTATACAGTACGCTACTGTAAATTGCTCTGTTTCGCTAAATTATCACCTTTCTTTAAGACTCCTGGGTAGGCTAAGTCCATCTTCGACTTACGATATTTTTGACTTACGATGGGGTCGTCGTAACGCATCTCCATAGAAAGTAGAGGACTTGAAGACAGCTAAAGGGGAAATCTTGAAACGTTTATCTGGGGGATGGATTGGGAGCCAGTGGAGTGATCCGAGAGGAGATGGGTGATGTGGTCTTATTTTCACGTGTGGGTGAGGAATCGAAATTTAATTTTCTGGAGTTTTTAAACTCGGACATTTTGGGGAGACCTTAGGAGAAGTGAGTTGCTACAGTAGAGTTGGGATGTGATGAAGGCAAGGATGAGGATCTCTGCAGCAGCTGGGCTTAAGGAAACAACAGACGTGGCAGATGCTTCACTGAACAATGTTTGAGGTCTTGCAGAGCTGAGACATGCTGGACAAGTGCGACTTGTCAGGGTCAACGCTAAAGGCACACACGTGATACACTCCCAATGTCAACAGCTGAACTCAGAGCAGTTTCTGAAAAACACTACCAATGTACAGGACATCAGTGGAACCCTAGCCTTTGCCCGACGGTGTGGCATCCTGTTTTATCAGGTGCACACAAGTGCGGTAGGGAAAGTGGGTGCGTGTTTGGCTGTTTCACTGCATCAAACACTGGAATGTGGTTGTACCCCAAAAGAGCAACAATCTCTTCGTTTGTGAAAGCAACAAAACCATCGAGATTAGACACACTTAATGCAACGACAGGCCTGGGAGTGTGAATATTTGATGTTGCGTTTGCATGGGGGGGGTTTACCAAAGCAAACCTGTTCCAAGATCTATAAAAGCATCTCACGATGGGATGTTGAGAAATGATGACTAATATCTAAAGAAAATGTATTATCCATATAAGCACCCATCGTAATGTGTCATCATTTGCAATAAGAGCCTATTTCCCCCACCTCCAATTAAACTATCACGGTTGGCTACGTACGGTGTGAAAAAAGTTCAACTTGCATACATTGCACTATTAAAATGTGTCATTAGACCTCCTTTGCCAGTACCAAAATGTAATCATAGGGCTTTTCCCCTTTTTTTCTGGCAACAAAACTGAAACCTTTTTACAAGGATTCATGTCTGCATTAACCACAATACTTGCAGTCAAAATGCAAACAAAAAACATACTATGATAATATATGCATTGTCCTTGAAACTGATTGGTCCACACCAAGGGCGGCTTATCATAGTATGTTTTTTGTTTGCATTTTGACTGCAGGTATTGTGGTTAATGCAGATATGAATCCTTGTAAAAAGGTTTCAGTTTTGTTGCCAGAAAAAAAGGGGAAAAACTCTATTATCCAAATGTGTTCAATTGTTTTTAAAATTAAACAAAAATCTCAAGCAACAACTCATTCGTATGTAGCCAAGACTTCAATGTAAACCATGGATCTTTACCTGGCTCTGTATAACCCAAATAAAAATGTGAATAATTTTTAGACACAACATATTTAACAAACGTGGCCCTGCATCTCAATACAATGAACCCCCTATGTTCAGCATGTGCCGTTTACCCATACACATGGCGCATACATAAAATACAGTAGTGTTTCAATGACATAATTCACGACTACTATTTATATATTTTGCTTAGCATACACCACTGCATATACACTGGGCTGGGTTTTTTTTTCTCCCAAAAGTGCATGGTAACATAATTAAAACACATCTGTGGACTAAATATATCTCCTCACGTGAAAACAAACCTGAAAGCAAATGTTCCAGAATCTTGCAACCAACCTTTGCATGAATCTTCAATACGGTACGAGGTCCTGAGATCTGGTCCTGTTTTTGTGAAAGTCAATGTCTCAAGTATAGCACAAAGCATCTTTCCAGCTTTTGCACGTAACGCAAATCACAATCTCAAGATCGTGATCGTTTGTTTTGCCCTGTCCGTCCTCGGGCGACGGAAATGTAAGATGTCAAACCCTAGACGAGAAGATTGACCCCAGGAACGATGCTCGCATTTGAGGAGGGGGTGGCAGTGCTTAAACATCCGTTCCCATTCTGGCTCGAGATTTACACTGTAACAGTCAAACGGTGATCAACGACGAAGCAAGGCTGCTGGTGGATAAGCCAAGACGCCAAAGTCTTTGCCAAAACTACACCGAAATGTAAAAAAAGTAAAACAAATGTATATATTTTTTTGTTAACAATGTACTCAGTATTTTTCCAATAACGTATACGAATACGCCATTGTTTTCACACACCAGAGTACTTCTTCAGGTAAATTCAATACAATGTAAACATGCAAAGCAACGCTGTGAAGTATTAATCACCGAGACGTATTCAAATATAATGACCACTACTTACAGTGACATGAAAGATTGTGTAAAATATCAAAATAACTGTACCCAAACACTGCATGCTTGTTTCAAACACTGTGGAAATGACAACATTGTGAGACAATGCATATATTATCATAGTATGTTTTTTGTTTGCATTTTTACTGCAGGTATTGTGGTTAATGCAGACATGAATCCTTGTAAAAAGGTTTCAGTTTTGTTGCCAGAAAAAAGGGGAAAAATCCTATTATTCAAATGTGTTCAATTGTTTTTAAAATTAAACAAAAATCTAAACCAACAACTCGTTCGTATGTAGCCAAGACTTCAATGCAAACCATGGATCTTTACCTGGCTCTGATTCCTTGTAAAAGATTTCAGTTTGGTGTTTTAACATCTTAACACCTGTTTTGTTGCCAGAAAAAAGGGGAAAAACCCATTATCATAAACGAATCTATTTTTATTTTACCAGGTAAAGGCCCACTGAGCTATGTATAGCTTTTTTTCAGACGCGACCTGGCCACAAATGATAGCTCAACGAAGCGGCTTATCACGTGGAAATGTATAGCAACCAAATACTCTGAAGGCACGTTTATAAAATGTGGAGGGAAAAACCGGATGACCCCAATACTTCTTGCACTCGTCACAGTGATGTTCAATTCCCCATTAATGGGTCCATGGGAGGGTTATTTATACCCCAACTGGGTAAGGTAATATGGGGAACACCACTTGGGTCTCAGCCACAGAGGGTTTCCTGTGTAATGCGAAGTTGCGTGCCTCATGGTAAAAATCACGCGATAATAGAGCCGCCTCACACGGCAAATGCTCAGCGTGGTCCGGCAGGCTCTCAAAGCACACTGCGAATGAAGGTAATTGCGACTAACTCACACCGTCAGCGCACACTGGCATTTTAACAACGCTGATTTAATTTTAGTTTTCCCAGGTGAGCCCAACACACCGGTGGGCTGAAGTGGTAACTAATTGGCGCGTTGTTTACGTGACAAAACTTACTGGCTCTGCCGGGTGGTGGAGGGTTACGACACAATTCTACTTACGCGATCTAACCCAAAAACCTTTATCATAAGTAATATTGATTTGCGAAAGCCTACGTGTTAAACCAGGTAAGCCCCACTGAGCTATATAGTTGTTTTTTTCAGAAGCGACCTGGCCACAAATGAGAGTTCAACAAAGTGGCTTATTGTTTGGAAAATTTTTATAGCAGCCAAATACTCTGAACACATGTTGATTTTAAATGTCGAGGGTAAAATCGGAGGACCCGGAGAAACATCCACACGACCACGGGGTGAACATGCAAACTCCAAATATATAGGAATCAGGGTCAGGATCAAACCCACAACCTCTTGTATACCAGGCGAAGTAGTTTCCATCTTGCCACCGTGGCGCTATGAAACCACTGCTCCTGGACAAATATTAAATGTGTAAACCTTAAAAAAGGCTAATAAACATCCTAGACAGCTGCATGTCAATCACTGGTGTCAAAACTAGGCTCCTGGCGAGTTTATTTTAATGTATATGCCTTTCAATAATAATTATTGCAAGAGTTGTTAGGTCTATGAAGCTCGGAAATGTGATTAATTAACCAGTTAACTATATTAAATAAACACTTTGTTATTTTCAAAGTAAAGAGTGTGATGATCTAGGAGTGCAGGCGTCATCTTTGGATTAATCTGAAAACTGGAAGTCACATCACTAACACGTCGCTTTCATGCAGTTACCACCGAAAGTTGTGACGTCTCATTGGTTGACGTCACTATTGTAAGCACAAAGACATTTTACATCAGCACATCCCTGTAAACGATCAAAACATGCAAAAAAAAGATCCTAAATTCTCCTTAAACATCTCAAAGTTTAAATCCGAAACTCATCCATAGTAAATCAGCCCTACATATTTTTTTTTTACAAAGGTCCCCTTTGGGAAGAAATCATGTGAGTAACCAGATGTATTTTCCAGCTCAGGTTTTCAGATTGCATTATGGCCTCAAACAGGCAGTGTTAGAAGTAACTTCACAGGCTCTGCAAAAGCAATAGCGATATAACACAAGTCACCAGCCACTCTGATTAATAGCTTTTGATTTGATATGGAAAGTAAAATGTACATCTGCGCACGGTGCTCAGGGATAGGTCAAATAAACTTAACAACAGTGGACTCGGGGGTTAGTGTGTATAAGATGTGAGTAGAATGACGCAGTGGGTATGAAGTATCTGGCCGTCAAGAAATGTTCTGCAAGTGGTACCGTCCGTGGGTCTCTGGGGTAAAGGCACGTGCAGAACACGGGCAGGAAAAACCCCGTGTCCTGCAAAGGAACGAATATTTTTTTCGTGGGCTAAAGACACAAAACCCGTGTTCTGCCAAAAACAACTTTGGGCAAGACCTTGCCAGCCAGGCCCACCAGCCGAGCAAGCACCTCGAGGTTTCAACTTAGCACGCACCCACCGTTCATTATTGTATTTGAATCGTAACAAGCGCCACTGGTTGATGGACGATGACTACCATTCATATCTGTACTTCATAGTTTGTCAGACCTCGACAATGCAAATGTTTCCGCCAAAAGCAACCCTTGTGTTTTTTGATAGAGCACCGTCTGCTGGTTCGTTTGCGAACTTATACTAAAAAAATTTGAGGTTAACTGATTAGTTAATTTTATCAACAGGGATTAGTTAATTTTATCAACAGGTTTTCATGTTTAATTCACATTACACCTCCACAATGTAACCCAAAATAAACTAATTATGAATCACTGTAAATAAAATTATTATCAATGTACTGTGCTCGATGGCCTAATTTTAAACTTGGCAATGCAAGGAGCTTTATTACAGCAAAAAAAAATACTGTATTTTACTAATAAAATAAATCAACCAGATCACATTTGATTACCAAGAGTCTGAGGATTACTGTATATATTTTTGTTAGCAGAGGAAATGATGGCATGTCTACAAATAAGCCGCCGTGTCAGTACCATCAATCATTCGGTATTGTTTTACAAGCCATAGTTAAGCAATGAGAATGCACAGCTGTAGTAATGCCCCGTTCGGAACAGGGAAACATAATCCGTTGCGAAAATTAAATGTTCCGCGCCGAATCCCTACAGCGTATTCATCCAAGATTATTAGCATTGCCATCAGACTCGCTCGCTCCAAACGCAATAATATCTGGTTCACATCCACAAAGGGCTAGAAGTGTATTACTAGCGGCATATACCAAACCAAAGGCCATAATAAATCAGTAGTCTTTTAAATGCGAATCAAATGCTTTGTTACAGGTCCTCCACGAGATAAACATTTCGATTGCCAGGCTTGTGGATACAGCCACAATCGTCGTACTCTGAATAAGCAGCAAATCAATTTCAGTGAAATGTAGATTGCCACTCTTACATAATGGTGTTTAAGTAGGTTGCATATTTACGTTTTATGATTCATTAATTTCCCCACAGCAAAGCAAACAACAACATGCGAGCTTCACATGAGCATGACCTAAACATTGGCTCGCATCCATTTCTTATGATTTACCATGTAGCAATGTTGTGAAATGCAGCACCATTAAGTGCTATTAGTTTCACACTGTAATTAATAACATTGCAAAAACCGAAACCTAAGTTACACAGTGCAGTGCTATTGCTATAAAACTATAACACTGTCGTGCAGAGCACGAGGAGGTGGAGGAGGGTGAGTAGTAACACATGAGGTCTCTCACTTCGCCCAGAGCTACCGAACCCAGAGCCAGATCCACATGTTTTGCTCAATCAGTGTGGCATCGCCACACAACTGGTTGAACTTTTAGAGGACCAACTCAAACGGGTTAAGATGTGTGGATCCAGAACAGCTAAACTAAAGCCTGCCGCTTAAAGTACACATGGTTGGCTTCGAAAAGAAGAACGTCCGCTCTTGCAAAAATGGTCCCATGAACTCGAAGTACCGTCTAACATTCGCGTCTAACATTCGCGTCTAACATTCGCGTCTAACATTCGCGTCTAACATTCACGTCTAACATTCACGTCTAACATTCACGTCTAACATTCACGTCTAACATTCACGCTCATATGCATTCGGAGAGGGCTTGCAACATTCTAAATAGGTCAACCTTTCACTGTGAAGTAGCTATTGCGTTTCACTTGCTATGTGCTTATATGAAGAGCAACGCATTATATTGTTTCGCTATTTCATGCTAAAATAGTATTTGCAACTATACCAACCCTGTACGGGTATGAGGCAGCCGGGGGCGGAGACACAGTCGGTAATCGAGATAACCGGATATCTGGCTGCTGCAAAATACTGCAGGCTGCCACCTTTTGCTGCCCTGCAGGCTGCCACCTTGTGCTGCCACCTTGTGCTGCCCTACAGGCTGCCACCTCGTGCTGCCCTGCAGGCTGCCACCTTGTGCTGCCCTGCAGGCTGCCATCTTGTGTGCTGCCCTGCAGGCTGCCACCTTGTGCTGCCCTGCAGGCTGCCATCTTGTGTGCTGCCCTGCAGGCTGCCACCTTGTGCTGCCCTGCAGGCTGCTTGAGTGGCAGCCTTTTGAACTTATCGAACTTATTAGCCACATCAGCGGCTCCGACCTATTAATAAACTCCGCGTTCAAATTCAAAAAAATGTGCTTTATACATGTGTGGCACCCATTGGAAAAAAATACGCTGGATATCTCAGAATATTGAAGTCAGCCACCCCCAAAGTCAAAATCCTGGCTCCTCCCCTGGAGGCAGCCCTCATCCAACAGTGGATTGACAAGATAACTCTAAATGTACATGCAGAAAAACACACGTGTATATACATGCACAAATTATACTGGCTGTAGTAGCAAAGGTCTAACTTGTAAAACCACACACACACACACGCGCAATGGATCATCTCCACCCAAACTTGACCTTTTGACCTTTTGAACCTTCTTTTGCCCTTGCAACAGTGGAGCACACCATCACCTGTGCTACCACTTACCTCCCAGAAACATTATCCCACTAAATCCCTTCCCACTGGATAATCCTGGCTAACAACAGGTGTGGGATAAGCATAATCCTTATGTTTGCGCAAAAGGAAACTTCTACATAAGCCCTCGAGTGATTTCCTTCCTGGCTTAATCAACGGACCTTCGCTTGGGCAATGCCCAAGTTTTTCAAAGGCTACGGAGGAAGAGCAGTGCGTTAAGTGTTCTGGCTATTCGCTAAGAATATGAATTACTGCAGTCACGAAAGCTTTAAATCAAAATTTAGACCCCAAAGCTGTGAAATGAAACAAAAAAGGTACATACGCAACAAGTTTATACCGGTTGCACACGACAAGGGTGTTTATGGATAGCACACTGGAATTGCAATTCATAAGTCGCCTGTTCCATTCCATCTCCGGCCTATGCAGTTCAAAACTGGTGCAAGTCTATTCATTTCTCCTATTTCTGTGCACCAAGAATTGTAGTAAATAGGTTCACTGCAGTTCGTCTATGATCGGCAGGTCGTGAGTGGTGGGATAAAGTGTGTGTACTCCCACCTATTCCAAGACGTCAGACCAGCGTGGCTGAGGAGACCAACGAAGCTCTTGGAAGGGTTAGCTTTCTTCAGTAAAAGTCCTTCCATCAGCAGTGGACTGGGCGAAATTAATTGCACGGCTGCACCTTGCACACCGAGACCAGCTATGGATAGTGTGAAGGTGTGCCCTCTGCAATGCAACTCACTGTGTAGCATGGTCAGGTTGCTTGTGGATTTATCAGAAATAAACGCAAGAGCATGTGGCCTTGCCACGTTAAGCTGCGTTAAGACTGAGTAAAATCTGGCCAGGATGACAGATTGCAAAGCACCCCAAGGGAACAGCCGCACCTCATGCATTTGTACACTTTACGTCGAAAGCTAAGATAACTTAATGAAGCTGCTTCATTATTTTACCCAGGAAAGCCTCACTGAGTCTCAATACTTTGTCAGCAGCATGGTGCAGCAGTGAGATTATGATCAAACACCATTAACGAGTGTTTGGATTTCGCGTAGGAGGAAAATGTACTTCACAAAGTACCCCGAGGGAAACCCACAATACGCACTTAACACTGCCATCTCATAACCACCTTGTAGCTCCATACCTACAACAATAAGGGCACCACGGTGGTGAGATGTTAATTACCTCGCCTGGTATAAAGGAGCTCGGGGGTTCGATCCCGACCCTGACGCCTGCTGTATATTTGCCAATTTGTGCGTCTCTCTCCCCGTGGTCGCATTGATTTGTCTCTGGGTTCTCCAGTTTTTCCCGTCGACATGCGTTTAGAGTATTTAGCTGCTATACATATCCGCATGATAAGCCACTTCGTTGGGCTATCATTTGTGGCCAGGTCGCTTTTGAAAAAGAGCTATAAAGCTCAGTGGGTCTTACCGACTACAAAAATATATAATTTGTAGTTGTAATAGTAACTGGAAAAAAAAACAGGAATCTTCTCATCCAAGCATCAAGCGGGATGGACCCTGCTTAACATTTAAACTTCAACAATATCTGGCACATCCAGGGCAATATGGATATAGGCAATCACACTACCCTGGCTACAATTCAGTTCCTGAAAAAGCTTCCAACACCTGGATCGAAACTTCAGATGTCACATCCGGTAACAATCCGAAACCATGTCCTATGATGAAACATATATTAAATATTGCTTTCTCGTCATGACAATGGTTTCATCAGCTGTGAATTTATACGAGTATATTAAAAAAAACATTTTAAATATATAAACAACATTTGAAGCTGGTTTTGGAATCTGATGATTTACTCGAGTGGAAGTCACAGGCTTGGAGGAGCGCCAGTGATTATACGGAGAATATTTTTTTCTTTCGAACATCCATTCACGCCCGTGCTGACCCCCGCGCTGCACGCAACTCCACCCGCCGCAGGAAACCGCCGAGCCACGCCAGCGGACCGTGACGGGGGCCTTCGTATTCACAAATCCCACCGTTTCTTGTAATTGCCGAATTATTTTTATCCCTCCGATCTACTTCTTCTTCTTTTGTATGCCATTTATTGGGGCTTGCAACAGATTACAAATTCATCTTCTTTGGTTCTTTCGGTAAAGTCACGTAGAATGAGAATAAAATAATAAATTGATAAAATAAAATAACACAATAATAACAACAATTTATTTTATCAATTTATTATTTTATTCTCATTCTACGTGACTTTACCGAAAGAACCAAAGAAGATGAATCATTGCAGTCACGAAAGCTTTAAATCGAAATTTAAAGATTACAAATTGATGTCGAGATTTCATATCCCCATTCGATTGCTTCGGGAGCAGCCGCATGGATTTGTTTCAAGTTGCCGTCGAATGATCCGAGTGGGCAGTTGTTCACGGTGTCGCACGGTCGGAGATATCGCACCACAGCAACAAACTGGACTCTCGTTAATTTTCCATTAATGGAGAAAGTGTCCACATCTTCCATGGAGTGTCCGGATTTCCTACGACGACTTGGTCGCTGTACACACATATACCCCTGTGTTTGTGCATGCACTGTACATGCCAGTCGTGTCTATTCCTACGTGCAATCTTTAAATGTATAAACGTAAACTTCAGTTTTTATCAAGTGTAAACATACAAGAGTATCTCGCATAATACAAAGGAAAGTTAATATCCAAGCACGTTAAGATTAGGGCAGCATGGTAGAGCAGTCGTAACACTTGTGCCTCACGGTAAGTAGTCCCTGGGTTCGATTCCTGATTTGAGTGCCTCTGTGTGGAGTGAAACTCCTGCACATCTGTGAAAAAAGAGCTGTGTAGCTCATCAGATTCCTCGAGTATAAATACATATTCTGATTCTGTATGTTCTTCCCTGTTCGGCATGGGTTTCCTCCAGGCTCTCTGGTGTCCCACAATAGCAAAGAAACAAACCCAAAGAATGTACCTGGTATCGCCAAAAAAAACAACGCTGAAAACGTACCTGGAAATTACTCAATTGAGATGACACATAGCAACATTGCTCCCTCGTACAAAAACGTTGCAGAAACCTCCTAAAATAGAGTATTGAGACTAAGTGAGACTTTCATGGGTAAACAAATGTAATAATAATTTAATAATAAACGAATCATCATTCATCCACTGCTGGATGAAGAACCTCCAGCTATATGTCATAATCCTGTTATGTCATTAAATGTTGATCTTGGTCTGCATTCAATAATTGGCCTGGGTATAAACTATTGTGTCGACAGCTGCGTCCCTCCAACAAAAGCAAATGTGTTGTACACATTGCTCTTTTTTACTCATTTATCCTTAGCCATTCTGCCTTCTTTGCCTAGTTCTTAAATCATTGTCTGCAGTTCATTACTGTTGGTTGTTATAATGACTGGGAGAGAATACCACCAGGAATTAAATTAAGAGAACGCTGCACACAAATTATTGAAGGTGTCAAAGCAAGCAATTGGAGCGTAAAGGCAGAAAACATAAAGGTGATGAACGGTTATCTGCAAATAGTATCCCTTAGGGAACCAGATAAAACCATAACGCATGACAGGAACAGACTAATAAAATGAGCAAAATCAAGCCATGTGGTCTTTATGGCCAAAAAAGTCATATATCCCAAAATACAAATCATTTTACAGAATGGGAGGATGAAAGAGGAAAAACTTCCAGACCGGTAAGAATTGCTGTGGCCATCGTTAGAGGCAGGACCATCAATCAAAACTACTCGACCTATTTCATAAATATTCCACATCAATCGTAGAATGTCTCAATACTCATTCAATTCAAAAAGCAAGGCAACATCAGTGGAAATGTATGCAATCATTCAAGCTTTTACAAACCAGGGCCTTAATAAAGTGTCAAAACCATTCATAATACGTGGAACAGCTACACTCAGGATTTAATTACACAACTAATAATATAAATACAGGCCGTTGTCAATTAACTGCTAAATTAAAACCTCCTCATGCCTCCCCATTGCTCTCAGTCATAAAGATTGTTTGACCATACTTCACACTGGACAGTATGGCTTTATGAAGTGGGGAGGTCCAGGACCCGTTCAGATATACTCGCCACTGATGTTTAGGTTTAGGTTTATTTGGCACAGGTAAAACCCATTGGACAATAAATAATCATTTTCAATGGGGACCTGGTTACTTCCTAGAAACTAGGTTACAGTAAAACAAGTTACATGAACAAAACAATCCAAAAACAACTGTACACATTAGCCGCCAAGTTCATTACACAGTACATGCACGTATGTTAAAAAAGCACGAGTTAATAGAGATTAAAAAGCTCTCCGATGTATTTAAGCAAAGTTGTTCAGGGTACAGCCGTGCCATTTCTGGCTTTGCCATCATGTCACTGGTGGTGAAAGGGCCTCCACTAGAGGAGAGCCCTAGAGAAGCCCTTCTCTCGAGGGTTTTTTGAGCCAATTCTGTCACGCTGGCCAGACATGAGAGTGTCTACAGTTTACACCATCACATCCAACATGCAGATCGACCGTGGCGTACCCGTTTTTATACTGCTGAGTGGACAGAGGCGAGGGCGATGAAGAATTTTGGCCGGCGTACCAAGTGCCGAGCCGGGAGATCAAATCAAACTCAAGACCTCTAGATTGCGAGTTCAATGCGGCAGCATCCAACATTTATTGTTCTGTTTTACGGTTAGATGCATCGTTATGTTTTTTATGCTTGGATGCATGAATACATCTGCTGTTTAAATTAGTTTATTTATCGTTCTGTTATGCTTAGTTGAACATGTATTGGCTTCAGTTGAGTGTATATAACCTACTTTTTGCTTTCCTTTCAAGGATTCTAAATATACTAGAAATCTTGTTGTTGTGAATTGCAGGGGTTTATTTAAGCTTTCCATCAGATCCTGCCCAGCCAGGCTTTTACTTATTATTGAACGTTAAAAAGCATATTATACCGTTGTATATATTTCGCTCGTAATACAGGATATCCCAAAACATTACGCAATATCTGTAAAACCACCAACGCAGAGATCCCTACCTCCGGCTGGATGGACTTGAACACTGGAGCATCCATGAGTGTTATCTGGCTCTGAAAAAAAATACACAAATGAATATCAAATGGCAGAAAAAAATGACCAAACATTTTGATGTAGATTCATACGTGATTCACGTCATTTTTTTGTTTAGTTTGTTTGACATATATTGATGTCCACATAACCATGATTTCACACACAGTATTACATTGTATTCATTCGTGTATTTACTGATGCAATATTTGGTAGATGTGCTCATTTAGTACATTCATTTATATGTTAATATATGTATTCAATGCTTTATTATCTTCATTGTTCATTTACAATGGGTCAATATCTAAAGTCGGAATTTTACTTAGCAATCACTTTCATTTGCGAAATGTTTGCAACTTCATAGTCTTTTCCTTATTGGTACGGTACACATATACTGTGGAATATTATGAATAGAGGTGCAGTCCTGAACTTCCTTGCTTATGCCACTGCTGGGAGTAGGACCCCTCTGGAGGGAGTCCCAGAGTCCCACTCTTTCGTACCGGCCAGACATCTCCTTGCTCAAAACGCACAGCTCAACTACACATGCATGTGATGCTTAACATTGTTCCATTCGCTCGATCGTGTTTCATTTCGCCTCGCCAAGCATTCATTTCCTCGTCCGTGTGTCACGTGCAATATGCCTGTTTATTCTGTTTATTTTGCAATTTTTTGCTCTTTAACCACTGTGTTTGCCTGCATTTCTGGTGCTTTCTGTTCCGTTGTTCCCTGTTCCTCCGTACGGATCACTTTGATGTTATTGTCGTTCTGTGCTGGTGCACCACAGATCTCTTGAAAACGAGCTGTATAACTAGCTAAAAATGGGACTTTCCGTGGAACAAATAAACATTGATTGATCGATCTCATAAGAGGTGGGAGTACCCACACTCTACCCAAAATCAAACATGACCTGCCAATCGGCTAAGTGCGGTGTACCCACTCACACTTCTAGGTGGAGAGATCTAAAAAAAAAGTTCCCATATCAACTTACGTGCAAGAAAATCAAATCAGACCATTAACCTCTAGGATTCGAAGTCCAGCGTGCTTCACCATTACATCATGACAGCATCCCTTGTCGGCAAAATATTTATTTAAAAAAAACAAAGCAGTTAGTTTGTATTGTAACAAAAACAGCTCGTCGTTCAAAAGCACCATCATATTTGTTACGCACAACCACCCTGGATGCAGCAAAACACATTTGCTCACCTTTCCTATACTTTGCACTCCTATCGGGGTTTTTTTGTAATTTTTGCTGTTGTCACTTTCTGGCCCGCCCGTATTGGACATCTCTGAAACAGAGCTTCATAGCTCAATGGGATCTCTCCGAGATAAATTAAGATTCTGATTGTGATGTGTGGGATATTCTCCCGATGCGCGTCACATTTCAGGTGTGCGTCTGGAGCATCGTGTGTCACATGTAGAACACGTGTAAGAGGAAACCGCGATTTGTATATTTTTTTTCTCAGGAGTCAGTTTATCTAATTTTCCCAGGATACAGCCATAAATGCCCACTATTGTGAATTTTTTTTTTATTTCCCAGGCGCAATAAGCAGCCAGCTGCACGACATTGGATTGCGTCGGTGAAGCGGTGCACGGAAGTCTGCTTGGCTCGCACAGACGTGCTGTGTTTCACATCAACTGTGGCACGGGGGTGGGGGGGGGGGGGATGAGGTGGGGTGAGTGGGGCGAGGGAGGAAGAGGAGTGGTGGGGGTGGGTGGGTGGGAGGCCTCAATTCGCAGGGCTGTGGTTTTCTCATCAGCAAGTCGCATGTTGGCGGCTCCGCGGCTCGACGGGTACCGCGTGGCAAGACGCGTGCACGGCGGCGGCGGCGGCGGCGACTTCCGAATTACCCGTCCAGTTGCATTTGCTACGCGTGATCGTGGATGCGCTTGGGCTTACGGCGAGCTCTTCAGGGGCCACTTTGAGGACATCAAAGAGAACCGCGTCGTAGCTTTTCCTCTTCGGGTCGACGGCCCACCTCCCGTCGGTGGAGTCCGACCCGCTGCTCTCCTGCTGGTTTCGTCAAAGACAGGTTTCAGCCGTCAGCTGTTTTTGCCCGGCGATCGGAAGTCGCGAATCATAAAAAGCGGTGCGAGCAAGGGGAGGAGCCGGACGTCAAGATTGAAAGGCGATTTTAAGGACTAGCCCCCCTGGGTGTGTTTTCGGGGTGGTTACCGCGTGTTGTCCAGTATCCCCGAGGGGACCAGATCAAACCAAAAACGCATGACGGGAATAACCTAGTAAAAAGACAGAAATCAAGCCACGTGATCTTTATAGCCAAAAGAAAATAATGTATCCCAGAAAACAAAAACATTTTCAGGATGGGAGGCTGAAAGAGAAAAAAAGCTTTTCCAGACCGGTAAGAATTGCTGTGTGCATCATTAAATTGACAGGACCATCGATCAATATTACTCCTAGAATAATGCCTCGACCTTCATTCAATTCATAAAAAGCAAGTGAACATCAGTGGAAACTGATGCAATCATTCAGGAGATTTTAGGAAAAAAAGTCCTCTGATGTGTTTTCGGGGTATAACACATGTTGTCCAGTATGATCTCTGACGGTTATAGCCCCACCAGCTGGGAGCTTCTTCAGGAACTGAATTGATTTGGTAGCTGGCATGAACAGGTAGTGCAATTGGAAAACACACCAACGCACCACAGAGTACAACACGGGAACTTCACGCAGCCGTGACGTTTATGAATCTCTTATTAAGATTTTACTCAGAGGTCGTGAATCCCCATTGGCTACAATCAGTGAATTACATCTCCATTATATGGCTGATAAAAAAAAAGATTAATTTCGTATTGGTAGGCATTAAAACAAAAAACTTGAGCAAACTACGAATTGTTTCAAAAAACATAAATTAACAATTACCCAGCTATTCAATTCATCATAACTTAAAAAACTTGGTCAAAATCATTCAAATGGATCAACATTTAAAAGGCATCTACATAACTATAAAATTAATGGAACAAAATCTGAAAAGTACGCAAAGATGCGTCGATAGATTCATGTTGGTAATTACCCCGAAGAGACTGATACAGAGAGAAACACATGCATCAGGTAACATACGGGATTCAGAGACGTCATATCGGCTGTTCAAGTAAGTGCGCTTGGGTGGGATACATCTCTACAAAAAAGGGTACACGATATCCTGTGGTCCAGATCGAAGACAACGTGATCAAAGTGGGGAATACTGGGGGGACGACATCTGTGGAGATGGAGCGATGAGATCGGCTCACATGCAGGAATGCAGAACCGCAAGTCAATGAGGGATGGCGTCGGCATGGGGCGGCCTTCGACCAGCAGTGGATACATCACGGATCATGGCGATGATCACGAAGGTGATGATTCAAGTCTTCACAATTTAATCTCAACACAAAGTTAACGGGGAAAACTCGGAACAATATTACAGGTATGAGGTAGCATTTTCTAAGTAGGTTGCGGATTTTGAAATAACGTTTATACGTTTTGAATTTCATTTAACGAACATGGAAAATAACCGAGAGTTGAAAGGTTTAAAGAGGTTCATTTTGTACCTTACAAAAAGTCTATTGAAGGTTACAGTTACCTTTATTTCAAGAACCAATCGCTTTCCTGCTACCGTACACATACAATATCAATAAAGCACAGTGTTTTAAACCAACACTGACAGCATTTCATGTGTGCTAGCATAGACTTCGAGCACATGGGAGTTTATTCAAAAGTACGTCGGTTGTTTTTATTGCTTTATTAAAAAAGGCCAGCAGAGTTTGAAGGCTTCTGTTGAAAGGTACATAAAGCTTTCTTTTCAATTGCCATGACCACATTTTTTTTTATTTCAAAGCATACATTGAACTTAAGCAGAATTCACTTAAAATAATTTTGGAAAAAAAGCTTTAGGAAAGCAGATACTACTTATGTTAAAGTGGTTTGCTAAAGTAACCTCCATACAACCGTGATGTAAAATGGAAATAATCTAATTTAATGCCAACGCATTTAATAATTATCATTAAATTATTACCACTGAGACCATTCGTTGCAACTGCTTTGTATTAAAGCATCTCAGAGAAAATAGTTTTACACTAAAATAACCAAATTAAGAAACAACTTAAATCATCCACAGATAAAAAAATATAAAAATCCCTGTCATAAAAACACACGTGCAAAGCATGTTCAAGTGCAAAGTGCCACTGCTGCTCGTGTTAGCCCATATTTCATTTATTACAGTATCCGTTTATACTTACTGTGTTAAACAAACGACAAACTACGTTTGTTTAACAAGGCAGTAAAGTGCGGGAATAGACATATGCAAGGAATCTGCTCAAGACAACCTCTCCGCTCACAGCTCTAAAAATGACTTGATGTTTCACAGATGTTACCCAAAACAAATGACACTAAATCTGATAGCATGCCTTTTTTGTTTTTTCCGTGCAAAGCACCTGGAGACGCTTGCAGTTACATCTTGGCGCTAGATAAACGTAAACTGGATTGTATTTTTGACCCAAAAACTAACCCTTACACACGCCTCAAAATACTGAACCTTTGTATTACACCAGGCAAAACGATAAATGTGGACATAACCGATTTCCAACGTAACGAGAGGCCTTTAAAGCAAAAGGTGCGGAGTAATTCATTTGCTCGTATTTCTACTTGGCGGGAAGATGCAGCAGCTATTTAATCCCATCTGTTTATTTGGCCAACGGCGGGCCTGTTTGGCAGATGACCGCTGCTAATGCAACGTCACAGCAGGTCATGGGGATCCCAGCACTTATTGCTCCTCAAGTGGAGAGAGCGGCGGAGAGTTCCAAACGCACGTGCGCTTGGAAAGTGTCCACAGCAAGAGGATACTGGGAGCAATTAAAGAACACACACGTGGCGAGCCCTACAGTAAACGTTAAGAGAGAATGTCGATCTCTGGATACGTTTTTTTTTGTTGAAGTTACAGATGTGGGAATAATACATTTTATAAATATTTTAAAAAAATCGCATTTAAACTTAAGTCAATTGTTTTAAGGGTTTTGACAATTATTCATGCCAGGCGTTGTGAACCTTTTTCCTTACGTGGTGCAGAAATGACCTTTGAAATCCCTTGGGCAAGGGACCGCACATTGAAACACACACACACACACCTCAGTCACTCGGAGGTGCCTGTGTTAGATGCAGGGGACAGCAGCGAATGAGCGTGCTAACATTAGAAACGCAGCATTGCCAGGTGGAACAAAAACAATGTTCCCCTCTAGCACCCGATTGATGAGACTAAGATGCTTGCAGTGACCAATGGAGTACGCCGGCCCCTTTTCAAGGGTCGTCGGGCACGAGTCGCGTGTGGCCCATTGGAACCGACTGGTTGGCCCAAGCCCCGATTGACCCCCACCGCTCCAGGACATGGAGCGAAAGGGGGCGGGGCACAGGAAGGCAGCGGAAGAGATCGAATCATAAGAGTTGGCGGTGACCGCTACTGGATGAGAACTTAACTTGGCAAAGGAAGAAAAAGAAAGAAAAAAAACACTCGGGAAAGCCTTTGTCCACCAGAGGGAAGTTACAGGTGGACAATAACTCTGCCGGGTAAACTGTAGATTGCCATTTAATATAATTTTGTCATTTGTATTGCACTGGGCTGACATCAAGACACCTCAAAACCTTTACTTCCAAAATACCTGCTTTGTCACAAGACCAATTTGCCAGAGCAGAAATTGATACCGTCGAAGGTGGTGAAACTTTAGTCAGTACCGATGTATGCATACGGCTGATAAGAGTCAATCATTTGATAACCCACTCACTTCAAACGGTTATCACATAATTCTCCGTCATTGGCCACGTAAAGACATTGGAAGCACCAAACGACATGCCACCTTCACGCGACGCCAATAGGAGAAACGCCTAACTCTGGGTTTATCGACTAAACGGGGGGTTTCGTGGAGGAACGCGGTTTTCAGAAGCCGTCCGAGCATTCGAAATGCGGCCTCACCTCAGGTGTGGCCGCCGTGAGGGTGAAGTTGGACGCTTGCCCCTTCCCTTCCTCCATGGGCCCGGCGGCGTGTGCCGAAGCCGCGCGCCCGAGCGCCGGACTCTCCGCCGCACACGTCCTGCAGCGGGAAGACCGCCACGAGCCGCGAACGTCAGATACGCGCACGGGCGCACGGGCTCGTTCCAAAGGGACTCGAGAATCCACACGCACGCACACACACAAAGACGAAAGATCCCCCCCCTATAGCCTTAACAGCCTGTCGGCGCAAGCGCTTTTATTTAGCACCTGTGAAGCCCGGCACGGCACACGAGGGGGGGGGGGGGGTGGGTGGCCAGCACCACGCCCGGCCGTCTTTGTCTCCCCAGTGGCGATGTTTACACACCGCACCGGGTTACTCATTTGATGCCGAGTCGACCTATGGGAGCCCTAAGACTGGTTCAGAAAATTGTCACCGGGTTTGGTGGGCGTCAGCGAAAATTGAACTCGGTCACTGGGTTCGTAGCACAGACAGCTCACCAACCTTGACACTACCACTCCCAAATCCGCACACACAATAGTTACGCAGGCGATGTTGCAGATCCATTTTACAAGAATGTTTTTGCTGATGGAAGAAAAATAATTGACAATGGCAACAAATTCAAATGTGAACTTCGGTACACACAGAAACTCCAGCAGATTGTACTGAACGAAGTGCTTGTTATGATGGCAGCTGCAGCAGAAAAAAAATGCTTAATAAAGTTGACAGTGGAGCTCCACTTGCTATTGTCAGTAGAATGGCCTATTTAAATTTGGAAACGTAAAGTAAACTGTGCATGCCAATGTGAATCACTGTGTTAGTCCGAAAGGTCCTTCTTCATTATTTAAAAAAAAAAATATTTACAGCATAAATGGTTGCTTTAGCTGTTTTGTTTGTACAGAAAAATCGCGCTACGTGTGCATGCAGTGTTTATTTGACTTAAGTCATTATATGACTAATTTATGCAATTATGGTCATATTCATGGGATTGCCAAGTTTATTCTTTGAAGTAAATACAATCTAACAAGAACAAACTAAAACATAAATTAATAAACACAATTATGCAGATAATAAACTATGGAAATAAGAATTGTATACGAACTCACTCGTGTTTAATTGTGAAATGTTACCACTAAAATATTTTGTATCCAATGAGTTAGCTCATAAGACCTAATATCAATAATAGTTTAGGACATGACATTGAAAGCAACTTTAGAATGCTTTATGGTTTTATTACATATAATTAAATACCAGGATACACTGGATGGTAATAGGCATTGACCATTCAATACAATACATCAAAATCATTTCACAGTACTATTACGGAAGCAGACAACGTAGCGGCAGCTGAATTTCCAATGTCACAATAGCAAATGAAGTTAACTGCATTTACGGATAGGAAAAATAATCACTTTAAACCTTTCCTCAATCACTTAGGTATTTATACATACTGGCCCACAGACCATACAATGAATACATTATATCGATGTCTTCAATCGCACGAAACTTGGAAAACGGCTTGGAAGAAATCTAGCCGGGCTATTAAATACAATGCTGGTAATTCCATTAAATGGCATGGAACATTCAGTACCTTTACTGTCAGGGATGTCACGAGACTGCTTATAATAACAATGGCATGGTATTTGCTTTACTCTCTCTCCTTGGCTGAAAAACAGTTCGGTTTGCCTGCCCGAAGGAAACTTGTTCCATTCAATGTTGATAGCGTCCGCTGTTATATTATAAGATCTGACACAAACACAGGTTGTTGTTTTTTAAAGAGACAAATTATAAAACGTTTCATTTGGTGTGCCTTTTGTTGTATACAATTCTCCCAGGTTCACACTCACTTTGTCATCTGCCATGATCAATCCACTGCCGGATGAGGGCCTCCCACACTCGCCCAATCGACATCATGCCCCACTGTCACAACTATCCCACTTATTCGTATCTCTTGGGAATGCAACCAAACTTTAGAAATAACCATTTATACAGCCAGGTTCGAAGAACTGCGGCATGGAGAAACGTTTGCCTTTAAAATCAGGTGGTTATATAGCCTCGGGATGCAACCATATGGCAAGATGCTTTATGGAAACAGTAAAAAAAAGATCATTGTGAAAAAAAAGTTCAGAGTATCTTGCACTGCTGATGGTGATGTAGTGTCCTAGGAGGAATGTCGCATCGCCGATGTGAATATGTAATCGCCGATGATGATTGTTCGGATATGCAGGAAAACCTATTTGGTGCCAGGCTACAGGACGCCAGAATTTCGGCAGGAAACTGAAAAAGCTACGGACATGACTATTGAAACATTATATTAAACCAAATAATCAGCCTCAAATGCCGTTTGTATGGTAATTCAGAGACATGTGGCACGATGCAGTGTTCTGCAGTGACTACGAATGCATGAGTCAACAACTTGGTAAGCACAACAAATGTCAGCCATTCTCAATCCACCAATGGAAGAAGGGCTCCCTTCAAGCTATGTTGGTCATGTGGATTGTTTAACCATACTTCACCACGCTGGTCAATGCAGGTTGGCAAAGGTGGGGAAATCTACATGTTCTGCGTGTTTAAATCTGTTCACTAAGACATTGGGCTTTGGAGCTCAGTGTGCACGTGTTGGGGTAGCAGGCTCTGCTCTCCCAACGTGCACGTTTTATTTGGACCAAGACAGCGATGAATGAAAAATAGCTCAACGCATTTGAAGCACACATTCAAAGACAGTGTTATGTGGACACTATCAGCAGATCCCCAAAAAAAATCTACATTTTTAAGTAGAAATACCTTAAACCAAACAAAATTAAAGCTAAATTTAGAACCGTAAAAGTACTGCGAAATAAAATTTACATGTGTGCAAGTGTCTCTAGCATTCTGCATTATTCATAGCTCCCTAGAGCATCCCGGGTCAGCTTGAGTGACCTTTAAACACAATGCAGGATTGGTAGTGGCCGACAGTTCCATGACATTGGCAGGTTCTCAAAAGAGCAACTAACAAAATGGTGCTAACATTTAACAGGAATAGCCAAGTGCACATGGGCATTGATGGAAAAAATACGAAGACCTTAGGGGAGGTGATCGTGTGGCTGACTTTTCATCAACCATTATATCTGGTTGCCAAGTCGGTGTTTTAAAAACAGTTAGCAAAGCTACCAGGGAATTGAAGAAATTCTTAGATTTATGTGGCAGCTCTTTTATTTACTTAGCACATGGCCAGCACTGAGCGTAAATAAGAGTGTGTTGAAATAATTGTGGAACACTATTGCCATTAATATTGCATGCTCTATTTGTCACTGAGGCACGCTTTAATTTTAAAAAAGGTCTCGTAACCAACCAAGTCCCCGAGAAGAAAAACACGTTACATTGTTCATATAAATAATAAGAAGTCAACTCGTGTAAAGTATATCGTATACAATTAGTTTCACATGTTGGAGCACAAGGACCATTGAAATAATCTGCAGGAGTTTGTGGGCCAAAGTCAGCAGAAATCACTTTACACTTAAGCAACGGTGCCCTCTAGTGTGGGTACACGTCATTATTCACCCCAGAAATGTGCCCGACTGTCGTAATCTGGGGCACCGATTCTGGTCAAGAATCCGTTGGCTTTCCTTTCATAGGACAATCTCGTTTGTATTGTTTTAAACTCAAACAAGGTTTTTGTGGTCACGTACTCGTCCCCTTTCAAAACCTGCAGGCACCCCCACATCCCGACAAGCTGCGCCCCCCGCATGACGCAGCTGATGATGATGATGCCGATTGCGTCACAAAGTCCCGCTTATTACCTCCCGTCCAACGGCACACATGAGATGAGAGGTTACTCGATTTGTCGACAAATAAAAACGACAGTTGGTAATCAATTACTTGTATAGTTAAATAGCCCAACTCTCATAGTCTTACAACGGAAAGTCATTTTATTCATTGCTGCAAGTGCCAAATCAGAAAACTCACTTCACTGGAAATGGAGTTTGTGTCAAAGAATAAAAAAAAATCTTATGCAGTCCAACAAAGCTCTTGTCAACATTAATGTGTATAAGCAATGTCGATCGCAGGCAAAAAAGCAAACAATAACAGGGTTGAACTTGCGTCCACTCAGATGAGAGTTGTGTAATATGGTGATGCGATGTTATATCGTATGGTAAGATCCAACAATGTTTTCATACGTTATGCAAAACAGCATTACATCGTGATTATCATTGGTCAAATGTTGACATATATAAACACACACTCATATAGATGCCGTTGCTCTGCAACAACAAATAATAAAACAGCTGTCATGTTCACACTATTCTCACAATCCTGCAATTGGAGAACTAAAAGTAATCTGCTTTTTATGTAATAATATGGCACGTTAATGTATTTGTGATTTTTTTATATTCTCTCAGATCTGCAGAATATTATGGCAAAATAATCACATTAATTGGAGTTCAAGTTAAAACGCTTGAACATGTTTTAATGAACAGTGTTCATGTTCTAGCTTCTTCCGTCGTTGCAATTCAATGTTTGTGACGCGGAAAATACCGTTCAGCCAGTTACCCAGCTAGTTTCGGTGGCAACTGCCTGCAGCAGTCACCAACAACTGTTAGGGTGGAGAGGAGCCCAACCAGCAGACAGCCAAGAAACTCGAGGCATGAATGAGAATGAACTATAAACTATGTTTCGCTTACCAGGTAAAGACACACTGAGCTATATTGCTCTTTTTCAGAAGCAACCTGGCCACAAATGTTAGCCCAACGAAGTGGCTCGTCATCATGTGAAAATGTATACCAGCTAAATACTCTAAACACATGTTGCTCGTAAATGTGGGGGGGGGGGGGGAATCCGAAAGGACCCAGAGAAAAATCCACGCAACCACGGAGAATATGCAAACACCAAATATACAGCAGCAGGCGTCAGGGTCGGGGTCGAACCCACGACCTCCTGTATAGCAGGCGAGGTAGTTAACATCTCCTAGCCACCGTGGCGAGATGCTAAAGAAGTACACCTCACTGGGCGACGCTTCTCCCTCACCCCCTAGATGAGGTACAGTGAAGCCCAAAATGCTGCAATGCAAATGTGAAACAATTACAAAGTTATCGATATTGCGATAATCGTCAAACTGTAAAATGTGTTATCGTATCGTATCACGAGAAACGATATCGCGGAAATCCTCACCAATAGTCAAAAGTGTAAATGACGAGATACCCCATCATAACAAAATACAGGTAGTCCCCGACTTACGATACAGGTAGTCCCCGACTTACGACGGAGATGTGTTACGACGACCCCATCGTAAGTCGAAAATATCGTAAGTCGAAGATGGCCTTACCTACCCAGGAGTCTTAAAGAATGGTGATAATTTAGCAAAACAGAACAGAGCAATTTACAGTACCGCACTGTATAAACTATATACAAGGTAAATTCTTAGCCTACCTATATGAACTGCAATTTCATAGAAAGTTTTTTTTCAGGAAACAATCCTATATCTATATTCTTAGTTTTTTCGGTAAAGTCACGTTGAAGAGAAACAACAAAATAACAAAATATATATAAAACAATAAAAAATTCTCACGACGTTTCGACCATAACTCAAACGGTCATCATCAGTCACGAAAGCTTTAAATCAAAATCCTATATCTGCCATAAAAAAACTTTTAACATGCATTGAACGTAACGTATCGTATCGTGGTAACCCTAAAATGAAATCGCTAAAGCTATGTATCGTACATGCATCGAACGTATCGTAACGTATCAGATTCAGCTGTGCTCACCAAGATTCTGTCCGTCGTCCGCTGATGGCTACATTAACTTAGTTGTCGGAAGAGGAGGATGGCGATGATCAAGTTACAGTATCGTACCTCGTACGCTGCTGCGTTTGCCTGCCGCGCGAAATTAAAAACATATTTTACAATGTTGTCATATCGCCATCGCAAGATCGAAATATCGTAAGTCGGACCGTCGTAAGTCGGGGACTACCTGTGTTAAAACTGAGCTCAGACCAATGTGGGCCAAACACCCACCAGCTAACACAGCAGAGGGCGCTCTGGGAGCCAGAGTGATGAACATTGAGCAGGAGTTGTGGCATCCATGTGTAGCGAGCCACAGAGGGCTTTAAATTCAGTTTAACACGTTGACTTTCGTGACCAATATCATCCATAACAGGTTTTTTGGGTTAAATCGCGTAAATATGTGTGTCGTGAAACCCGCCACCACCCGACATACCCAATTAGTAAGGTTAGCCAGAAAAACAGAACGTGCAAATTCGCAATCTATACCTGCTATAATCACCCACGAATGTCTGTCCTTAATGCTCGTGACGTCATTCCACATCGACCAGCCCCCCTCATTAATATTCATGAGCAGGTGACGTCCTCCAAATCGACACCGCGCCCCCATTCATAATAATTAGCGGGTGACGTCACTCCACATGGGGGGCCGAGGCCCCTCCTCCCCCCCCCCCTCGGCATCAACTGACAACCCTCACTACAAAGGCAGAACCCTCACGTCACGTGATCTCCGCAACGCTATTGAGACATCAAAGTAAAAAGGACGTCATTAAATTGTGCGGCAAAAACAACCCCCTACCTCCTTATGGTGCCGGACGGCAATGCTGTGGTGGGCAGTGCCATGGGGGAGGGCCAATTTAGATTCGCCATTCCCTTCATGGCATTTGTAACCACCACAGCGGCCAAATGGAGGCTCTGGATGGGTGCGAGGGGCTGGTAACCCCTCCACCTTCAATTAATTACCACAAAACCACGTATAAAATATCTAATTAATAAGCTTGTGCCGGAGGCCCCGGCGGGACAGGCATCTATGACGTCGCTTGGCCAAACCACATTTGGCGGTGCCAGGAGATTGAATCTTTACCCTCGGGGCTCGTCCAGAAACAATAAAACTCCACTTCGGATGGCCACGTGGAATGTTCGAATGCTCATTGCGGAGGAGAGGCTGCCACTCCTCTGTCAGGAGCTGGACCGGTACTGCCTGGATCTCTGTGGTATTCAGGAGGTCCGGTGGACTGGCTCTGGCTCCTGCCAACATGAGGGGTGGACAGTCCTCTACTCAGGGCAGGAGACTACCAAACAAAAGGAATGTGACTCTTCTTCTGAACAAAATAATGAAGGGGGCGTGGGAGCGTGGCAGTGAGGTGTGGGAAGCGGTAAGCCCCAGACTACTTTGGGCTCGCCTTCCCATCAACCGGAGGCGAGGAGTGGTGGTTGTGGTTACTTATGCCCCCACCGAAGGCGAACATCCGTGGAGGGATGCAGGCAAGGCCGATGAGTCAGATGCCTTCTATGACCTCCTGTCACAGGTGCTAGCTAAAGTGGCCCCTCGGGATATAATCATCCTGTTGGGTGACTTCAATGCTCTAGTTGGTCATGATGCTGGTACCTGGTCTGGAATGATTGGAGGGCATGGGCCAGATCAGCTCAATCACAATGGTAGGAGGCTGCTAGATTTTTGTGCAGCCCATGGGCTTGTAATTACCAACACGCTGTTCCAACATCGGTGCATCCACACAACATCATGGATGCATGCTGGGTCCAAGCAAGAACATTTTCTGGACTACATAGTGACGAAAGAGTGGATGCGGGCCCATGTCCTTGACACCAGGAACTACCGTGGAGCTGATGTGTCCACTGACCATCGACTTGTCATCTGTAAGATGCACCTGTCATTCTTCCACTCCGGTGGTGGGTGTACAGCCGGGACCCCATTCAAACCCACGGGGCCTGGTCTCAGCTAGCTGATGAAAGTTGCAAGCGAGAATTTAATCATCGCTTGCAGCTGGGGTTGGCATCGTCCCGCACTCCTCCAGATGTCGAGGGGAAATGGGCGAGGTTTAGGACTGTGGCTCATGCAGCTGCAATTGCTGCTTTGTGTACACGGTCCAGACCTTCCCAGAGACCCTGGCTGACAGAGGAGGTGTTCAGGCTGGCGGAGAAAAAGCGACAGGCCCACTCTCATCATCTACAGCATCCCACGTCAGAGAATGAGAAGGCTTACCGCAGCCTTCCCTCAGAGGTTCGGACAGCCGTGAGGAGTTGCAAGGATGGGTGGTGGTCGCTGGTCGCTGAAGAGACGGAGTCTGCCTCAATGGCCCACGATCACAAATCACTATTTAACTCCATCAAAAAAGTAACCTGAAGCGCTACACCTATTACCATCATTAGGGGAAAAAACGGTGATCCCATCTCCGACCCCCAGGAACAGGTTTGCAGATTTGCCGAGCATTTCTGAAGTCCTGGGGGAGGGAAAATCCCTCGGCATGGAAAACATCATGGGAGAGTGGGGATGACCCTGCTGAGGCTGCGGTGTCTCAAATATTGGAAGAGTTTTCAGTTTCAGTTAATTTATTTTGGTATAGCCCTGGGAGCCATTCGGCTCTTGAATCGGGTGCAACCACAACAAACAAAAAAAACTAAAACACGAACAAGAAAAACATCTTAAAGTGACTGTGACTGTGCAAACATAAAACTCCATGAAAAAAATTGCAAAATATTTCTGAAAATAAGCACCGTACACCAACGCTGTGTGCAAAAAATCCCAGTGGGATACAAGTCAACAGCAACAACAACCACAAGAAGAAGAAGAAGAAGTCACCCCCTGTGAGTGGCTGGCTGAGGTGCCATCTGTTGAGGAAGTACTAAAGGCAATCCAGAGTCTGAGACCAGGAAAAGGCACCAGACAGAGATGATCTCCCAAGTGAAATGCTGAGGGAGGGTGGCGTTTGTACACAAACTGCCCTAAATGACATCATAACAACAGTCTGGACCACTGGGCGGGTTCCGCAGGATTGGAAGGATGTCCTGGTGGTCCCCCTCTTTAAGAAGGGGGACCACACAGACTGTAACAACTACAGGGGCATCTCACTCCTCAGTGTGCCGGGAACGGTCCTGGCAAGGATTATTCAACATCGCCTTGCCAGGCACGCTGAGGAGAGGCTTGTGGAACGCCAATGCGGTTTTAGGAAAGGGCAGTCGTGCACAGATGCCATATTTTCTATCTGTCTGCTATAGCAGGGGTGTAGGGAATTCTAACAAGACCTACAGCTCCGCTTTATTGACCTGGTCAAGGCCTAGGATACCATCAGTAGGCCTGGGCTCTGGGTTATTCTTCATGCTTTTGGAGTCCCTGACCCTCTGCTCACGATCATTAAGGACCTTGATGGAGAGCGGGCCTGGGTAAAACTATGTGGCTAGGAGTCGGAGCTATTCCTTGTTCACCTTGGGGTGCGACAGGGATGTCCTCTGGCTCCCACATTATTTAACATATTTTTAGACCACGTAATTCGTGAATCCTTTGGTGGCTGTACCGGAGGAATTTCCATCTGGTACAGATACAATGGGAGGCTGATCGATGCCTGGGTACAGTCAAGGGATGGCTCCCTATTGGTCAACCACGTTATGTATGCCGGTGATCTGGCAATTGCTGCTCACTCAGAGGAGGAGTTAGAGGCGCTGCTGCTGAACCTGGAGCGTGCCACTAAGAGGTGGGGCCTTACCATCAGCCCCACCAAAATTCAGCACCTGCCTGGGTATTTTGTACCATCGGACACTCCACCCCCACAACTCCCAATTGGTGATGGGGCAGTTGTGGATAGGAGTGCAGAGTTTCCCATACCTGGGCAGTGTGCTCATGACCGGCTCCGGTTTGACGGCAGAGGTCTCACTCCGAATCAGTCGAGCGGCATTATCTTTTCATCGGTTGCGTAACGCTGTGTGGAAGCTACCTGGTCTGTCGCTCCGCACTAAGCTTCAGGTCTTCTCAGCCACGGTCATTCCCTCCCTTCTCTACGCTTGCGAAACGTGGACCCCCCTAATGGAACATCTTCACCGGTTAGAAACATTTAGGCTGGCCTGCCTACAATCCATCCTGGGTTTAACCAGGCTGGATTGTGTGAGGAGCTCACAAATCCTTGAAAGATCTGGACAAAGTCCCATCGGTGAGCTCCTCCGGGCAGGCAAGGCTGTGTTGGCTGGGTCATGTAGCCCGCATGCCCAGTTACCGCATGCCTAAACAGCTTTTGTTTGGCCGGATTGAGGGGGCTAAACGGGCGCGGCACGGGCTAGAGAAGAGATGGAGTGATGTGGTACAGGAGGATGTGGAGCTAAATGGACTTGCCGATGATTGGTATAAGCGGTGTCAAGACCGGCCTCTGTGGAGCAGGCTCGTGAAGGACGCTACTGGGCAGTTGGAGGCAGTCGCCCTCCAACAACAACAGAGGGCAGAGAAGCGAAGCTCACAACAATGAGCGGAGGCCAGGTGGCTAAAGCATAGCAAGTTGGCACAGTAGGGGGCACAGGTGGTGCATCGGCCGGTCATCTCAGTCAGTCGACCCGTGGCACCTGGGTCTGCCCCGTGACCTCCTGCCAGCGGGCGTTCGACACTTTACGTGGCTTCGACGTGCACCTAGCCTGGCACAAGCGTCGTGGTGACGTCACTGCCACTTAGTGGCGAATGGCAGTTGTTGTTGTTGGAAATTGCACATGCATCAATGCAATGAACATCACGTCACGGTCTGCTTTTCACTTGCAAATTTCAGATTTACTGCAATACACTCGTCCTTGGACGGGCAAAAGGCTAGTAATAAATGTTTTGGCTTTGCTCTCCAACACACCGGTGTGCTGTACTAGGAACGAATTGGCATTTTCTATTTACGTGACAAACCTTACTAATTGGCTGTGTCGGGTGGTGGCAGGTTTAATTATATATTTACACGATCTAACCCAAACAAATCCTGTATTATGGCTTTAAATTCCCCCTACTCCGATAAACAAAAGTCCAGTGGTCCTTTAACTTGTGTAGGTCATGAACAAACACTTGTCAATCCACTGCTGGATGAAGTCCTCCCCCTGCCGTGTGGGTCGTGGAGGTTGTTTTCACCATAATTTCCCACGCAGGTCGATGAAGGCGGGAAGATTACACATGGGGGGGGGGGGGGGGGGGGGCAAGGAAGTACAGTGCAACAAATGGATGTTGCTGCACTGCTCTCTACCGCCCATCACGTAGCCCCAAAGCCGACAACACCTGTTATGAATTATGGTGCCGATCTAGCCAAGCAATATCCAGGCTCAAGCCAGCTAAGCTTCAGAGATCTGACGAGATCAGCCATTTTCCGGGTTATTGTGGTCACACGCATGGGTCACCAGGCATCCAGTCAAATATGTCGTCATGTAAAATGTAAATAATAAAATAACAAACGCTCAGAGGTTAAAAGTGTTTCCAACCAACATGAGTATAAAGCAGCGCTCATCCCTTGCTTACAGCCCTGAATCAGCGGTGGAAATTCCTCATTCCTATGATGGGGCCAGAAAGTCATTAGAACAGCCATTCTAACACAGCACCCACTTAAACAGTCACAATTGCACGATTGTATTTTTTTTAAGTTCGAGATTTTTTTTCTTGGCTCAAATTTAAATTGAGACAGTGCTCATGTGCTGTTTCCAACCTTGAGCCCCTTTTAGAAAATTCCACGTTCCTATGGCAGATGCGAGTGCATCCATAGGGCAGCCACTTACAACTAGAAAAAAGGCATATAACGATGTATGGTTGCATACATTAAAATCTATTCTTACACTCATGGTACATGCAAAGAATCATAAGCGGTCGGGAGGAGAATATTTTTTGGGTCATTTTTATTTTCTTTGAACCTATCTACGTGACTTTACCGAAAGACCCAAGAGAATATGAATTCCTGCAGTCACGAAAGCTTTAAGTCAAGATTTAAGAGATTATTTGGGAAATTCACGGAAGCTATATGCAAATGAGGGGAAACATCGGACCCCTTTGGCGTGCAGATTTCCGCGTGTGCTAATTGGCGCGGGTCGCGATCACAGCGTTATATGATGCCGTTCTGCGCATACTGCGCTTCGTCAAGCTGCTCGCCGTTGTAGAATAGTTCTGAGCGACGGCTGCTGTTTATTTTGTTTAGTTCAACCGTTTCCTGTTCACGTTCCGTGCCACTCCACTGTCATTTAACGCTTTATTGTAATCTCAACCTTAGACCTCGCCCTTCATTCAAGTTCCATGTTTTTTTTTTTTCAACCAGGTAAGGCCCACTGAGCTATACAGCTCTCTTTCAGAAGTGATCTGGCCACAAACGATAGCTCAACGGAGTGGCTTATGTGGAAATTCATAGCAGCCAAATAATCTAAATGCATGATTATAAAGTGTGGAGGGAAAAAACCGGAGGACACGGAGAAAAAGCCACACGACCACGGGGAGAACACGCAAACTCCAAATATACAGCAGGCGTCAGGGTCGGGATTGGGATCGAATCCACGACCTCCTGCATACCAAGTGAGGTAATTAACATCTCGCCACCGTAGTACTCAGAGGAACAGGCATAAAACGAAGCACGTCAATTTATCGACCAAAAATCGCCTTTACACTCATGAATATGGTCGCCGATTTGTGCGCGCCAGACTCAATTTCCCATTTAAAATCAAACGATATGCAAATTATACGTCCGTGTTAGATTTGGGCTCAGGCCGCAAACTAAACACTATGAAAGTGATACTAAAAATGCTAAACAATATAACTAAGGTGGAAAAAAATAAAAAAACCCCGATAACTCTTAACTTGACTTGCGACCTTGAATCGTGACAATCCGTGGTAGTCAGTGGGGAAGTGACTCGTTAGACACACTGACTACTACTACAGTTGGCAATAAACCACGCACGTGCATTCCTTATGAATAGATACTTCACACATGATCAAACCAACACGCATAGTGTAATATTTATTCAACACACCGCAGAGCCTTATCAACGAGAGGGTGATGATTTATTAGCTACGCCTGCTACAGCAGACACGATGAGGTAGAATTTTCATATTAGGGTTTATTCATGACCAACATTAAATCTTGACTTAAAGCTTTCGTGACTGCAGGGTTTCATATTCTTTGGTTCTTTCGGTAAAGTCACGTAGATCAGGAAGGATGACGAACGCTTGTGTTGCGATCGAAACGTCGTAGTTTTTTGTTATTTTTGGTTATTTTCTTTGAACCAATCTACGTGACTTTACCGAAAGACCCAAAGAATACGACCAACATTATTCAAAATGTGTTTATTTTGGGTGAGATCATGAAGATCTGAAGTATTTTTTTTTACTTTAACCCTCCACCACCCGGCAGAGTCAATCAAATCAAGTTGTCACGTGGGAAGACATGCCAAATTATATTTTTGTTCAGCAAACCGGAATTTGTTAAAGAAAGCAACATTTCTTGACAATGTTATACATCGGTAAAACGTACTCGCCACACACACGCACGCACATGCTCTCACCCAAACCGTGTATTTTTGGCAGCTAAAGTGTCGACACCCCGACCTACACGACTGCATCATGAGTTACCCGCTTAGCAGCTTCACTCTCCTGTCGACAGCGGTGAAGAGAATGTTTCCACGCACGCGCACACACACGTATGTGCTCGCATTTCTTGAATAACCCGATTTTTTTTCCTATTTATTTACCAATCAGTGGTGCCTACCCCCCCTCTCCCCCGAAGGCGCTCATCTTATGTACTTTTTCTTATTTAATAATAATAATGATGATCATCATCGGCCATGGTCAATCCACTGCTGGTTGAAGGCCTCCGCATGCAGCTGCCATGTCTCACAATCCTGCGCTGCAATACGATTATAATAATAGTAGTTAATCAGGCCTTTATTCCAGGAAAGCCTCACCGAGTCTCACGGAATTTTCTGGGGTGACTGGTCAATCACGTTCATGAGCATTTGCATGTGGGAGGAAATGGAAGTGCCTAGAAAAAAATCCTCTGCAACGTGGGTGCATAATAATCAAAACCTCATTCAGGTTGATTTAAGAAACTTTTTTTTTGTACTGCCATCCCCTGGCCACCTTGCAGCCCGATGGGTGGAAGCGTTTCACAAATCTGTGTGATCCACCAACCCTGGCCTCCGAAGTGTAGGAGCGCGCAATTATCATCACCATGCCCAGCTTATTTCAGCCCCATCCGGTCTGTCTCATCCATCAATTTATGCCGACAGTCACATTAAAAATTTTGCCTTCAAAAATTGTAGTTATGTATCCATTGGTGCCAATAAGAGCACATTGGATTTGTTTTTTTTCCCGTATTAACAAGTTTAAGTTATATGCGAGATATGTACTGAAATTGGATGCTATGTTTAAACCTGGCCATAGCACAAAGAACATTCAATTTGGTCTTCCAAAAGAAAATATAAAGCGCCGAATGAAACTGCCCTTTGTATTCTACAGCACTAGCGCTAAATTGCAAAAAAATCCATAACGGACTTTAGTGGCCCTGTTCTGTACAATAGCCAACTCATTCTGCCTTGTTAAAGATGCCTCGGGTTGAAATCCAAGACTCAGGGCCGTTTTAAATTAATTATATGAATAAAAAAAGTTTTAAAGAGAAATCATTAAACATTCAATTAGTTGTATCTTCTTACTGCTAATCCGATGCATGCACATAATTCCAGATGCATAATACACTCCACAGCTCTTGCATATCTGCACGATTTTTTACGTGAATTTTGGAGCACAATGAACTGCTCTGGCTGCACAAACACAAAATCCAACAGACCCCTATTGATTATACGCAGCGCTGCAAGCGTTCGGTTTTTGTATATAACATTTCCCGGGATTTTTGTGTGCGTTTTTACTGCGTAAAGCTCATGGAAGGGTTATAATTGCTAATGTTTGATGTACAAGATGTGTGGACTAAAATGGCATGGCAATAAATAAATAAATCCATGTTCTCGGCAGAAAGGCAGTGGCAAACCGCATCAAAACACCACCAGCCCGATGCACATATCTCCTTGAGAAATGAATAATTAAGGACAACCCACAGTGCAATTGTAGCCATGCAACTAAAACTATGGACCATGTATGTATGTATGTAGAACTTCTGTCGCACCGTACGTAGCCAACCGTGCTAATCGGAGGTGCGTGTGAAGGACAACAAAAAGCAGTTCTAAAGAAATGAATTTTCAATCTAGATGTAAAAGTGCATAGCTCCAGTGGCATCCTAATAATCGGCAGGAAGAGCATTCCAGAGGGCCGAAGAAGCGCATCTGAAAGCACTCGATGCGGTAACCGTCTCTGTCCGATGGTTATCCAAAAGCCACTGCCGAGGATGACGGCCATGTGGCTCAAAAGTACTCGGTGGAAACAATCGCATGTTCTTCTTCCAGGAGTGATCTGCCCAAAAATGGCTCAAGCAACAGGGAATCCGGAACAAATTTTTTGTTTTCACATTGTAAACCACTGTAGTATGCACTCTTTCAATGGAGGAATAGCATAACCACACAAACTCTCTCCTGAAGCCCTCTCGTGGCTAGCAGACCTCGACATTAGCATGTAACATACTGCCATACACAAGTAGTGGTACACCAAATACATACACGAGCGTATTCGACCAGTAATTAGTGACCTGGGTATGCAGTTTTTTAAGATTTGTAAATTTTACTCTGGTTTCCTCACACTGCTAAATGCCCACATTTCTAAAAGGACACTCCATCATAAGCAATAACTTTCTGATGATACATTTGAAATTAATTGTATCAAATTACACTATGATTGCGCCTGACTGAAAATGATAGTCCAAGCCTTATAATACAAGGGAACGAAAAGGAAATTAGTGGCTCATTTTGCAAAGAAGGAGCATTCACATACATCAGACATTCACCTGTGATCATATTTGATAACATCATGAATATACAAATAATATTACGTTTTCATATAGCTTAACATATCACTTTTATGATGTTGTTCTTGCTGATTGCACCACAGATCTCCATTGCAAACTAGCTGGGTAGCTTGGTAACTGGCTGCGTAAGGCTTCCCGCATAACAAATAAACATCAGTCCAATTGACTTGACTACATCGCACAACACTGCGCGATCCGCAACACTAAGGCGCATGTAGATTCAGACGTTTGAAGAACGTGCAAGAGTGGATGTACATAATGGGAGAGAAACCTGTGGTAGAACACCCACACACGTGTGAGGGGGCCAGCACCCATCGACCCCCATACAGAAGAAACAAATGGAGATTAATCCACACTTGCTGTACCACCTTCTCCTGGCGAGCCAGGGTACAACGACCTCGACACCCACGGAGCAGGGAATTTTGCAACATTTCGTCCGATTCACCAACCCTCGCTGCCCTCCTGCCATCACCACAGGCATTAGACATTCACCTGTAGGGCAATGAGGTGTTTGTCAGGGGCAGTATAGAAAAGTAGCTTTATTTTTTCAGAGCTTAAAACGTTGTTTCCCAGGTACTCCATTGTCCTTCTGCACATACAAAAAAATATATTTATACAACTGGTGGAATAACCCAAGCAGGTACATCCTGAGAAGTATTTTTCTTGGAAAATAAGCATTTTTTTTTTAAAAAAACCTCACCAGTAATAACAAAAATACTGGACTGTATTATATGTTTTACTTAAACAAGAAATGAGAAGTTTAAAGGTGGTGCAAACACAACTGCAGTGACAGCGGTCACAACCGCAGCTGAGACCAAAGCAAACTCTGCTCGGGTACAGTTGAGGCAGCTATAATAAACAAACACAGAGGACCAAGATGAGCTTGGCAAATTGGTAATTTACACAACTTAAAATCTAGAGTGATTCATTCGCGGAAGAGACAACACGCATTAATTACTACTCATTAGCTCACGCTCCGCGCTAAAGAGCACATACTGCAACTGTTTTGTTTATGATCATATGTTTTCCCCTTTTTTCTGGCAACAAAACAGGTGTTAAGATGTTAAAACACCAAACTGAAACCTTTTACAAGGAATCTTGTCTACATTAACCACAATGCTCGTGTTCAGAATGCAAACAAAAAACTCTGGTAATATATGCATTTACATCATTAGACCTCCTTTGCCATTAGACCTCCTTTGCCAGTACTGGCAAAGGAGGTCTAATGATGTAGATGCTCACCCCGAGCCCTCATTACTTCGATAGTGCATTGTCTTTGAGCTGTGTGACGCCTTTTGGCGTCATGTGGTCGAGCACCAATTGGGTCGAGGCTCAAAAGAAAGCCGTCCCTTGGTGTGGACCAATCAGTTTCAAGGACAATGCATATATTCTCATAGTATGTTTTTTGTTTGAATTTTGACTGCAGGTATTGTGGTTAATGCAGACATGAATCCTTGAAACTGATTGGTCCACACCAGAGACAGCTTTCTTTTGAGCCTCGTCTCAAACGGTGTTAGACCAGAGGACGCCAAAAGGCGTCAAAAATCGTCATCTGGTCTAACAGCGTTTGAGACGATGCTCAAAAGAATGCTGTCTCTGGTGTGGACCAATCAGTTTCAAGGACAATGCATATATTATCAGAGAACTTTTTGTTTGCATTCTGACCACAAGTATTGTGGTTAATGCAGACATGATTCCTTGTAAAAGGTTTCAGTTTGGTGTTTTAGCATCTTAACACAGCTGTTTTGTTGCCAGAAAGAAGGGGAAAAACCTATTGTAATTTGGTACTGGCAAAGGAGGTCCCATGATGTTTTGTTTATTTCCGTCTCAACGTTTGAAGCATTGAAAACAGCAAGAACCCTTTATATAAATGAGGGTGCTAAAGGGAACGCCAAAACAATACGGCGGTCTTAAACAACGATGATGGATTGTTGATTTGCAGCCCTTTGTCAATCCACTGCTGGACGAAGTGCCCATCTGTCCGTGCAGTGTCAGCCGAGGGAAAGTTGCTTTGTCCACGGTTCACCACGCTGGTCAGTTGCGGGCTGGTGATGGCAGATTTAGATTTAGAAGTTTATTTGCCGAGTAAATAACCCATTGAGCTAGACAGCTCTTTTCAAGGGTGGACGCGGTCAGCGGACAAACACTGCAGCAAGCGTTACAAATTAAACACGATTGTGTATTTATATACAAACAAAATGATCTTACAAGTACGTACATTGTACGTTATTGATCCCAATAGCTTCGATCCCAATAACGTCTGTTACAAAGATGGCAATGGAGTGTGGAGATCCCCAGAGAAGGCACCAGTTGGATCCAAAACTTTGGAGTAGCTCCAAAAAACGCTGTTGAACCCAAAGTTGCGTGGGGAATCTTGGAATCGTGAATAAACAATCAAGACACGCGTGGCAGATTTTTTTTGGGGGGGGGGATTTTGTAAATGGTATTAACAAGTCTGATAAATAAGGTGCAGATCTGGCCTGGGTTAGGCACAGAGATGACGCAGATATCACTCGCTGCTCATGTCAGCCAGGTCCGGGAATCAAACTTAGGTGGCCAGATTCATCGCACGCTGCGCTAAACGATGTGCTAACAACTGCGCAACCGCTCCATCACCCTTCAACAATATTGGCATGTCCCTTCTCAACAATATTGGCATGTAAACGGAAGACCCTTGCAGATGGGTACTTTTATTCCCCCCCAGAACTCGCTTTGTTGCATATTCACATCACATTGATTTTCCTTCACATTTTTGTCTGCAGCCGCTTGTTAAACCGGGGATTTAGTAATAATGTGTATATACACGAGCTTGAAAGGAAGGACTAATAAAGTGGTTTTAGCATTGTAACAAAAATGGGCATATTGGCAGCACCCAATGTCGTTTTGGTTTCCTGCTAAGACCAATGCAATCTTCTTTTTGATTAAGCCTGGTCCCAGCAGACAGAAGCAATGATTAGGTAAGTGCTTAATGGACCATGTTCATTCCAATATATGAATTCCTCCATTGGTTATAAATTTCCGTTTTGCTATTACATTAAATTGAAAACACCTTACATTATATTATTCTGAGCAATGCTGGTCTCCCGGCTTTTCTCCCCTATACGTGACCAACAGTATTATGGCGTATTGAATTCTACATATTACTGTATAGCTGAATATACACATTTCACACACACATTACCCTTGTAAAATGTGTCTGAACCAGGACACGAGTTAGACAGTGACAAGATTAGCATTCTATTGATACCGTCCAATATGTCTGGCTATGGTGACGATCCATAATGAAAATGGTGATAATATAATCAAAGGGAACTACTGTACCATCATTTTCTGTACGCAGAGTGTTGCCTTGTAGCAAATTGGTCCTGAGGAACATACCTAATCTCAACATAACTAAAAAATAAAATGTACCAAAGGAGACACTCAGGTAGTTAAGCTTTTCCATGAAAGAGTTTTAAATGTGGCCCAATCAGTACTTACACAATAGCCTATTCATAAACGTCGTCGTTATTTACGCGAAACATAAAAGTAACATGTGGCGTGTTGATTTTATTTTAAAATGACGAAAACCGTCGTGGGGCTGACAGTGGATTCGATTCCTTGAACCTTGAGCCCTAAGGTAAGGAGGCAATGATAACTACACCACACAGACACTTCTGGTTTAATAATGCACAGTTTTCATGCATGGACATCGCCCTACGGTAGGTGTGAACCATACACTTCGACTCAAATATGTTCGATTCGGAAAAAACAATTCCCGTAAAAAACAAACTCAGTTCTCAACCACCAACTCCGAAGATCAACAAAGGCAGTACACCAATCAGCTCTTGGGACTCCCCAGCTTACACAGCGATACCGTACACAGTGTGAAGGGAGGGGGGAAGGGGAAAAATCACACACAAAGCAAAAACAAACCCAACTACCTGTCTCCATGGGCCACACCTGCAACACAAACCCAGGGTCCCAAGCGGGCATTTTAGCCGTGCCGTTTAGCGACAGGTAAGCTCTATTAAATATCGTCCTCACGCAACACGCCACATATGCTCTCTGATACAGCCAGCGTTAAAGTTTCCACACCACGAGCAACTCCGTATTGTAAATCGTGCGACGTAATTATAGAGAGCGTGCCGTTCTTGTACTCAAATAGACTGCTAATAAGCCTGCTGTTAAATCGGCGCGTTCGCAGCGCCAGTGGGCCATGCAATGACAGCATATACCTAATCTCTGCATAATTTCAGAGAAAATATTACCTGCCGTTTAATTTCACGTTGATAATACAATTCTGAAAGGCCAGAATTGTGTAATTTATCACAGTGCCAATTAAATGGTGATATACCGTACGTATGGTAATGCATGAGCTGTTAAGTGCCGTTAAGATCGCAATGCATAGTGCGGGAAGACTTTACATTTATACATGATCAACCACTGCAGCCTAATACAAGAAAAAAATGTTCATCAATACACTGTATTTCTATGCTTCTGGTGTGTATACTGTATGTGTATGCTCACAGCTAAAACAGTGCTAAACCAAAATACGGTCAATGCGGTACTTTAATGATTAAAACAAGAATCAAGCCATGTGGTAGATTAGGATAGTGTTGGGCTTGCAATCGTTAGATTGCAAGTTCAAATCTCAGTCAAATAAACCAATCATTAAAATTATAGACTGATCATTTCTTTGTCAGTGGGCAAACGTACAAAATCAGCAGGGGATCAAATACTTTTTTCCCTCACTGTAACATACTGCCATACACAAGTAGTGGGACACCAAATACATACACTAGCGTACTCGACCAGTAATTAGTAACCTGGGTATGCAGTTTTTTAAGATTTGTAAATTTTACTCTGGTTACCTCACGCTGCTAAATGCCCACATTTCTAAAAGGACACTCCATCATAAGCAATAACTTTCTGATGATACATTTGAAATCAATTGTATCAAATTACACTATGAATGCGCCTGACTGAAAATGATAGTGCAAGCCTTATAATACAAAGGATTAAAACAAGAATCAAGCCATGTGGTAGATTAGGAGAGTGTTGGGCTTGCAATCGTCAGATTGCAAGTTAAAATCTCAGTCGGCGTTTGACTCAACCCGGGGTCGATCAAATGAGTACAGTGCTACATCGTGGAGATGGTCAACAGTGATTGTTCCCTGGAAAGGACTCACCCCGCTGCCATGGGAAAGTGGAATTTCCACCACTGGGTCATGGCTGCGACGGGACATCAGCGTCCGAGTTATTGAATTGCGCAGGAAACCGCTCACTTTTATTCGAGGGCTAAAATAGGGAGATGAACCGAGGGCTAAAATAGGGAGATGAACCGACGGCTAGAATACGGAGATGTACCGAGGGCGCATCTTTTACCTTCGCCATAGTTGACAGCAACTATGCCAGTTTTTGAATGTTATGACGCGAACAAAAGATGGCAAAAGGTCTTGGTGCTGGCTCAAAATCCATGTCAAGTGAAATTTGCGTGAAAATTCCTGTAGCAGGGCAGAAGACAAATTTGTCGTCTTTCCCCCCACATCTCCAATTAGCACGGTTGGCTACGTACGGTGCTAAACAAAGTTCAGCATACATACAAACAAGCGTTCACTCAAGAAGAGTAGAAACACACGTGTACGTAGACTATAATAATTTGTAGAAACAAATTTGGTTTCCACATTCTATGGGTCTTTCGGTAAAGTCACGTAGATAGGTTCAAAGAAAATAACCAAAAATAACAAAAAACTAGATGGTTTTTTTTCCTCCTGATGACGACCGCTTGCGTTGCGATCGAAAGGTCGGAGTTTTTTTGTTTGTTATTTTTCGTTATTTCCTTTGAACTTATCTACGTGACTGTACCGAAAGAACCATAGAATATGAATTCCTGCAGTCACAAAAGCTTTAAGTCAACATTTGGTTTCTACTTATAATAATAACTGAAGCAGTGCAATCATTGACGAATGCAAATTTGATTGACAGCACCGATGTACCTTGCTGTGTATGTGACTGCGTCTCAACAAAGTATTAATCTGCAGCGTTTCATTTCAATCACCACTCAGCACTCCAGTTAAGTAAATGTGCAAAAAGTGAATTATTACCTACTTAAAACAAATAATTTCATAGACTGCCTTTTCCATTATGGTTTAATTAGATGGTAACCTTACACTGTACCAAACGTTAAACAAGCTGCCTTTTATAATGCTCTTAATTCTTCTTTGCCACGTGGAATAATGCCAGGTCACCCAGGCAACGCTGTCAGGTTATTAAGCTATTACAGGCCAAACGGTAGGCTGTGTTGAAACACAAGGTTTCCATGGCATCGAAGGTGCGCTCTGGTCGAAGCTATGCACCCTTGCCAATGTTTGTTCTGCGTGGGATTCGCTCGGAGTGTTTGCTTGGGTGAAACCTTGGCTTGCATCAAAATATTGCTAAATTCCTTCTCCTACTCTAGCACCCCCCCCACCTCCAACGAGACTCTGGCAGCACTTTCCACATAGCACAATGAAATCCAGGGGGTCTGTGTCCAAATAATGATCATGAACATCCATCGATCCCATCCTTGCCATCAGTGTCATGGGTGGAATTAAAAAAAAATACACTTTCTGGGTAATTCCTCAACACACGCCACTCACACACAAAGCTTTAAACACCGACTGTTCAGACAAGTGCTCTTAGCCAGCACCTATGAAGGCCGGCACCGGCACGCGAGGGGGTGGGTAGCCAGAATCCACGACCGGCCCACGCTCGTCTCCCTCGTGGCGATATTTACACACAGCACCAGGTACTCCTTTGAGGCCGAGTCGACCTAGGGGAGGCCCAGGACCGATCCCAAATCATCGTCGAACGGTGTTGGCCGTGAACGGCATAATCGCTAACCGCTCGACACCACCAGCTCCCACACACGGACAGAGACACATGACACACGGGCGCGTGCACGCGTGTGCTCAGCAGGACCTGGACGCATTGCGGCTCGGTTCGCGGTAGACGTGGGGAGAGGAAATAAAACCACCGTGCTTGACGGAGTGACAGCGAGCAAATTACCCTGTGCCGGTTAATGTTGAAATGAGGGAGGGAGGGATGGAAAGCACCTGACCCAAGCGACGGGCATAACTTATAGAATCTGTCAAAATTTTGTGTTTTTGAAACGACAGGGACTTTCAGAATTTAAATCAATAATGGTGTCAGAGTACTGAACCTGTAACTGGTATGTAAACACAGAATCTGGGTGACACTTTGCGCGCACGTGGACACAACGAGCGGACGTGGCCTAGAAGGGCGCACGCACACACGCACACACACACACCTGAGTTCTCAGGTATCTGCGGACAGGTGTGTTTCCATGGCCCGTGCTCTGTACGGGTTTGCAAGGTACGCACGACTCGCCATTGTGCGCAAACTTGAACCGGCCGCATTTTTCCTTGATTTTCCACGTGCGTGTAGGTGTGTGACATAGCGGGGAGCGGTAGTGTCGCGGATAGCGCGCTGCGCTACAAACCCCGGTCCCCCGGGTTCGATTCTCACACACGGCCAACACCAAGTGACGATTATCTCCAATCGGTCCTGGGCCTCCCCTAGGTCGACTCGGCCTCAAACGAGTACCTGGTGCGGTGTGTAAACATCGCCACTGGGGAGACAAAGGCGGCCGTGCGTGGTGTTGGCCACCCACCATCCTCGTGTGCCGTTCCAGCCTTCATTAGGTGCTCGCTAACGGCACTTGCCCCAACAGTCCGTTAAGCCTATCTGGGGGATCTTTGCCTTTGTGCAGGTGTGCGCGACGTGGAGAAGCAGTGATTGGCGCGGCTACGTTATGCGGGGCAAGTCGAGTTCTATTCCCCCTCGCCAATGACGATGATCCGAACTGGTCCCGGTACTTGCCTCGGTCGACTCAGCCTCAAATTAGCAACTTGTTGGTTGCGGCATCGAAACATCGCCACGAAGGAGACAAAGGCGGCCGGGCGTGGTGCTTCCCTCACCACCCCCTCGTGTGCCGTGTGGACCTTCAATATGAGTGCTACTTGCTAACAGCACCTGCTCCAGAAAACCTGTTGAGGCTATACGGGAGGGGGGGGGTGTTTGTCTTTGTGTGCAGGTGTGTGTAGGCGTGTGTAGGCGTGTGTAGGTGCGTACAGGTGCGTGGGGAGCGGTAGTGTAGCGGTTTACGCTACGCTGCGCTATGAACCTGGCGACCCCGGTTTCAATTCCCGCTCACGGCCAACACCAGTGACGATTATCTGAACAGGTCCTGGGCCTCCCCCTAGGTCGACTCAGCCTCAAATGAATACCTGGTGCGGTGGATAAAAACATCGCCACTGGGGAGACAAAGGCGGCCGGGCGTGGTGTTGGCCACCCACCCCCTCGTGTACCGTTCCGGCCTTCATAGGTGCTCGCTAACAGCACTTGCCCCTACAGTCTGTGTGCAGGTGCGTGCAGGTGCGTGCAGGTGCGTGCAGGTGCGTGCAGGTGCGTGCAGGTGCGTGCAGGTGCGTGCAGGTGCGTGCAGGTGCGTGCAGGTGCGTGCAATGCAGGGCAGCGTGACCTCCACGACTGCAGCTGTGACCGTGCGTACACACCTGTGTGTGTGTGTGTATCAATTGTGCCTGTGTGCTCGTAAAGAAGGCGCTTGTGTGGATGTACACGCGGGCATAGACTACTTTGTATGTAACTTGCGAGCTTGCGATGTGTCAACGCGTGCGTGCGTGCGCTCTAATTAGACCCGTGAACTTGAAATGGCCAAAACATCTTGCGGAGTCTTAGGAGGTGGCTTAGCGAAGCCAGGCTTCCACTTGTGATCGGGGGCTTACTGTGCTTCATCGTCTGGAGGCACCTTAGATTGTGCACGCTACCACAGGAATACTGATTTGGAGGAATACTGTAGATCTTTGCTCAGCATCACTGGAAGCTGTCTTGTGCATGATTTAGACTTATTATTCAAAACACAGGCATATACAACAACAAAACTAAACACGAATGCTCATCAGCCCCTGTGTTCAGAGTGACCCCTGCATGACGGCCTCACACGGGCCATTATGAGCATCTTAAATAGATGGGTTAAATTGGTCATGGTACACAAAGAGTGGGAGCAGAATGATGAATTCCGTGAATTGACTACAGTGATCCTGATTCTTAAACTCACGATGCATCGAAACGTTTTCTCTTTATATTCGTACGTGTTGTATGTAATGGAACGCCACGTTGGTGAGATGTTAATTACCTTGCCTGGTATACAGGAGGTCGTGGGTTTGATCCCGACCCTGATATTTGGAGTATGCATGTCTCTCTTCACGTGGTCGCGTGGATTTTTTCCAGGTTTTTCCCTCCACATTTAGAATCAACACGCGTTTAGAATATTTGCTGCCATACATTTCCACGTGATAAGCCACTTCTTTGAGCTATCATTTGTGGCAAGGTCGCTTCTGAAGAAAATTGCTATTTAGCTCAGTGGGCCTTACCTGCTAAAATATGAAGTTTAGTTTTTAGTTTCAAGGTCACTCTCATAACCACGAGAGGCGATGCCATAGACCGCAATGTTAAACATTTTGAATCGATTATTCCACTGAATCGTGACCCTGACATTCGTCAAATCACTGGGGGAGGGAGGAGAATAACCACCCATCCCTCCCCTCCCTACGAACAGCCTTATTGCACAGTGTGCTCAATCTTGTGCAGGTGTGTGGCACAGCCACGACAAAGCCACATGGGGGACTACTTACACCACCAATTAAATACGCAGCACAGATGTTTGTACTTACATCGTGCACAGTATTCACTCGCTCTCGAAAAGAGAAAAAAACACTCGGGAGGCGTGAGGAACCAACAGGCGAGCAGGTAGGCAGCCACGTGGTGAGCCGGCAAAAGCTGTAGCCCAAGCTCTGTGATCTCCTGTCTATTATGGTGTTAACGGCCAATTAATGGGTTTTTAGGTGTGGGAGGAAACCGCGTTGCCATGTAAATTACGAGAAACATTCGACAAAATTGACACCCAATAACGCAGACCAATGCCTGAACTCCAGGAAACGTTGGCGTGCGTGGGAGCAGGAATTTTGCCAGCTTGTTTAAAATTCCCAATAATCCGAATTAGCTCAGCGTTATTCTACACCGCACGTTTGATCAAAATGTCATACTCCACGTGGGAAATGTGCTGGAGGAGGCATTTTCAGTTTCCATAAGTGGGTCTTGAAAATTAATGGAAACACCCACAAACAGCAAACGCTTTGCTAATAGACTGGCTAACATACTGTATAATACATATGCCCATTAATGGCACAGTTATGTGCCATAATGCTTATGACCAAATCACCCGGAATGTGCTTGGATATCGTCAGATCTCGGACGCTAAGCACCGTTGAGGCTGGTTAGTGCTTGGATGGGCGACCACCCATGCACAGCTGATTGCTGCGGAGCTACGTGGTGGTCAGCAGTGGGCAGTGCAGCCAAATCCATTGCTGTGCTGGCCTGTGCAGTACTTTCTATGCTCCCCAACGTCTATACGCCTCGTCCGTCTTCCCCAAACACGCACTAACCAGCAAGGTGAAGTATGGTCAAATAATATCCGTGACCGGCGAATAATCCCCACTCAGCACAGTGTGGGGAGACCCTCCATCCAGCACTGGATTGTCAAAGGGCTGTAAATGCGAATTTTGTTGGTAATGCGTGAATCTAATTACGTTACTACAGAGTATTATTTTAACGGATGGGCAATTGTGGCCCCCTTCCCACTTGTCTGTGGATCTCCGTGCCTGCGAGTCGTTTCCTCGAACACTGTGCATGTTGCAAGTTTATTAAAATAAATTTAAGGGAAAAAAAACACCACCAACGCGAATTAATTTTACAAATCGGGATTAACGTCTGCAAACTATAACGCTACGTTAACATTCCATTAGTTCATTTCACGTGAAGATTTTAAATGAAAAAAAGACGTGGGCACATTTAAACTATCGACGAGGTGTACAGTGATAGGAATTGCTGTTCACTTCCCTGTTTAGCCTCCCCCGTTTGGTGAAGCACTCGGTTTTCTTACAACAAAAATCAATGCATATTAGTTTACGGCTTGCAGGAAGAGTGATGAGTCCAGGAAAGCTTTCCGTTTTACAAGTAAACCAATGAAGCTGGATATTGTGAAACTCCCTGTGCGCTGTTCATGCAACACTGTGCATGTGTAATGACCAAAATTACCAAGCACTCACCCCAAGCCAATGTGCAGCCAAATGGTTATTCAAAAGTAGGCCAAGGTCTCCGATTGGCCGAAAGAGACCTCGACGATGATTGGTCGGGAGACAGGGCTTTTGAAGCGATTGGAGGAAAAGGTTTGAACGAGAATAGGCGGGAAACGGAGTGGAACCCAGAGGCGACGGTTGGGAACCCTTAGAGGAGAAGGACAGGGATTGGCTGTGGGGAAAAAAACAGTGAGGGAAGATTCCAGAAAGAGGGCTCGAGAGATATAAAAGGGCAGAGCACAAGGGAAGGGACGAGCTTCAAGACCAAGCACGAAGCCCGGGCCTAGTGTTGCGACTGTGTCTAATAGTCCGTCGTCCGAGTCATGTCATGGATTGGTTTTTATTGTGAAATAAACGGTTAAACTATGAAGTGAACAAAATAAATGTTGTCCCCAGAAGGAATGTACTGCTCTCATTTGAGTGGCATAACCTGTTGGCGATTATTGCGCATGATATATTTACTTTACTCACAAGAATGTAGTCTATTTTCGACCGCTGTATTAATGATGCCAATATTTTTTAAAATTATACGTTCATACTCCATACAGCATAGAAGGCCAACACCTGTATTGTGATCTTGTTTATGGGGGGGGGGGGGCACATGACACAGGCAATGCCAAACAAACTTCGAGCAATGTTAAATGCCAAACAAAATTTTGTAAGAATATTCTGCAGACTGGTCTAGATCTCACCAGAGTGCATATGAAGGCACGGCTGTACCCACTGCTGCTGAATATTGAACCATTCTTTTCTACTTGACTTTAAACATTTCAAATGAGGTCTTGAGCCTTCAGAAATGGGGTGGGAGGGGGGCAGGGGGAATCAGCTCCCTCCAGTCCCTGTGAGGTTTCAGTGACCACAAAAGTCTGTATGTTGAACTTGTTTCACACCATACGTAGCCAACCGTGCTAATCGGAGATGCAGGGGAAGGACAACAAATTCGAAACAAAAAGCAGTTCTAAAGAACAGAGTTTTGCAATCTACATTTAACAGTAGAAGCACCAGAGGGCCACAAAAGCACATCTGAAAGCGCGAGAGATGCAGCCACCGTCTTTGTCAGACGGTAAGCCAAAAAAGCTGCTGCGAGGTCACAGCCACGCACCAAAAAGTTCTAAGCGAAAAACTGTCGCGTGTTCTTCCTCCAGGAATAATCTGCCCAAAAATGGCTCAAGCGACGGCAAGTCCAGAGCAAATGCTGCAGATAGACCAGGTCTACCTGCTGGGCGCGAGGAGCGAGGAACGGCTGAAGGAGGCAGGAGCGTGGTGCATCAAGGAGGAGCTCGTTACGCAGCAGTACTTCGACACCGCGGACTACAGCCTATCCCTGCACGCCACCTGGCTCAGCTGTCGCAATGGAGAGTGGAAGTTGCTTGTAGGGTCTCAAAACATCGCCGACTTGGAGGACGACTTCATCCAAAGCCAAGGAAAAGCAAGCGAGATGGAGGTGGCCGCTGATGACGAGGCTCAGGACTTAGCTCACGAGGCCGAGGATGCCAATAAGCCATTGATCAATCCGCACCGCAAGCATGACCACAACACATACGACCGGGAAAGTGATGGAAAAAACCAGAGTGGTGGTACAGACAATGCGTTTATCAATACCGCGATGCCAGATGCGAAAGAGGAAGAACAGGGGATGCCTCGCGTTGATAGCCCCGTCAGCAACAGCGACGACGACAAAGCCACGTACAAGCGTGGTGATGACGGCAGGGCCACCGAACGTGGCAATTCGGAGGGCAATAACGCGCGCGCGGAAGACCACGGCGACCCTCGCTCGCGCCACGGCTCGCGCACAAGTGGCCACGCGCCCGACAGCGCCTACAGCTACGCAGAAATCAAGGGGGAAGGTGACATCGTGCGTCATCTGAGGAGCGTCATCGGCGTCGACCCGCCCGACGGGGAAGGGAACATCGCCGGCCTGGAAGCGTTCCTACGACGTGCCAACGTGCTCGCGTTCTCGAGCAGCCAGAGGAGCGAGCGCCGGGTGTGGCGTGTGAGCGACGCCTACACGGTGGCGGTGGAAGAGGATGAGCTGCTCGGTCTGAAAACGGCCCGCGTCTCCCTAACGGTACCGCTCTCCGACATCACGTCTGGCTTCGAGCGGCTCGATCGACTGGCCACGGAGCTGGGGTGCGAGCGATGGGAGACGACTTAGGCGCGGCCCGACAGCGAACTGTCGGGCAGTCGTCGGGCCCGTAGGTGGCATTAAAAAGGTGACCAAAGTTGTCAGCGCCTCTCGCGCGCTGCGGGGTGGAGTCGAGGGTAGTTGCTTTCACACTGGGCCTACAAGTGGGACAAGTCCCAACTTGCCCTTTTTGTTGCTCTGCAATACTGGAGGCACTGGCTGACATAGAGAATGATGTATTCAAACCCGACAGGCATGTGATAATGCATCGATTGCAAGCGATTCTTATGTTCACGATATATGCATTGAATCGCGTAGTTAACCATCCCTTTGTTTATATTTGCTTGTGCGCTCTACGTAATGGGTTAACGTGATCACTGCAGTCACTGCACCTCCAATTAGCACGGTTGGCTACGTACGGTGCGAAAGAAGTTCAACAGACGAACAGTAGAGACGCTGTAATCGCCGCAATTTGAATAAGGCTTGGCTTACGACCGCAAATCCGGACAATTCAAACTGCGAGGGAGGCACTTCATACACACCTAAAATCTGACGTCTGAAACTAAACACACACACTTAATCCGGTACGCAAGAATATACTTGTGTTCACACAACACGAACTCTCCGTACCATTATGGGCAACCTTAAAAAGTAAAATTTATATTTCTGTCCAACGCACCCAAGAAAAACTCATATTTATCGTAGCCACAAGGCGGCTCAGCTATTTGGCGTACCTGCCCAACTCGTTTTTGAAAATGTACACACGTTTTGAAATTTCCCCGGTACCCTGCCACGCCGATCTGACACTTACTTATGGGCGTCTTCCATGATGCGCAGGAGCCACGTGCATTCGGCGGTTTATCGAAACCTCAGGCTCTCGCGGTTCATCTCCAACCTCCGTTCCCAGGGCCACTGCTGTGATTTACAACAACAGACGGGGTTAGGGGCAGGGTGGGGGGGAAAGAGGTGGGGGGTGGGGGGAAATAGCGCGTCAGCCTTGCTCTGTGCAAACGTCACTTGCTTACGGAAATAGGGGATTGCTCAACTTAAAAGGACATACCAGCCGGTTTAAGTGCAACACCAAGGCGTACCATTCCAGACCGGCCTATTACCAAGCCAGTCATGCACGGGGCTTGTATACATAACACGTACAGTGATTCAACCCTCGACGATTTGTTAATTTGTGCGATTCAGGCTCGCAATTCAATTTAACTAAGGACGTTTGTTTTACATTGTGGTGAACGTAGTAGCCGTTCGTGGCTACAGGAGTCAAGTGAACCCAGTACATGCAATATATAATTTAATAAATAACTAGAAACATTTTATTTTATGGTCCTTTATCGATCCACGTGCGAATTAAAACCGCACATAGGGAATTCCGGGTAGAAATAGGTTAGTCACGTGCACGTGAAGCAATGGAAATCTGTATAGAAATGTAAAAACATAGATTCTTACATGCATGATTTGATGCACGTACCATAACTTTATAAATTGACGTTAAAGAAAATGAATAGCTATGCATTGCAAAAGACGTTTAAACACACGATGCAGTACAATATATCGAGAGTAAAAATTCGTTCAGCCTTTTGAACATGTTTGGGTGGAGTGGTGGCGCAGTGGGTTAGCACACTTCACTTTGAACCTGGTCACCTACGTTTGAATGCCAGGCACGAGTAACGCCGGTGGCGAATGATATCGGCACCGGTCCTCTTCACCAGCCCACACTGACCAGCATTGTGAAGTATGATTAAACCATTAATATGACCAACCACCCTATATTGTGTGGAGGTCCTCATCCAGAAGTTGATTGACTGAGGGCTGTAAGTGTAAGTTTTAGTTTGAACATAATTTCATTGACTAGCCATGCATGTGCTGTCTATTGAACACATGGCATACATTTTCTCGGCACATATACGGTTTTCATTAAAACTCATTAAACGAAATGCCTTCTCTACTATACAATCGACTAATATTATGTACGTTTGTCTGTAGAACTACACCTGGAATGCCCCACTAATTTCAATGAGGTGTCATCTGAAAAAGCATCATATGCAGTTTATGCAATCTAGTACAAAATTCCCACACACACAAAATGTACCTTCGACCCGATAATTTGACTTACTGGCTGGCGCCTGTGCTGTTTATCCATTTAATCATTTGTAATGCTCGGTTGTGCAATGAGGCCCTATTTACAAAATAATACAATGGACAGAAGCAGCGTATGCCTTCTGCAAGGCGCGTGTACAAGGCGACAATGGAGGGAAGCCGCTGCATCTCAAGGAGATGTCCAATATATTGTCTAAAAACAGTGAGTGGTGGAGGGCTCAGACGAGTTATAAGGCTGGTGAGTGTAGACTGCCGTGCGAGTGACAGGGGGGGGGGGGGGGGGTGGGGCCAGGCGAGTGCCAACCGTGCGTAAAGCCACCCCCCCCCTTCCTTAACAGCCGGGCTGCCCTTTAAATTCGCGTGCATCGTTCAAAAATCCGGCCGCACTTTAAAAAAAAAAAATGACCGCAACTTTTTTGTCTTCTTCTTCTTCTTTGAATCGCCACAACAGACAACCAACCATACGTCGGCCCGCACGTGTGAACGTCACACGCGTGCTATGAACGCTCTGTGGCTAAAGCAAACGGAGCGAGCAGCGCCAGGTGAGCTTTGTCGGGTTCACCCTGTGCGCTGCCGGCCGATTGCGATTGCCCAACTCTACTGTCCCCAATACAGGGTGCTTAAAAAACAAAAAAAAAGGTCTGCGTTTCAGGAAATAAGCTTAAAACAAAACTACGTTACGACCCAGCGGACAAGAATGGAACACGTGTGGCATGTTGAACGGCCAAGTGCAGTCTGAACCTGATTAAGATGGCTCGATAGTTAGCACGCACACACACACACACACACTGAAAAAAACCGAGACTCCACAGCATAAAAACGTTCGTCTTAATATGAATGAAAGCAATGCATGTATTCGCTGTGGCCTGGTGAGTGGTGGGCAGTCACTCGTAATTTCATTCTGAGATCCAACAATTAGGTGATTATCCGGGTCAGCACATTTGTTTGGGTTTCACGTTGTCATTTAAGTCATGGGGTTGTGTTTTTTTCACAGGACTTCTAGCTTCATTAAATATTTAAAATGTATTTCCTCCAGAAGCATCATCAGTAGTTTCAGCAGCAACTAATTATCAAGCGATGTTCTTCATTAAAAGGCCACAATTTTGAGCATCATTTTTGGCAAACGATCTCCTCCTGTTCTGCCAGATGCGGATGGCAACAGTAAAACGATTAACCCATCAGTCATTAATATTATCCGCCAAAGTACACGTAACAAAGCGAGCTTCTATGATATACCTGTGGAAACATCGTCCTAGCGTACGGCAAAGGAAAAAAAATATCAGGTGCGCGTAAGGCTTTGGATGGATTATTGTTGTTACTAAATAGTGTTGTGTGCAATGACAAGATACCCATAGTAAGCGCACTGGAGCCTGCAGGAGATTTAAATGAGACACATACCTAAGGTGACGTACATTGCTCAGTGGAGTGTCACAGTGTCATGGTCTCAATTTGCCGTGAGAGAACTGGACGGTCAGGTTCAGCCCTTTTCCAATAACACGAACAATGGCCAAGCCTTAGATACAAAAAAAAATGACATACTTCGGACATACAACGCCTGTAACCCCCTGCAGAACATTTACCCAGAAAGCGTGACAACACACGTGTGCAAAACGAACATATTTTACAAAGCATATTAATGTCATTTGCGTGGCGTCATAAAATATTCATGACTTATAAAGTATTCATTACTCCAGCTAAGTCATAATAGAAAGTACTTCATGCGAGTGTCAAGAAAAATCTGGGAGTCGCTTGCTGAATGTACAATCAGGCTAGTGAATTCCAGAAGATTTTACCCACCTTGGTTTGTACTGTGCGCAATGAAATAAAAATGCACTTGTAATCTAGCACTGTATTGTGTTATTTATTTTGCAATCCATTTATAACGCAACAACACGTAATTCAGGAGAGAAAAAAAATTCATCTTTAACTGATACTTTACATTGCAGCCCCAATTGTATGCACAATCTAGATTTGAAGCTTTCGTGACTGCAGGAATCCATACTCTTTGGTTCTTTCGGTAAAGTCACGTAGGTAGAAACATTATTTAAAATTCTTATACCTACGTGACGTTACCGAAAGAACCAAAGAGTTTGTATGCACAATTGTATAATTTAGCATTGCTAAAGAGGATTATTACAGGTACTGCAATATGAAATTAGGGTATAAAAATAATTGTTGGGTGAGAGCACCCTACGATGGTAACAATCCGTCTTCTGTACCTGTGATTTCTAAATGACAAAATTACCGGAGCGAATTAGCCTGCATGAAATGTGACAGCATTCCAAATTAGTTTTCACGCATCAGCCGTTCACTCACAAAAAGTAACATTATTTTACATGGGGCACTGTGACACTTAACAACGCCATGAACTTAAGGTGCTTAACATTTTTCGAGGAGCATATTGTTGTAAACGCAAAGTGCACATTCATTCCATCGTTGTGTTCGTCACACACCGGATGTGCTGTACTAGTAACGAATTGGCATGCTTTGTTGATCTCTTATTCACGGTCTATACGATTGGAAAACACTGAATGGGCATGACAACTGCCCGCATAGCCCCCTCTCGTCACACACACACACATTGAACACCCATCGTACACGTGACACGTCGCCGTCCAGGAGCACATAATCTGGGCAATGCCACGCGATTCTCACCTGCAGCGCTTGAAACGGCCTTCCTCTCGCTCTCTCTCCCAATTATCCTCTGCGATATGAAAACCGAGAGGACTCGCACTCATTACGCAAGTCTGCGGGGGAGTTCCGACACTGCCAAGCCTCAGCAGCCACGCCCACCACCGTGGTGACATCACCAGTGGCTGCATCAGCTGTTTAATGGGTAGATGGGCTGAGCATGTTCTCTCCTGATCTGGAACAGAGGTTGTAGCTTCATTTAAATTTGGTAAATAGAATTATGTTAAATTAAGGTCAAGGTGATTCTCTGCTCAAATGACGATGAACATTGCATGGGGGCATCGTTGTTCGTCCCCTGTCTACAGCCCCGAGCCAGTCGTGGAAATTCCACATTCCCATGGCAGGGGTGAATCTATCCATGAGACAACTATGGTCGACTTACCCACAAAGTGGTACCTATTTTGTCGACCCCAGAGCGATGATGGGCTGAGTCAACCGCAACTAGGATATAAACGCGCATCTTTACAATAGCAAGCTGCTTGGTCTTAGCCATCTGGCTGGATTCATACACCATCGCTCTTGGCATTAAAACAAGACGTTAATTTATTTAAAGACAGAAATAGCCTATTTTGGTAATTGTACTATAACACAGTACTTTGGTTTAATAGCATCCGTGATTTTCATATCCAACAGAGTCATTTCAACATGCGTTACACAGAAAACACATTGTGCTCAACCATGATCAATCCACCGCTGGATGAAAACCACCCCAAACTGTAATCTCCCATTCTTCCAATTCAGCAAACCATCACGCACCTGTGGCTAGAAATCCATTGTTAGTCCCAAACTTTGGCTGCCGCGTCTTCGAGTGACGTGTTCTACACGAGGCTCACCAACTGGATGCGAACCCTAACACACTCACCCCTCTGTTGTTTCTCCATTGCAATTCTAAACTAACCACTCATCTTCTCATATCTGCACGTTACCTAATTTTGCATTTAGTCATACATTACGATGGTGTAATGTGTTTTACTCTCACTTAGAGGTTGGTTAATTTCTTCATACATTTACCATACATCATCATCATCGTCAGGACCTGTGGTTCAAGAATATTTGAATTATATTTAAATTGTCTTGAGCCATAATGTTATCTTGGCAATGCTATCCGATGAACTACTCTTCGACACTCAAGCTCCGTGTTAGATTCCTGGAGAGATTTCTGACCTCAATTATCCGCGTAATTACCGTTAACTCTCTCGGGAAAGGATCGGTGTTCAAACCCTTAAGGCAAACTGAGTTGTGCCATTCTCTTCTCGCCTCTCTGATGCCGACTTATATTAATTTATCTTGTTCAACGAAGCTTAATCACAGTAGTTAATTGGGACCCATGAGTTTTGGGTCCTATTATTGGATAGTATCCATGAGTTATGGGGTCCTATCTTGATTTGAGGCTGTCGTGACTGCAGTAATCCATACTCTCCTGGTTCTTTCGTTAAAGTCACGTAGATAGAAAAAAATTATAATAGAACACGACGTTTCGGTCGCAACACCTGATGACGGACGCTTGTGTTGCGACCGAAACGTCGTGTTCTATTATTATTTTTTCTATCTACGTGACTTTACCGAAAGAATCAGAGAGTATGGGGTCCTATCCAACAAACGAATTTCACCATGCATACCCAAAAACACATGCTATACACATAAACACATGCTGTACATGTGCAGTATTCTGTAATGCTAATAATAGCAAGTGACATAAACGATGCGCTGGCCATTGGTGCTGTATTAAAATAGTACGTGTCACTGCACGAGGAAAGTGACTCACGGAGATAAACAAAGAGCGTTCACGAACCAATTATCTCCGTTCCCTTTGGGGACACAAGCGACACTCACTGGCCTCATAGCAGGCAATGACTCAAACTCATTATCAATTCAGTGTACACGTTATACAGTACGGCACTTATCATTCTTGCGTGTAATGTGTAGCGCAGCCTTTCCTTGCAAATCAAGAATGAACATGAGCATTGAAACAGAAGATGTTGTATATTTATTGAATTATTTTTGTTCGAATGTTTATCTTGGTTTATGACCAATAATACCAAAATGCTGCAGTTATTTTTGCTGTTTCTCACTGTAAACATTTCGGCCATATGGATCATTATATTAGGGTGCTCAATTCCATGAGGTTTTACGGAAATCAATACAGCGCCAGTTCAATAGGCTTCACACATTCATTGCACGTGGGCTGCGACACTGCCTGGATGCTGGAGAGAATCTCCTCTGCTTTTTTAAAACCACGCTTTTATGAAATGTACTAGTAATGGCAGAACTCCACGACTCCAGGAAGTGGCCCCGAAGCTTGCCATAACGTGAGAGGGACCGTGGCCAATTACAGCCAACGTCAGTTTTATCATGGACAAGTAGACCCAAGCCGAAACATAACATGTTAAAAAGAATGTTTAAAAAATATTTTTTTTATGATAGAATATAGTATTGTCATCAGTATGACATGAGTATACCAAGTTTGCAGTCGATACCACGTTGGGAAGTGGCTTAAAATTGAGTTACAAGATTTGATGATACAACAACAGACAGAGTGAGTCCAAAGAAAGCGTGTAGAATGGAAGGAACAGGAAATAGAGGAAGGCCTAACAGAGAACGGGCTTCACGACATAAGAGATTGGTGCCAGAAAGATGTGACATTACTTGAGCATATTGGTACCAGACAGAGGATAATGGGGAACAAATAACGAAATGTGCAGTGGACACCTACGGGCTCTCTGCCCATGGATCGTGATGATGATGAAATGATGATGACGATGATACTACCCAGTAACCTGTGGCCAGGTTGATACCATACGGTTCACCGCAAGGTAAAAGGTGCGGTGCTGCAATTTTTGTTCACTCCACCACTGGCAGAAAGGCCTCCCCACTGGGACAGAGCTCAGAGTGAACTCTTCCAGAGGTTACTTTGGCCTACTCTTTCACGCTCGCCAAAAGTCTCGTAAGAGTTTAACACATGGGCTTTCGCGACCAATATTATCCATAAAACCGGTTTTTTTTTTGGGTTAGATCGCATATATATATATAAAATGCGTCATACGAAAAGTCGTACTCGAATTGTATTTGTTGTGGGTTTACTCTCCAACACACCGGTGTGCTGAAGTAGTAACTGGCACATTTTCTTCACGTGACAAACCTTACCAATTGGCCATGTCGGGTTTAAAGACACATTGATATTTACGCGCTTTAACCCAATTTTTTTTTTTAATTACGTCTTGGAAGAGATCGGAGTATCCACAATTTATCCCACCACACGTGACATACCAATGTATTACCTGTGCTGTACCCATTTATACTGCTGGGTAGACAGCAAAAAGTGTGGGGGGGGGATGAGTTAGAAATTGCACCGGTGTTTCAAATGCCGCAGCCGTGGTGCCGAGATGTTAACTACCTCGTCTGATATGCAGGAGGTCATGGGCTCGATCCCGAACCTGACGTCTGTATGTTTGGAATTTGCATGTTCTCCCCGTGGTCACGTAGATTTTTCTCCGGGGTTTCCCACCACATATTAGAAAGAACGTGCGTTTGGAGTACCAGTAAAACCTTGGATTTGCGAGCATAATTTCTTCCGGAAACGTGTTTGCAAATCCAAAGCACTCCGTATATCAAAGCACTCGTATATCAGTTGTGATCACGTGACGTCGGCAGACAAAGCGTGCACACGTACATTACTCGTATTGCAAGACCCTCGCTCGTTTATCAAATATTTATTTAAAAATTGTGCTCGTCTTGCAAAACACTCGCAGACCAAGTTACTCGCAATCCAAGGTTTTACTGTATTTGGCTGCGATACATTTCCACGCGATAAGCCACTTCGTTGAGCTCTAATTTGCGTTAGCCATGACTCTTCTGAAAATGAGCCGTTTCGTTCAGTGGGGCCTTACCTGGTAAAATAAAAAAAAACCCGCGATGGCTGGATTCGCAAGTCCAGCATGTGCTAACCATGGCAGCAATCCGCGAACATGGCTCATATCCTGCCCTTTGATTACTTTAACAGCAGCCTGTGAGCCAAAGCCAGGTAGAGGCCACCCTAGAAGCACACAGGACAGCGTGCAGAGCACAGTACTACTATACATCGTATTCGGAGCTGCTTTCCAACAGCGTTGCACGCACGCACGCACGCTTGAACTTTACTTATAACTGGGCGAGGGGCCATTCATGACAAGTACACTTTTTCTGGTATCCCACAATCAACAGTACAAAAAAGTTCAGCATGTATATTTGAGTTTAGTTTGTTGTCCTTCCCCCCCCTCCCTGCACCTCCGATTGGCACGGTTGGCTACGTACGGTGAGAAAGAAGTTCAACATAGTACAGTAAAACCCTTGGATTGCGAGTAACTTGGTCCGCTTTGTCTGCCGAGCGCCACGTGATCACAACTGATACATACGAGTGCTTTGATATACGAGTGCTTTGGATTACAAACACGTTTCCGGAACGAATTATGCTCGCAATCCAAGGTTTTACTGTACATATAATGCGGGGTAGGTCTTCGATTTATTGAGACTGAAAAGAAAGCCAGTTGCACAGTTGTGTAGTGCTGCAGCAAACGGTTAACTCAAACATTTTGCTGGACAGAGGGAGAAAATCCTGCTGGAAGCGTTTTCGATTCTCACTCTTCCACCCAAGGGCTATTCCTGTGGGAATCGTGATTCTTCTATGGGATGTATGTAGAATTTCCTTCGCACCGTACGTAGATAAGCGTGCTAAATCGGAGGTGCGGGAAAGATTCCTTTTACGTAGGATATTCCCATGTGACAATCTCCTTTGATTCGCACTGGAATTCTATCTGAGATTTGGTCATGCAAGAATTGGTGCAATGGGATGGGATTACATTGCGATTCCATTACAAATCTCGCCGAGCTATGCTTTGGCTATTCGTAACTTAGCACAGCACTTCGAATTCCAACTGGCCAGAGAGGCAATTCGGGCAGGCAGATGCCCGAATTTCCATTGAACGGAGCACCACTGAACACCATGCTGGGCTCCTCAAAGCCCCCCCCCCCAAATTCAGATTCCACTGTGGGGAGGGGGGGGCTACGTTCTACTGATCCCAAGATCCTTCCAGCAATTCATAAGAATCTAACAATTGAATGATCATCATTCCAGGTGAGAAGCCAGTGAGAATCTCCTGACTCTAATATGGGATGGGAGGGGGGGTGTGTAAACTCGATTGCAGAAGATAAACGGTTCAGACCAGAGCGGGTGCTGTTAACAGCCTGTAAGTAGAACGAATATTTTATTTTCTAGATCACGCGTGTCTTAGATAAGGCATGTCAGCATCAAGAGGATTGGCAATAAAAGCCTTGCATCGAAGCCTATAAACATTGTTGGATTAAAAGCTTGTTTCGAACTCATGTGCATAATAATAATAATACCCTAAACACCGCGGTCACCTTTGGGCAAATTTCCATCGCAAGCAGCTCAGGTTGTTGCGTTTGTAAAAAAAACAGCCATTATAAAATGTGCATAAGAGTTTTTTTTGGTGAGATCGCGTAAATATAATGTGTCGTTAAACCCGCCACCACCCGACACAGCCAATTAGCAAGGTTCGTCACGTAAACAGAACATGCCAATTGGTTACTCGCACAATGTTCACACCGATAGCGGCTCCCACCGTTCGAGTGAAACAAAAAGGTGGATGGGGATGGGCGGGGGAACTCTGCGTGAATTACACGTGGCCCTAAAACACGCAGCATCGCCAATACAAATGCAGGGCAATCAAAAACAAGGCCGGCCGGGACAGGACGCCTTGAGCGTTTAGCGTGCAACAAAAAAACAACCAATCGCGCTTACAAGGGGGTCGGACAGTATGGCTCCTGCTAGAGTCGCATTTGCATTCTGTGAGCGTAAAAAAACACAAAAATTCTTCCGCCGTTAAATTCCGTGAAGGCGTTTGAAAAAGGGGGGGGTTTAAAAACCCAACGAGCCTCTCGTGGCCACATGTTACAGCTGTCGTGTCACCAACAATGCGGTTGCCCGTGCCCAATTTCCCCGTGGGCAAGCTCCATAAGTTAAGCAACTTCGTACGGAACAAAACAATCCTTTTTGTATTTCATACCCACGATTCTCCCCTCCACTCAACACCCCTTTCACACTGTCCCTTGTCTAGCCAACTGTGAAGGCACTAAATCTATTTGACCCACAGACCCCCGGAACCGAAGCCGTGGAAAGTGAGTAATGGTCGCAGACGAATATTCTATCAAACGCTGCAGCAGGCTACGCTTGGCCAACCGACTGTGTACATCCCCAACCAAGTAGCTGTCGAACATTGTGTGGGTGCTGCAAGCACTTTCCACTTTGTCACGCCGCTCACTTATACAGTGCAGCCACTTAAGATTATTTGGAAGGGCCTTAAACTTTTTGAGCTAAGTGGGTAAGGTAGGGCTGAGCCTGTCTGAGCTTTAAGGGATTTTGGTCGGAGTGACCCTGGGCAGTCAAGGAGGGAGGGTAAGTGCGCAATGAAACCTGCCCATAGTTTTCCCGTCGCTCGTGGAAGCTGCCCGCGATGAATGTCCGACGTTACAGTGGGCAGTTGCTCATCTCCGACCGTGTAAGTGATCGATTTCTCCACCGACCATCGGTTCGATTTCTCGACTAACATCGGACAAAACATTTTTGGGTGGTAAAAAAAAAAACCCCGCGTCACCTCTGTACCCACGTGTAACGCTGGACGGGGAAGTTGTGGGTGGGTACGTGGGTTGTAGGGGGATTCCTGGGGTGGTTGCCATTTTTAAAGACACCCGAGTAATCACCCACAATGTCAAATATTTCATTATAACATTTAGTCAATAAATTAACTTAATCGTCCCAAGTCGAAAACAATGGTTCAGTGTTACCCCACGTACCACAGCCATACCCCTCTGTTCTGTAAATGTGCTGTTAATGTACAGCCCCCTTGTCAATATGCTGCTGGATAAGGACCTCATGCGGTGCAGGTCATGGGAGTTATTTGACCATACTTCATCACGTTGGTCAGCGTGGGTTGAAGGTGGGGAACGTAATTGAAGGAGCATAGAATGATAGTACAACAATGGGTTTTGCTGCAGCCTGCTCTGGTGACCATCATGCATCGCCACAGCCTATAACAACTGTTCTGCATGTTGGTTCCCCATCTAAGCACGAGACAGGCTCCACAGGCTCAATAAAGGTTTCATTAACTGAGCAGTGTTCTTAGTTCAGAAATAAATAAAGGTTGTGAAATGGGCTATTGTCATCATCTTTGAGAAAGAGCTTTCTAGCTCATTGGTTTCCTCCAGTATGAATAAATATTCTGATTCTGGTTCCAGGATCCGATGAGATCCGGCCAAGTCCAGATGAGATCCGGCCAAGTCCAGAGACTTAGGCAAGGTTTATCCAGCCATAAGAACTCTCGAGAGAAGACAATCATCACATGCATTATCATGCCTCATTCCACATATCTACAAGGTAATTGTTGTGTTTTTTTTATTTAAATACAAGACGTCTGTTCAGCGTGGAAAAGTAGGCCCAATATCCTCTTGGAGGGCTCTCTAAAGCTCCCTCTGCTGGAGGCCCTTCCACCAGCAGTGGATTGAGCAAGCCATTGCAGGGGCTGCATAGCCTTAACTATCTTTTTTAATTTAAATCCACCGCTCGTGATAATAAAAATGTGGAATTTCTACATTTTTCGCGAAGCTTCTACGCTGCAGAGCAATTAAGCAGCTACTGTAATGCTTTTTAGTTGTTTGCGGCGAGACACTTTCACAGGCATTGCACACTATATCATGGGTGGTTAATTTGGCTACATAAAGAAGCCTGCATTTGTAGAGTTCAATGGCCCCTTTAATTTTTAGACACGGTAATTATGCTAATGTAGCGTCCGTTCTGTCGTTAATTTTTAAAAAGCTCCAAGATGAAACAGAAAATGTTGCTCTTGCAGACAAGGATATTCCAATGAGGAGCATCCAACCGTGGCCATCGAGTGCCAACCTTAATAACCACGTTCATGGCAGAATTAGCGTGAGATGTTTGCACAAGGATGCAAGTGTGAGCCTCCCACATTCAATCAAGAGTACAGGTTCATGCTTTAGATGTATAGCCACCGACTTCCCCATCCATCCCAGCCTGTATTCGTTTTTTTTCTCTCCAGCCTCTCCCTCACTTCCCACTCACTTCTCCCCATCAGCCAGCACAGCTTACTGCGTTCCAACTACTGTATATCCTGATACCAAAGCCTTAAAGAGATCCATAATTTCAATTATGACTCCAACAGGTTTTCAACTTCTCAACATCACAATATAACCGGAATTCAACACCCCATCATTACATTACAACCATTGAAAATGTAAGTATGTTTTTCATGAATCTGTTTTTTTTAAGGTTTCGATGCATAACACAGTATTTCAATTCACATTATGTAGCTGTATTCAAAATTAAATAACGAGAAATGCAGTCTCTGAGATTAACTATGCTAACCATGTTAAAAAAAAAAACCCCGCTGCACAGTACTGAAATGATAGAATTTAAACTTTCAAAACTGCAGACTGCAGAGATCTCCGTGAAATGTATGCAATCTCCTGAACATAAATACATGCTTCCGACAGTGTGTGCACTTCTCTGATCACCTTTGCAAGCATACGATGCCACTGTTTGAAATCTACCTTTATTTACTACCACGGCTGCATTCTCCCATCCCACCAAGCGGATCCCCACCAAGTCGTAGGTTGCATAGCCACCTCAACACACAGGAGCAACACGTCAATTATAAAGGACGCCGAGCTGAAGCCGATTGGAATGGAAACATTTTAGCGAGCTGAATGTTGTAACGTTAATAACGAACAGCGATAGCAGTTTAACGATTCATGCTGCGATTTGTAGGTGCATTAGATCATTTGCTATCCATAGTTGTTTTTTTACATTTCTCATGATTTTGATGTGATATCATCAATTGGGTCGAACTGTCAAGGTGATGTCACTGCAACACCTCTGGGAGGATGACAGGAGTTCTTTTGGAATACTAAGGCCTTTACAGTATTTAAAACTAGGCCATAACAAGACGAATATTATCTTTTTTAAGGCATGCCTAAGCAGACGAGGCCCCGTGATTGCATTAATGTTAGGTTAATAGAACAACATTTTTTATGCTTAGTTACCCAATATTGTGCATGTGAAATGAATTATTTTGAATCTTTACTCGTTAATAGCCATGCAGTGTTAAAGCTTTTTTTCCAGGAAGATCCTACACGGGGAGTTTCTTAAATCTCCCAGATATTATATGCTACATTTACTGGATTGGCCACTCTCAATAAAGGTCTCATTAACTTACCGGTGCTCTGAGTTCAGAAATACATAAATGCGGTTAAATGGGCTGTTGCCATCAAATACCTAGGGTTTGAGAGAGTCCCATCTTCGTTACGATTCATTGCTATTTACAAAGCAAGACTGTTGCATGAACTTTAAATATTAAATGTCAATGGCAACGCAAGATAAATAATTCTGAGAAAGCATCATCTTTAGGAACACATTCGATAACACTTGCCAAAAATACATCTTCCAACAGTGCACTTTTCAAGGCACAATTTACCAGCTTGCTTTTTAAATCATTACGGGTAACACTTACTAGAGATGCAGCTGCTCTTGTGTGGATCTGCCAGAAGGCCTGGTTGTACGTTAGGTGATATCACAGAGTCCTAAACAGTTACAGTTTCTCTGTCACTTATCAAATCTGAAAAAAAAACAGATTCAACTCAAAACACAGTGGTACCTCGGTATACATCGTTAATTCGTTCCAGAAGGTAGGAGGACTTATACCGAAAATGACGAATACCAAACGAATTTTTCCCATAAGGAAATAATCCGTTCACGAGTATAAGAAATTATATTTTATATGGCATAGTATACATTAATGGGGTTGTATAACAATGTAGACACTACTTATTACTAAAATGCATACATACATTAAAATAAATGCGTGTGAAAATTCACAGAGAGTTATAACAAGGGTTGTGTGTACTGAACGAGATCTACAGGCAGACTGAGGAGCGGCGCTTTGTCTCAGTCGTGAACGGGGTCTACGCGGGTACGCAGTGACTCATCCCGACCCATACAAGTTCTAGCAAGCGTGTCGTATCCCAAGCAAGACGTCGTATCCCAAGACGTTTTTCTCGTCAAAACACGACGTACACCAAATTCGACGTATCCCAAAGCGGTCGTATACCGAGGTACTGCCTTACGGTTGCCATCAGTGCAGAGGGCTTCCAAACACCGAGTAGACTGCACTTCGTTTCCCAAGTTAGGGTCTCTGTACCCTTCACCACTAGGGTGGATTAAGAGTCATTTCAATAAAGGGAATTAAAAAAGGCAACCACATGAGGAGTAAAATGCTAAAGCTCTTTCAAGGTAGACTCAGAAGGAGCCCATCAGTAAATAAGGGTACATTCATATTAAGGGAGCTGTATTTGTTTTTATACTCGAAAACTGTAAGTAGCATACTCTTTGGTTAGATGACGACGTTTCGATCGCTACACAAGCGACCGTCTGTATCTGTTCCACCTGATGACGGTCGCTTGTGTTGCGATCGAAACGTCGTGATCTAATTTATTTCATTTTCTACCTACGTGACTTTACCGAAAGAACCAAAGAGTATGGATCTCTGCAGTCACGAAAACGTCAAATCTAGATTGTACGTAGCACTCAATGTTTTATTCAGGATTAATTATGGTTTGTTTTGTTTTTTTTAGCTACAGCCCTTCCATTGTTAATACAGCACATATGTAGAAGTATGATTACCATATTTTAAAGATAACGAGTGGACTGATACTATGGACGTAAAACAACTTTGTGTCAAAATTTTTTAGACAATTTAATATACCGTAGTTTAAATCAACTAACGATGGGCATTCTAATCTACTGACATGTAAAATGAGATGTAAAATGTTACTTTGGCACGTAATTATATTTGTTGAATGTTTTCCTTGATAAAAACAGACTACTTGTTACAATGTCCAACCGATAATTTAATTATCCAAGGCGATCCATCACTTCACCAATTTCCAACGACCCTCTCTTACTCTTGTTTCTCAACAGGTAATTGAATAGTGTTGTGAAAGCGATGGCTCCATATCTTACAGTGGAGAGTGCTCGAGAAAGGTTTACTGTGATAACTCTTGAGATTGGTGAGATACGTGTAAAGGCTTTACATTTCCATGTTAGTTTTTTGATGCCTCAAATTTTGGCGGGGTGTCTATAAATGGATCACCCTGTGGAAATTAATAGGTGGGTAAGCAGTTATGGTGTTATAGCTATGATTTTTTTTTTACATTTATTTGGACATCTCCTATGGTGATTATTGATAGTCATATCGTAAATATAACGTTGGCCCCAAAGTAACATTTTACCATACAATTGCATTGCCACTGATTTTGTATTCATGTAATCTATTGTGATGCAACACCAGTTGCAATGTTGTAGTGTTGTTCACTGTGCTTAATTATCTTCATGATATAGGTACAATACTGTACGATGATCATGTGGTGATTTGTTAAAACAATTTAAAAAACAAGCAATATTGTGTTCTCAAAAGACTGTTGAAATAAAGTGTTATATTTTATAAATACTCCATGGTATGTGCACGCCACTACAAAAATCGTAAACACTTGTAGAGATGAAGCATACATAACTCATCTGTGCGCACAACAGCATTGCCATTTCACAACAGCACGGCAAATGCGGTACTGCAATTGAATGCCGTGCATTAAACCTGGCAATGCGCAGAATTATTTCAGCTAATACACAAATCATAATTGAGAACACGGATGGACGTTGTCAAATAATGACCCCAGATGCGTGTGCAATGGTTAAGCCATCGAGCGGTGCGAACGCCGTCCATCAGCTTTACGATATCAGCCCACAGTCTGGCAGAGGCTTTACCACGGCGTCCCTATGGAAGGGAATCACAATTCACAAACCGGCTATTTGACATTTGTGTATACGACACACACACGCGCGAATAGCTCCCCAAAGGGGCGATGTCGGTAGAGCGTCTCATATTTTAAAAGGGAAATATCTGCCCGTATACCATCACATTACGCCCAAATGGTTTGTGCCGCATCTTACACCCACTCAGCCGTTCGTTCGTTCAAATGTGCCACAATTGTTAAACCAAGTACCGGCACTGTTTGTAAATATTATTGATTTTCCAAAAGATTATAGCCACGCTCAAAATAAATCGTTTGGGGGGGGGGGGGGGTGGCAATTGACATTTAGACAAGCGACTTGTAACACACACACACCCGGCGTGCACAATTAGTGACAATTCGTGGTCGTGTGACTTGCCCCACCCAGCACACACACACACAACCGCACGATCATCACCCAGCCCCATCCCAGCTGAACTACGGCGCAACATTAGCTCGCTCGACCTTAAAACAATAAAGTCACATCTTCCGTGCGTCATCTCCCGAGCCACGGACACCATCCATTCACACACGACCACACACACACAGCGTGGAACGACAACAGGAGGGAGCTGCACGTTTTTACATAACGCCGGCCATGCAGTAGCAGCAGCAGCAGCTGACAGCTCGCAATACTAAAAACAACCTCGGCCTGCACGCACGAATCAGCTGGTCTCAGCAGCATGTGCTGCATTTTTATAAAAAATATCATTTGATGCATCCTTCCACACCGCGATATATGAATCAATCAACTTTTTTTCACCACCCCCTCCACTCCAATGTAGCTTAGCGCTACGTACAGACAAAACGCGAGAGATAGATGTTACAAGGCGCGCGCGCGTGTGTGTGTGTATATATAAATGGGTTCCTACCGTTAACACGCGCCAAGGATCGTACCTATGCCACCGCACCACAGGAATCCCCCCCCCCAGCCCCCGATCACCACCAACCCAGTGCGAGACGAGCACACGCTGGTTGCTAATCTCGACTGTGCTTCCTCTCCTCCGTCCCTCCTCTCACACTCTCACTCTCTCGTAGGCAAAACGATGACATCACCGTGCCCACTTGCTGGGGATCGAGGAGGGGGTGCTGCTTTATTTGCAGGCAAGGCGTGCGTGCCAGACTCCGCACGCCCAAGCCGCCAACAGCGTTGTAACGGCGGGGCCCTGCTTGACTCCTCCGTTTGCATTTTTTTTATGTGCCACCAAACTCTACGGCACAAGGGTGGACCCGCCATAAGTCGGGAATAATTGGAGGGGGGGGGGGGAAATCAATAATTCACGTTTTTGTTTTGTTTCCGCAGGCCCAAGATGTCTCTGAGTAAGGATGAACGAGTCCACATAATTCCACTCGTAGGGAATCGTAGTCAGAGGGAAGGTCGCTGTTGAATTTAACAGACTGCATCCAGACCGCGAGCCAATAACACAGAGCTGTGGTTTCCCTGTGATTCCAGATTCATGGGACACCCTGTATATATTTTATTTTTGATCAGGTAAGGGAGGGTCCAACTGAGCGACATAGCTCTCTTTTTTTTTCCATAAGCAACACGGTTATCGCAAATGGTATGGCTCAAACGAAGTCTGGCTTATCACGTGGAAATGTTGTAGCAGCCAAATACGCTAAACGCGTGTGATGTTGATTCTAAATGTGGACGGTAAAATCCACGCGACCACGAATGTACGGGGGTCGTCCAGATGTCTGTGTGACCCCTCCATTTCATTCTCTAAAAAGTAATGTTTTAAAAGATGTATTTAAAACGTTAATAAGTATGCACAGAAAAATGTTCGGGGTCAATTAATTGAGGGTCATCAGACATCCTGACCACCGTGTACAGCACAGGGACAGATCCTTGCCCTGTAACCGAGTAAACAGAATCTAAATATTTATCCATCCTGAAGAAATCGAACGAGCGATGACACTTTTTCACAGATGTCCAGTAGACATGCCAACCTTATGGGTCAACGTTTGGTTGGCATGTGGTTGACACCGTTAGATCAACGTTCTCCCAATGTCAGCGAGTGGTTGAAACTGTTGGGACCAATGTTGGCCCGTTGTTGGTTGGCCCAACGTTCCATGCTTGCTGTGATGATCGGAGGTTCACTATCATTGATTGAAACAAGCCCGGCTGTGTCGAAACCGGTCCAAAGTTTTGCGTGTCTTGAATCAATGCTGCTGAAATGATGCACTGTCAGATGGCCGTGCGGCTGATGGATTGTATAAGAAATACTTTCATATTTTGATGGATACATGAGGACTTCTGTAATTCAATTATGAGCTGCCATGATTTATGGCCGCATTTTTTTACGTAATGGCCAAAAGTGTCATCAAATGATGAATAGGCTTCTCTTGTTAATTACGTGTGAATACTGTTTCAACGAAATTATACAAGATGCTCTTTAACCTTTAGGATATTTGACTGCGGCTTCGATAACATTTCTGTTTGCATACGAGAACTGTACCGTGTAGTATCAGGAACTCTGACAATACTTGAGATTGTATGCGCAGGACATGTGCGCGTGTGTTATGTGTTATTTTAGTCGGACGAATTGTGGCCGAGCAAAATATTGTGTTGACGCTGTAACCAAATATGGAATCGCCTGCAACGACACCGGCACACTGGCTGGAGAAATGCGAGCGAGTAAGCCAAATTAGGGCGACTCAGCAGCGACAATGAGTGCCATAACTTGAGCCAGCGATTGCAGTGTTGCAGCAACGCCTCTGATAGCTGCGTCCTTGTCAATGGATAAGCGCACGCCACGCATTGCACATTTTCTGACAGTTAACGAGAGGCACGCGCTCTTGCGCTCCAGCGCGTGCCTATCTGATGCCATGTGACAAAACACAGCTGGCGCGCCAGACACAATCAGGTGTAATTGCCTTCCACTGTACCGTAATTAATACTCCACTTTTAATTATGTGCCCTTTACACGATTGTCAGCGCACGGATCGACCTTTCTTAAAGGTCAACCAACGATGAGCCAGCTACAGATATTAACTGCACACACTCTGGGCTCTCCCACTGATTTGTGTCTCGTTAAGGCAGTCACGCACCTCGGCTGTACGTTACTAAGGAAAAGGACACACATTTTCACTACAATAAGAGCATGGCTTCCACTTTAAAAAGAGCTACACAAGTCAATTTACTCTTCGTTAATTATTACAAACACATTTTAATTAAAAAGATAAACATTGTCTCTTCATCAAAACAATACAACATTTTATCCGGCTCAAATGAGCATTTAGGCCATACTCAATCTCCTGTTAACAGCCCTGAGACAGTGGAGGAAATTCCACATTCCTATGGGCAGAGGGTGAGGGCAAGTCTATCCAAAGGACAATCACTGTTGACTTCCCCACAAAATGGTACATACTTTATCGACCTATTATGGATGATGGCCTGAGTCAACCTCCCAACCAGAATTTTTACTCGCAATTTTCTGATTGCGAACCGCTTGCTCTACCACCGAGAGGGTACATAAGAGTATATGATAATGCTGCTGCAAACCTATAGTGAGGTTAGGTTACTGGCCATAACGTAACACACAATACACTACAGCATTTGAAAATTATGATGATTATAGTTTATGTCTACAAATGGAGCAGCTGGTCAACACTGCCCTCCATCCCTTAAGGGCTTCCGAATGGTAGACGTAGTGGCATCGCGTGGTTTCCATTGGCCCTGGTACAAGGAATTTAATGGGGCCCTCTGTCCAATCCCCTACCCCCTCGACGCCCCTTCATAGCCCAGAACCTGGACCCCTCCAGCCCATGGACCAGAGTGCAGTTCCACGGCCTGTGTGCTCGAGAGAAATTTCAATGGGTAGAACCTTCAACACTACTGTAGTACTTAACGCAACAACTTCCGACTGGCTGAGTCTTCGATATCCAGTTTAATTAAAAGCCTTCGTTTGGCTTACTAAACCACAGGCGTCGATACTAAACTCTCGGCCTCCCAATACATTTATTTGCAGACGACAGTGGCAGATGCATGCAAAGTATTGCAATTAAAAATCTAGGATTGTTGCTTTCTCGGTCTCAGTGTTCAACAGAATCAATGTTTCCACTGATATAGATTTTTTTTCTTGTCTTTCTCCAGTTTTATCCCGGTTACGTTAACGGTGTCTTATCACGAGACAAATAATCTACTGAGAACGCTCATAGAGCTGTGTTGATCATCCGTGTTGAGAGAACGGTCCACAGAAGGCGATGTCACAGAATGGGCTTCGGAAATATCTTTAAGCGACCTCTCAAATTTCATACCCTCCCTGTTACAGAGTAATCTTCATCGCATAACAGACTAAACAATATATACATACACTTGCTTATCGAGGAAAACAAATTCTCAGAATTGGAATTGTACCAAATTCAATGGGGAATATTTTTTTTTATAAAATTTTACACGTTTTTTTTTGTGCAGTTATTGGTTACCAGATTGAGATCATCAACTCACTCCACTGGAGAATCCACATTAATTACAGGTGGCTGAATCCCAGATGAGAAACCAGCTGTACCACCGCAGCTTTTTTTCACCTCCGAGTCCTCTCCCTTTTACATTTTTTTCACCTAACCCAATTTACGTTGATGAAGTTTACCAAGCCCTCTTAAGCAACATTCGTAACCATTTCATTATAAATGTGTTTTTTTATTTTACTCTTGAAAAGCTGTCCACTCAACACAATTTATATTCTCACGGGATAACGACAAAGCTATGCAGTTGGTTTAAATTCTCACCCATTCAATGAGTGGCAGTTTTTAATTTCCCTTTATCCTATTACCAATGGTGAATCATCAGCCATGATCTATCCACTGCGTGATGTAATAATCACAAATGCTTAACAAAATCACTGCATTGTTTTCACACGTGACTAATAGAGAACCCATTGCCCTGCAATGGAAAGAAATTTCAAATGCAATGCCGTACTCATGGAAAGCAACGATTACTGCATTGTGGCCAATACACAGTTACCACGGGTCATTACCAAGACTTAACCTGGTGATTGCTAGTGAGCCCTTATGTAGATCACCATCACTTTAAGTAGCTGTGTTTGTAAATGTACGAGTGGATAGCCCGTTGCTCGGCAATGTAAAATAACAGACGGCTGTCATTTTCATACTGGTAATTACATCCAGCATCATTGGGCGATTTCTGGAAAAAAATGTAAATGTTGTGGATTTACTCTCCAACACACCGGTGGGCTGAAGTAGTAACTCATTGTCACGTTTTGTTAACGTGACATACCATGCTAATTGGCTGCATCGGGTGGTGGTGGGTTAACGACACATTCATATTTATGTAATCTAATCCAAAAACAACCTTCATTATGAATAATATTAGTTGCGAAAGCCTACGTGTCAAACTGTATGGATTTTGTTTATGCAATACACGTAAAATTAAAGACGGTAGACTTTTCACATGTTTGGCCTTTTGACTACACCAAAGGCAATGCAAGCCAATTTATTTAATTCATCCAGCCGACCATTAGGCACCCCCCCCCCCCCAATGTGTTTGAGAAGCCTTAAATATTTATGGCCTCTTCTCAGTGAATCAGCTGCAAATCGGTGTACTGTATATTTGGGGAGACACGTCAGTGTAGTCAAGCTGTGCCCTAAATGAGGTTCCCATAGCCAGATGCGAAACAGTGGCCACAGTGAACGGTTTTCATCTGGGCCTCTGAAAATACACTTTTCAATGTTGTTTCTGGAAATACCGACCGATATAATATCCTTTTAGTTTTATATATGGCAACAACGAAACAACAAATCCTTTATATGGAGTTGTGGTCACTTTCCCCGAGGAATAGTTTCCTTCTTGAACGAGTACAGCTGAACTAGTTTACTCCGGCTGCCGTAAACCTCGTGCAGCCAATGCGTCCCTGTCCGTTTTACTTCACCGAATACGGCCATGAAATAACTCGGATACTCGGTCCCATCGACGACGCCGTGAAACTCGGGATGGATTTGGTGGGTGGGTGGGTGGGGATTCCTTACAGGAGGAGTATGGAAGAACGACACAACAATGTCCTTGGGTGTCACTAATTTTGTTGTTGTATAATTCCGCACTTCACTGTGGGCCAATTCACACTGCGATAGGTGGATTTTGTGGTCGAGATGTACATCACCGGATCGCCTGCGGATTTGATTTTTTTTTATTTGCCCAAGCACGGTCTCAAATAACGCATCGTTGTTTATTGCCTATTATTTAAGAGAACCCGATTTGACATGCCCCATCACAAGCAGTGCCTTGCAATTATTCAGCACGAACAACATGCACTTCATAACACACCAAATTGAAAAGATATATAAGGCTAACCGTCTGTAAAGACCCACTAAAAATTTCAGTCACATACTTGCCATGGGCAAGGATCGCATTATTCTGCCCTGACGAAGGTTATTTTTCCACCTGTGACAATGTAATTACTCATCACATTATATTGCTTCAGCTATGGGTCACTTGTCGGGAAGTACACCGCAACATAATTTACCAAACACGTTTTACACTGACGAACGCTTCACGTGAATAATGAAGCATGGACTGTCACCATGAGATGTTGAAAAAATAAATCAAGAATGATTCCGCTGCGTAAGAGTTGCACACACATACAGCATTTACAACTACCAGGGTCTCTGAAAATCAACTGTTATTCTTTTCCTTCCGTTACTTTTCTTCACACTGATTGAGAGAGATGATTATGCTGGACTGGTCCTCTCAATTATTAAACAGGTCCCTGCAGGGTGGGCTGGTAGGAACATTGGCAAAGTAACGTCACGGTGCCTTCGAACTTCGCCTCGCAAACGGTATTCGGCTGTGGGCTGTGTGTGAATTTGCCACATCCCCAAAAGCGAAGTTTGCAAATGAGATAATGTGACTTCCAAATTGTTGGGTGCAATAAGACATATCAAGTCTCTGCGCTGTCTATTGCTGATTTTACACCGCAACAGCACGAGATTTCACTTCGTTAAAGTATTGAAAGGGGACGGACGGACACATTAATCTATTGCAGGCTGGTACACTCAGTTTACAACTTCGTCCCTACCAGTATAAAGTTGGTCGTTAACAGCATCTCGTTATAATACCCAGACGGACGGACACATTAATCTATTGCAGGCTGGTACACTCAGTTTACAACTTCGTCCCTACCAGTATAAAGTTGGTCGTTAACAGCATCTCGTTATAATACCCATTCAAATTCGAGTTGTTAATGTTATGCTTTTTTTAAGACGAATCCTATACGTAATTAAATAGAAAATAACGTCTTAAATCTGCGCTACCGTATAATAGACTCTCGCCTCTTTGGGAGTTTCTATAAGGTCTTAGACGGAGAAAGCGTATTGCAACGCAGCGTTCCAGAACGCGCGGGTTCCGCTCGCATGCCCTGCCACTGGGGCTGCGAGTAGCTCCCAGCAGCAGCAGCAGACGTGGGCGTGCTGAGCCAAACACAAAACGCGCGAGACGCCCAGCCAAGACAGAAACAATGCCTTACTTGTTCCGTGATTTCCCTACAGTGTGTTCAATATCTTAAGATCAGCCCCTGTCAGTTTCCTCTGTCTCTCCAGATTTTGTACAAGAAGTGCCCTCTTCCGTGTCCACCGTAAGTCGCATTGGCTTTCTTTAAGCAATATTCCTGCTTGGGCCGTTTGACCAATATGTGTGTGTGTGTGATGGGACATATTTTTTGGCGAGATGAATGTGTCCCGCACGTCTGACCACAACGGCAACACAGCTCTTGAAGAAACGTTGTGTCGCTGGCCTGCAAAAGGACAGAGGCAACGGCGCAGAGGCATAGAGGCTCCACAACCCTCAACGTCTGCGTATCTGTGGTTGTTCCTGAGCATCCAGGATTTGGACTGTTCACTCACCGTTTCGCTCTCAGTCACTGACCGCAGAAGTCACGGCGACATGAGACGCCTCTATATGTGTCTGTGGTCGGGGTGTAAACAGACTGCCCCGTGAAAAACCTGCATGGACGCTACAGAAACTCATTTGCTCAGACATGACGTGTAGGCCATGAATTTTTATCTCGTGCAAAATAATAAAAAAAAAATTGGTTGAGAGGCTAACATGACTCCGACTCTTTATTCCATTATCGGAAACTAAATGCCCAAAGTCTAGTGTCAACTTCTCTATGAGTAAACGGAGTCCCTATCTACGTGACTTTACCGAAAGATCCAAGAATATTAACTGCTGCAGTCACGATGGCTTGAAGTCAAGATGAAACGTTAGAGTTAAAACTATTAAGCTTTCAACGTTGCTTATGTTGGTCAATAATCATTCTGTAACTGCAATTTGTTTAGAAATACTTTCCTACTTCAATTATTTACGCCACGGTTGTGACATAAAAGCACATTAGTGAACGTTACTGAACAATATTACACATTAATAGCAGTTCCATGAATATGGGAATGGCTGTCTTTTCTCCAAAATGCACGTCTATATTCAGTGCTTAAATTGAACCAGAATTGTATTTCAGTTTTACAAATACACGCGGTCGTAATGAATTGCAAGATCTAGATGTAATTTTGTAAACGTGAATCCATGTCGCTTTAAACTGACATCAACTACAACACGTAACGCCATCTCATCTATCTCCAACAACAGGGTAGATTGGTAGTATGTCAGGCCAATTATGTCAGGAAATTTCCAATTACATTTTCACAATGGCCTTCCGATAATTTATTTTTATTTGAGTTTTGAAAACTACTAACCTTGCAACTGCAGAACCGTCTTTGTTTTTTTTGTCTGTGCGCTTGAGGTATGATTGAAAGTTCATAACAGACGATAACAAATTAACACGCTGTTATATGAAGTCCGATACCGACAATGAATAACACAACGTAAAAAAAATCATCATCAAAACAAGTTTACATTCCGGCCTTTAGCTGGCAGATGCAACATCAGAAGTTGTGGTCGGCACATCAACCTACAAAATCATAATCGAAACAAGTTTGTATTGCGGCCGTGAGTCGGCGTGCACAAAAGCAGAAGGTGTGGTGGGCACATCACTGCAGCTTGCCGTAGACGTCGTACCTTGTATGAGGTTTCTGTCGCTTTTCCCAAGAACCGACGACAACTGCAGTTGGGTAACAATACACGGCTGTCCGAAGCACGTGCCGCGCAGGTGCTACCGACGGTAGCGCGGCACGTCCAATTAAATGAACACGTGTGCTTTGCCGAGCCCTGTCAAACACCAAATGCCAAAGGAGCTCGATCCCTACAGTAAAGTTGAATACCCAGGGATCCAGTTAAACGCAAGGAGGAACGGAGTTAAATTTCGGCGTACATTGAGCCACCTATTAGGCATTTGTTTACAAAAAATAAAATTACCACCATCAGCTGGTAACAAAAGAGCAATTGTGGGCACGAAACTCGCCTAGCCACGTTGAAAATAAATTAAGTACAGCTTATGGTAGAGCGAACGTTGAGCGAATTGAATGTTACAGCACGTACAACACTGGCAAGAGTTGGAAATTTGCATACTTTTAATGGCTTAACAAACAAGATGGTTAAAAAGTGAAATGTAAACAAAAAAAAGCTAAATACCGTCTGTAAACTCCCGTTGAAGAGAAATGTGCGCACGGTAGGGTCCAAGGCTCTGTCTCTCTTTTGCCGGACAGGTACACTCCGCGAGATGTTGCCAAGATTTTTGTCGAGTACTTCCTTAACCCTTGCGCGCCTTCTCTCTGCCTTAATTAGACACAGTTGTACATTCCTTATGCGGTGAAGGGCCAATCATTTGCTCATGAAGCTTTTTTTTTTAAAGGACCAAAAAAAAAGCTATTATTCACGCAGCGTACACACACACACATGCGGTGAGCCGGTATTCATACCGCAGAAACAAAATTACTTGAAAAACATAAAACAAACCTCCTTCCTTGGCTCTTTGAAAGAAAAAAATATGAAAAGGGAAAAAAAATCCAGCAGCAACTCCCAGTGGAAAACAAATGGCAAACCTGCTTTGGAGAAAAAAAAAATAAGACCTGCCATATTTCCAGATAAAAACTCTGCAGCCATCAATAGAAGCTTTGTACTGCACCACGCAAATTTGACATTATTTAGAAGGGGGGGTGTGGGGGGGGGGAGAAAAAAAATCGCAGCCACGTTGTTGTGCGTGCCGGGGACCTGAAACACCTGCTCTTTCTCCGGCAAAATAAAAAAATTAACTCGTCCAAAGTGCCCATTCAAACAAATTTGATGTCGTGCCTCTGAATGCCAGCAAACTTCCCCTGAAATCATTTGGGAGCGCTATTAACCAAACTAAGACTGAGACAACCACATTTTAAATGTACGTTGCCCCCCTCCCCTCCCCCCCCTCTTTAATGTTTACTTTATAACGATGTAGCAATGTTGACGTGCACAATTAATTGCCGACACGTGCAGCAACACTTTAGAGTAATTTTAAATGAAAAGCAAGGACCTCCAACGCACAGCGCGACTGCGCATTCTTGCGAGTACAGTGTGTGTAATATGACCTGTTATGGACCAAATGTAATGCTTTTGGCTATAAAGAATTAATAAAATACCACCTTGATTACAATTAAATGCATTGGACATGCTATACACCCTTGGTAAGTGGGCTTGCTCACGACGCGAATCAAAGCCATTTCTGCAAATTCCCTTGGGTTCACAAATTAAAAGGAAGCGAATGACAAATATATTTTGTAAGCGACATTTATTTATTTAAAAAAAAACATTATTACATCGCAAGGACGTGAGAGATGGTGGCCCGCTTGAGAAAGCCATTATCTGGCAGTTGATTGAAAGTGACGATAACGATGATGAGTAAAATGTAAATGATCACGAAATCCTGACGTTTCGCTGCAAAGTGAGACACTGATGATTTCATCTCACGAAGGAATATAGCTCATGTCATGGAAATCCAGGGTAAGAGGGACTGTGCACTGCGTCCAAACAGAAACTGCAGCATAGCCGGAGCTTGGTGGAAAAGATGAGAACGACAGGGTGAAGAGTTGGATGGATTCCGGATATCACCTTGCATGAAACATCCCAGTGATTTTAAAGCCCGGCCTGCCACAACTCAACTATGCCGGACTGCACCATTTCAGGTTGGTTACAAATCTTGCGTCACCCCTGTCCAATAAAAAAATGGATCAGTCCAAATGCAACAACAACAAAACCCCCCCTCCCCTCCCCCAACAACGTGACACCTGCAAGGTCACACAGATGTGGTGCATTAGAGTCAAAAGTGTGCCATTTTCAGCAAAGCAGCACCACGGGAATTCCAGCCCACGCTCGTTCTGCCTCGGTACTGCTAAACAGGTGTGAAGATACTCACCGAGAATCGGCGATTCTTAACGTCGCTCTGACGACTAATAGCGGCGTGAGAGCCCCGCAGCGTGGGGGGGTGGGTGGGGGGATCTGTGACAGCTTTTTTTGCGGGCGGAGGGAGAACTCCACCTTCTCCCGACAAAAGAGAAATGGCTACAATTTCGATTTAAAGCTTTCGTGACTGCAAGGATTCACCTTCTTTGGTTCTTTCGGTAAAGTCACCACGTAGAATGAGAATAAAATAATAAATTGATAAAATAAAATAACGCAATAAAATTCTCACGACGATTTCGGCCACAACACAAGCGGCCTTCATCAGGTGAAGGGACGAGACTGTGGCCGAAACCTCGTGAGAATATTATTGCGTTATTTTATTTTATCAATTTATTATTTTATTCTCATTCTACGTGGTGACTTTACCGAAAGAACCAAAGAAGTAAAAAGAGAAATGATCTGGCGCCACGGGCCCCGTTATTTGCTGTTTGGACGTGTGGCTCGACGCAGACATCGGGGGAGGAATTCGGCGGGCGCGTGGCACACACGCGTGGCACACACGCGTTGTCCATCTCCGTGGGTTTCATGGGAAACAGCTGCCGGGAGAGGGCCACGGAGCACGTCAAGCGCGCGAAAGCCAGCAGGGAATTCTTCCGACAAAAGTGATTCGGGTTCAGTAACATTAGTGAAGCTCAATTTAAATCGGCCGACGAATATCAAATGTCTCTGTTGTGAAAAATAATTTCAGTAGAAAGAAACGAGCAAATGCAATGCTCAGAAATGTATTCATGCATGTTTGGTAACCTCTGCAGAAATTATAATTCACAACCGAGTGATGCTACAATAGCAGCACGGGGAGAATAATCGCAATATTTGTAAAAGGGAATTTTATTTTTGTAGAATTTTTTTTTAAATCGCATTCATTCAACTATAATACCAATGCATAAATGAGATGGAATTTCAGCTCTTCTTGAATTTATTCGGAACAATACCTTGCCAAAAATTTGATGATAATTGCTTTGATTTCATGTTGCGTCAACAATTTACTCCACCATATTAAATAGTCATGAAAATGTAAAATTCTACTCAGAGCTGTTTCACGCCTTTTGTAAAGCAATCTCTCGCAGTAGAATAACAGCTGCACAAAAAAATAAATTGCCTATTCCAGTAAAGTGTAAAAGATTTGAGCCTATTTTCAATTAGATATGCTTTCAATACAGTACACGATATACGAGGTTTTGCCATTCGTGAATGTGGACAGGTGAACATTGAGGAAACAGTTTACGGTTAAAATTAATTTATAGTCAGCGAGAATAAACAAACATCAAATATTTTGTATAAGCCCTTTGTCAGTCCACAGAAGGATGAAGGCCTCTCCACAGTGTGTTGATCGAAACTATTGAAATGATAAACTAAATGTTTTTTGTTTTCATCAGGTAAGGCCCACTGACCTACGTAGCTCTTTTTCAGAAGCGACTTGGCCACAAATGATAGCTCAAAGAAGTGGCTTATCACGTTGAAATTTATACTGGTAGGGACGAAGTTGTAAACTGAGTGTACCAGCCTGCAATAGATTAATGTGTCCGTCCGTCCCCTTTCAATACTTTAACGAAGTGAAATCTCGTGCTGTTGGGGTGTAAAATCAGCAATAGACAGCGCAGAGACTTGATATGTCTTATTGCACCCAACAATTTGGAAGTCACATTATCTCATTTGCGAACTTCGCTTTTGGGGATGTGGCAAATTCACACACAGCCCACAGCCGAATACCGTTTGCGAGGCGAAGTTCGAAGGCACCGTGACGTTACTTTGCCAATGTTCCTACCAGCCCACCCTGCAGGGACCTGTTATCAGCCGAATACTGCAAACGCGTGTTTATAAATGTGGAGGAAAAAAACGCAGGACCCGGAGAAAAATCCACGCGACCACGGGGATAACACGTAAACTCCAAATATACAGCAGCAGGCGTCAGGGTCAGAATCAAACCCACGATCTCCTGTATACCGGGCAAGGTAGTTAACATCTCGCCACCGTGGCGCTCCCATGACGGGGATATTTGGGCTTGTTTGACCATACAGCACCACTCTGGTCAATCCGAGTGGAGAAAGGGGCCCAAAACAAGTACAGATGCCACTCTCCACGATTTATGAGCAGTGGAATCACGCACAGTTCACCAGGTTAATAAGTAACCATTATGCAGTACCTGATTGGACATTTCTTGAAGTCCCATATTGATATGAACGGAAAAATGGTTCACTAAGATTTGGTGCTTTTACAAGTAAGCATAAAATTGTGTAACCTTCGATGGACTGTATTCTATAAACAAAACGTTTTTTTTACTGCCTCCGCAACGTCACATCATGTTTTCCCAACAGCAGGACACTACAGCTCCCGCTGCCGTAATCAAAACGTCCCGTTTTGCAGTTCGAACTTCCACCGTGACACAATGATAACGCATTTCGCGCATTGTGAGTAAATCAATGTGCCAACTTTAACGGAACGCATTGTCTGTCCATCACTGTTCAAGGAGGTGCAAAGCGTGGACTCTTACTTTCAGTACCACCATCCATCCGTGCCGGCCAGTCAGAGCCTCATCTCTGTCCACCTATCTCTTGCATTCTTTCTACCGTGTATCTCCAATGTATCTCGATTTTCTCACTTCGCCATCTACGCCTCTGGCCGCCTCTTGCAATTGCCCCCTCCGTCGGGGATGGACGGTGCCGGGGTTGAGGGTGCGGCGCGTGACGTCATCACGTACGAATCGACTCGACGCGCATGACGCCATCACGCAAGAATATACGCGGCGACGTCACCGCCGCGCACGCGCACATTGGCCGCGCCGCCTGCCGCCGTGCATCCAGGCGGGAATACAGCCAGCAAAACTTTATTCTAATGCAGCACGACGTATACATTAGCAGGTTACATTTTATAACACGGCTACCTAATCTCTCACATTAACATGCTAATCTCTCACATTAACATGATAATCTCTCACATTAACATGCTAATCTCTCACATTAACATGCTAATCACTCACATTAACATGCTAATCTCTCACATTAACGTGCTAATCTCTCACATTAACGTGATAATCTCTCACATTAACACGCTAATCTCTCACATTAACGTGCTAATCTCTCACATTAACGTGATAATCTCTCACATTAACGTGCTAATCTCTCACATTAACGTGCTAATCTCTCACATTAACGTGCTAATCTCTCACATTAACGTGCTAATCTCTCACATTAACGTGCTAATCTCTCACATTAACGTGCTAATCTCTCACATTAACGTGCTAATCTCTCACATTAACGTGCTAATATCTCACATTAACGTGCTAATCTCTCACATTAACGTGCTAATCTCTCACATTAACGTGCTAATCTCTCACATTAACGTGCTAATCTCTCACATTAACGTGCTAATCTCTCACATTAACGTGCTAATCTCTCACATTAACGTGCTAATCTCTCACATTAACATGCTAATCTCTCACATTAACGTGCTAATCTCTCACATTAACGTGCTAATCTCTCACATTAACGTGCTAATCTCTCACATTAACTAGTTAATCTCTCACATTAACACGCTCATCTCTCACTTTAACATGATAATCTCTCACATTAACACGCTAATCTCTCACATTAACACGCTAATCTCTCACATTAACACGCTAATCTCTCACATTAACACGCTAATCTCTCACATTAACACGATAATCTCTCACATTAACATGTTAATCTCTCACATTAACACGCTAATCTCTCACATTAACGTGCTAATCTCTCACATTAACATGCTAATCTCTCACATTAACATGATAATCTCTCACATTAACGTGCTAATCTCTCACATTAACGTGCTAATCTCTCACATTAACGTGCTAATCTCTCACATTAACGTGCTAATCTCTCACATTAACGTGCTAATCTCTCACATTAACGTGCTAATCTCTCACATTAACGTGCTAATCTCTCACATTAACGTGCTAATATCTCACATTAACGTGCTAATCTCTCACATTAACGTGCTAATCTCTCACATTAACGTGCTAATCTCTCACATTAACGTGCTAATCTCTCACATTAACGTGCTAATCTCTCACATTAACGTGCTAATCTCTCACATTAACGTGCTAATCTCTCACATTAACGTGCTAATCTCTCACATTAACGTGCTAATCTCTCACATTAACGTGCTAATCTCTCACATTAACGTGCTAATATCTCACATTAACGTGCTAATCTCTCACATTAACGTGCTAATCTCTCACATTAACGTGCTAATCTCTCACATTAACGTGCTAATCTCTCACATTAACGTGCTAATCTCTCACATTAACGTGCTAATCTCTCACATTAACGTGCTAATCTCTCACATTAACATGCTAATCTCTCACATTAACGTGCTAATCTCTCACATTAACGTGCTAATCTCTCACATTAACGTGCTAATCTCTCACATTAACTAGTTAATCTCTCACATTAACACGCTCATCTCTCACTTTAACATGATAATCTCTCACATTAACATGCTAATCTCTCACATTAACACGCTAATCTCTCACATTAACACGCTAATCTCTCACATTAACACGCTAATCTCTCACATTAACACGATAATCTCTCACATTAACATGTTAATCTCTCACATTAACACGCTAATCTCTCACATTAACGTGCTAATCTCTCACATTAACATGCTAATCTCTCACATTAACATGATAATCTCTCACATTAACGTGCTAATCTCTCACATTAACGTGCTAATCTCTCACATTAACGTGCTAATCTCTCACATTAACGTGCTAATCTCTCACATTAACGTGCTAATCTCTCACATTAACGTGCTAATCTCTCACATTAACGTGCTAATCTCTCACATTAACGTGCTAATATCTCACATTAACGTGCTAATCTCTCACATTAACGTGCTAATCTCTCACATTAACGTGCTAATCTCTCACATTAACGTGCTAATCTCTCACATTAACGTGCTAATCTCTCACATTAACGTGCTAATCTCTCACATTAACGTGCTAATCTCTCACATTAACATGCTAATCTCTCACATTAACGTGCTAATCTCTCACATTAACGTGCTAATCTCTCACATTAACGTGCTAATCTCTCACATTAACGTGCTAATCTCTCACTTTAACACGCTCATCTCTCACTTTAACATGATAATCTCTCACATTAACATGCTAATCTCTCACATTAACACGCTAATCTCTCACATGAACATAGCCACCTCGGCACGCTCGTCGTGGAGGACGCTCGGCGATCTTGCATTATTGACATGCTAATTTCTAAATAAAGTATTAAAGCTTTCGTGACTGCATAAAATTATATTCATATTCTTAGCTCTTACGGTAAAGTCACGTTGAAGGGAAATAATAAAATATATATAAAACAATAAAAATTCTCACGACGTTTCGAACATAACACAAACGGTCGTCATCAGGTTTTGTGTTATGGTCGAAACGTCGTTAGAATTGTTATTGTTTTATATATTTTTTATTATTTTATTGTTTCCCTTCAACGTGACTTTACCGAAAGAACTAAGAATATGAATTACTGCAGTCACGAAAGCTTTAAATCATGCATAAAATTACTCAGTGTTTTTTGTCTATCTATGCTGGTATGTGCAATCCAAAGGTTGAACACGAAATTTAACACTCTTCTGAAATTCGTGGTCCGCCAGGAAGTGTCTAACTGTGTTGTTGGCCTGACTGGATGTGCTTCACATAATGTTTTTTCAGGTTTGTTGAATTCTCGTCTCTCATCTTTTTGTTGTATTTACCTCCGTGATTTGTTCTTGACACCTGATGAAGATCGCTTGCGTTGTGATCGAAACGTCGTGATTAAAATTATGTTAAAACAAAAAAAACATTGTATTTCTACATACGTGACTTTACCAAAACAGGTCCCTGCAGGGTGGGCTGGTAGGAACATTGGAATTTTTCACTTCGTTAAAGTATTGAAAGGGGACGGACGGACGGACACATTAATCTATTGCAGGCTGGTACACTCGGTTTACAACTTCGTTCCTACCAGTAAAAACAATGAGTATGCTAATTTCTGCCTGGCAGCCCTGTGATTGGTGGAAAGCCCACCACCACCGCCACCACCGCCACGGTCTCTGCCCGCCGCTTGCATTGCCATTGGCTGCTGACATTTGGGCTACGCCCATTTCAAACCCTCGACACACAGATACTCCGCTGTGACTGTGCCACCTGAAGACGGAAGCTTGCGTTGCCTCACGAAACGTCGCCATTTAACTCAGTCGGTTTTATCTTACCTACGTGACTTTACCGGGAAAAAAAATAACCAAAGAGTATGAACCCGTTATATTAGCAGTCGTCTTTTGAGGCTAACCCCCCCCTTTTTTTCCCTGATGATGACCGCTTGTGTCGCGATCGAAACGTCATGGAGGATTTTTTTTTTGTTATTTTCTTTTAACCCATCTACGTGGCTTTACCGAAAGACCCAAATATGACATGTACAGCTTACCCGGATATTCCTTTGGCGATGGGATATGCGCATTTGAAAGTCGGTCCATTATTAATGCCACCTTCGCCCGCGCACTCTTATCGAAGGCCCCACTTGGCCAAGCACGTGTGCACTGTTAACCGTGGAATGCCGCGCGTAGTCTTTTTTGTCCTCCTCCTCCTCGTTCCAGAAGCGCTGCGGAATTCGCCCTTCACCTTCAATCTGCAACCCCATGCTCCTTCGTTGTGCGACTCTAATGCCCGCTGATTAGAGCTGCTGGTTAGTTGCCGCGTCAGCTCCACTTGACGCCGTGCACCTTGGCAGCCCGTCCGCGCGACAGCTTAAGCAATCATAGCAGCGTTGGAAACGAAAGGATTGCGGCACCGGGGGGGTATATTATATTCCAAGTGAGTATTGTTTTTTCTTCATATGTGCCTTGTCAATCAAAAACGTATTGCAGGAAGCCAGTATTGATTTGTCAGATGTCGAACCGTAACACGCCTCATAATATTGGTGTTAATCTATGCAAGAAATGAGCAAAAATGTGATACGTATGCAGATCAATGAAGGCGCTCAATGTAATTTTACATCTGTAAACTATATTTTGATTTAAAGCTTTCGTGACTAATTCATATTCTTAGCGCTTTCAGTAAAGTCACGTTGAAGGGAAACAATAAAATAATATATATATAACAATACAAATTATCACGACGTTTCGACCATAACACAAACGGTCGTCATCAGGTGTGTCGGTTTGCAAAAAATTATAAATTTATTATAAATTAAAAAAAATGCATACATTTATTAATTTATTATTAATTTATGCAAACCGACACACCTGATGACGACCGTTTGTGTTATGGTCGAAACGTCGTGATAATTTGTATTGTTTTATATATATTTTATTATTTTATTGTTTCCCTTCAACGTGACTTTACCGAAAGAGCTAAGAATCTGTAAATTATGTCGGACAAACATCTGCGTAAATAATACAATTGCGCCCAATGCATGTGGCATTGTGACAACTGCTAAAAAAATTATTCTACATATTCATGCTGACACAATATCACAACTCAACCACAAATATTTCCTCTGGAAACTTAGAACTTTTTTGCCGTAACACGAGCGTATGGGCCATTTCACCCCGTGTAATCCCAACCCGTCAAACGAAAACAAATTATGAATGGGCCTTTTTTTAACCTGAGCGTTTAAATGTCATGTTTTCAAGCAATTCCTTTCGTGCTGCTAATTTAAATACTTCCAAAGACAGTCCATGTTGGAAAGTGTTACCTAATGCATGCCTATGCATACTTTTTTCAAAGTTATGAGAGCATCGCCTGGTGACATGATAATACAATGGGCAATTCGCGGCTGGGGTGTCATTCTTGACACAGACACATAAAGAATGATTATTAACTTTATTGTTTGGCCACACAGGCTCACCAAAACATAACCGAACGATGAACATCATAATTAATTCTTCTTGTATGATGTATGTTGAACTTCTCTCGCACCGTGCATATCCAACCATGGGAAAATCCTATTATCCGTGTATTGATTCACCATATAACTTGTCCTTTACACGTTGACAAGAGGAGTCCACCTGGAAGTGACACCAAATTCTTCCTCTTGTCCGCACTTATCCTTTAACTGGGAGTCACCAGAAACAGTAACCTGAACGTTCTACATTCATCCCACAATCTGCAGATTTCCACGGTGTTAGTGGGAGCAAGTTCATTTCTATTTATCCGCATACATCTACGAATAGACATGTGGATAACAGCAATATCTTCAGCAGATAAATGCACGTGATATTGTCAAGAGCGTCCCACCAACCCACATCACCATGGCCAAGAGAAGCGTCACTGTTTACGACAATTTAAATTGTACGTAAAAAAAAGCAGTACAAAGTTACCATCAGCACCAGCCATGATCGATGACCATTTTTATTCGTATCGCTGACGCTTCGAATTGGTACATGTAACATAATCTTGTAAGTTTCAGTGGTTAATATGCATCATCACCACCAACCATGATCAATCTACTGCTGGATGAAGACCTTCCCAAGCCATTTGTCACATATCTGCTATGCAAACGTCCATCGAACACCTGCACAGGAGCGTATTGCATTGCTCCATCTTCATAGCGAATATTGTTATTCTTGAGACTTTCGGTAAAGTCACATTGATAGGTTCGAAGATAATAACAAAAAACCTACGACGTTTCGATCGCAACACAAGCGTTCGTCATCAGGAAGAAAAAAGAGGGGGACAGCTGCTGAGGCAGACTGTTTTAAAGGTTTAAAATGGGTGTAGCCCAAGGGTAATAAACGAAGTGGGTGGGGCTAGTTATGTTAATGTGAGAAATTGGCATGTAAATGGCATATCAGAGGGCGACCTCCAAGGTGGGCGTGTAGGTGGCTATGTTACTGTGAGAGATTAGCATGTTAATGGAATATCCCAGAGCGGCAACGTCGAGCTCGCGAGCGAGGTGGCTGTTTCAGTGTGGGAAATTTAACCTGTTAATGTAAAATCAGAGAGCCGAAAAGAACACCTAACATCGGAAAGTGGTAGGATGGGAACATCGCAGCCAGTTATGACTGGTTGATAACGTCCTTCCAATGATTTCTCAGTTTATACCCATCTTCTCGATTGAAGTTACGTCTGTCTGTATATGTGGATGGCTTCATGAACGAATCTTTGTTGATAGCCAGTGGGTTTGCAAAGTACCTTCGTCTTGGAGATATCAATTTCGTGAGCCCACCGCATAATTTTTTTTTATCAGCCACGGCCAAGGTATTGGTCCTACCATGTTTCAGATTTGCCTTATGTTCACGAACACTGTCCAAGACATGTCGCTTAGTTTCCCCAATATAACTACTGCCACAGACACAGCTTAGTTTGTAGACGCCAGGGTATTGCATGTCAGGGATCACATCCTTCATGATTTTGGAGATCTTTTTGGTGATCCCTGCTATGTATGGCAAGGTGATGGTTTTGATTGGGTCCTCAGACGGTTATTTCCCAACGGTTTGGGGTGATAGCTTTACGGATTGTGTAGCCTGAATATCCATTCATCTTGAGAGCTTGATGTATGTGTTTCAGTTCACGGGCTAGGTGATGATGGTCGGAAATACATCGAGCTCTATGGTGTAGAGTTTTGATGAGGGAATTCTTCTGGGTAGGATGGTGGTGGGAGTCAGGTTTTAGATATGCATCCGTATGGGTGGCTTTCCTGTAGACAGTATCCCATTGAGCCATTTGGTCTCCTTTCGATTAAAACATCAAGAATGGTAGCTTGCCATCCTTTTCCACCTCCATAGTGAATTTGATGGCTGGGTGTATGGAATTGATGTGGTTGAGGAATTGGTTTAGAGCTGGTTGGCCATGTGGCCAGATGACGAACGTGTCATCTACGTACCTCTTCCACAAGGACGGACGTAGAGTGGATGCCTGCATGGCATCTGTCTCAAATTTTTTTCCATGAAAACATTGGCTACAACTGGAGATAAGGGAGAATCCATTGGGGTACCTTCAACTTGTTTGTGAAATGTTACATTCCAGGTGAAGTAAGTGTTGATGAGGCAGTGTCTCACCAGGGCCGGTACATCAGCATTCAGTCCTTCTTGGACCAAATCTTTACTGATTCAATGGTGTAAAGCACAGGAACTTGGGTTAACAAAGAGACCACATCGAAACTAACTAGCAAACAACCTAGAGATAGTGAGATGTCCTGAATTAACGATACCAAGTGAGCCGAGTTGAGTACATCTGAGGTGGTCTTACCAGTGAATGGTTGTAAGGTGTCAGACAGAAATCGGGCCACTTTGTAGGTGGCCGAGTTAATGGTGGAGACGATATGACGAAGGGGTGTCCCTTCTTTATGGATTTTTGGCAAGCCATACAATCTTACATTAACATGCTAATCTCTCACATTAACAAAGCCACCTCCGCACCCTCGTAGAGACCGCTCTCCGATCTTACATTAACATGATAATCTCTCACATTAACATAGCCACTTTCACGCCCTCGTCGTGAAGGTCGCCCTCCGATCCTACATTTAACTGATAATTTCTCGCATTAACATCACTAGCCCCGCCCACTTCGTTTATAACCCTTGGGCTAAACCCATTTTAAACCTTTAAAACAGTCTGCCTCAGCAGCTGTCCCCCTCTTTTTTCTTCCTGATGACGAACGCTTGTGTTGCGATCGAAACGCCGTAGTTTTTTTTGTTATTTCTTGTTATTTTCTTTGAACCTATCAACGTGACTTTACCGAAAGACCCAAGAATATGAATTCCTGCGGTCACGAAAGCTTTAAGTCAAGATTTAATGAATATTCTCTCAAGGCGTGTGCCCTCCTTGCTATAGCGCTGTTGTTAGCCTGTGATTGAGACTATCTGTTGGCTCTTCTAAGGACGCAAATCCTGTCCAAAACCCACTTTTCTTATAAGCCAATATGATGTACTGTATGCATGTTGAATTTCTTTGGCACCGTACATAGCCAAAATTGCTAATCGGAGGTGCGAGGAAGGACAACAAAAAAACACAAAAAGCAGTTCTCTGTAACGTGATGTCTCTATAACGTCCGTATGGAATCCAATCCATGTGATCCTCCATTTGCCTCTCGGTGGAATTCCAAGCGTGCACCTCTCCACGTTTTCATACTCACCAAATATAGTTCACCGTGCACCCTTCGGAACTCGTCTTACTTTTTCGGCCAAGGAACTTCCAAAAACCGTGCCCCTCCACTGGCTCATGGAGGAATTTCCGCGCGGCCCATGTTCCATAAGCCTGAGAGAATGGAAGACTCCCGGATAAAGTGTTAAAGCAACACATTCAGAGATGGCGCTTAACCTGTGGCAAATCCAATTCCAACAACAACGACGGAATACATTCCCCTCATATTACCCTTAATGCGGACCTAAACCCAGCACCCAAGAGACACCGACTGCAGTGTTCCACGGCGAAGTATTCCACTGGACCGTACAGCCGTACACAATGAGTGTCCAGGGAAAACATGGAGCGAACGTGTGCCTAAAGTGCCCAACTGTGTTCAAGTGGTTGGTCAAATATTTGTGTTCTTAAGCCTGTGTGATAATGGGAACTTTTTAATATTAAATTAAGCACTTGTGATTATTTGATGACCACCATTCTGATCGTGATTACGATTTTATCATGACTGCCTTTGACCAAATCACCCAGAATAAACCCAATCTCATCAAACCTCGGAAGTTCAGCAGAGCTAAAACCTGGACCGTGCTTGTATGGTCGACCACCAAGCATGATGTGTGTTATAGGCTGAGGGGCTATGCTGAGGACAGCAGAATGCAGTGCAGCAAAATCCACTGTTGTACTGTGCTTCTGTGCTCCCACACCTATTCTCCTCACCTTCTCAAACTGCACTGCACCAGCGTGGTGAAATATGGCCAAATAACCCTAAAGCACAGCGAGGGTGAGGCCCTCATCCAGCAGTGGATCGATAAAAGGCTACACACATGCACATGTGACCATTTGTTAACCAGAACCAGACACCCACGGTGTGAACTGCCATCACGCCCAGCGGCCTAGGCACTGCCACAACATTGCAACTGCCACAGGGCACATTAGCAATGTCACGCAGCCAACAACAATATTGCATTTTGAGTCATTTCTGCAACAATCTATATCCATTAGTACATTTCCAGTATGAGCCAGTGTAATAATGAATGTACATACAGCATTCACAACCGGATAGCCGTATAACTAACACTGCTACAGTGTATTAATGTGTTCACATCATATATGTAATTTAAAATGAATGCCAAATCACTAACAGTTATGTGGACCTCTTAACCCCTTAAATTTTCGATATGTTATGTGTACCAGACAACAGTATTCCAACAAGTACATCATAGCACAATCGGCCGTGTAATATCCTTACAAAACAACGTACATGCCCCACAAACTGTTCCACCACCTACAGTGACGGAAAATAGTATTTGATCCCCTGCTGATTTTGGACGTTTGCCCACTGACAAAGAAATGATCAGTCTATAATTTTAATGGTAGGTTTATTTGAACAGTGAGAGACAGAATAACAACAAGAAAATCCAGAAATACGCATGTCAAAAATGTTATAAATTGATTTGCATTTTAATGAGGGAAATAAGTATTTGACCCCCTCTCAATCAGAAAGATTTCTGGCTCCCAGGTGTCTTTTATACAGGTAACGAGCTGAGATTAGGAGCACACTCTTAAAGGGAGTGCTCCTAATCTCAGCTTGTTACCTGTATAAAAGGCACCTGTCCACAGAAGCAATCAGTCAATCAATCAGATTCCAAACTCTCCACCATGGCCAAGACCAAAGAGCTCTCCTAGGATGTCAGGGACAAGATTGTAGACCTACACAAGTGTGGAATGGGCTACAAAGACCATTGCCAAGCAGCTTGGTGAGAAGGTGACAACAGTTGGTGCGATTATTCGCAAATGGAAGAAACACAAAAGAACTGTCAATCTCCCTCTGCCTGGGGCTCCATGCAAGATCTCACCTCGTGGAGTTGCAATGATCATGAGAACGGTGAGGAATCAGCCCAGAACTACACGGGAGGATCTTGTCAATGACCTCAAGGCAGCTGGGACCATAGTCACCAAAAAAGCAATTGGTAACACACTACGCTGTGAAGGACTGAAATTCTGCAGCACCCGCAAGGTCCCCCTGCTCAAGAATGCACATATACATGCCCGTCTGAAGTTTGCCCATGAACATCTGAATGATTCAGACGACAACTGGGTGAAAGTGTTGTGGTCAAATGAGACCAAAATCGAGCTCTTTGGCATCAACTCAACTCGCCGTCTTTGGAGGAGGAGGAATGCTGCCTATGACCCCAAGAACACCATCCCCACCGTCAAACATGGAGGTGGAAACATTATGCTTTTGGGGTGTTTTTCTGCTAAGTGGACAGGACAACTTCACCGCACCAAAGGGACGATGGACAGGGCCATGTACCGTCAAATCTTGGGTGAGAACCTTCTCTCAGCCAGGGCATTGAAAAATGGGTCGTGGATGGGTATTCCAGCATGACAATGACCCAAAACACACGGCCAAGGCAACAAAGGAGTGGCTCAAGAAGAAGCGCATTAAGGTCCTAGAGTGGCCTAGCCAGTCTCCAGACCTTAATCCCATAGAAAATCTGTGGAGGGAGCTGAAGGTTCGAGTTGCCAAACGTCAGCCTCGAAACCTTAATGACTTGGAGAAGATCTGCAAAGAGGAGTGGGACAAAATCCCTCCTGAGATATGTGCAAACCTGGTGGCCAACTACAAGAAACGTCTAACCTCTGATTGCCAACAAGGGTTTTGCCACCAAGTACTAAGTCATTTTTACAGAGGGGTCAATTACTTATTTCCCTCATTAAAATGCAAATCAATTTATAACATTTTTGACATGCGTTTTTCTGGATTTTGTTGTTGTTATTCTGTCTCTCATTGTTCAAATAAACCTACCATTAAAATTATAGACTGATCATTTCTTTGCAAGTGGGCAAACGTACAAAATCAGCAGGGGATCAAATACTTTTTTCCCTCACTGTATACAGTACTTGTAATAAAAACTAGTGTTTAGCTGCTGTGTGTAACACAGCCTATTAATCCACTGTTGGATGAAGGCCTTCCCACACCATATCGGTTGTGGTGATTTAGTCGGCCAAGTTCACCACGCTGGTCAGTGCAAATTGGTGAACGGAGAGCTCAGGACTGGTTTAGATATTTATCGCCACTGATATAAGCCATGGCCAGGAATCAAACTCAAGCGAGCCACTGCACAAATGCTCCAGTCCCGAACAGGTGTGGGATATGAATTGTGAACCTGACATTTCTTCAAGAGTTGAAGTACACTTACGAAACCTCAGTGGTTTGCAGACCCACTTTGGCCTATGAAGCCAACAGCACTCCACTTAATTTCCTGGTAGAGAATCACACGTGCCAAACTGCACCACCATAAATTCAATGAAACGCTTAAAGGCGGTGTATTTTCTGTAGAGTCTTCAAAACTAAACACCGTTTAGTACTAACCCTAAGAAGGCCGTCCTATCATAATCCAAACAAATGCTAGAGTATACTTACACACGTGGTGCCTTTATGCCCTACAAGCTCAGCTCCACCCCAAGTGCTGTGCACACGACGTTGTGACATCCTATAGATTAACAGCCGCGGTGCAAGCTGCCCACGTGTGCAGGTGTTGGAACTGCATCGGGGCTCGCGAACCGTTGGGCCCAAAGTACCCAACTAGGGAGAGGGTAGGTGGACGCAAGCGGTGGACAGGGGAGACCCCGTTACATTCTTTTGCACCACGACCCATTCCAACCACACGATGCTACTGATCAACAGCTTGGAGAACCAGACAATGTAATCTGGAATCTTTTTTTTGTTTATCTATTTTGTTTACTTATATTCTCCACATGAACGCAATTGATAATGTTGTGTTATGTATTACACCGTATAATATTATGTTGAACTAGGACCGTCCTTGCCTCATAATATCCGGCAGTTCCATCAAGCCTGACTTGCTGATGAGACACTCTGTCAAAATCAGCCTAGAGTTTGCTTGCATTGAATCAATGCTGCTGAAATTATGCTCTCCCAAACGGCGGTGGGGCTGATGAGTTGTGTAAAGATGTTAATTATTTGTGTATTTATATTGAGACACATATGAAGGAGATGTATTGTCTGCTTATCTATTTTATTATTCCATGAAAAAAAGGTCCACAATACATTTCACACTGCTTAGAATTGTTGTCTAATATCGGCACTAACTTTGGCTTTATAATTTAAGCAGCCAGCACATCAAACCATAGCCGACCGAAACACACATTAACGACCAATTGTGTTATATTCTTGCTGAGAAATTTTTTTGGGATCCAACGTATTCTCCAATCGGAAATGTCACAATTCAAAGGTTGGTATCTAGAGGTACAAACTGTGCCATGAAACTTTCTTTATTGTAAAGGAAATGAAATGCTACACCACATTGTGCAAAACATAAACGATTGTACTAATTCCATCCAATTACACATGTTTGAGTTCTGCTTCCACTGTACATTCCAAAAGTTATTTTTATTATGGTATTTCAATGTTCTTTGGGTCTTTCGGTAAAGTCACGTAGATAGAATAAACAAAAGTGAATAAAATGAAAATGATAAAAAAATAAAATTAAAATTAAAAAAACCACTAATGTAGACTGTAGCCTGGTTCTTAACCTCGGTGAGTGTACTGGCAGTCTATAATGTAGACTGTAGCAATGGTTATTAAACTAAGTGAGCGTACTGGCAGTCTATAGTCTTTGGTTCTTTTGGGAAAGTCACGTAGAGAGAAAAATAATAATAAAGTAAATAAAAATAAAATCAAATAAAAACAAACACCACGACGTTTCGATCGCAACACAAGCGGTCGTCATCAGCCTCTAAAGGCAAACTGTTTATAAAGGTCTAAAATGGGCGTAGCTCAAGTGTCAGCAGCATGGGCGGGGCAGCTTATGTTAATGTAAGTGATGGTAGTAGTGGGCAACGACGACGCTGGTGGTGGGCTTCCACCAATCAAGGGCGACTGCTAGTGGTGGTGGTAGTAGTGGGCAGTGATGGGCCCGGTGGTGGGCTTCCACCAATTAAAGGGCTACGGCTAGTGGTGGTGATAGTAGTGGGCAGTGATGGTCCTGGTTGTGCACTTCCACCAATAAAGGGCTACTGCTAGTGGTGATGGTAGTAGTGGGTAGTGATGGTCCTGGTGGTGGGCTTCCACCAATTAAAGGGCTACGGCTAGTGGTGGTGGTAGTAGTGGGCAGTGATGGGCCCGGTGGTGAGCTTCCACCAATAAAGGGCGACTGCTAGTGGTGGTGGTAGCAGTGGGCAGTGATGGGCCTGGTTGTGCGCTTCCACCAATAAAGGGCTACAGCTAGTGGTGATGGTAGTAGTGGGCAGTGATGGTCCTGGTTGTGCGCTTCCACCAATAAAGGGCTACTGCTAGTGGTGATGGTAGTAGTGGGTAGTGATGGTCCTGGTTGTGGGCTTCCACCAATTAAAGGGCTGCCAGGTCTAAAATGGAAACATTACAGCCAGTTAAGACTTGAAATGGTTGATAACGTTCTACCAGTGATTGCTGAGTTTGTTACCATCTTCTCAGTTGAAATTGTGTCGATGTATGTATATATGTATGGCTTCATGAACGAATCTTTGTTGATAGCCAGTGGGTTTGCAAAGTACCTTCGTCTTAGAGAAATCAATTTTGTGCGAGCCAGCCGCATTAAAATAATGATCAGCCACGGCAAGTATTGGTCCTACCATGTTTCAAATCTGCCCTATGCTCACGAACACGGTCCGAGACATGTCACTTAGTTTCCCCAATGTAACTGCTGCTGCAGATACAGCTTAGTTTGTAGACGACGGGACATTGCATGTCAGGGATCTTGTCCTTCACAGATGGGATCAGATAACGAATTTTATGCATTGTATTCTTTCGGTAAAGCCACGTAGATAGAAAAATAATAAAAATATCACGACGTTTCGATCGCAACACAAGCAATCGTCATCAGGTGAGTTGTGTGAAAACCCTCCCCATAGAGGTGGTTAAATCTTGACTTAAAGCTTTTGTGACTGCAGGAATTCATTGAATATTAATTCATTGAATATGAATTCCTGCAGTCACGAAAGCTTTAAGTCAAGATTTATGTACTGTGTCAAATCGGACCTGGATCTTGTGTTTGTGATTGGTGGAAGCCCACCAACCACCAGTACCATCATTACCCACTACTACCATCACCTCTAGCAGCAACCTCCACCGTCAACAGTGAGAGTGTGTAAAGCGAGGTGCAATGATTACCTGGCAGCCCTTGAATTGGTGGAAACCGACTAACCAGTGCCACCGTTGCCCACTACTACCATCACTTACATTAACATTAGCTGCCCCGCCCATGCTGCTGACATTTGGGCTACATCCATTTTAAACCTTTATAAACAGTTTGCCTTTAGATGCTAACCCCCCTTTTCCTGATGACAACCGCTTGTGTTGCGATCAAAACGTAGTGGTTTATTTTTTATTCACTTCATTTTTATTTTTCTATCTACGTGACTTTACCGAAAGAACCAAAAAATAAGTCTACATTATCGACTGCCAGTACACTCACCGAGGTTAAGAACCAGGCTACAGTCAACATTATAGACTGCCAGTACACTCACCCAGCTTAATAACCATTGCTACAGTCTACGCTACAGTCTACGTTATAGACAACCAGTACACTCACTCAGATTAAGAACCAGGCTACAGTCTACATGAATGGTTTTGGTTTTTATTATTTTATTTCTTATTATTTGTATTCACTTTATATTTTTCTACGCGACTTTACCGAAAGAACCAAAGAATATGAATTCCTACAGTCACGAAAGTTTTAAGTCAGTATTTCAATGTGTTGAGTTGGCGCAATTGCGCAGTACTGCACTTTGAATCTGGCTGACCTGAGTTTCATTATCGGCCATGGCTGACATCGATGGTGAAGTATGGTCAAAAACAGCCCCCATGATTGAAAGATGTGGATGGGGAGGCCTTCATCCAGCAGTGGATTGACGAAACGACAGTACATGTACACAGACCTTTGTAAGGATTTACATGCAATGCTTGGCAAAATCTGATGAAGGTTAATCGTACTTCACCCTGGAAAGCACTGGATCACGTGACCCATCTATGTAAGGACCTCTCCTCGATCAAAACAAATGGTAAAGGGCTCTTGAACATATGAAACCACTAAAGAGCTCTCAAAAGCAGCCACTTTCAGATGCTCCACAGCAACACCGATGGAAAATAATCGCACGCACGCACACACGTGTGTTATGAGTAATACTATTTTTTCATGAGTAATGTGATACTACTCTCGTTTTTTGCAACCTGTTTTTGAAAAAAAATGCAACATAGTTGAACAGATGCATTGTTAATTGAGCCCACGTAATTCCACCCTTTTATTCCACACCAATGTGGCAAATATATGTTTTTGTACTCTCTCCCTCTTCTTTCATTTAATTTTTGCACATTTACCGTTTCATCGTCATGGTAAAGTAAAGCTCACGCATTTCTTCTCTGGATACTTCAGGCTGGGGGAACATTTAATAAAAATTAACAGCCCTTGTTACTTTTAAAGGCCACATTTGTTGTTTACCTCCGTCTGAAAAGGCTTAATGCAGGACTGGGTTGGCAAGAAGAAGTCTAGGGTGATGCCAGGGGGCCTGCCAGGCAGCTGTGTCAAAGTTTTTGTTGTGAGGGTGCCCAGTCCCGCGGACTTACTTTGGTCTGGTTACCTAGTCAAGGTCTGGCCCCCAGCTTGTCCAAACAAAAATCACGTGCGCCCACAAAAAAAACATCTGGTGCTTTGCTTCCCTTGTAAGCAATATACACGCGGTATATCAACAAGTGTTTGTACAAAAAGCACAGAGCCTTTTTGGTCCACTTCCTTTCATGATGCACTTTTTTTGTAAATGATTGACTGTGTCCGGGCTATCGTTAGCCTGGACACAGGAACTGTAAACATCAATTGTGGAACGTTTATATATATATAAAACTATTGTACTAATAACCATTGATAAACACAATGCGCTTCAACATTTTACTCGGCGAGTTGATTTTCATTTTTAAATCGCCGATTATGTCCATATGAGGAAAATAAAGGTTTACAATTCAGTATTAAAAAATAGCACTACTATCCGTTGTACAAGTTCATATACTATTTAAGAAAATGCTGCCTATGGCTAAATCATCCAAATGTACCCGATCTCGTCAGATCGCCAAGCAGAGCTGAGCGTGAAGTGTTTGGATCGGAGATCACCGTGAATGTCAGGTTATCGGCGGCAAACAGTGGGGCAGTGTGGTGGACCAGCAGAGGTGAGTGCAGCAAAATCCCCTGTTGGGCTGTACTCATATGTCCCCCGTCTTCACCAGCTGCATTCCCTAACATGGCGAAGTATGATTAAGTAACCTGCATGGGCCGCACATCATCATAACGACTGACTTCAACACAGATATCAATACAAACGTAGGTACATGGTAAATTTGCCATTGGAGCAGGGAACGAGGCAGGAGATTGTCAACATTCACAGCCAGCAGGGTCATGGAAATACATAACATATTTTTTTTTTTAAATGGAGTCTTGATTATTGGCATGGAGAAGCCAAAAACAGAGCAATAACAAATGCAATCGATTAGAAAATAATCAAAGGAAGGCGCGACTGCAAGTCGCACTTACAATTTTCCCCACGAAGAAAGGACAAAACTAATTACCGCACTCACAAACAACTTAGTTAACATCAAAAATACGGTTCAGAATATTGCAGAATCGAGACTGATTCTAACAACAGTGACAATCCCTACGGGAGACAAATTATACGGATGTCACCACTATCGGTGATTAAAATAACTGCTTTTGTAATGGGCAGTACATTGAAAGCGAGGCAGGGGAGAACTCGGAGAACAAGCTGTAAACGCAACTAAAAAAAGGAAATCGGAAAAGAATTAGAATAGAAGGCTGAGAACACGACCAAATGCCAATCAAAGATAAGTCTGGCAAGGAGATCTGCTCTCACCATGGCTATCAAAAGGGATAATGTGTGGGTCTGATTTCCAAAGGAAACATGCATATCGTATGCATAACACGCAGTGCAGTAATACGCTAACCTTTCATTTCAAATGCAATGCCGTACTCATGGAAAGCAAATACGCAGTGCATGGTGGCCGAAACACAATTACCACGGTGCATCGCCAACATGTTATCTGGTGGTAGCTAGTGAGCCCTGCTGTAGATCACCATCACTTGAAGAATTTGCTTTTGTAAATGTACGAGTAGACAACCCGTTGCTCTGCAACGAAAAATAATAGACAGCTGTCATTTCCACACTCTTCGCACATTCCTATACTTGGTGCACTAAAAAGTTACCTGCTTTTTAACGTCATCAAAATCCAAAACAATACGCATTGTGAAGGGTTTTTCATCTTATCAAAGTTTGCATTGATATTCAGGAAAAATAATGACATTCACAGCTCAAGTTGAAAAGTTAGAGTTAGTTGTCGCTATCTATTGAACGTCTTCCGAACGTCTTCCGCCGTTTAATTTCAGCTCAATGTTGATTTGCTACGTAGAAAACCTTGTTTAGTCGTCAGCTAGTTTCAGTGTCAACATTTCGCAGACAGAGTTAAATTATAATTCTATAATCCGTACGATAAACGGTGTTCTTCATAATCAAGGTTTTTGGGTTAGATAGTGTAAGTGTCAATGTGTCGTAACCCTCCACCGCCTGACACAGCCCGTAGGGTTTGTCACACAAAATAAAACGTGCCAATGGTAGTTACTTCAGCCCACCGGTGTGTTGGAGAGTAAAATCTACAACATTTATAATTTTAAGTCATGGCGATATTGCTATACAGTTTGTGGTAACTGGGAATGAACTTGCATTTTAAGAAAGAACTTAAATTTTTGTATATTCCATAACGCAAACCAGTCAACCCCTTACCAGTGCCCACCTTATTACAGACCATTTCAGACCTTATTGCTCATCCCGTGCCCCTTATAAATCTCAACGTTCATCCCACAAAGTCCCATCACAAGGTGAGAAACACAAATTGACGCGCAAATGCTGCCCCGTATTGAAACGGCTGTACGCCGCATGGGCGTGAAAACAATACGGGTGATAAAACACACAGTGTGGACCACAAGCCACGATCACGCAGGGCAACAATTGCTCGCGCTCTACGATTTAACTTTTGTCAATGCTGCCCTCTGTCAGCTCCATCGGCACACGGATCTCACCTGCGAACATAGCAGCCGGGAAACTGGCGAAACGGGGCTCCCATCCGCGCAAACGAATAAACAGGTCCCTGCAGGGTGGGCTGGTAGGACAAGTCTTCTCTGCGCTGTCTATTGCTGATTTTACACCCAACAGCACGAGATTTCACTTCGTTAAAGAATTGAAATGGGACGGACGGACACATTAATCTATTGCAGGCTGGTACACTCAGTTTACAACTTCGTTCCTACCAGTAGGAACGAGTCTCGCCGCCGTCGGATTAGCAACGGTGGTGAGACACTGCAACGGGGGGGAAACACAACGACGAATCGAAATATAATTCGTGCGAAGGCAGGAGGTGCAACACCGACCGAGTAAACTCGCCCGTCGGATCTCAGAATGCGAGGCAACATTGTGAGCCTCATACTCTTTTGTGTTTTTTTTCGGTAAAGTCACGCGTAGGTAAAATAAAATAAATGAAAACTAAATTATTAATTTTACTCCAACAACTAAATTAATAATAATAATTTAGTTGTTAATTAATAATTTAGTTCTCATTTATTTTATTTTACCTACGTGACTTTACCGAAAAAAACAGAGTATATGCATCCTAGATTTGAAGCTTTCGTGCCTGCAAGGCTCCATACTCTTTGGTTCTATTCGGTAAAGTCACGTAGGTATTCTAGTAGTGGTATTCCAAACTCCCAGGGTGGTGTATTATCATCTTGTGCTAATCCCAAGCTTTGTCAGTGGTGCCTTTCATGCTAATTTCCTTTGTCAGGGCGTTTGCTGTTGGCCCCCCTCACAGCTTAAAGGGAGGCGACCAGCGCTTGGCTTTCTTCACTCCAACGCTGTCCGCTGGACAGGCTGGTCCCTTCACCTGATGAAGGCCGCTTGTGTTGTGGCCGAAACGTCGTGATTTTTGTTGTTTTATTTTTTTTTACCTACGTGACTTTACCGAATAGAACCAAAGAGTATAGTATATGAATCCTTGCTTCAAATCTAGAATTGTGAGCCTCGAAAGCACTCGGATTGTGCGACCAGCAGGGCAATGCCACGGGGTTGTTCACCAGAGGCGGCTTCAGAGCTGTGTGGTTGTTTTTAATGCGCTCGTCAGCAAAGGGCAGTGCAGGCAACCCCCATAGTTGTGCTGTACTTCTGCGCCTCCTTCTACGCCATGCCTCCCACGCCTTCGCGAACGCGCGCCGCTAAGGGGCCGTCCATAAATGACGTCACGCGATTTTGGAAGATTTTTGACCCCCCCCCCTTCGTCACAAAAAGTCAGACCCCCCCCCCTAAAATATGACGTCACAAAGCTCTGCCCCCCCCCCGCCCCCCAGAAAAATATAAAACATGCTTCAAATCACTTTAAACTATTGTCATTGTAGTGTGTATTTAATGTGGCGCTGCACTCTGATGTTGTTGGAGAAAACATTTATTAAAAAGTCTATTTAATTAAGTAGAACGTGTGGTCTACATTTATTTAAAGTTGCGCATTTTGATGTGACGTCACATTTCTCAACCCCCCCCCCCACCTCGTCACACATCGTCACAAATGTCTGACCGCCCCCCCGCCCCTAGGTGCGTGACGTCATTTATGGACGGCCCCTAACCAGCGTGGGGCAGTATGGCTCATAAAGCAATTCCCGGGTGACCCGCAGGGCGTTGAGTAGGAGGAGGGGTGGGGGAAAGCCCCTTCATCCAGCAGTGGATTGACAACAACAGATCCGTGCATGTGCACGTACAGTCGCAATGCATTTACGACACGGTTAGGATTGCCCTGCGCTCGGCACACACGGAGCAGGACGGGCAGTGAAGTGACCGAGGTATGGACGCGACTAACAAATGTGCTTGCAACGTGGGCAATGCAAGCGGCACATTTACATGGGGAGCAACTCACCGCTGTCGCTCAGAGAACTCTTCTTGCCCCGACGGCTGCGAGTTGAAACTCTTCTCGATCCAATGTGCCTCCCCCCCCTCCCGCCAACTCCCAGCTCGGTACGACTGAAATCACTTGGTTCTGCCAGATTGGGTCAGGGTTCGATTAGCCGTGAGCATAGAGACATCGACCAACGGCAGTCATCGTGGATGGAAAAACATCATCACCTCCCCGGGCCCCCTCCCCCACCTCATACCATCAACCACACCACACAAACTCCTGGCCAAACTCCAGCAGTGTGAGCTCACGAGCTCTGTTGTAACGGCAGTGGACACAAAACGCCAACAAACAAACAAAAAACCGAGAGAAAAAAAACCGACACTTCGCGCAGGGAGACAGTTTGCAAAGTTAGCTCCGGAGGGCGAGTGGCTCATATTCGTGCAAGCCTAAACTCGGCCAGAAACATTCTAACAAAATGTTCCCTGGCAAAGGGCGACGCGCGGCTGCTATGTCGGTATATTTAAGCAAACATCCCATAAACACTGCGGTGATAAATAAAGGAAATAAGTGTCCGACGTTCGTCAAAGCGTGCTTTTAAAGACGTCACCTGCTTGCAGGGAAAGCAATTTCCTGTGATAGGTGGCTGTTTCGCACGTGATTGTAATTAAATTATTGGCGTTACGCTATCGACAGACATAAAGATGAAGACGTGTTTTCGAGATCCTACGCAGATTAATGACATACAGTAATTCAAACTTATTATTGAAGTGGGCTTTGGCAGCGCACGTTGTTCGATGAGTTGATGATCAACGATTGGGAATTACGATGGAGTGGCAGCCAAAAGTAGGAAACGTGCACAGGAAGACATCCCACCCAGCGAGTGCTAGATGTACTGTTGCTAGGCAGGGCTGTGAGCGATAGCTTAGGGAGGTCTTCAGCACGGATGCTGCTGCAGACACCGAGAATTATAAGGTTAAATTTCGATTTAAAGCTTTCGTGACTGCAGGGATTCATCTTCTTGGCTCTTTCGGTAAAGTCACGTAGAATGGAAATAAAATAATAAAAATAAAATATAATAAAATAAAATAAGATTCTCACGACGTTTCGGCCACAACACAAGTAGCCTTCTTCAGGTGAAGGAACACAACTGTCGGGACGACAGCGCTTCAGTGAACGCTGCTAAGATTCGCAGCGTCTTTTAAGCTAGGTGGAAGAAGTAAAGCGCCTTGACAAAGGAGTTTACATATCAAACAGGAGAATTTAGCATTGAAATTGCTGTGTTAAAGTGTTGGATCAGCAGGGTGTTAAAGTCAGAAATTAGCATGTAACTGGGAGATTAGCATGATGTTAATGTGAGGGATTAGCATGTGACTGGTCACGGAAATAGCTATGTTAAAGTCAAAGTTTACATATCAACAGAGGCCTTTAGTATGTGGATGCTAAAAGACTGCAACTACCCAACTATCATACAATTAAATGATGTGGAAAAAAACTAAGTATAAACTACATCAATATAATAAATGTACTCAATATATTCCTCAATAAGTTGAGCTATTAACATAAAGTAACTGGGTATACACTACACTATATAATGGATACCATATAGTAAACTAATAAAAAACTGAAATATAAACTACATCAATGTTATCAATAAACTCTATATACTCTGCAATCAGCTGAGCTAATGTATAAGTGGTTATACATTACAATGCCATATGGCGAAAAAATGGGTGGCGGTTTTTTCTTTTCAACGTTAGCACCACGGAAAGCAACCAGCTTTGTTCAGACGGACGAGGCCATCCATGCTCGGAACGGAGGAGGGGGGAGAAATAGCCACGATGCACTGTTCTGTCCTGTGTTGCGTTACAACTATGTTATAAACTAGACTACTATACATTGCAATGTTATACCTTCCAATCTAAACTACATTGTACAATATCGTATACACAGCCCAATGTAAGCTCTAACATTCTGCATTATATTGATGTCTCCAACTAAACTGTTTCCTACATTAAACGATTATACACCGTAATATACACTGCCATAGACAAACCCCACCCTTGAATTATACAATGCGTTACTATACACTACCCTATACTTTAGACTGTAAAATATTAGACTTGTAATATTACACTATGTATTATTCTACCAACCCTACTGTATACCACACTGCTGTATATTCACTATACAATTACGATACTATATATTGCCTTATGAATTATGTTAAACATTACAATGTTATACTATTTATTATTATACAACATACTATAAACCATACCATTGACCGTCGTGTGAAAGGTATTAAGAGGCAGTGCCAGCGAATGGACTGCGGTCTGAAGGTCACCGTAAAATACAATCAATTAAGAACCGAAATGGTTTATAACGTCTTTCCAATGGTTACTAAGCCAGAATCCATCTTCTCGGTTGAAATTGTCTCTATGTTTGTAAATGTGGATGGCCTCATGAACGAATCTCTCATGGTAGCCGGATGGCTTGCAGAGAACCTCCGTCTTGGAGAAGTCAATGTCATGTGAGCCCACAGAATTATAACAGTGATCTGCCACGGCTGAAGTGTTTGTCCTACCATGTTTCAAGTCTGCTTTATGTTCACGGATGCGGTCCGAGATATGTCGTTTGGTTTCTCCAATGTAGCTGCTACCACAGAGGCAACTTAGTTTGTAGACGCCCGGGTACTGTATGTCTGGAACCACATCTTTTACAGACGGAACCAGATCACGGATTTTATGTACTGTGTTGAATCGGACCTGGATCTTGTGTTTATTCAAGATTTTGGAGATCTTTTTTGTGGCCCCCGCAATGTAGGGTAAAGTGATGGTTTTGAAAGGCTCCTCAAGAGGGTCCTTCTTCATGGTTGGAGTGATAGCTTTGTGGATTGTGTAGTCGGAGTAACCATTAGCCTTGAGAGCTTGGTGTATCTGCTTGAGTTCACTGGCAATGTGTTCCTGGTCGGAAATGCATTGGGCTCTATGGTATAGAGTCATGATGAGGGAGTTCTTCTGGGATGGATGGTGGTGCTAATCCCTCACATTAACATCATGCTAATCTCCCAGTTACATGCTAATTTCTGACTTTAACACCCTGCTGATCCAACACTTTAGCACAGCAATTTCAATGCTAAATTCTCCTGTTTGATATGTAAACTACTTTGTCAAGGCGCTTTATTTCTCCCACCTAGCTTAAAAGACGCTGCGAATCTTAGCAGCGTTCATTGAAGCGCTGTCGTCCCGACAGTTCTGTTCCTTCACCTGAAGAAGGCTACTTGTGTTGTGGCCGAAACGTCGTGAGAATCTTATTTTATTTTATTATGTTTTATTTTTATTATTTTATTTCCATTCTACGTGACTTTACCGAAAGAACCAAGAAGAATTATAAGGTTATTTTAAATGTACCGCTTTCATGTCAACTATATAAAGAAACATGTTCATTCATGGTAGATGTGGCCATAATGCGCATTCAGGTAACAAGAATCCAAAAGAAAATTTAAGTTCCAAAAATTAGAATTCTTGTCACCATTTTCAATTGCTTAATTGTATATAACTGGGATGCGTTTCTATATTTCAGTTTATAAAAACAATCAGTATGGTAAATGCAATTTATTGTTATCTGAAATGTAGTGTTTTGGATTCATCTGAAAAAAATGACATCACAGCATCATGTGACATTACATATGCCATCACTTGAAGTGATTCACAGTACCTGCAACATCACCTGTGGTGAAATTTCGATTTAAAGCTTTCGCGACTGCAGGGATTCATATTCTTGGTTCTTTCGGTCAAGTCACGTAGAAGGGAAACAATAAAATAATAAAAACAAAACATAATATGATAAAATTCTCACGACGTTTCAGCCACAACGCAAGCAGCCGTCCTCAGGTGACTTTACCGAAAGAACCAAGAACATCAGCTGTGGTTACAGACGGTACATGGGGTGTTAGAGAGCACGCGTCTTAGTGTGTGTGTGAGTTTGTGTCACACTGAAGACTATTCAACGTCGTGGATTCAGCCCATTGTGGTTTCAAGCACTATTCTCTCTCCGTCTACTACAGCAGAAGGAAAGCACAAGAGAAACTGTACGTCCGCTTTATCGAGCTATATTCTTTGGTTCTTTCGGTAAAGTCACATAGATAGAAGAAAAATAATAAAAATAAAGTGAATAAATTTTTTATATAAAAATAATAAAATAAAGTATGCATTTATCGAACTAGTCAATGCATATGATAATAATAAAGAGGCCAAGCCTTTTGGTTCTTCACACATATAGTGGCAGGAAATTCCAAAACATGAAATTGGGCCTTCATGATGCAGGGTAAAGCTGTGTATCCATAATGCATTGGAGACTCTATTGTCTTTTTAAATTTATTTTACTTTGATGTATTTAAGTACAATGCTCTGCTGTATTTATAAAACCCCAAAACATCCGAATATGAGAAATTCACAAAATTGAGCATGAACTAATCTCCAGTATGCAGTGATAACCAAAGAGCATTGTCTCACAAAACAAAGTGACAGAAGTGATTTCCTACATCGTGGCATCTCAGGCAAAGCCGCAACAAACACTTGGTTGAGATTCATCTGGGATGGAAGTGGGCAAGATCTTGGCAATTAACATGCCAGGTCAAAGGCGTATTTCAGGCTTAGTAAAACACCCATTAAATTAATTGAGATTGAGGGTTTGGGTAGCTGGGAACAATGTCGATTTTGAATAAAGCAACGGATCATAAAAAAAACATCCATTTCGTGGTGCATTACCCTTCTATTTAGGTATGTATGGGTGTACATTTAACTTTCGCACTCAGCCAACCGTGCTAATCGGAGGTGCGGGGCGAAAACATGTTACTTAGGTAACCGAGTGGCTAAGAGGAAAATAATTAGAATAGAAATCAGAGAACACAACATCAATGTGATTGAAAATGTGGGACATGGCCAGGTGGCTCAGGAATCAGTGTGCTGAGCTGGCACCGCTGGGATATGGGGTTTGAAAAAAGGCAGCGGGCCATGATTAAACGTGATTCTGCAGTGTATTTGATGGTCTCAGCCTGGTCACCAACGACAACACAAAACGTTTCATCCCTAAAATTCAGATACTGATATAAAATAACCAAATAAATGCTTTACTATATTCTTTTTACCAGTATAATGATCAGGTCACATATGCAAGATCTTTCCTCACTGTCCTGTAATGTCATGACTATTGTAAAACCTTAACACTTGAAAGGAAATATATTGACCTCACAAAGCACAACTGTGCTGGAACCTAATTCATAAGAATGCATTCCTTAAGTTAGGCCATTCTTGTTAGGAGTGTAAGATCAGAGTACAATTAATGCACAAGTTGCTTCCATCCTAATTGCATTTACGTAATTAATCAGTGTGGGGGCCGTGGGGCGTATGTCAAAAGAGCGTGGTGGGCGTTTTTGCCCCCAGTAGTAATGAGTTTTCTCATTCTCATAGGGGTGTGCTAACTTTGTTACATACAAGCCAATTTGTCAGAGAACGTTGCTAGGCTGTGGCCCAGATACTATCCCTCGGGAAACTAGACAACAATTGGTTAAGACAGACAGACTCTGGTCTTTGACCTCCAGTGCAATATTGATGGTTCTCTGGGGCTTTTCAAGACACTGCATCAATATAGCAATCAGTTACATCAGCCCTGCCTGGCTCAGCCTTGAATTGCTATGCAGTAGTCCCTCGATAAACGTGTTAATACGTTCCACAAAAACGATTGTTAACCGAAATAACTATTAATCGTATTTAGGAATTACATGTTTAAAGAAAGCAGAATTAAAACAAAAAACACGATGTAAACAAAGCCAGTCGAGGTCTCAACGCTCATAAATTGGCGTCGATGATTGGCTGAGGACATGTCTCAGCCCAACTTACGAGCGCTTGGATTGGCTGAAATTGGTGCCCGCTCATCAATATTTTAACGTCAATCGAAACCTATGGGAGGTTAAACGTTAACCGAAAACCCGTTAACCGATGTCACTGTTAAAAGAGGGACTACTGTAATACATGTCCCTTTTAACCTCATAATCTGCTGACACAATGTGTTTATTTCAGGAGTTTTTGTGATGATTAAAATGGTATTACAATTACAAACGTTTATTTAATACAGTGTCATCTCTCCTAGTGTATTACTAAAGTAAAATGCTTCTTCAACGCGTTGATGTGGGGATGCTATGGAAGGATCATTTTCGTATTTATCCATGCAAATTATTTATTTGATCTGTGTGGAAAAGTGTATACACAAGATACTGTAATAGCAAATTTGCACATGAACAGGTTATGATTACGCAAAGGATCAGATGATATAAATAATTCGGTAATACATACATTATGGGCAAAACAAAAGTCCTGTACAACTTTGCTAAAACAAAATAATTGTAGGAGCGACACGACTAGAAATAAAATAATATATGTAAACCTAGGACAATCACTGAAGGTAGATTGAGATGAAAATAATGAAATACAGATCCAGAATGGCATACTTTTGATCAAATAAATTAGATAATGAAAATCAATAAACCAATGTGCCTGAAGAAGTTTGCAATGCAGTAATTGCATGTTTTATGCTTTGACATATTCTCTACAACCTGAAAAGTATGCAAGGAAGCACAGATGCCTCCTCGGATTTAAATGAGACAGAAAGAGGGACACGTTGATATGGTAAATGCAAGTTAGCGGCATCGTATTTCCGATGAAGGAAAACAAAATGGGCTTGGGAAGGACATCGCATGGTTGGAGGAATGATGGCAGATGGACAAAACTGGTGACAGAATGGCAGCCAAAGGAGAAAATACAGGCGAGGATGTACACCGCGGATATGGAGCTCATGTGCTGGATATGGATTATTACATCGCAAAACCGTGGTGGATTCTGACAGCATGGAAGTGACCTTTATTCAGCAGTGGATAAATCATGGGTGATGACCACTCTCCAGTCCTGTGTATCAGTTTCACTAATATGTGGTGAGAGGAGGCATGGCGTAAGATGATGGGTGAAGGAGTTGTTGGATGGGCTGATGGGTGGGAGTAGTGGAGGAGTTGGGATGTGATGGGTGGTGAGGAAGCAATAATGGTGAGTGGTGAAGAGGATGTTTTTGAGGGTGATGGGTGAAGGAGTGATGACGAGGCTGTCATGGGAGCCACGATGGCGAGATGTTAGTTCAGTTAGTTCAGTTCAGTTAATTTATTTTGGTATAGCCCTGTGAACCATTCGGCTCTTGAATCGGGTGCAACCACAACAAAAACATGAACAAGAAACGTCTTAAAGTGACTACGCACAACAGAAAAATCCAGGAAAAAGCAGCAAAGTCTTCCAGAAAAAGCACCGCGTATCAACGCTGTGTGCAAAATCCCAGTGGGATGCAAGTCAAACAATAACAACCATAAGACAATTTATATTAAAGTTACCAGTCTAACTCTGTGTACTACAACAAACAAATACGGCTAAACCAGAACCTTTTCGAAATTACCAAAATAAAGTTCTAAAAACAATGTAACAGTGATCACAGGAACTGTGATTTCCAATTTAACAATAAACGATATACGTGACATGTACGACCAAACGTTGCAAGCCACAGCATCACTCCTGGTCGTGGGTTCGATCCTGACCCTGACGCCTGTAAATTTGGAGTTTGCATGTTCGTGAACAATCTGAATTGTTCACGAGGCAATTCAGATTTAGATTTACAAACACAGACACAATGTCAACCGAGAGGATGGTTTCAAATTAAGCAACCATTGGAAAGATGTTCTGAATCAAACCAAACATTAAACAAATTTTCAATGGTACAGTACATTTTTTCAAGTAGTGGTATCCCAAACTTTCGCAGCTGCTTAAATTCCCTTTTCACACCATCAATATGTAAACTCCCCCCCCTCCCCCCCTCGCCGGTCTGCACTTGCTCCCCCCCTGTACATCGTTAATCATGCTAAGTCCGCCAATTAATTTTTATGCTAATTCCTTTTGTCAAGGCGCTCTGCTTCCTCGCACACAGCTTAAAGGTCGCGGTCTGAGCTTGGCTGTGTTCACTCCAGCGCTGTCCTCTAGACAGTCTGGTCCCTTCACCTGATGAAGGCCACTTGTGTTGTGGCCGAAACGTCGTGAATTTTTATTTTTTGTTGTTTTATTTTTTACGTGACTTTACCGAATAGAACCAAAGAGTATGGATCCTTGCAGTCACGAAAGCTTCCAATCTAGAGTTTGCATGTTCTCCCCGTTCGGCGCGTGGATTTATTTTCTCTCCGGGTCCTCCGGGGTTTCCCTTCACATTTAGAAACACGCGATAAGAGTTTTTGACCGGTATACATCCTCACGCTACGATACGCCACTTCCTTGAGCTACCATTTGTGGCCAGGTTGCTCCTTAGAAAAAAAATTGCTATGCAGTATAGCTCAATGGGGCCTTACCTGGTAAAATAAAAAAAACCCGAGTAATAATAGTAAAAAAAATAGTAAAAAGTGGTTAATGCCAAATAAGCGAAACCGACCAGCTAGAGCCATGAGGGGGCGCCAATCTGGAGGCGAGAGAAGAGGATTTGGGCTCATCTTCTTTGGTTCTTTCGGTAAAGTCACGTAGAATGAGAATAAAATAATAAATTAATAAAATAACACAATAAAATTCTCACGACGTTTCGGCCACAACACAAGTGGCCTTCATCAGGTGAAGGGACGAGACTGTCTGGAGGACAGGGCCAGTCTCACCTGATGAAGGCCACTTGTATTGTGGCCGAAACGTCGTGAGAATTTTATTATTTTATTTTATTAATTTGTTTTTTTTATTCTCATTCTACGTGGTGACTTTACCGAAAGAACCAAAGAAGATGAATCCTTGCAGTCACGAAAGCTTTAAATCGAAAGGATTGGGGGTAGATAACTTGTGCTGTTTGTTTCTCTAACGTTCTTTTCGCCCCTTACTGGACATCTGTGAAAAAAAAGAGCTTTATAGCTCATCGGATTCTTCCAGTATAAATAAAATAAATATTCTGATCATCCGACGCTAGTGGGGTCGGAGCAATCCCAAACAAAAAAATTGAAAGCCAGTAAATCCTGATGTAAACGGGAGCAGAAACACACACAAAAAATTTCTCCCCGATCAAACCGCACTTTTTTTTGTCAGCATATGAGATGTGTTAGCGTTGATACCGGGTTCCTCGTTGTTATTGTTTGAAAAATAAATATAAGTTCGTGGTAATAATCACGCGTGACTTCTGCAACACGCGCTCATCCTCGGAAGTGTTTTAAGTCGCAGGCCGAGAGCCAGCCGGTACATTTGCCAGCACAAACCCAAGATCGTAATTTAAAACGCCCTGGGTTTGCGTGTGTCAAATGTTTGGGCAACTCTTCCCTTGACCCAACTTGGCCGGGGTTTCTATCGATTAAGAAACCAAATGGCGACAGCACTTTATACAGAACTGAAGTTGTCTTCGATATCGGATGGTGCCCCCCCCCCCCCTTCGCCCCCCCCCCCGCCTGCGATACAAGACGCAAGACGCACGTGTCGTGTACAATAAACGAAACGCGTTTTTTCCTGCAGCCGAGCAGCAGCAGCAGGCTCGGCACCCGTAGGTCACGTGGGGTCACGCGTCGACCTTGCGTGAGGCCTGTCAGATACAGCTTTTTTTGTTGTTAAGGGAAAAGAAACAGCGGCAGTAATCATACGAATTGTCACGATCGCGGTTGTTACAATAACAGCGTCGACGATGTGGAAATCCGTGGTGTCGCTGGGACGCGGTCTCCTGCTGCAGTCGCTGAAAGCGCCGGCGGTCAATGAGGTAAACGACTTCGCCCGTGGAGCGGGCCCAGACTATTACAGTCACGCACTGCAGTGCACAACACCGTCACATTACGTCGCTGTTTGCTGTCGGTAAACTAATACGTTCGCATTCCTTTTTTGCGAATTCCACTGCTGGATGGAGGCCTCTCCCGCGCCGTGACGGTCACATACCTGTCAACCCAGACGGCTTACCCCGTATTCGTGTACAGGGAAATTGAGTTTGCAGGTGCGTGCGGCGTGTACAGCCGTTTCAATACGGGCACAAGCATAACGCCCATTTGTGTTTCTCCCTTTGTGATGGGACTCTGTAGGATGAACGTTGAGATTTATAAGGGGCACGGGGGTGACCAATAAAGTCAGAATTGGTCTGTTATTATAAGGTAGGACGCTGATAATGGGTTGACAGGTAAGCGGTCATCATGGGGGATGTTTGACCATTGTTTTGCCGCAGTGGTCGGTGTGGGCTGGTGGTGTTCTCACCGATTCGTGATTGTCTTCAAATGTATTGACTTATAAGAGTGGTCTACCCGCCCACTCTGTACTGCCATCATCAACCTTGATCCGTCCACTGCAGGATGAAGGCCTCCGCAAGCAGTCATCGATGCAGTTAATACATAGTCCTTCCATGTAACAGTCCATCAAGCACCTGTACATACGCTAATGTCATCACTCCATCTCCACGGTATACGTACTCGACCGTGTTCTCCTTTGGCTCCGTCTTCAGTCTCGACCAAACCGAGCAATGACGTGAGATGTATACAGAGCTAATACACTCTAGACGCGTAATTTCATGACACAAGCGTCAAAGCGAGCGAGAATGTATCTAATCGCATTACACCGTTCTCTTTAAGATAAATAATAAAATGTACGAGACACAACCAGAATCGTGATTTGAAGCTTTCGTGACTGCAGGGAATCCATACTCTTTGATTCTTTCGGTAAAGTCACGTAGGTATAAAATAAAATAAATCACGACGTTTCGGGCGCAACACAAGCGTCCGTCATCAGGTGAGAAAGCAACCAGATGGTTCGAACCAGAGAGTGCAAACGAGCAGATCAAACGAAACATTTATGTAGCACAACACCGGACAGACAGTAGATGTGCAACAGATGTACAGACAATAGACGGTAAATACAAGACAGAGACGATGGTACAAACGAGACAAATGATCGATTATAAGATCGAAACGTGAGCTCGTTATGCTATTGTGGATCATATTCTTGGTTCTTTCCTTCTACGTGGTGACTTTACCGAAAGAACCAAGAATATGAATCCATGCAGTCACGAAAGCTTTAAATCAAAATCTATTGTGGATCGTTAAATTAACCTTATGGTGGGGCCACCGGGGCCCCATAATAAGCCCCCGGCTCTCGCATAAACATTATATTGTAAACATTATAATGTAACGGAAACTTTGCTCTCTTTCACCAATAGGTTTGAAGGATGGTGGCAAGTGTTGTCTTGTTAAACTATGCCTTTAAAACTGAAAACTACTTACCTGCAGTACCTCTATTTAAATACACTATCGAAAACAGAATTTACACCCCTCTGTCAATCGTCGTGTTTCTCAGTGTGGATTTGTGAACACACTTTGTAAACAGTACATAAATAGTACGCGTTTTCAATGCGCTGTTTATAATGTAACAAGCGCTTATACCGATGTTATTCTACAGAGTAGTGGGTCGCCGCTCCTCTTATCCGCATTGATACGAGCGGTATGTGGGGACTATGGCTTAACCGCAATAAAAAAAACCTATCTGCACAGATGCATACGGACAAGAGAAGTATTATCAAACAGGAGGAATTAACGGTGCAACGTATCTCATCTGTTAAATATCTGCAGGTAATAGGATTGTCATCGATTGATCCTGGCTGAAGACATTGGTAGGTCACAAATAATAATGAAGATAAGAGAGCAGTTTCACTGTATTATGCATACCGTTATGACAGATAAAGGACTTAAGTCGCGTAGGCAGTTTGAGCAGCTTTGGATAAGACTTATGATCCTGCCCATACACGAGCATGGAGTGAGTGCATTCGCTTGTTCAGCTCTTCTGCGCATTCGTCCTCACTGCTGCTGCGCTTGGACATAACAGAATGATCCGCGCCAGGTGGGTCGCGGCGTTTATGTGGCACGGAGTCGCCAAAACTAAATTAATTAATGACGATTTTGACTTCCGTTTTTGTGGGACCCCAGGGTCCCGCCATAAGGTTCATAATGTCTATATAGTTCACCGTCACAGCACATGTCGAGAATACCACCCAATAACATTTCAATAGGCGAGTGCGTGCTGTCAAATAATACATCTAATGAATGAAAGTAGATGCAATTAATCCTAAACAATAGTGTTAATACAGAACTTGTATACGGCTGACAGAAAGCACATGTATATGCCATGTTATTTCGCCGCTGATGTTAGCCGTGGCCGAGAAATGGAACTCAGGTGACTAGTTTTTTTGCAAAGTGCACTAATGACTGTGCCACCGCTGGAGCAGTTACAAATGTAAGTGTTACAAGTTAACTCAATACTGCACAGTGAAGCCTGGAACGAGACTTTTCAGACTTTTTAAATATTGGTGATGTGGAGGCATTCAAGAATAACCGTTTGATTCGTGTATACCGAGCGGTCACTGTTTGCAATTCCACAGCTCAACTTTGCTGCCACTCTATTGCCCCATCTTACATCGATTGGTTTGACAGTACGAACACTAAAGCACTCGGCCACGCGTGATCATTACTGATGATGAGAGTACTCTACTGCCCTTCTTTCGACTTGCAGACGGTGCTGTCGAAGCCAGGAGTGATGTTGGAACAGAGGAGAAGTCACTATGTGGACTGGAGGATGCTGAGGGACGTCAAGAGGAGGATGATGGCAGCAGAGTACACAGACGAGAGGCTACGCATCAATGCCCTCCGCAAGAATACCATCTTGCCCAAAGAGTTGCAGGTGCAGCCCCAAAGCACCGCGATGCATCGCTCACAGAATTTTGTTGTGCCAGCCTACTTATAAATTACCCAGTTATGAATATTCAGTTGCAAGTAATCTTAACCCTTAATACTTCCAAGTGGTGAGATTAAAATGTGACGGTAGCCCATTAAAACATTGCGTTTATCTTCAAGGGAGATGTCGGTTTAAGTACAGCAATACTCTTATATAATCGCACAACTTTAACTATCTGTGATAAACGCTGCACTTTCCGTCGTTTTCATGCAGGGGGCGCTGCAAACCCACGCGCCCCCTGCATGAACGACGGAGGCACAGACGTTCGATTACGTTGGAATCGATCTGCAGACGGCGGTCTTCTCGCACGGCCAGCAGCTCCGTGTCTCCTTATCTCGATCCCGCAATCCCAAACAGGCGAAAGTCCGCATCGAACCGAACCCCCAGCAAGGCCATCTACTTACCGACGAGAGAAAATTCACATGAAATCTCGTTTTCAATGAAGTCTTCCAGATGTAAAATGATATACGCTTTTAATGAAGAAATAAAATGATCCAATTAAAAACAGAATACAATTCAAAGATGTTTCATTGAAAAACTTCAAAACGGAGCATCGGGTGCTTGCGTCATTTGTGTGCAATTTTTTGCACACAAACAACGAAGGCCAGGAAAGTCACAAAAGTCAAAACCCCTAGTATATATTATATTTGTGAAAGCAATACTTCAATTATACATCGTACTTGTATTAACATATATTTGTAACGTACTTTACCAGTATTTTGACCTTTTCAATGTGCAATGTGTCATTGCCTCCTTTTGCCTCACCTCTTGAATGCGTAGGAAGAAGCCGACAAAGAAATAGCAGCGTTGCCACGTGACAGCTGCCCTGTGCGCATCCATAACCGCTGTGTGATGACATCGCGGCCACGGGGAGTGAAGCGAAGGTGGCGTTTGAGCCGCATCGTATTCCGAGACCTCGCGGATCATGGCCAAATGTCAGGCATCCAGCGAGCCATTTGGTGACCAGCAGAGGATATAACGGATGTAATCATTACTATGGCCTTTTGCAGTCTTGCAATTTGAGGTTTGTCAAACTTTTGTTTGTACATTGCACCTTTTCAATAAGGCATCACCCAATCTCTAGGGAATGTTAACTTGACTTAAGATGCTCGTTATAGGACGTTTAAATGTTAAACAATCTCACATGCAATTGTCTGCATTGTTACATTTTAATGTTTAAGTGTCAGAATATCTTCATGTAAAATTATGTAATAGAAGACTGGAGATCATCCTTAGTTGACTGTGATAAAAAAAAATCTTTCATTTGGAATGTAATGCCATTGTGAAAAAATGAGTGTGACGGTACAAATAAAAATGTATGATACTTGTACAAGAAGACAATGCAAATGAGGGTTTTTGTAAACTTTATTTTTAGATCACATTTTAGTGAATTTATGGGAAGGACATTATTTGCTAAATAAATAAAACATTACAGTATTTTGACTCTCCTGTATTTTAACACCGTAGAAATATAATACAATAAGAACTAAAAACACATTCAACAAAGCACTACACCATAAAGTTTCACTAATATGACGAGAAATGGTGTTTGGAATGTGTCTAATCTGCTTGATAAGCAGCAATGTTATTGTCCAAATATAGGACTGAAAAGTAGTTGGTATTCCAGGGATTGAGAACTTTAAAAAATCTGATGTAAAGTATTCAAATAGACAACAGCAACAATATGCATAATTTACAAGATAGAATTTGCAAATTAGAAAAAAACTATGTCCAACCTGGTTGGGTTTCTGCAAATGCTACTTTCCACATTCAAAGCATGAAAGTGCAATTGACCTTTCTGTAAAGGTGTTAAGAATTGTGAATCTGTAGTCAGGTAATTATAACATGGTATAAAGCAGACTTCCTGGCCACATACTAAATATGTTCTTATAAGACTACCACAATTAATTGAAAATTGAACAAGACGCTGGATTTCTAGCATCACCAAAGGGCAGTAATATTTGACTGAGGTACAGTATTGAAAACTACTGTCAAGGTCTTAGATTAAAATGCAGCAGAAACAGAAAATTATTCGAATTCATACCGAATTGGTAACTGAATAAACTGAATTGCCTATTTCTGAGCGGTATGAACTTTTGCAGGCCCAATGAATTTTCACTAGTGCAGGATATCAATGCTTATTAATGATCATAATTCAAAATTAACTTGGTATTGATTGCTACTTACTACTTTAGCTTGAGAATGGAATGAACATTACATATTCATTTCTAACAAGCTTATAAATCAGTGTTTGTGTCATGTAAACAGCCCTTTTGACAGTAATGCACTTCAATTTCAAATTAACAAGGCCATGTTAGGTTTGCAACATGAAAAAACACATGCTAAACATTTTACAAAAAAGTTCACATTTTAAAGTATATCACCACAATACATCTCTAACTATAATATAAATACACATTTAACATTTTATTTGGCCTAAAGAAAACGTGAACAAACTCGTGATTTAAAAAAGGAATCATGAAGCAACTTTACTGTATTGCTTTTTATCTACTTTTTTATCTTGCTGTGGTTTAAATAGTGCTTTAAAAAAATACTCCACCTTATTAACCAAAGCAATTTCCAATCACTATACATTTTATACCATCTTAATTGCACTTTGCAGCACAAACAGGACAATACCGCTGCCAGTTTGTAATTTCTTCTCATCTCAATAAGGTCCCACTTAACCAGGATACAGATTATCTATATGCCACTTGTAATTTTTGTGAGCGTATTTTCTTGTGTCCGACTGCTGTTGTTGCCTATGTGGTAGTGTGTAAATTGTCATGCCCAGCCCAGCGTCTGTTTGGCCAGATAGAGGGCGCCAAATGGGCGCAGCACAAGCTGGAGGAGAGATGCGTTACAACATGTGGAGGTGATTTTACTTGGACTTGCCGACGACTGGTCCTAGTGGTGTCAAACTTTGCCTCTTTGGAGGAGGCTCGTGAAGGATGGTACTGGGTCGTTGGAGAGGCAGTCGCCCTCCAACAACGGAGGGCAGACGAACGATGTTCATGACGAGCGGAGAACCGGGTGGTTAAAACAGCAGACTTGTACGTCGGGGAGCACAGATGGTATCTGCCAGTCATCTTAACTCAACACCTGGGTCTTCCTCATGACCTACTAACGAGCCTTCCACGCTTAATGTGGACTCAAAGCGCACCTAGCCTGGCACCTGCACCGTCGTAATGCCATCACCACTTCGTGGCAAATGGCAGCTTCTGTTTTGTGAGAGCAGTGGTGCTGTGGTCTATGCACTGGCCCATGAACTGAGCAACCTGAGATTGATTCCCAGCCATAGCTAACAAACGTGGCAAGTACAGCAATATCTGAATGGTCCTACCCACTGCCACCTCTTCACCAACCCACATTAACCAGTGTGGTGAATTATATTAAAAACACAACATACATGGCATGATGGAGAGGGCTTCTCGTCTGGATAAGACTAAATTATTAACGCATGTACTGTACATAAATGTACTATAGCGTTAAATACTCCACAAATATTCTGTACCACTAAATAGTACAGTACATTTAGGACAGTTGAATTATTTTCCGATTACATCACACATTTAGCCAAACTTGCAAACCCATAAGTGGCAAAACATGCACTGTACTGTGTATACAGTGCCTACATTTCTGTATACATGTGATAAATCAGAACGGGTTATATAAAGCAAACACCAAACCGACTTCAGTATACCGTATAGTGCTCTCATTGGGCAACCTCAATAATATACATTTTGCATACAGTACATCATTTATGCTGATGCATTGGGGTATTTTTTTAAGTCTAGAATATTAAAAGCCAGTTCACAACCAACGTTATATATACTGGACATGTATGCAGGATATGTACATTTATTTATACATACATGTGACAATACTGCCTATGAATTTGAAGGAAATGTCCATTAGTAACAGAATAAAATATTTAATATCGTAATCCGTTTTATTATTTATATTCGTACTAATTATGGTCAATGTGAAATGTTATTGTTTATACTGTAGTGCAGTATTCTTCAAAATACGAGAAACATAGCAGCATACTGTAGTTTTATAACGCCATCAAAAAGTACAATTGGATGTTTATGTAATCCAGGCTTTGTAACACAGTAATGAATACAGCTAAATGATATGATTAACCAACAACTGCTGGTGATGTTGCGCCTCAAACAAATATCTGGACTGCCAGTCTAAGAAACTCGTTCATATGTTTAATTGGCACATCTCAAAAAATAAGTATGAATACTAATTTACATGTGCGTCACAATACAGCATCGCCGGTTAGTGTAGAATGTGGTTTTATCCTAAAAATATTTGAATCTTAACATTAAAAAATGTACAACGAATATATATTACAACAGAACACATTGGGGACAAAATAATATAAAAATAACTACATCTTTCTAGAAATCACAAACATGGTTGCAATTTTCAGAAACATTTTGAATGGAAGGTCATATTTATGGATACACATTGAAATCAAAAGGAAATCATTCTTATTCCTAAATAAAACTTCTGAAATTCCCTGCCTGACAAATCCGTGGCATGTCACACTGGCTCAACAGGCTCCACAACAATGATTGTGCACCATTTAAATATAACGTCCTTCACTCACACAAAATACATATCGACACAAACAAAAACATGGCAATATATAAAACTCAAGGTCCATCAAGTGGTGTGTTCGCCTGAGCCTGGCTGTCCTGGCCACATATTGTAGAGTGGCGAGTGAAGCTGTCTCTCCACATGAATTTCTTGCCACAACACAGGCAGCTGAAGGGCCGATACCCAGTGTGGGTCTTCATGTGCCCACTCAGGTGGTGCTTCATCTTGAAGCTCTTACCGCAGATACTGCAGGAGTATGGCCGCAGCCCCAGGTGCATGCTCATGTGGCGGTCGCGCTGGCTCCTGTGCGTGAAGCCCTTACCGCACTGGCACTGGTAGAGCTTGCAAGCCGATCCTGCTTGCTCAGGCCTTGCCTCTGCTTCGCCTCCGCCCTGCTGGTAGCTGTCGGCGGCCGATGCACCTTCTGTCACCGTCGACTGGCTCTCTCCATGCGCTTTCATTCGGACCTCTGTGTCATATATGTGGGAACTGACACCGTAGTAGTCCTTCTGCAAGAGTAAGGCATATCACGCGTACAATTGCACTTTGGAGCTAGAATGTGGATTTACGAATACATTTTGGATGTAAAATATCAGATGTAAATTTTATGAACGTGTGCACTTTGCTCGTGAACTGGGTTTTGCCTACCAAGTGACCATGATATGAGGCCCTCTCGAGCTGTTCATCAAATTCTTCGTGGGAGCCCGGTGCCGGCTCTGTGAATGGATCCTCCACTTCAGAAGAGCGTAGAAGGTGTTCAACGACACCATCTTCAGAAAAGCAGTTCTCGTCGTGGAGATTTGCATCATTAACATACGGGCTGCCCAATTTGTGTTCGATTTTTTCTGTTTTCACCTGAAATCCACAATTTTTCGTCAATGAAATGTATAAGATGTCAAAGATTCACAAGGTGGTGAGGAAATAAGTCTCCTAATGATGCAATGAAATATTAAGAGTTACCTGGACCCACTGTCGCTGTGGAATAATACTGGTTGGGATGTGTGGAGGCCTTCCTTGCACTTCACCGAAATCTGTACGGACCTCCTCCAGCTCCTCCTGGAATGGATACTCAGTGCTCTCTTGTCCCACAGAGGAGTTGCTGGAAATATTTTCTGCCTCATTGCTCAGAGACATTTCACACTCCTTACTCTCATTCTCCTCATTGGCATAGTTCGTTTCTTGTTCCCCATTCCCCACTGTAAAGCCAAAGGGACATAATGATGCATCTAAAATAAGAGTACCCGTTATAACTTTTCTATCTACTTTATGTCTTTAAAACGTAAAAAAAAAACATTTAATGTAGCCTACTTTACAACTTTAAACTATGCTTAAACATAGGCACTTAGACGTTATACAGACACCTTCCACACTTCCTCATTTAGTTAAGCCTGTTCACATGTCAAATTAATATTTTCACACAACTACACTGGTCGACACCAGGGTTGCATATTTTATTACATTGTTCATGAGTCATGTTCAAACACATGTGCAGGTCTAACGGTAATACGACACCTCAGACACATACACGAATAGCGAAATAAAATGTTACCTTATGACTCAGAAGACAAATCAACATGTTACTGCGTGTCCCATCGTGGTGTCGCAACAAGGTGTGAATGTAAAGGGTGGCCAGACTTAATGGGTGAACTGAGCAAACCAAGCAAGTATGCTGAGTGGAGGTGGCCATGTGGTTCAGAGGTCAGCACTGAGCCAGCACTACCAAGATCCTGGGATCAAAACAAAACAGCTGTCTGTAATTAAAACGAGGTTGTCAAGTGTAGAGAGTTGATAGTCTCAGCCCCACCACCAATGACTATACAAAAAAACCCACATTCCCAGTGTCACAGTAGACAGGGAAGTGCTACCCCTTTTATGTAGAACAGACATCACTTGAAAGGATCTTAGAGATATAACTGTGGTATCCAATTAAGTGGGTCGTTCTTTACATGAAGGGTTGCACTGCTGTGACATTCCAATGGATACTTCGTATCATGATGCGATGCCAACAGCGCAATTGTGACAGGGAAAATATTCAAGGGCAGTATCGTTGAGTGTAAACTGTAATTTCTTACCGGCTGCAGAATGCACCTCTGGATTCTCAGGTGCACCAATAAAGTTGCTACTACTGGGAGACTGCTCCACACTACTACGCTGTCCCTTGCGCCGGTTTGAAGAGGAGGAGGTAGAGGCAGGTCGATGCGTCGCGCGCGCCATGTTCAGTAGCTCCGTGCATCTGTCGACCAGGTGCCACATCTGCAGAAAGCTGGCGATGGTGAGGCAGGCCACCATGTCGTCTGGGTGGAGGCTCAGGCGGCCTGTATAACAGGATGTCAGCACCCCTTCAAAGGCCCGTGCACTCATGACATCTGGCAGTACGATGCGACTGCAGCTTTTTAGTAGCACCTGACAAAAAAAGTGTCACCACACATGCACGGCCCTTTGTCAATCCTCTGCTGGATGAAGATTCCGCACCCTATTCAGTATGTGGGGGTTATTTGACATACTTCACTATACATGTGAATTCCGTTTCACCATTGTCTGGACCTCAGAAATTTGGATGACCACAATCATCAGATATTTGGAAGTGAGAAACCGCGTTTTTCTGACCCTGGATAAATAAATTCACAGACAATCAGGTCACATATAAATGGAGTTTGACTGTACCATACAACCATGGATTTTGCTACATTGGCCTCTGCTGCCAATAATGTAGCCCTGCAAGGTGGTGGCCCATCCAAGCACTGCCCAGGCTAAACTCTGCTTGATTTTCGAGATTTGGCCCGTTGCTAATTAAAATGTCAAACTAATTTCTTTCGAACTGCTTTTTGTTTAATTTGCTGTCCTTCCCCCGCACCTCTGATTATCATGTGAAAGAAGTTCAACGTACATACATACGTCATGGGTCATCACAAAGCCGCTCGCAAATTCTGGTGTACTTCCAGTTTACTTAATTGGATAAGAAATTATAAATGTACGTTTAGATTGCTGAACACAAGCCAAAAAACGTATGCAAAGCAGCAATCAACTTGGCGCTAATGCTCGTATAGCAAATAAGAGCAGGCACATTTCTTGAATTGGCCATGGTTAGGTAAAATTGAGAAAATATACAATGGGAATTTCAAAGTTGAACAATGTGACGAAAGGTGAAAGAGATATGTTTTTCCTTGAACACAGGATCGATGGAAATATAATTATTTGACACCGGTGGAGCTATTAAGGTGTGAAGTTCATAGCTCAGAATGAAACACTATGGGGATATGTTCAACGCTTTCATCAATATATGGCTGGATGAGGTCTTCCTCATGCTAAACAGGTCATTAACCCTACTTCATCATGCTGGTCAAAGCAAGTTTGTGATAATGGATTTTGCTGCACCGCCAACCACTGACAATGTAGCAGAGGAGCATTCGCAGTCTATAGAGATTTCATTATGCATATTGGCTGCCTATTCATTCACTATTCAGGCTCAATCCAGCTTAGATTCCAATCTCGGACAGGTGTATTCCAGGTGATTTGTTCCAGAGGCAGATCTAGAAACTTCCCAAATTGGTTGAGGACGGTGGTCCCAGAATCTATCTCTTTTTAAAATCAGGCCCTGCATAAAAAAAGAGTCTTCCATGGTAAATAATTAAATACCAATTTTTGAGGTCTTAAGGGGAGGAGAGGGGTCATCCCCATCCCCCACCCCCTTACCCCAAACTCAGATCCAGATTCACCACCCGCTCGTTCGCGAGGCACAACTCTACCCCAACGCGATGCAAACTTCCACTCCACCTGATCACAGAAGTAGGGCGAGCTCGCGGCGAGCACGGCGCGGTGAGCTCGGAATGTGCGACCCTGCACGCCCACGGTGAGGTCGCACAGCTGGCCCTCGAGCCGCTGCTGGTTGAGGCGGTGCACCACGGCCTCGCTGAAGTGTGGAAAGTCGACGAGGATCGTTCTGCTGTCCGGGGCCATCGTAGCACCATCCAGCACGCCCCGGTCATAGGCGCTTCCCTGCAGCAACAGAATTGAGAAGTGGAACGCAAACCCTCCTCCCCCACCACCACCAGCCCAGCACCGTGGGAAACAATGCAATTATAGGCGTCAGCCGAGTGGCTTAAATGGCATATAACTAAGATTATACATTTGTTTACATATCTACGTGTTAAACAATACAGTAAGGGTACTTGCTGCTGCATTTGGTGATTAAATAATGTACACATTAGGTGCGTTAAATAAAAAAGGAATACCAACTGCATTTATTTGCAATAATCTGCAGGTAATCAAAATGCGAATTAGCCAGCTGCAGGAGTGTTAATGTCGCTGTGATGGTATTTCTGGAAGTATTTTAATTAGGCACTGGTTGACAACCGTGTCTGTTAAAGTGTCATCACCCTCTAATATGAAATGTACGTCCCCACTGTGAGTTACGATGATCAATTTGTGCACTTTGTGACTGCACCGAATACAGTGATCTAACGAGCAGACCGATGGCTTTCGCAGTGCTCCATACACCTGTTGTGTACTACAATGCGTGTGTCTCATTGCCTAATTTGTTTACGAATTGAGGTCAATCGCTGCAGTAGCGGCCCAGCCGTAGACGCGAAAGCAGTAAGCTCCATTCAATTAACACGTCATTTGGTGCAAACGAAACGAGTCCGCGAGCGGATAAAATCGTTTAAACGACTAAGCACGTGCGAAACATTCGCGCTTATCAAAATAAACACGCCGATTGCGCTAAATGGGCCAATTAACTCTGCCCAAAAGGCGCGAATAATGGAACCCTGGGCGCTCTGCACTGTAACTGCACGGGGAAATGTCGCAAAAAAAAGGGGCCCGCGTGTGGGGAATTTCGCGCATTACAATACGGACAGCAAACAGCATCGCGTATAAACACACAGGGAACGACGTCGACGTCGCCGCTTGTTACATCGCTTGCTATATATCGGCGCAATTGCTCGACCCGCGCCGTGTGCGCTCGACTCGGCGCGTTTTGCGCCACAAGGCAACCCTGCCACAAATCGTCGGCACTGCCCCACTGTATTTTGGCACGGGTCAATTTTATAAACCGCGCGTCCACTCACTTCAATAGCCACGCCAGGGTTTTACGTCAATCTCTAAAGCGCGCGAACAGCCGCCTCAAGCGTCACGCGTTGCTATCGCCACCGGAGCCACCCTAACATTTCACCGCGGCGTTTAACTAACGTGTCGACTATCCCCACCACTGCCTCTGCCGCCGCCGCCGCTCTAGCTCAGGCCGCAACCACCACCGCCGTTCGCCGCCTAGCAACGGCCTCTGACCGAACAGCCGTTTGCAATTCCCCAGTTCGGATAGGGCACCCCCCCCCCCACCTCCACCGCGGATCGCCACTGCGCCCAATCGCGTTGTCGCATGCAAATTGCTTTCGCGCTCCGGCGGGGGCGGGGGGAGGGGTGGGGAGGGCGCGGGGCCAATCGGCGCACGAGGCGGGCACGGGGGGGGGGGGGGGAGACGCCGGGCGCTTATGTGCAGTAGGGTTTTGTGTAAAATCCTAACGCCCACCCCCCGGCGCGGGGGAATGTAAACATTGGTGACGTCACGGGCCTTGGCCATATTCGTTCTCGTACCGGATTATAAGACGCACGCCAAAACTTGATTTATATATATTTTTTATTTTATTGTTTCCCTTCTACGTGACTTTACCGAAAGAACCAAGAATATTTATTTATTTTGTTGCTGCCCCGGCGTTAAAAAAAATTCCCCGAAGAAATAAAAAAAAATCTGGTCCAACACTAAAACTCTGGTAACAGGTTTATAAGGCGCGCCCACATTTAATTAAGGCAGAACAAGGCATGCATGTACTGTTCACGCTTTTCCTGATGCTTTCCAATGAAGGAATGCAGAGAGCAACATTTGGCGATTTACTTCGGACCGATTTATTGGACGCTGACCCGTCCCTACTGGACATATGTGAGAAAGAGCTTTATAGCTCATCGGATTCCTCCAGTATAAATAAATATTCTGATTCTGAGACGTCCAATTGCTTTGAGCTTTGGCTGAATTGCAGATACAGTGAGGGAAAAAAGTATTTGATACCCTGCTGATTTTGTACGTTTGCCCACTGACAACGAAATGATCAGTCTGTAATTTTAATGGTAGGTTTATTTGAACAGTGAGAGACAGAATAACATGCAGAAAAACGCATGTCAATAATGTTATAAATTGATTTGCATTTTAATGAGGGAAATAAGTATTTGACCCCCTCTCAATCAGAACGATTTCTGGCTCCCAGGTGTCTTTTATACAGGTAACGAGCTGAGATTAGGAGCACACTCTTAAAGGGAGTGGCTCCTAATCTCAGCTTGTTACCTGTATAAAAGGCACCTGTCCACAGAAGCAATCAATCAATCAGATTCCAAACTCTCCACCATGGCCAAGACCAAAGAGCTCTTCAAGGATGTCAGGGACAAGATTGTAGACCTACACAAGACTGGAATGGGCTACAAGACAATTGCCAAGCAGCTTGGTGAGAAGGTGACAACAGTTGGTGCGATTATTCGCAAATGGAAGAAACACAAAATAACTGTCAATCTCCCTCAGCCTGGGGCTCCATGCAAGATCTTACCTCGTGGAGTTGCAATAATCATGAGAACGGTGAGGAATCAGCCCAGAACTACACGGGAGGATCTTGTCAATGAACTCAAGGCAGCTAGGACCATAGTCACCAAGAAAACATTTGGTAACACACTATGCCGTGAAGGACTGAAATCCTGCAGCACCCGCAAGGTCCCCCTGCTCAAGAAAGCACATATACATGCCCGTCTGAAGTTTGCCAATGAACATCTGAATGATTCAGAGGACAATTGGGTGAAAGTGTTGTGGTCAGATGAGACCAAAATGGAGCTCTTTAGCATCAACTCAACTCGCCGTGTTTGGAGGAGGAAGAAATGCTGCCTATGACCCCAAGAACACCATCCCCACCATCAAACATGGAGGTGGAAACATTATGCTTTGGGGGTGTTTTTCTGCTAAGGAGACAGGACAACTTCACCACATCAAAGGGACGATGGACGGGGCCATGTACCGTTAAATCTTGGGTGAGAACCTCCTTCCCTCAGCCAGGGCATTGAAAATGGGTTGTGGATGGGTATTCCAGCATGACAATGACCCAAAATACTCGGCCAAGGCAACAAAGGAGTGGCTCAAAAGAAGCACATTAAGGTCCTGGAGTGGCCTAGCCAGTCTCCAGACCTTAATCCCATTGAAAATCTGTGGAGAGAGCTGAAGGTTCGAGTTGCCAAACGTCAGCCTCGAAACCTTAATGACTTGGAGAAGATCTGCAAAGAGGAGTGGGACAAAATCCCTCCTGAGATGTGTGCAAACCTGGTGGCCAACTACAAGAAACGTCTGACCTCTGTGATTGCCAACAAGGGTTTTGCCACCAAGTACTAAGTCATGTTTTGCAGAGGGGTCAAATACTTATTTCCCTCATTAAAATGCAAATCAATTTATAACATTTTTGACATGCGTTTTTCTGGATTTTTTGTTGTTATTCTGTCTCTCACTGTTCAAATATACCTACCATTAAAATTATAGACTGATTATTTCTTTGTCAGTGGGCAAACGTACAAAATCAGCAGGGGATCAAATACTTTTTCCCTCACTGTACACCGTCTTCAAATTAATATTTGAGGGCAGTACAAAATTATATGGTCCATAATTTGGCGTTCGCATCCACAGTCGCACACAGAAGTATTATATTTTCCACTTGTGCATGAGATAGGGTTGCCAACTCTCACTGAAGCTTTTCCGAGAATTTGTGTTATTTATTTTTGAATCCTATTAAGATCTCCCAGATTACTTTCAATAGTCAACGGGGGATCGATGCCAATTCCGGTAGACTCCCGTCCAATCTGGTAGGGTTGGCAACGTTAGTATTGGGAGTCCACATCTGTGGTATCAGAATATTTATTTCCTGGAGGAATCCGATGAGCTATAAAACTATTTTACACAGATGTCCAATTGGGGCGGGTAAGTACAAAAACTTGATAGTCGTGGAAACTTGATTTGAAGCTTTCGTGACTGCAGGAATTACTCTTTGGTTCTTTCGGTAAAGTGACGTAGAAAGAAAATCAATTCAATAATAGAGTACGATGTTTCGATTGCAACACAAGCAACCGTCATCAGGTAGAACTAAATTTGAGAGAGAGACAAAACATAGACACGGAGACACAGACACACAAGCAGAGAGAAACAACACAGACATACAGACACCCAATGCCTCTGTGTCGAGGCCCTAAATAGAGAGATGGGGGAGTTTGGGCAGAGAGAGAAGTGGGTCTGCTGGTGGCTGCTGCTGGAGCAGAGAAATTAGCATGTCAATGAATCCACCCCGAAGCAACCGAGGAACAGAAGAAGATCGAATGGCCCTATGAGAGCCTAGTACATTTTTAGAGAGATCGTAATCAACCAGGCTATGCGTTAACTGTGTGTTAGCCGACTCTGTGTTGCATTACATTACATTTCCAAAAGATTTGCTAAATTTCGTTTTCTCAGACGGCCTATTTCTCTCTCTAAAAATGTACCAGGCTCTCATCGGGCCATTCGATCTTCTTCTTTCCCTCGGTCGCTTCGGGGTGGATTCATTGACATGCTAATTTCTCTGCTCCAGCAGCAGCCACCAGCAGACCCACTTCTCTCTCTGCCCAAACTCCCCCATCTCTCTATTTAAGGCCTCGACACAGAGGCATTGGGTCTCTGTGTGTCTATGTTGTGTCTCTCTCTCTTTGTCTGTGTTGTCTCTCTGCTTGTGTGTCTGTCTGTGTCTCCGTGTCTGTGTTTTGTCTCTCTCTCAAATTTAGTTCTACCTGATGACGGTTGCTTGTGTTGCAATCGAAACGTCGTACTCCATTATTTAATTTATTTTCTTTCTACGTGACTTTACCGAAAGAACCTGCAGTCACGAAAGCTTCAAATCAAGTTTGAACCACCTCTATGGGGAGGATGTAAGTTGTTTTCTCTCTCTCTCTCTGTCTCTGTTAAATTTCACACGTAACTTCAAATTTAGCAATCAAAGAGTAAGTCGTGCAAAGTACAAGAAAGGTAAAAAAAAATCACCCAAACACATTCAAATAAAACGAAACCACCCCCATACTACCAGGCAAAGTCCACTGAGGTACTAACTTATTTTAAAAAAGTGACCTGGCCACAAATGATAGCTCAACAAAGTGACCCATCATTTGGACATTCTTGCTAATTCTTTCAGTGTAAAATTAAAGCCTGGCAGTGGATAGTGGTCGGATTTACTGACCAAGTGTTTAATTGTCGAGTACATTTGCTTTAATCCCACAAATTAATCCACGGCATCTCGATGCTGAAATTCACGTCACACCAGTTTGTGTATATTTCCTAAATGTCTTTCCAGCAATCATTGGAAAGATTTGATTAACCATTTCAGGTCTTAATTGATTGTTCACGCTTACAGTGGCTTTCAGACAGCATACATTAATTTTCCGTCTCCCCCCTCCTCTTTTCAGAACATAGATGGACTCGTCCTTCTAAATAAACTGCCAAATCGCTGCGCGTGGCGCTGACGTTGTTTATAAATAAATAAACCGTTAAAAAAAAAATTAATGCGAACCGACACACCTGATTGCGACCGTTTGTGTTATGGTCAAAACGTCGTGAGAATTTTTATTGTTTTATATATTTTTTTATTATTTTATTGTTTCCCTTCAACGTGACTTTACCGAAAGAGCTAAGAATATGATTTACTGTACATGTTAAGAAACACACTTTTGAAAAAAAACAGCAATGTGTGCTTAATAGAATCAACTTTATTATTATTCTTGCAAGCAAAATAAAAACAATCATGTTAAATGATCTGTAATTTTCTCATCCTTGTTCCGCAAGTGTAGCATTTTCAAAAATAATTTAACAAAAAGTCATATACTGTACTTGTTGTATGACATCGTTTGATGTAAAAGCAAAGCACTCATCATTGGAATAAAAGAGATAGAAAAAAAGCAATCAAAATAATAATCCACATACAAAAAATCAACATGTAAATACGGTGTTGTATTTTGTGTTGCATTCGGTAAAAGCGTGCAGGAGAAATCTGAAATTGCTACCGAGTGAGTCGAAGGTATCGGCGGGTCCCACCTGTGGTGGCAAATGATTGGAGCATCATCCACTGTCGGCAGGAACCCTCGGGTGCGAGGGTTGATCAAGAAAAGTACTGGGACTACTTTTACTTAGACAAAACTAGTCATTTGGTGCCAAATCTGGTTAATTTGGTGGGCGAGGAACCAGGTGATGAGACTTGGTATTTTTATTGGAGGACAATCGTAGTCACCTCGACCAAAGACAGGTGCGCTCGAATGTGAAGACGATATCGATTGTATTTTTTGACGGTGAAGGTGTGTTCGTTCCACAAGGTCAGACAGTGAATCGTTTGTTTTATTTGGCCGTTCTGAAACGCCCCATGAGATGCAGATCGGCGGAAACGGCATGAAAAATGGGAGTTGGGTGTGCGGATCTTGCATCACGTTAACGCACCGTCACAATTCAGCACTGTCCATACAAGGATTTCTGGCTAAGGAAAACATTCCGCTGGTTCCTTGCCCTACATATTCACCAGATTTGGAAACAAATGACTTATTTTTTCTGTTCCCCTAGATTGAAACGCACCCAAAAGGAAAGACATGTCAGGATGTGCCAACCGTAATCCAAAATGCAACTCGAGACCTGAAAGTCTTCATGAAAGATGCCTCGACAAATGGCATGACCGCTGGAATCACTGTGTTCCATCAGGAGGAGACTACTTTGAAGGAGATGCATTTGATTAAGCATGTCGTCCTTTAGTTTTGTCTACATTCCGTCGATGTTGCATGTCATTTTTTTCCCTCCCAAATTTATATTTTCGATTAAACATACTCCACACTGCACTCTCATTGATGATATTTTTCTCATAAAAAAGCTACCAGGATAGCCTTGCTATCATTTGTGATCTAGAGATAAAATACTTGAATAAAATAATTGTAAGCATTTGCCGGCCGAGGTGGTACCAATAAAGAGGTTTGATCACGTGGCTCAAGTACCAAGGGTCGTTGAGCATGCCTATTTGAGCCACCTTACAATACAATTTTGAAATACATAATAGCTTTTGAGGAAGTTTGAGTGTGTTATGCCTGGAACAATGCACTTTGTGATCTTGCCAGTTTCACTCAGTGAGCGTAAGCCAAAGGTATCCTTCGTGTAGACCTGTAGGGTACGCACAGCACAAATGTAATGACAGTAACAATAAAAACTGTAGAGTTAAGAGAAAGGCAGCGAAGATATTCTGTTAGAATCTACTAGCAGCCCACACATTCTTTGGAGATTACCATTCAGACCTCCAGCGGCATATCAACGTCATTTCATATGTTGAAGCATCGATTCAGCAGTGCTACCCTGTTGCTTAACAGAAAGAGCAAAGGGAATGCATGCCACAAAGCTACTTCTGAAATGCCATTAAGTGAACTGGTCCACCACACACTTTCCACTCGCTCTGCCAATTTGAGTTTGTTACGTGACAGTCGTACCGACATTTTGGCATTCCCAAAGCTATAAATTAGCCAAATTAAATTCAGTGTGTTGGTTTATTTATGGTGTTATTTACGATATTGTTCTTACTTTGCTTTATGTAAAGAACTGGCTGTACTACCCGGCGTCGCCCGGGACATGGATTCACCACGCCCGGCCGCCTTTGTCCCCCCAGTGGCGATGTTCACACCACAACAGTTACTCGTTTGAGGCTGAGTCGACCTAGGGGAGGCCCAGGACCGGTTAAAATAATCGTCACCGGTGGTGGGCGTGAGCGGGAATCGAACTCGGGTCGCCGGGTTCGTAGCGCAGCGCGCTAACCACTACACTACAATGCGTTACGCTTCCACGTGCGAGGGTCACGTGACAGATTTGACGTCACAGCTCTCTTGCCGTGCAAAACATATATGCATTATTGAGCTCCCCCCCCCCCCCAAAAAAAAACCACAAAAGTGTATTTTTATATTTTTTGCATGGTGTACAGTCTGGAAAGTACCCGCATGACAAATCTCCAGTTTGTTGCATGTCGGGAAGTACGCTAAACATTTTGAACAGACGCATTCACAACTTTGTCTTAAATTTTGATTTAAGGCTTTCGTGACTGCAGGGATTCATATACTTGGTTCTTTCGGTAAAGTCACGTAGAAGGGAAACAATAAAATAATAAAAAAATATAATACAATACAATTCTCACGACGTTTCGACTGCAACACAAGCAATCATCATCAGGTGTGAAAACCACAGCAAGAAAATTTGAAAAAAGTGGCGTCCATCTGAACAAACTGTCAAATCGCTCTCCAGTGGTGCTAACGTTAAAAAATAACCGCCACTTTTTTCAAATTTTCTTGCTGTGGTTTTCACACCTGATGATTATTGCTTGTGTTGCAGTCGAAACAGCGTGAGAATTTTATTATTTAAATTTTTATTATTTTTTTGTTTTCCTTCTACGTGACTTTACCGAAAGAACCAAGAATATAACTTTGACTTATATATATTTGCCTTATATATATGGAGATGTAATGTATTGTCAAGTATACAAATGGCATACCTCCTGATTCCTCATATGCAAGATGTTCATTTTCTCGTCATAGGTCTCAAATAGGCTGTGAATGTGAAATATAAAACAAGTTCAATTGGCAATTAATTCTACACTAAAGTACAATATAAATATACAAAATGATTCCTACTATATAACTCAACTGCACTCGTGCAAAATAAATGGTCAGCAATCAAATATTGTATTCATGGCTTCCATCTTCATACATAAACTATGTAGAACTTGTTGGAAGGAGAGTGGGATATTCAAGCGGCCGTGTGGCCAGGTGTACAAAGGGGAGAGTTAGTGTGAAAGTGATAAAAGTATGTATCTTGAACTTTTTTCGCACCATACGTAGCCAACCGTGTTTATCAGAAGGTTCGAAAAAAGTGATGTTACGTGGAGTTGCATATTTAGTGGTATGAATCACAATGATAACGGTGATACACGTTTATCATTTACTGACTATGTTGAAAGAGAAGTCTTCGAGTCGTCCGTGAGCATTGTAGTGGACATATATCCTTATTTGTGCGAAAATGACCTTAAGCTCTGTTACCAATATTTTACGATACTGCGCTCACCTCGACTGCCAAGGTTTCAACACACCATCAGCAGGACTTCCAATGAGCACCAGGTTGTTGATGCGCAGAAAATTCCTTTTCCAAACTGAAAAGATTCAGAGTTTTGAGAAATAAATGCCAGTGGAAAATTAGTACCGTATTTAATTTGGCTGATTGACGTATTACTACTATAATGAGCCAAGGATATCTATTTGTGTGTAACGCGCGCGACGTCACTCCACATGCTGCACCCCCCCCGTCATTAATATTCATGAGCGGGTGACGTCACTCCACATGTAGCACACCCCTTCATTAATAATCATGAGCAGGTGACGTCACTCCACATCGAACAGCCCCCCTCACTAATAAGCATTATAAGGTGACGTCTTCCAAATGGACACCCCCCCCCCCTCAATTAATAATAATTAGCTGCTGACGTCACTCCACATGGGGGGGGGCGAGGCGCCTCCTCCCCCCTCCTCGGCGTCAACTCACAACCCTCACTACAAAGGCAGAACCCTCACGTCATCACGTGATCTCCGTGACGCTGTTGTTGAGACATCAAAGTAAAAAGGACGTCGTGATGAACAAGGGATTATAACATTTAAATGAAATAGGTCTGTGTCACCGCGCCCTTACAAATTGCACACGCATTGATGCAATGAATATATCACGTCGCGGGCTGATTTTCTCTTGCAAGTTTCACATTTACTGCAATATACCCGGTCCTTGGATGGGCAAAAAGCGCGTAATATAATATTTGGCCTGAGGCACTGTTTCATAATTTTTCCGGCGTTTTAACATTTTTAAGAGCATGCATACCATTGGCATATTGGTTGTATATCTGACTGTTGAGAAGAGGCAGGAATTTGTTGTACTTTTTATATTGCACTTGATGGATAGGATCTGAAACAATGTTGAATTAGTGTTAGACAGTAAAAGAAAACATTTAAAACTTTTACAAGGATAATGCATTTTTACAACCTGCTATAAAAAATATAAACTACATTATATGACTGTACTGTAATATTTTTTGAATTACACTTGAATAACCAAGGACGCCTGAGTATCAACACTCTTTTTCAGCAGGTTTCTGACAAGAAGCATGGTGCGATTTTTGCAATGTATAATCCTGAAATGTGGAAATTTCAGGTATTTTTTTTGCAATCGGAGTAAATCGGTCAACACAGAGGAAACCAACGCAAAACGGAAATAGAACATATTAACTCCACACACAAGGGAGCCCCAGTCGGAAATCGACCCATGGCCCTTGTTGTTGTTGTGAGGCACAAGTGTTACCACTGCGTCACCCTGCTGCACAAATTTAGTACGTGGAGCCCTTTTGTCAATCCACTGCTGGATAATGGCATCCCCACACCGTGTGGGTCTCCACAGCTATTTGACCATACTTTACTACACTGGTCAGTTAGAGTTCGAAAGAGCAGTAGTTTGGACTGGTTTTGATATCACTTGCCAGTGATGTTCCGTGGCCAGGTTCACATCACAGTGCGCTAACCACTGCGCCACTGCCCCACCCCTGTAATAAATGACCATACTTGATATTCTTAACCTTAAGGCCAAACTACTTTCACTGATAAACCTACATTCATGCAGGCACATACCATTCCAGTAGTTGCATAGCGACAGTTTTTGGCCGAATCTGTTGTAGCAGAATTTGTAGACCTTTGACCTTCGCAAAGGCAAGATCTTCCTGACAACAGATGGAACTACACAAAACATTGGATCAAAAAGTGAAGTTAGACTAACGTTTAAATTGAAACTGTTACACAAACACATTTCCATCAGAAGTAAAACAAATATATGATTTTGAACTTTGAAATGGCACCGTACCTCCGTATTCGCCCATCTGTGGGGAAGCTAACGAAATGAAGGCGTCCACATTGTGATGCGGCAATAAATACAATGCTGCACGGCAGAGCAGGCCACCTGGTGGAAGAGACGATGGCAAAACGTGCATTGGTTACAGTCTCCGGGATGCTGTTGAAGTGGAGTTCATGGGCTGGAACACGAAGACCTGCAATCCAGCGGCCTACTGGTTCATTCTCCCAGCATGGGCGAATTTCTTAATCCCACCCAACCTGCCCACCACCTTTGTCCATCCAACAGTGTACAAGTATACGGGTTCACCGCGGTGAGTCGATCTTCCGGTCGCGCGTGGGTGATCTCAGATCTCCCAACGTGTTGAGCCAGTGTGGAGCAGTAGGCCAAACACCCTCTAGAGCAGTGGTTCTTAACCTGGGGTGTATGCAACCCCTGGAGATGCGAGTTGCCCTTTCTGGGGGTGCGAGACATGGCCAGATTTTCTTTTAGAAGGTAAATAATCGAAAACACAAATTAAGCACGGGCACGTAAGTACAACTACTTTGTAACATCAAACTCCTCTATGTATTTATTAACATTGTACATTTTTTTTAACGATTGAGGACCAAAGGGGCGCAGGCTGCAGTGGAGGTTCAGAACCACTGCTCGAGAGGGGTTCTCAAGAGCTATTTCCTGTGGAGGTCATTCTACCAGCAGTGCCAAGAGCAGGCAATTGAAGGGCAACACCTTTCCCTTTCCAGTCTCAAGTTCGTACATGTGCTGCTTTGGCACAAGACAGCCAGTGGAGAGGCTATTTAAAGGATTTAATTAAAATTCACACCATTATTGAAGCTATTAAAACCATTGGAATTAGTCTCATTTACACTGGCGACAGCTAGGAAGGCCCCTGTCATACAATTGGCAGACTTGTTAAATGCAGACACAAGGAGATACGAAGATAAAAAAAAATCATTTTAACTGCAAAGTCGAATTCAAAATCAAAATACAATGCAATTCAGGACTTATCTTACCATATCAAATTTGATTTGGATTCAATTTACGGTACGTTTACTTGCCTTTCAAACAATACATGGTTCCATTTTAAAAACATTTGATTGTTGTTTCTGTAAATTGGTAGTGTATCAAAGCATGCTTTATAAATATGATTCATGAACATCTACTAAAATCACATATACAGGTAATTATCATGACGTGTTATCTCCAATCGAAGGGGTCGACAGTCTTGAATTCCCATCTTTTTCCATCCCTTATTTCTTGTAACCTGGCACACATTGTTATTGTCAATAAAACCACTACACGACTGCATGCTGTCCCTACAATCACTTCTCAGCCTCCTGTTCCATCTCTTGTCCTCACTCTCACCAGTAAACATGCAAGGTTCATCGAACCCTCTTGTGTGTCACCGCTCAACCCAAAATTTGCGCCGTTTTTATCGCTCTGCTCTTTGCAATACAGTGTGCTTCAAAAAAAACGTTAACACTTTTTTAGACTCTGCAACATCGAGAAATGTGCTGCTGCCTCTGGGCTCTGGAGACCACCTGGAGAAGATTCCAGGCCACGCGTTGACAACGATGGCGAACACGTGGAGACTATTTGAAGCTATTAACATACATTTGTTATCATGTTTTGTTATCATGTTACAGTGTGGTATTATCCGTTATATCTCCATTAAAAACGCTAGTCCCATGTAAGTGTTAATATTTTTATGAAGCACACTGTATTTATTCATTTTGTCAATCTTTCAACCCGGCGGAATTTCATCATTATTCTCAGAACCTACATTTCTCGACTAACCAGCCGTCATTCGCTGTTCAATCCATGAATTAATGTTCAACCTGTCATATAGCCCTCCCCATCGGGCGGATCATGGACTTTTTTTTACCATACTTCCCCACACTGATCAGTGAAGATTGCTGAATGCGGTAGAGCACAAAGAAGCGAGAGCACTGACGCATAGCACAACAATGGAGATTTGCTGTAATACCCTCTACTGCCAGCAATGTAGTCCCAGGAAATATATACTGTCCTGTATATTGTAATAATTTTTGTAACTCGCAAATGCGCACAGAATTTGCCCACATCTCTCAGAAGCGCGCGGAACAACAAGCGAGCAGGAAGGCTGCCAGGTGGTGAGCCGGCACCGACAATTGCCCAAGTTCTGTGGTCCTGGATATATTACGGTGTTGTCGGCCAATTAATGAGTGTTTACACGTGGAAGGTAACCGGAGCACCTGGAGAAAACCCAAAACGCGTGACGGGTAAACACTCTTTCCCATAACAGACATATGGGTTGTTTATCGAACTGTTGAGAAGGGGCAGGAATATGTTGTACTTTGCGTATCGCACTGGATGGATAGGACCTAAAACAATGCTGAGTCGATGTTAGACAATAAAATAAAACATTTTACACTTTAACAGGTGGAGACCACATTTTTTGTGCGATCCATCAACCCTCGCTTCCAAAGTACTGGATTACAGACGAGCGCCACCACCGGTCCAGCTAATGTGGTAACAATAATATATCATATCTTCTAATGATATCAAGTAATTTGGATGGTAAAGTAGGTGAATGTGTGGACTCCCCTTGGACATACACGGTACCTTCCGAGTAACAGATGAGGTGGATGCCATTCGGGAATCTCTTCATGATGGGCCGCAGCTTGCGCGCAAGACCGTGCACTTGCTTCCACATGGGCTGCAGGCTTTTGAATCCGTTATAGATATTGATGGAGATCACCTTTGTGTTCGGATGTGCCTGGGATTACACAAGTATAAGTCATGGTGGAGTTAAAGTGATAGCTCAAAGGCAAATATGTGAATTCGATGTGTGACGTTGAGTATGAACTCGTGCGTGGCGTAAAGGTTCATGCTAGATTTGGAGAATGTTCCCCCATCATGATGCAGCATGAACCTGAAATAATATAGAGAAGCACCCCTTACACACACCTTTACTCTCGATTGCTGTTACTGTGGTCAACTGGATTCTGTTCTTGGATAATATAAATGTTTTTTGATAATCGCCTCCTATCACACCTAGTTTGTATTTTGCTTGGCGATTTGTGTTTCGCATGGATTTTTCTTTGGGTCCTCCGATTTCCCCTACACATTTAGAAACATGCGTTTAGGGTATGAGGCTGCTATACATTTCGACGTGATAAGCCACTCTGTTGAGCCGTCATTTGTGGCCAGGTCTCTTCTGAAAAAGCGCTACATAGCTCAGTGGGCCTTACCTGGTTAAAATAAAAATAGTTACGTTTCTAAAAATAGTATATTTTACATACAGTACATTGTTTTTAGAAAAGGTAAAGGCACATTCCTGAAATTGCTAGCTCATGCCACAGCTCTAGAAAGCTGCTCTAGTAAGCCCCTCGTGGGTGAATTTGGCCTACCCTTCCACGCTGGCCCTGAAGTCTTAGACTTGGTGGGTACACCCACACTTTGCCCCCACCACACACGACCTGTCAATTGACTTTTAATCGTGCCCCGATTTATGCTGCTGAGTGGACAGAGGTAGGGTAATAAACGTGCTAATTGATGAAACCTGTTCAGCATGGGTTTCCTCTGCTTTCTCTGGTTTCCTTCCATAGATAAGGAAAAATAAACCTTCTGTAACTGCTTTTGCCCAAATATCAGAATGCTAAAAGAAAAATACCTGCAAATTACTCAGCTGGGTTTACATATAGAAGTAACATCATCCCTCCTGCAAATACTTGGCAGGAACCTCCTGAAAAAAATAGTATTGCGATTCAATGAGGCTTCATTGGGTATCAGCATTTTTTTACCCACGGATAAACAGAGAACATTTGTGGACAATCCTATGAGTAATAGAAACGGCGACATTGCTCAACCACATTACAGCGGATAACAGAAGATCCACTGTTGTTTGCACCTGTGTTCATGTTACATATGCAGCTAAAATGTAACTAAGAATAATGCGCATCATGTTAAATGGAAGGAAAATGTGACTATAAATGCAAACACAACACTGTAATATCAGAAGCACCACGTATTTTATTTATCCAGCTTATGACTCTCATGATATTGTCCTCCCAACGTGTCTAAGTGATGTTAACGTTTCTGCGTTATTGAAATTTATATTTAACTATTACAGTACTTAAGCTAGTTGTCAGTGAGGCCGCATACAGTAAAGCCGAATATAGTTACCGTACATACCCTCACAATGTTCCTTTTCAAGACTCTGAAATCACTTGACTTTCCAAGCAAGCCATGCACATTGACGATTGGCTTGTAAGCAACAGTGGAAATAACAAAGGCACTAAGAGCAAACAAAATTAGACTCCGGGTAAATTTGCAGTAAAAAAACATGGTTATGTTTTTTTGTCTTTAACGTGTCACTCTTGTTTGAAAATTCACAACTAAAAAAAATGTAAAATAGAAAAGCGTGAAGAAAAGACAAACAGCTGAGGTTCAACGAAACCCAAGATACAGACTCGGTTTGTCTGAATATATAGGGTGTGGAGCAAAAGGGGAGTTCTGCAATGTGGTAACAGATTGCCTTCAATAAAAGAGGAACTTAGCCTTGTGCTGAATGTTTTTACAATGAGTCAAGTTGCCTTTATAGAACGAGTGAATATTTGGATGCTATGTAATTGAATAAAAAAACACAACTAATAATTAAAAGAACAAATACATGAAATGGACCATTCTAAACTTTCTAAAATTAATGCTTGGAATATACTTGGGTCAGTTAGTCATTTAATTTCAGGTAAGGCCCTAGGCATTGGTTATATCCAGGGAGAAAACATTATTTTTCAAAATGTTGTAAATCGATTGGTAGTATACATATAGAGTATTTACAAACTGTTGCAAATATCCTGATGGGATTGCAAAACACTCCTTTGTTGCCAATGACAGCTGTGGTCGATCACAGCTGCAATACTACTTGAAAAAAACTAAATCAGATTTCATCACTTTGTGCAATCTAAAATAGCCACAGATCACAGGATAAATGTTTCCACCATTTTTAGAAATCAACCTTTTTATGCGCAAGGGCGACGAGTGTGATGCTGCACTCATAGGTGTTGTTTATGAGAAGTTTCATTTCGCTTAAATGTTATTTTAGAAACATTTTGACATCACTCCTTAACGTGACCCCTGTGGGCACTGTTTTAATAGGTATGGTAGGAAAATGCCCTCCATTAGCACAGCTGTCAGAAGGATTGTGATTTCTATTCGTGTTTTCAAAATAATTGTCTGCAAAAAAGTTGAACAATTGTTCATCACAAAAGCAGACGAAATGTGACAACATTGGGGGGTTTTCCTCTCTGGCTATCAGCAAAAAAAAACCATTTGTTCCTTCCAAGTGGCATGCATGCTAATCATTTAGCAAGTCGTTTTTTTGCGAAAAACAAACATTCAGCTCATTACTTCCCCCGGACTGCGGCTATGCTCGCAATTTCGCTACTTACGGTAAAACCTGGGGCAATAATTATCCACGGTCAGTGTGGGCACAACGTGTGTGTGTGTGTACCTTACTCTTACAAAAATCACTTCTGTTTTTTTGCATTGCAACAATAAATCTCATTTAACCATACCGACTCAGTACATCCTCACTAACATTGCCTTACAACAAAAATATAAAATAATAATGAAAGAAACATTGCCAGAAACGTCGCATTGTTTAATATTGATCGCCCCGTGTACATACACGTTTTCTAAAACCTTATAAACTAATCCGACTTACACTTTTGCTACGAAAATAAATAATTATGGGTGCTCATTTCTATTACGCGTACAGAAGAATGAGAGGCTTCAATGAGTGAATGAGAGGATTGATTAAATTAACGAGGGAGGAACGAGTCAGTGATTGAGAAATGTATGAAAATATGAGGAAAGAATGCATTAATGAATGCGGAAATGAGAGATAAATGGGCGAATGAAAAGAACGAGACGATTGAGTGAGTGAACGAATGAGTGGAATTAGTGATTTAATTGCCATAATGAGAATGAATTCGATGAATACGTGAACGAATGAGTGCCTGGATGAGAGATAAACGAGTACATGAGGGATGAATGAGTGAGTGGTGTCTGCTGAGGGTTAGATGTCAAGTGAGTGCCTGGTTGGTAACTGCTAGTGGGTGTCAGGGGAGGGGAAACTGGTGAGTGTCAGGTGAGTAGTAACTGGTGAGTGTCAGGTGAGTAGTATCTGGTGAGTGTCAGGTGAGTTGTAACTGGTGAGTGTCAGGTGAGTGGTATCTGGTGAGAGTGTCAGGTGAGTGGAATCTGGTGTCAGGTGAGTGGTATCTGGTGAGAGTGTCAGGTGAGTGGTATCTGGTGAGAGTGTCAGGTGAGTGGTATCTGGTGTCAGGTGAGTAGTATCTGGTGAGTGTCAGGTGAGTGGTATCTGGTGAGAGTGTCAGGTGAGTGGTATCTAGTGAGAGTGTCAGGTGAGTGGTATCTGGTGAGAGTGTCAGGTGAGTAGTATCTGGTAAGTGTCAGGTGAGTGTTATCTGGTGAGAGTGTCAGGTGAGTGGTATCTGGTGAGAGTGTCAGGTGAGTGGTATCTGGTGAGTGTCAGGTGAGTGGTATCTGGTGAGAGTGTCAGGTGAGTGGTATCTGGTGAGAGTGTCAGGTGAGTGGTATCTGGTGAGAGTGTCAGGTGAGTGGTATCTGGTGAGAGTGTCAGGTGAGTGGTATCTGGTGAGAGTGTCAGGTGAGTAGTATCTGGTGAGTGTCAGGTGAGTGGTATCTGGTGAGAGTGTCAGGTGAGTGGTATCTGGTGTCAGGTGAGTGGTATCTGGTGAGTGTCAGGTGAGTGGTAACTGGTGAGAGTGTCAGGTGAGTGGTATCTAGTGAGAGTGTAAGGTGAGTGGTATCTGGTGAGAGTGTCAGGTGAGTGGTATCTGGTGAGAGTGTCAGGTGAGTGGTATCTGGTGAGAGTGTCAGGTGAGTGGTATCTGGTGAGAGTGTCAGGTGAGTGGTATCTAGTGAGAGTGTCAGGTGAGTGGTATCTGGTGAGAGTGTCAGGTGAGTAGTATCTGGTGAGTGTCAGGTGAGTGTTATCTGGTGAGAGTGTCAGGTGAGTGGTATCTGGTGAGAGTGTCAGGTGAGTGGTATCTGGTGAGTGTTAGGTGAGTGGTATCTGGTGAGAGTGTCAGGTGAGTAGTATCTGGTGAGTGTCAGGTGAGTGGTATCTGGAGAGAGTATCAGGTGAGTGGTATCTGGTGAGTGTGTGAGGTGAGTAGTATCTGGTGAGAGTATCAGGTGAGTAGTATCTGGTGAGAGTGTCAGGTGAGTAGTATCTGGTGAGAGTGTCAGGTGAGTGGTATCTGGTGTCAGGTGAGTGGTATCTGGTGAGTGTCAGGTGAGTGGTATCTGGTGAGAGTGTCAGGTGAGTGGTATCTAGTGAGAGTGTCAGGTGAGTGGTATCTGGTGAGTGTGTCAGGTGAGTGGTATCTGGTGAGAGTATCAGGTGAGTGGTATCTGGTGAGAGTGTCAGGTGAGTAGTACCTGGTGAGAGTGTCAGGTGAGTGGTATCTGGTGAGTGTCAGGTGAGTGGTATCTGGTGAGAGTGTCAGGTGAGTGGTATCTGATGAGTGTCAGGTGAGTGGTATCTGGTGAGAATGTCAGGTGAGTAGTATCTGGTGAGAGTGTCAGGTGAGTGGTATCTGGTGAGTGTCAGGTGAGTGGTATCTGGTGAGAGTGTCAGGTGAGTGGTATCTGATGAGTGTCAGATGAGTGGTATCTGGTGAGAGTGTCAGGTGATTAGTATCTGGTGAGAGTGTCAGGTGAGTGGTATCTGGTGAGTGTCAGGTGAGTGGTATCTGGTGAGAGTTTCAGGTGAGTGGTATCTGGTGAGTGTCAGGTGAGTAGTATCTGGTGAGAGTGTCAGGTGAGTAGTATCTGGTGAGTATCAGGTGAGTAGTATCTGGTGAGTGTCAGGGGAGTGGTATCTGATGAGTGTCAGGTGAGTGGTATCTGGTGAGTGTCACGTGAGTAGTATCTGGTGAGAGTTTCAGGTGAGTAGTATCTGGTGAGAGTGTCAGGTGAGTAGTATCTGGTGAGAGTGTCAGGTGAGTGGTATCTGGTGAGTGTCAGGTGAGTGGTATCTGGTGAGTGTCAGGTGAGTGGTATCTGGTGAGTGTCAGGTGAGTGGTATCTGGTGAGAGTGTCAGGTGAGTGGTATCTGATGAGTGTCAGATGAGTGGTATCTGGTGAGAGTGTCAGGTGATTAGTATCTGGTGAGAGTGTCAGGTGAGTGGTATCTGGTGAGTGTCAGGTGAGTGGTATCTGGTGAGAGTTTCAGGTGAGTGGTATCTGGTGAGTGTCAGGTGAGTAGTATCTGGTGAGAGTGTCAGGTGAGTAGTATCTGGTGAGTATCAGGTGAGTAGTATCTGGTGAGTGTCAGGGGAGTGGTATCTGATGAGTGTCAGGTGAGTGGTATCTGGTGAGTGTCACGTGAGTAGTATCTGGTGAGAGTTTCAGGTGAGTAGTATCTGGTGAGAGTGTCAGGTGAGTAGTATCTGGTGAGAGTGTCAGGTGAGTGGTATCTGGTGAGTGTCAGGTGAGTGGTATCTGGTGAGTGTCAGGTGAGTGGTATCTGGTGAGTGTCAGGTGAGTGGTATCTGGTGAGAGTGTCAGGTGAGTGGTATCTAGTGAGAGTGTCAGGTGAGTGGTATCTGGTGAGAGTGTCAGGAGAGTAGTATCTGGTGAGTGTCAGGTGAATGTTATCTGGTGAGAGTGTCAGGTGAGTGGTATCTGGTGAGAGTGTCAGGTGAGTGGTATCTGGTGAGTGTTAGGTGAGTGGTATCTGATGAGAGTATCAGGTGAGTGGTATCTGGTGAGTGTGTCAGGTGGGTAGTATCTGGTGAGAGTATCAGGTGAGTAGTATCTGGTGAGAGTGTCAGGTGAGTAGTATCTGGTGAGAGTGTCAGGTGAGTGGTATCTGGTGTCAGGTGAGTGGTATCTGGTGAGTGTCAGGTGAGTGGTATCTGGTGAGAGTGTCAGGTGAGTGGTATGTAGTAAGAGTGTCAGGTGAGTGGTATCTGGTGAGAGTGTCAGGTGAGTAGTATCTGGTGAGTGTCAGGTGAGTGTTATCTGGTGAGAGTGTCAGGTGAGTGGTATCTGGTGAGAGTGTCAGGTGAGTGGTATCTGGTGAGTGTTAGGTGAGTGGTATCTGGTGAGAGTGTCAGGTGAGTAGTATCTGGTGAGTGTCAGGTGAGTGGTATCTGGTGAGAGTATCAGGTCAGTGGTATCTGGTGAGGGTGTCAGGTGAGTAGTATCTGGTGAGAGTATCAGGTGAGTAGTATCTGGTGAGAGTGTCAGGTCAGTAGTATCTGGTGAGAGTGTCAAGTGAGTGGTATATGGTGTCAGGTGAGTGGTATCTGGTGAGTGTCAGGTGAGTGGTATCTGGTGAGAGTGTCAGGTGAGTGGTATCTAGTGAGTGTCAGGTGAGTGTTATCTGGTGAGAGTGTCAGGTGAGTGGTATCTGGTGAGAGTGTCAGGTGAGTGGTATCTGGTGAGTGTTAGGTGAGTGGTATCTGGTGAGAGTGTCAGGTGAGTAGTATCTGGTGAGTGTCAGGTGAGTGGTATCTGGTGAGAGTATCAGGTGAGTGGTATCTGGTGAGTGTGTCAGGTGAGTAGTATCTGGTGAAAGTGTCAGGTGAGTAGTATCTGGTGAGAGTGTCAGGTAAGTGGTATCTGGTGAGTGTCAGGTGAGTGGTATCTGGTGAGAGTGTCAGGTGAGTGGTATCTGATGAGTGTCAGGTGAGTGGTATCTGGTGAGAGTGTCAGGTGATTAGTATCTGGTGAGAGTTTCAGGTGAGTGGTATCTAGTGAGAGTCAGGTGAGTAGTATCTGGTGAGAGTGTCAGGTGAGTGGTATCTGGTGAGAATTTCAGGTGAGTGGTATCTGGTGAGTGTCACGTGAGTAATATCTGGTGAGAGTGTCAGGTGAGTAGTATCTGGTGAGTATCAGCTGAGTAGTATCTGGTGAGTGTCAGGTGAGTGGTATCTGGTGAGTGTCAGGTGAGTGGTATCTGGTGAGTGTCACGTGAGTAGTATCTGGTGAGAGTTTCAGGTGAGCAGTATCTGGTGAGAGTGTCAGGTGAGTAGTATCTGGTGAGAGTGTCAGGTGAGTGGTAACTGGTGAGTGTCAGGTGAGTGGTATCTGGTGAGTGTGTCAGGTGAGTGGTATCTGGTGAGTGTCAGGTGAGTGGTATCTGGTGAGTGTCAGGTAAGTAGTAACTGGTGAGAGTGTCAGGTGAGTGGTATCTGGTGAGTGTCAGGTGAGTAGTATCTGGTGAGAGTGTCAGGTGAGCAGTATCTGGTGAGTGTCAGGTGAGTGTTATCTGGTGAGAGTGTCAGGTGAGTGGTATCTAGTGAGAGTGTCAGGTGAGTGGTATCTGGTGAGTGTCACGTGAGTAGTATCTGGTGAGAGTTTCAGGTGAGTAGTATCTGGTGAGAGTGTCAGGTGAGTGTTATCTGGTGAGAGTGTCAGGTGAGTAGTATCTTGTGAGATTGTCAGGTGAGTGGTATCTGGTGAGTGTTAGGTGAGTGGTATCTGGTGAGAGTGTCAGGTGAGTGGTATCTGATGAGTGTCAGGTGAGTGGTATCTGGTGAGAGTGTCAGGTGATTAGTATCTGGTGAGAGTTTCAGGTGAGTGGTATCTGGTGAGAGTCAGGTGAGTAGTATCTGGTGAGAGTGTCAGGTGAGTGGTATCTGGTGAGAATTTCAGGTGAGTGGTATCTGGTGAGTGTCACGTGAGTAATATCTGGTGAGAGTGTCAGGTGAGTAGTATCTGGTGAGTATCAGCTGAGTAGTATCTGGTGATTGTCAGGGGAGTGGTATCTGGTGAGTGTCAGGTGAGTGGTATCTGGTGCGTGTCACGTGAGTAGTATCTGGTGAGAGTTTCAGGTGAGCAGTATCTGGTGAGAGTGTCAGGTGAGTAGTATCTGGTGAGAGTGTCAGGTGAGTGGTAACTGGTGAGTGTCAGGTGAGTGGTATCTGGTGAGTGTGTCAGGTGAGTGGTATCTGGTGAGTGTCAGGTGAGTGGTATCTGGTGAGTGTCAGGTAAGTAGTAACTGGTGAGAGTGTCAGGTGAGTGGTATCTGGTGAGTGTCAGGTGAGTAGTATCTGGTGAGAGTGTCAGGTGAGCAGTATCTGGTGAGTGTCAGGTGAGTGTTATCTGGTGAGAGTGTCAGGTGAGTGGTATCTAGTGAGAGTGTCAGGTGAGTGGTATCTGGTGAGTGTCACGTGAGTAGTATCTGGTGAGAGTTTCAGGTGAGTAGTATCTGGTGAGAGTGTCAGGTGAGTGTTATCTGGTGAGAGTGTCAGGTGAGTAGTATCTTGTGAGATTGTCAGGTGAGTGGTATCTGGTGAGTGTCAGGTGAGTGGTATCTGGTGAGAGTGTCAGGTGAGTGGTATCTGGTGAGTGTCAGTTGAGTGGTATCTGGTGAGAGTGTCAGGTGAGTAGTATCTGGTGAGTGTCAGGTGAGTGGTATCTGGTGAGAGTGTTAGGTGAGTGCTATCTGGTGAGAGTGTCAGGTGAGTAGTATCTGGTGAGTGTGTCAGGTGAGTGGTATCTGGTGAGTGTGTCAGGAGAGTGGTATCTGGTGAGTGTGTCAGGTGAGTGGTATCTGGTGAGAGTGTCAGGTGAGTAGTATCTGGAGAGAGTGTCAGGTGAGTGGTATAGGTGAGTGGTAACTGGTGAGAGTGTCAGGTGAGTGGTATCTGGTGAGTGTGTCAGGTGAGTGGTATCTATTGAGAGTGTCAGGTGAGTAGTATCTGGTGAGAGTGTCAGGTGAGTAGTATCTGGTGAGTGTCAGTTGAGTGGTATCTGGTGAGAGTGTCAGGTGAGTGGTATCTGGTGAGTGTCAGGTGAGTGGTATCTGGTGAGTGTCAGGTGAGTGGTATCTGGTGAGTGTCAGGTGAGTAGTATCTGGTGAGAGTGTCAGGTGAGTAGTATCTGGTGAGTGTCAGGTGAGTGTTATCTGGTGAGTGTCAGGTGAGTGGTATCTGGTGAGAGTGTCAGGTGAGTTGTATCTGGTGAGTGTCAGGTGAGTGGTATCTGGTGAGTGTCAGGTGAGTGGTATCTGGTGAGAGTGTCAGGTGAGTGGTATCTGGTGAGAGTGTCAGGTGAGTGGTATCTAGTGAGAGTGTCAGGTGAGTGGTATCTGGTGAGAGTGTCAGGTGAGTGGTATCTGGTGAGAGTGTCAGGTGAGTGGTATCTGGTGAGAGTGTCAGGTGAGTGGTATCTGGTGAGAGTGTCAGGTAAGTGGTATCTGGTGAGTGTGAGGTGAGTAGTATCTGGTGAGGGTGTCAGGTGAGTAGTATCTGGTGAGAGTGTCAGGTGAGTGGTATCTGGTGTCAGGTGAGTGGTATCTGGTGAGTGTCAAGTGAGTGGTATCTGGTGAGAGTGTCAGGTGAGTAGTATCTGGTGAGAGTGTCAGGTGAGTGGTATCTGGTGTCAGGTGAGTGGTATCTGGTGAGTGTCAAGTGAGTGGTATCTGGTGAGAGTGTCAGGTGAGTGGTATCTGGTGAGAGTGTCAGGTGAGTGGTATCTGGTGAGAGTGTCAGGTGAGTGGTATCTGGTGAGAGTGTCAGGTGAGTAGTATCTGGCGAGTGTCCGGTGAGTGGTATCCGATGAGAGTGTCAGGTGAGTGGTATCTGGTGTCAGGTGAGTGGTATCTGGTGAGTGTCAGGTGAGTGGTATCTGGTGAGAGTGTCAGGTGAGTAGTATCTGGTGAGTGTGTCAGGTGAGTGGTATCTGGTGGGTGTCAGGTGAGTAGTATCTGGTGAGTGTGTCAGGTGAGTGGTATCTGGTGAGTGTCAGGTGAGTGGTATCTGGTGAGAGTGTCAAGTGAGTGGTATCTGGTGAGTGTCAGGTGAGTAGTATCTGGTGAGAGTGTCAGGTGAGTGGTATCTGCTGAGAGTGTCAGGTGAGTGGTATCTGGTGAGAGTGTCAGGTGAGTGGTATCTGGTGAGAGTGTTAGGCAAGTGTATCTGGTGAGAGTGTCAGGTGAGTAGTATCTGGTGAGAGTGTTAGGCAAGTGTATCTGGTGAGAGTGTCAGGTGAGTAGTATCTGGTGAGAGTGTCAGGTGAGTGGTATCTGGTGAGAGTGTCAGGTGAGTGGTATCTGGTGAGTGTCAGGTGAGTGGTGTCTGGTGAGAGTGTCAGGTGAGTGGTATCTGGTGATAGTGTCAGCTGGTGAGTGGTATCTGGTGAGAGTGTCAGCTGGTGAGTGGTATCTGGTGAGAGTGTCACGTGGTGAGTGGTATCTGGTGAGAGTGTCAACTGGTGAGTGGTATCTGGTGAGAGTGTCACGTGGTGAGTGGTATCTGGTGAGAGTGTCAACTGGTGAGTGGTATCTGGTGAGAGTGTCAGCTGGTGAGTGATATCTGGTGAGAGTGTCAGCTGGTGAGTGGCATTCTAGTAAAAGTGTCAGCTGGTGAGTTGTATCTGGTGAGTGTCAGCTAGTGAGTGGCATCAGGTGAGTGTATCAGCTGGTGAGTGACATCTGGTGAGTGTATCAGCTGGTGAGTGACATCTGGTGGGAGTGTCAACTAGTGAGTGGTATCTGGTGAGAGTGTCAGCTGGTGAGTAGTTTCTGGTGAGTGTCAGTTTGGTGAGTGGTATCTAGTGAGAGTGTCACGTGGTGAGTAGTATCTGGTGAGAGTGTCAGGAGGTGAGTGGTATCTGGTGAGTGTCAGTTGGTGAGTGGTATCTAGTGAGAGTGTCAGCTGGTGAGTGGCATTCTGGTAAAAGTGTTAGCTGGTGAGTTGTATCTGGTGTCAGCTAGTGAGTGGCATCAGGTGAGTGTATCAGCTGGTGAGTGACATCTGGTGGGAGTGTCAACTAGTGAGTGGTATCTGGTAAGCGTGTCAGCTGGTGAGTGGTATCTGGTGAGAGTGTCAGCTGGTGAGTGGTGTTCTTGTGAGAGTGTCAGCTGGTGAGTAGTATCTGGTGAGAGTGTCAGCTGGTGATGGTATCTGGTGAGAGTGTCAGCTGGTCAGAAAACCAGTAAGGGGAGACGAGGTGAAAGAACGGGACTAAACCGATGAGGAGGTAAATCAGTGTGTTGGACGGCGCTCTACTCTAGAGCAGTGGTTCTCAAAGTCTGCTTCCCCAGACCACCAGATGGTCCGCGAAGGTCCTCCAGGTAGTCCGCGCGGCTGTGATCTGGGAACAATGACAATTTTTACTAAACATTATGTTGTTTGGGACTTCAATTAATGTTTTACTGATGATATTTGATTAAAAACAAGTCAGGTAAACTCGTTTTACACGTGGGCTTTCGCGACCAATATCATCAATAATACAGTTTTTTTTGGGCTGCCGCCTGATGAAGCTAGCTGTAATTACTGGCGAAACGTCGCACTCAGATGGTAAATGTTGTGGCTTTGCTCTCCAACACACAGGCGTATTGTACTAGTAATTAATTGGTATGTTCTATTTACGCCACACACCTTACTAATTGGCTGTGTCGGGTGGTGGTGGGTTTAACGACACAATATTTACGCGATCCAACCCCAAAACAAACTGTATGAGGTAAACTACCCTGAATAAACTACCCTAACTCTAAGATCTAAACGTACCGCACACCTCCCTAAAAAAAAGCATAGCTGAGTAAAAAAATAAAGTTAATCATTTGTATTTTACCAGGGGGTGGGGGGAGCTTCTGTGGAATTGTTTGCGTCGACTGAGTGGTCCGTGGGCCAAAACAAGTTTAAAGCAACGCCGCTCGATGCACCCGATCATGCTCACCAATACAGGAGAGTGATGACCTTAACGCGTGGCTTTCAGGATTACTTTACAGTACTAACTCTGAACCCTAGGGGTCACTGTCGTTCCGGTGGAGAACTCGCGATCACGGATCAACAAACAACAAGCGGAGCAAACGAAGGCAACGCAACGACATCGCGAAGTGAAACTGGGTTTCGGCTCGGCCTTTCATTTCAACGCAGAGCTCAGATTTTATTTATTTATTTTATTTCACCCGTCTCTGTTTGGTAGGCTATTTGGCAGAGGGCGTGGAAAATATTCCACGATTAATTGTGTCCTGCAATACAGACGACGATAGAACAACTGCATTGAAAACAGTCGTATATTCAGGGCAAAAAATAATAATAGCAAAGCCACATTGGACATAATGAACGCGCTTTTTTCACGGTATAAATTATGCTTGTTTCGCTGACGTCATTCCAATCGTGCATCTTTTATCCGCGCTTATTTGCACCCTTTAAATGTTTGTGCAATCTGAAATGATATCGTGAGACCGCACGTGGATGCGTGGAATGAAGATGGTGAGCGGGTTGGCATTCTGAAGGTCGAGAAAAGCAAATTGAACTTGGAGAGAGGACACGTTACTGGGAGTCATCGATTAAGGCCGATGGCCAAATGAACAGCATATAATCTCCGCCGAGAGGACTTCGCCTACCCCTGGAGATGGAGCGATGAAATTGGCTTGAGTGCAGGTACTCGGCGAATTTGGTACATCGCAGGAGTGAGATTGGATGGCAGCTTGGGAAGGCCCTCACCGAATCGGTGTGCGTAATGGCCATGGCTGATGATCACCTTCCCTCATATCTTTCCCACCGTTACGGTCGAATTGCTTTCTCCAACAACTTGCACGTCTTCAATCGTGCCGCAATTGGCGGACCGCTTCGTCTCTGCCGCTTCTCGAAGATGGATCATTGTTCCTCTTGCTGTTCACGCTTCCAGCCCATACATCCAAATTCAAATATTGTATTTTAAATGCCTTTTCTCCTTGATTACCTTTCACTCAGCGATTGCAGCAATGCCTGTCAGTGATGAGTGATTTTTGCCTTACGAGTCAAAAACTGTGGCAAAATGTTTGATGCATCGCATGTGTTTTTGATGTAATGCTTTTCAGCGATTTGGCACTTGTAATTTTGTACATTAATGATGGCTTCCTCGTGGTATGGTTAAGACAATGGACTTGCAACCTAGATATCATCGGTTCGATCTCCTGGACCAGCAATTGAATGAATGGGCAAGTTTCTTAAATACCCCTACTTCTGCCCACTCAGCTGTATAAATGGGTACACCACATTCGATCGATAGATCGAGTTTGGTGGGGTAAAGTGTAGCCTACACTTTACCCCACCAAACTACACTGTGTAGGTAGTTCGACCTCTTCTGAGATGTGTGGCAGGTGTACATACAAAATTAGGCCAACATTTCCTCATGGGGAGCTTCTCAACAGCTCCCTGTGGAGGGCCTTAAACTGTAAACTAAACCATTTTTTTTAAAATATATTACTAGGTAAGGCCCACTGAGCTATATAGTTATTTTTCAGAAGCGACCTGGCCACAACTGATAGCTCAACGAAGTGGTGTATCATGTGTATATTTATAGAAGCCAAATTACTCTAAAAGCATGTTTATAAATGTGGAGGGAAAACCCGGAGGACCTAGAGAAAAATCCACGTGACCACGGGAAGAGAGAGAGAGAGTTCTGCAATCTCCAAATATACAGGTGTCGGGGTCGAAATCGAACCCACAACCTCCTGCATACCAGGCCAGTCAGATAACATCTGGCCATCGCGGCCTTCTGACAGCATTGGCGTGAGCAAGCAATTGCAGGGCTGCACCTTAACCATTAGTTTGCAAATATTTCAACATTTGATAAAAAAAACTGCTTTTTATTTTGAAGGTGTTTAAGACCAAGAACACTTTCAGGTTCACGAGCGTGCTGTCCGAGTCTTGTAAACATGTATTTCACAGAGATAAATTGTACATACAGTATAGTATATTGTTTTATTGTAACATAAGAATATATGGTACAGTATTCCTCGACTGGACTTGGCACTTCTTAGACAATGCTATTTTAAAACTGAAAGTTAACACTGCTTTCATCTCGTCATTATTATCAATAAAAAACGTTTTTACAAAGTTGTATTTTGAGATGCAATAACATTTGAAGTACAACTTTTTATTGATGACTAGTAAGCAGCCTTACTAAATGTAGGAAAGAATCGTGCAAATTCTTGTGAACGTTTTTCTTAATGTTTTACATAGCGCAATACTGATTAGTAATTTTACTGGTAGGAACCTCTGGTTACACCAGCCCACAGGGGATTATTGTGTCCGTCCGTCCGTCGTGCATCAAAAAATGGGAGGGGTAGGGCTTGGTGGAGAGGGGAGGGTGGGGAGGGGCTGGGTGGGGAGGGGAGGGTGGGGAGAGGTTGGGTGGGGAGGGTGGGGAGGGGCTGGGTGGGGCTGGGTGGGGGGTGGGAGGGGTGGGGCTGGGTGAGGAGGGGCTGGTCACCCCGTGGTGCCCTTATAAAACTCAACGTTTAACCTACTCACGCCGGCTTGTGCCCGCCCTCACAGTCGGGCATATTGTGCTGAATACACCACGTGGTGCCGCCGTTGACCCTGGCCATTGGCCGAGCAACCCAACGTTCCTACCAGCTCCCTCCGCAGGAATGTGTTACTGGTATAGTAATAATCCACCGCATGTGCCAAAACGATGTGAGAAGATAACCAACACACTTAAACCCCACATTATTACACGAAGATATGGGTTTCCGTAGCTCCACAGCTCCATTCGCAAGCTTGTGGGCAATGGACTGCTCATCTCACCCAGAATTTAAAAAATAAGCTCCTCTGCTTCACAGTGACCGAACCGGGACAAACGAAATAATTTCTCCACTCACTCCCCCGGGTGGTTTGCTTACATTCGGAAACCGCAGTGTAGCCGGCAATATCACGATGGTTGTTTAGTTCCTCTCAGAATTACCAACAGGCCAACGTGTTTATCGTGCGGTGATGAGAACCTCTCCGTTTAAAACGGTGTGGAAGAACAAAAAACGACAGCGTAAAACAACCCTAACTCACTCTTTAGCGGTGACCTTTACGTGCAGCGTTATACAAACCTGCATAACATGTAAAAAAAAAAAAAGAATATTTCAGAGGGCAAAAACGACGAGAGGGACTTGCAATTTACATAATTACATAGTTCCTTAAAATTGAGCCAGATTGATGTAACCAACGTAAATACACATACAGATTAAATTATACAATAGTACAATACAAAGGCTCTCTCGGTGCACTTTCTGAAATGTCCCGGCAAACGTCAGGTGTTAAAGTGAGCAGATTATAATCAATGGCATCTTAAGCAAACGCATGAAACGCAGTTTTGTAAAAACACACATTTCTTCCGGAGCTGAGCCCAAATCAATCAATCCAGTGTTCAGATGATCGATAATACAATCACGGCAGTAAGTGTGCTTTCAATAACAGGTAAAAGTATCCGACAACGATCACAAGTCAGAGGAGTTCGGTGTGAAGCCGCAAACCAAATGATGACACCGCAGCACAACGACTGCACACAACTGCGGGTTCACCTACTTGGGGGGGAGAGGGCATCATCAGGGGGTTGTAAAAACTGACCAAACGCCGACTATGGCTGCACAAAGTTTGTTGTCCCAACGAGCCGCATTTCCTCCCTTCCCGTTTCCCTCAGTGCAGTATGCCATTCGAGGAGCTGCTGTCAAGGTGTGCGCTGCCGCTGCGGGCCGCAGATGCTCGCTTGCGCTCCCTCAGCTGCTTCTGCTCGATGATCTGCCTGCGCAGCTCGCGAACCCGTTCTTCCTTCTGCAGCAGTGGCAGGGAGGAAGGGAAAAAAAGAATAAGGGGGGGTGGGGGTGGGAGCGCATCAGCCAAAGTTTCACGAGCGCTTACCGTTGGAATTTTGTATTTGCTGACCTGATCCATTAATGCACATATGCTGGCCCAGTATTTTGAGTGTCCGCTAATGAACGAAGCCAAAGTGCTTTGCTGACTTGAACGAAGACAAAAAAAATGCACGCCTTGGCTGATGGAAAATTAACGTTAGTTGGCAGCAGCATCGCCATCGCCCTTGTTTGTATGCTCGTTGAACTTCTTTCGCAACCGTACGAAGCCAACCGCGCTAATCGGAGGTGCAAGGTAAGGAGAACAAACTAAACACAAAAAGCAGTTTTTAAAGACATGGCACAGAACGGGTAAAACAAGGTGACCTGGCGAAGCTAAAGGTCAAATCATGTATGTTACGGATGGGTGGCTCAGCGGTAGGGCTCGCGATCATAAGGTTGCAAGTTCAACTTCTTGTTGGGGGTTGATTCAGCCCATCGTCCCTCGAGGGTTGATAAAAATGAGTATAAGTTTGTGGGGGGAGTGAGCCGTGCCTGTTCCTGGTATAGACTCGTCCCTGCATTCGGAACGTTGAATGTTCGCCACTGGCTCAGAGCTGTAAATGGGAGATGAGCACCACCTTAATGCTCACTTCAACAGGAAATCACTTTGAGGGCCACATACAATGACATCTACCAAAAAAAAAGAGCTTATTTTGTACATTTAATGGTCCGTCAAAATGTACTTCATTCGAATACATTATGACAGTAGCATATTATTAGTACACGAGTCAAGCTTGCTGTTCTGGCTGCAATCACGGGCATTGCTTAAGACTGGTGGTGGACAGCAGATGGGAACACTTTCTATCATGGTTACAAAATAGATTTTTTTTTAAACTTCTTGCAAAACAAAAAACCTCTCTCTGACCTAAGAGCAGGTTCCCATTCCTTTAACGCAACTGCTCGTGCCAGTACGAAATTTAAGTGCCATAAAGTGCCATGCATGTTACTCATTGGTTTTTCCGGTAAAGTCACGTGTAAATGTTATTTTATTATTTCTTATTCATACGTAACTTTTCCGAAAGAAAAAAAAACAAAGAGTAATCCCTGCAGTCACGAAAGCTTCGAGTCAAGTCTGCCATTAATGTTGTTTTGCCAAGAGGCTAGCACGGTGTTAGTTTGTTAGAATGTTTTGTCTCCTTGCCCACGTTGTTCCTGATCGTGCCATCGGCATCACGCCATGAGATGCAAGTGGCATTGTCACCTCTCGTAGATCAGTGTGACCCCTCGTGTTAGAGAACGGCCAATCGAAGCGGGTATCACAAAACTACGCGCGAGATCTCTTCAAGTGACCTCTGGCGCGCACTTCCCTACCTGCCTTGCGGCCGAGAGTGTCCGTTGTACAGTAGTTAAACCAACATCTTTATTCATCAGAGCTGGAATTTAGGTTTTTTTGTCGTTTGGCTATTGATGATCGGGGCAGAGAGCATCAACTTACTTCACTTGCGAACTCCGTTTATTCGCAGGCAGCTCCTTGAATTAGAACGCAGGGTCTCAAGCAGTCTCAACTCGGCATTCTAATCTGTGAGCCACCCGGCCACCTGCTCTGCGTGCTCGGCTAATAAGACAATTATCTGAGTTGTCCGATGCCACTGGTTGTCGCTCGGTACCTCTGTTATGAGCTTCTGCAGTTCCTTATTCTCTTCCTCCAGCTGCTGCGCCTTCACGTCTACTGCAGGAGTGGTGGATGGAACGTTGGACGGCTCCGAGCTCTCTGCTGTGTGCTCGTTCCGCAGCAAAATCCTCCGCATCTGCACGAAAACCGTGAGAAAAATGCACTGTCGGCAACGATGGACCGGCTGGAAAACTTCACTTTCTCACAGCCGAAAGCAATAATGAAAATATTCATAATAAAGGTTTTTGGGTTAGATCGCGTTTATTTATAAATGTGTCGTAACCCTCCACCACCCGACACGGCCAATCAGCAAAAAAAAGTGTCACGTTGACAAAAAGACAAATAGTTCACTACTTTAGCCCACCGGTGTGTTGAAGAGTGAATCCACATTTACAGTTTGAGTATTGCCCGATGATGCTGGATGTATTTACCAGCGAAACGTCGTACTCAAACTGTAAATGTGGATTCACTCTTCAACACACCGGTGGGCTAAAGTAGTGAACTATTTGTCTTTTTGTCAACGTGACACTTTTTTTTGCTGATTGGCCGTGTCGGGTGGTGGAGGGTTACGACACATTTATAAATAAACGCGATCTAACCCAAAAACCTTTATTATGAATAATATTGGTCGCGAAAGCCTACGTGTTAAACTAATTAAAATATTGTTGATGCATCCTGTGATTCAAGGACCAGCGTGGATGATAGACTTAAAATTCAGGAAAAAAAATCACACTCATGCAGAGGGGGAATTAGCCGCTCAAAATCATTAATCCGTGAAAAAATCATGGATTACAGGGAAAGTGCAGCACTCGACTAGCGGATAAATGAAACGGCAATAAACTCGTGGATTACTAATTTTTTCTAGGAACCAAATGGAGCAAATCTGCCATGTGGGTATGTGGTTAAAAATGTTTTTTACTTGACATCTAAGTATAAAAAAAGTATTTTCTTCTAAACAAATCATGGCAGCACGGCTAGCCTGTGCCAATGTAAAAAAATAAATTGCTACATACTGTACTGTATATGTAAAAATAAATTAACTCATCATTTTTCCTGCAGCTCTGCAGGTCTGCAGCTCCATGTTAGGCCTGCCACCTCTACGGAACGAGGTTTTCGGTCCACAGAGCGTCGTCAATCCGCTGCTGTGCAGCACGAATTACGTGGGAGCAGTGGTGTACAATAATCCGTGAATTGCAGGGATTGGCAAATGATTGCATCACGGGTTATTGGAGTTCTGCTGTATGTTTTAAGGGTCTTAGTGCACTAGGAAAAGTATATAAGATTTTCCAGATAAATATCTGCACTAATAAACACGTTAATAGCCAGTTGTCTAAGCAGAAAATTCAGCAAAATGCGAGCTCTGGTATTGAAATGTAGCACCACGTAAAATACAATGGAAACTGTTTAAAATACAAAAACATGGACAATTCAACAAGCTTGTTTTTTTTCCCCCTTCGGTGCTGTATCGCATTAAGCTTCACGTTTTGACAGCAAGTTTCGAATGGTGGAAACTGAAAACTCATGACTTCACATACTTTTCGACTGCCTTTCTTTTTCTGTGCAACTTGAGGCTGCAATGCTTTCCCATGAAAGGTGGGCCAGGGTTCGCCTTCCACGCCATTGTGGTGAGTCTCTCCGTGGGACAACCTCTGTGAAATTTCCCCACAAAGGGGTACTCATTTTATCGGTCCTAGAAGGATGAACAGCTGAGTCCACACCAGACCAGGATTTCAACTGTCACCCTTCAGATCACGAGCCGCGCATTTGAGCACGCTGCCATCTGGATATCGTACATAGCCCCAAAATATCATTATTGTTGATTGTAATACCTGGAGAATGTCTCTCGCTATGGTGGTCAGCATTTTTTTTGTAAGTTAAGAAATATTTCTAGATGTAAACATTTATTGCAACTTCAGCCACTTCTCTGCACGTTGACATGGATCTGCACGGTGGAGATGGATGGGCAAATCTAAACATTGCGAGCTGAACAGTCCATCCAGTTTCCTGTGTCAGCTGGTCTTACGCATTACCCCTGCGAGATGGACAGCAAATTAGCAAACAATACATGCATCGGTTTATTGGTCGATATGTATTGGAAAAATGTGCAATCCAAGAGGTCTACAAATACCGGTGAATGTGCAAAATAATACCAACGCATCTCCACGTGTAACACAAGCCCCAATTGATGGACATGAAGTGCCTCATTAAAATTGCCTCGTCTGCACTATAAACAGCCACATCCAATGGCTGCATAATCAAGATTCCTTGCTTGTGGTGAACCTGCTTATATTTCATATTTCACAGCCATTTGTTGTTAAGATGCCGTGCACGAGATGCACACGAACACACGTCTCTGGATTTGAGCAGTGGCGCTGAGAGGGAGCGGAGGTGAGAATCCCGCAGAGAACAGAGGCTTGCCTTGGGGAGGAAGAGCACGGCCAGGGTTATGAAGGATGAGAAGATGATGGCCAGGGAGGTGAACACAAAGGAGGCATCCTGCTGGCTCGTGAGGATCATCGTCACAGGAGCAGTGATCATGCACAGAATCTGCAATCAACACAAGACCGTGCACACATGTCTGCCGGCAATGCTGATTTGTGAGGGGAGGGGGGGGGGCATTATTAGAACTACGACAACTTAAGTTATATCCCTTTGTCAATCCACTGCTGGATGAAGGCCCTCCCCATGCTGTGTGAATTATGGTGGTTATATGCTTATACTTCATATCGCTCACCACAGATGTTGGCTGTAATTGGCAATTGCATTCAGGTTGTCAGGCTAATAGTGCAGTGCACAAATCACAACGCCACCACTGCCCCAAAAACAGTACATTACTTTCCTAAAAACTGAAATCACTTTTATATTTCATTCAATTGAAGTTTTGTTAATTCCAGGCTGTTTCAATGTTTACATTGTTTACTAGATTTAACACCTGTGTTATATATATATATTTGTACCCTATGTATTTTTACATATAGAAAACAAAGATCTCCCACATAGCCTTCAACAGACTGTTGGGGCAAGTGCTGTTAGCAAGCACCTACGGTATACCACAAGGGAGCGAGCGGGTGGCTAACAACACGCCTGGCCGCCTTTGTCTCTCCAGTGCTGATGTTTACACACCACACCAAATAGTAATTTAAGGCCGAATCGACCTAGGGGAGGCACAGGACTGATTCAGATATTCATCACCGATGGTGGAATCACACACGGGTCACTAGGTTCGTAGCACAGTGTGCTAACCACTTTACTACTGCTCCCCATACACTCACACACGCATACACACTCGCAGACACACACACTCAGGCACACACTGCTGTAAATATTTTATCACGCGACATTCGTGAGTGGATGTCTATGAAAAGCATTTTTGCAAGCGCTGGCTTCATGAAGTCACAATAAGGGTTAAGATATACTGCAGTGATGAAATGCCACGATATGCTGCACTTTCTCGCAACACGTCCATCCACTATTTATTACAAACATCGTGCCCATCAGTCACTACCACTGACGTCCATACTTCGATGATGTATAACGCGAACACGCAAGCCGGCTGTGCACCAATAAGTTCGCATCCAGGGTAAACACGATACAGGCAGGAAAAAAAGGTCTAATTTTGTAGCCGCTCACCCCGAGTTATAAATGTTCTGATAGTTGCGTTGTCTTAGGTTCGCATTTTGGCGTTCTCTGGTCTGACACTGGTGAGACTCGGCCTGAAAGAAGGCCGTCTCTGGTGTAAGGCAATCCGTTTTAAAAAATAAAACAATGCGTATATTTTATTGTCAGAGCATGTTTGTTGGCATGTTCACCGCAAGTACCGTGCGTGGTTAATGCAGGAACTTGATTCCTGGCATAAGGTTTCTATTTGGTGTTGGAACATCTTAACACCTCCAGAAAGCGTAACAATACATTATTATTTTTTCACACGAAGACGTGTATATTCAGGGCAACTTAACCATCCCCCCCCCCACCCCTTGTTTGGAGTAGTGGCACAGCGGTTAGCTTTAACCCGGCGACCCGAATTTGAATCCTGGACACGGCTTTTATCAGTGGCGAGCGATATCTGAACCACTGCTGGGCTCTCCGCTGACCTGCACGGACCACCGTGGTGAAGTATGGCCAAAAAACCTCAATGACCGACACAGCATGGGGAGGCTTTCATCAAGCAGTAGCTTGACAAATGGTTTCAAATTATAATATAGTTTTGTATTAAACACCCATCATAGGAAAACCTCTATCCCCATTGCATATTAAGTACTGTGTGATAAAAAAAAGTTGTACTCTTTGTGGCATATACACAGGTGTTCAGATGGTCAAACACCATATAGACGCCTATTACAAGGCATAAAGTCTCCGTTAACCACACATACTTGAGGTAAAACACTAGCATGCAAACATGAATGTGCAAACATTAATATCTGCATGCCTTTTTTTAAACCACAAATGTCTTAACGCCTGTATTTATGCCAGATAAGGGTAATACAGCCTTTCTTTATCATTAAAATATCTTGATACTGGCGAAAGGGTCCCACAGATATATGTTCTGACCCACCCCAACTGGGCCATCTGTGAGCCTTAAAGCTTATTGGAATTCGTCCAGTATGAAAACATATTCTTACTCTGTTATTAAGTGTGTTCCTTTTCCAGTTCACCAAGCGTGTGTAAGTTACTCCTTCCTAAGTGCACCTCCCTTTCATTTTCATCCCCCCCCCACACCGCTCCCTCCACTTTCTATCTCAAGTTATTTTACCTTCACCCTCCCCTTCCCACATAAAAGCACACACAGTCACTACCCCCGCCCCCCGTCTCCAAATTCAGGAAGCACTGCGTTTGGGACTTCTGTCCACCGAGTTTCTGTAACCCCCATCACCCCCTGCCTCCTCTCTACGTCACGCTTGGTGCTCTGCACCTGCTATTGAGATACAATAAAACCTTGGACTGCGAGTAACCTGGCCTGCGAGTGTTTTGCAAGACGAGCACAATTTTTTTTAAATGAATATTAATACTGGTTGGAACGAAGTTGTAAACTGAGTGTACCTGCCTGCAATAGATTAATGTGTCCGTCCGTCCGTCCCCTTTCAATACTTTAACGAAGTGAAATCTCGTGCTGTTGGGTGTAAAAATTCCAATGTTCCTACCAGCCCACCCTGCAGGGGCCTGTTTTGATAAACGAGCGAGGGTCTTGCAATACGAGCAGCAGTACGTGTACACGCCTTGTCTGCCGAGCGTCACGTGACCACAACTGAGTGTCTGAGCTTGTGGCTTTTTTCACTCCAGCGCTGTCCTCCAGACAGTCTCGTCCCTTCACCTGATGAAGGCCGCTTGTGCTGTGGCCGAAACGTCGTGATTTTTTTTGTTATTTTATTTTTTACCTACGTGACTTTACCCAATAGAACCAAAGAGTACACAACTGAGTGCTTTGACATACGGAGCGCTTTGGATTACAAACACGTTTTCCGGAACGAATCATGCTCGCAATCCAAGGTCTTACTGTGCAATCCAAAAAGTACGTAATTTTTTTTTTTTCCTTTAACAGACGTGCCACCCAGGACCCGGCCAAACCCCCGCCGGCCTCTCCACGGAAGACAGAACCATGTGCGAGGAAGCCGTACCGCTACGTTGTAAATGGCCATGCCCACGGCGCGGTGGTCGTTGATTTTCTCCGCGTACATGCTCTTCGTCTCGTACGCCAGGAATATTCCGAGCAACAGCAGCACGCCTTTGTAGCCGTAGAAAACACCTGCGAGAGCGGGCGACACGTTTCCGCGGAGCGAGTGGGCGACGGCAGAAGCGGGGTTTTATTGTGAGAGTACTCTGTAGTGCTCCATAGTGCGAGAGTATTCTCGAGTACTCTAGAGTGAGTGAGAGCACTCTATAGTGAGTGAGAGTATTCTAGAGTACTCTATAGTGAGTGAGAGTACTCTATAGTGAGTGAGAGTATTCTAGAGTATTCTACAGTGAGTGAGAGTATTCTATAGTGTGAGAGTATTCCAGAGTACTCTATAGTGAGTGTGAGTACTCTACAGTGAGTGAGAGTATTCTAGAGTACTCTATAGTGAGTGAGAGCACTCTATAGTGAGTGAGAGTACTCTATAGTGTGAGAGTATTCTAGAGTATTCTATAGTGAGTGAGAGTATTCTAGAGTATTCTATAGTGAGTCAGAGTATTCTATAGTGCGAGAGTATTCTATAGTGTGAGAGTATTCTAGAGTATTCTATAGTGAGTAAGAGTACTCTATAGTGAGTGAGAGTATTCTATAGTGTGAGAGTATTCTAGAGTATTCTATAGTGAGTGAGAGTACTCTATAGTGCGAGAGTATTCTAGAGTACTCTAGAGTGAGTGAGAGTATTCTATAGTGCGAGAGTATTCTAGAGTACTCTAGAGTGAGTGAGAGTATTCTATAGTGAGTGAGAGTATTCTATAGTGTGAGAGTATTCTAGAGTATTCTATAGTGAGTGAGAGTATTCTATAGTGTGAGAGTATTCTAGAGTAGTCTATAGTGAGTGAGAGTACTCTATAGTGCAGGATATTCTAGAGTACTCTATAGTGAGTGAGAGTATTCTATAGTGAGTGAGAGTACTCTATAGTGCGAGAGTATTCTAGAGTACTCTATAGTGAGTGAGAGTATTCTATAGTGAGTGGGAGTATTCTATAGTGAGTGAGAGTACTCTATAGTGCGAGAGTATTCTAGAGTACTCTATAGTGAGTGAGAGTATTCTATAGTGTGAGAGTATTCTATAGTGTGAGAGTATTCTAGAGTACTCTATAGTGAGTGAGAGTATTCTATAGTGTGAGAGTATTCTAGAGTACTCTATAGTGAGTGAGAGTATTCTATAGTGTGAGAGTATTCTAGAGTACTCTATAGTGAGTGAGAGCACTCTATAGTGAGTGAGAGTATTCTATAGTGTGAGAGTATTCTAGAGTATTCTATAGTGAGTGAGAGTATTCTATAGTGAGAGTATTCTAGAGTATTCTATAGTGAGTTCAAGTACTCTATAGTGAGTGAGAGTATTCTATAGTGTGAGAGTATTCTAGAGTATTCTATAGTGAGAGTATTCTATAGTGTGAGAGTATTCTAGAGTATTCTATAGTGAGTGAGAGTATTCTATAGTGAGTGAGAGTATTCTATAGTGCGAGGGTATTCTATAGTGTGAGAGTATTCTAGAGTATTCTATAGTGAGTAAGAGTACTCTATAGTGAGTGAGAGTATTCTATAGTGTGAGGGTATTCTAGAGTATTCTATAGTGAGTGAGAGTACTCTATAGTGCGAGAGTATTCTAGAGTAATCTAGAGTGAGTGAGAGTATTCTATAGTGCGAGCGTATTCTAGAGTACTCTAGAGTGAGTGAGAGTATTCTATAGTGAGTGAGAGTATTCTATAGTGTGAGAGTATTCTAGAGTATTCTATAGTGAGTGAGAGTATTCTATAGTGTGAGAGTATTCTAGAGTATTCTATAGTGAGTGAGAGTACTCTATAGTGCAAGAGTATTCTAGAGTACTCTATAGTGAGTGAGAGTATTCTATAGTGAGTGAGAGTACTCTATAGTGCGAGAGTATTCTAGAGTACTCTATAGTGAGTGAGAGTATTCTATAGTGAGTGAGAGTATTCTATAGTGAGTGAGCGTACTCTATAGTGCGAGAGTAATCTAGAGTACTCTATAGTGAGTGAGAGTATTCTATAGTGAGTGAGAGTATTCTATAGTGTGAGAGTATTCTAGAGTACTCTATAGTGAGTGAGAGTATTCTATAGTGTGAGAGTATTCTAGAGTACTCTATAGTGAGTGAGAGCACTCTATAGTGAGTGAGAGTATTCTATAGTGTGAGAGTATTCTAGAGTATTCTATAGTGAGTGAGAGTATGCAATAGTGTGAGAGTATTTTAGAGTATTCTATAGTGAGTTCAAGTACTCTATAGTGAGTGAGAGTATTCTATAGTGTGAGAGTATTCTAGAGTATTCTATAGTGAGTGAGAGTATTCTATAGTGTGAGAGTATTCTAGAGTATTCTATAGTGAGTGAGAGTACTCTATAGTGAGTGAGAGTATTCTATAGCGTGAGAGTATTCTAGAGTATTCTATAGTGAGTGAGAGTATTCTATAGTGCGAGAGTATTCTAGAGTACTCTAGAGTGAGTGAGAGTATTCTATAGTGAGTGAGAGTATTCTATAGCGTGAGAGTATTCTAGAGTATTCTATAGTGAGTGAGAGTATTCTATAGTGTGAGAGTACTCTATAGTGAGTGAGAGTATTCTAGAGTACTCTATAGTGAGTGAGAGTACTCTATAGTGTGAGATTATTCTATAGTACTCTATAGTGAGAGAGAGTACTCTATAGTGCGAGAGTATTCTATAGTACTCTATAGTGAGTGAGAGTACTATATAGTGCGGGAGTATTCTATAGTACTCTATAGTGAGTGAGAGTACTCTATAGTGTGAGATTATTCTATAGTACTCTATAGTGAGTGAGAGTACTCTATAGTGCGAGATTATTCTAGTGTACTCTATAGTGAGTGAGAGTACTATACAGTGCGGGAGTATTCTAGAGTACTCCATAGTGCCCTATCGTATGCGAGGCTACTCTAAGGGGCAGCGGGCGTGAGTGTGTAAGCATGCATGCCGAAGTTTGACTATTACCGCATACAACTCTTAACGGTGTCGTTTCGTTGCGCACACTCTCAGCAAGTGTGTTGAATGAAAAACACAATGAAACACAATCGCCGCCCCCTCCCTGCCACTGCCTCTGTGGTCCAAGTGCGGGACTTGCCGAGCCAGGTCATGATCTTGAACGAGCTGCAGTGCTCCAACCTGGACCAGATGTAGACATCCTCGTCGCCCTCTCGCTTTTCTTGAATGAAATCCTGGCGAGAGAGAGAGAGAGACAGAGAGATATGCGCGCGGAAAGCATTTCATTTTCTCATAAGGGGTTTGTTTTGGGTTAGATCGCGCAGGTCTCAATGTGTCGCAGCCCTCCACCACCCGACACAGCCAGTAATGTTTGTTACGGAGACGCAACGCGTGTCAATTAGTTACTGCTTCAGCCCACCGGTATGTCTGAGAGCAATTACACAAACACATGCGACGAAAAGGCGATCATTCCGAAGCTCCCCTTCCGGCAGCGTGGGATCATCTCCCGAAAATAATTATGCATTATAAAACATTGCGTAAATACTTCTGACATGTCCCCAATGGACCTCTGTTACCCAGTTGTTAAACAGCTCTCCCATTCACGCTCTTTCCAAAGCACATTTGGCCAGGCTGCCTTCACCGGAGGAGCAAGGCCCTCTGAGCTAGGTTACGGCAAACATGGAGGACGAAAACAAATCATGCATAGATTATGTAATGTATTTCCAACGTGTTTGTCCTAGGTAATGTCTAATTAGGGGGTAATCATGGCAGCGCTCGTGCCAGGCGTGTGTGGCACAGGAGGCTGCGATGAGACAGCGAGACCAGCTCTCTTGTGATGAAGGTCACGGGCAATCCTTTGATCAATTTGGGCGGTCTTCTGTTGAGTGAGTTCCTGATAGCAACACAACTTTGCATTAAAGTTTGGTTCTTCTTCATTGGATCGTATTTTCGAGTTATTGTCCGTAGGCCACAATTAGACGGCAGGTTATTTTTAGCACTATTGGAGGACGTCTCCAATAGCATCACAACTTTATACTAAAGTTTTGTTTGCATTGTTGACAAAATAGATACGAAGACCATACATCTTCCCCATGTCTGTCCCTCCACATAAGAAGTAAAATATGTATTTACACATCCCATTGGCCAAACTGCCTTCTGAGAATTACTTTTCTGCAGCATTGGTTCAATTCAAGCAAAACTCTGGACTGGTTGCAACATGCAGTGTCTCATCAGGCTATCTTGAACCAATACTGATGAGCTGCCTTATGTTAATTAGCAGGGACGCATGTTAAATATGGGTCCGAGTACAATGTAAAACTGAAAATACATAACACAAAATATATCGGATGATCTTTATAAGAGTTATCATGCCGGCCCCTTGCAGACAGACATACACAGCTAATAGTTTGACACTTTCAACTTTAGTTGGAGAGCGGCAATAAAAATCCAATTGCACGCTATTTTTACGCGCGGTCATTGGTGAACAGGCTGATAACCATATTGTTGGTTCGGTAAAGTCACGTAGAAGGGAAATAATAAAATAATAAAAATAAACAATAAAATTCTCACGACGTTTTGATTGCAACACAAGCAATCATCATCAGGTGTCAAAACCACGGCAAGAAAATTTTGATGATTGCTTGTGTTGCATTCGAAACGTCGTGAGAATTTTATTGTTTTATTTTTTATATTTTATTATTTCCCTTCTACGTTACTTTACCGCAAGAGCCAAGAATATGAATCCCTGCAGTCACGAAAGCTTTAAATCAAAATTTAGGCTGATAGCCATCAACTAACAAAGTTTAGGGCCTTAGTTTATCGCAAGTGAGCAGACTGGGATGTCAACCCAAGATCTCAGTCGTGCCTGCCCTGTAGTCTGACATTTAAATGCCCAGCCATGTTAGGTTGGTGAGCACACCCCAAGGAGCAACTAATGAGGGGGCCTCCGTCAATTTAAATTGCTCATGCCGCCAACTGTGTGTTGCGATGTTAGCCATCGGCAAATTATGCAGTCACTCAAAATTACTGAAGCCCCCCCCCCCACCCCGAGGTTGAATATTTTTCGAAGCAAAATCAGTCGACCCCCTCCTATACATTTACATATTGCATAATATGAAATGTGTGTTTGGCCTATATAAGTACATTAAAAATACAATTTTCACGCTGTACAAGTCAGTTCGGTGCACTTCGCTCCGATTAAAACCACAACAAAAATGTCAATAATTTAGCATTAGCGCAGATGCCAAGGAAAACTAAAGTCAAAGAAAATAAGAAATTACCTTTTTACCTCTATAGTGCGATGAAGAGGATGAACGACTTGCCAGATAAGGATGAAGATCGCGTCCGTTAGAAGGAAGCCTCCGGCCATGGCATAGAGCTTCCAGTCCTCAAACTCCTGAGAGATCTTTGGAGCAAACAAACCCCACATGAACCGAGGCACCAGCTGAATAATAATGATAACACGAACGGTGGATTCGATATAGCAGGAGACACAAAGGTTTTGTGAAGCCAAGTAAAACAACATATAGAGCTGGGAAATCCAATTATTTAAGTCATTGATTCCTCAACCATTTATTAACTTGATATACTCCACTAATCAGATACTACACAAATCATTGGGGGGGGGGAGCTTCACCACTGTTTGTTTACGTGTGACGCCGGACAGGAGGGAATGGATGGGGCTCGGTGAGGTCTCCAGCATCACCAGCTGGGCGTGGCTCACAGGGGGGTTTCCAGCATTCACATTGAGGAGCCAGGATGTCCGGGCAGCACCATTTTACAAGAGGCACTAGTAATCGTTTGCAAAAGTGTAGTTGATTGCGATTTTTACTCGATTAATCGACTTAATTGACTAATTCGTTCCAGCTTTAACCACACCCATGGCACCACGTAGTGCGGGATATGCTATAGAATGTGCTGACCCCGTGTAAACCATGCTGTCCCAGCTCGTGGATTTCTCACATTAGGCACACTGTTCCCTTCGTAATGTGGTTAACTGAGCATTGTACTTGCAGTATGGTGATACCACGTGACAGGCAAGGCACGATGGAAGTATTATTAATCCTGTGGCCACAATTGCACATTTTGCTGTCTAGAAATCACCTTTGGTTCCTGCGCGGCTATAACCAAACATTCATGTGTATCACGAACGATTACAAATTGCAGAACTGTCTCCACGAGCATACGAGTTAGCATTTTTTTCTTAGCAGCGCACGTATCTGTAAATTCCCCGTCTCTGTGCCAAGGACAACCATGATTTGTGAATCTGCCCACCGTTGTTGGGCTCCGGTTACTGGCGGAGTTTTCGTTGGCATTTCCCAGGCGTCCCTGAAAATGTGTGGCGGGGGAGCCTGGGGAAAGGGCACCTCTGAAACGCATTTTTTTCCCATTGCCCGATATTTTCCGCCAAGGCAAACTGCCTACATCACATACCCGTAACGCCTTCACTGTCGTTCGCCAGCTGGGCGATGTGACAAATTTACAGAATTCGCACGAACGCTGCTTTGCACTTTTATTTGTGTTTTTTTGTACTGTTTGTTGTTGTAACGTTCTTACCCCCGTGCCCCTACTGGACATCTGTGAAAAAGAGCTTAAAAGAGCATCGGATTCCTCCATTGTACATAGTCAGATTCTGAACTGAGATGACCCCATACAGGGCTTGATCTCTCGATCTAATAATGACTGCGAGCCTGCCGTTTGCGAACTGAGGGACCCCCAGGGGCTGATCAATGACATAAGACCGTTTTTGTCAACTCCATCTCCCTATATACATCCAGATAGATGACGTGTCTGCTCTTTTCATGAGTTCAGAATCCTTATACCAGGTCCCAGAGAGCTTGTTTCATCATTGTGAGAAGTACAAGTGTAAGAGGGTTGTTTTGCGATGCTGGTTCATGCACAAAGTGATGATCTTTTGCAAAGGGACAGCGTTACATCTTGAATGGCTAAATGAGACATCTGCACTTTTAGCTGTACGGAACAGGACAAGAACGCAGCAATACATACCACAGTACCACGCAAGTTCACTACCATGCCAAGTGACTCAATAATTTGCAATTTAATATTCAGCCCTTTATCAATCCACTGCTGGACGAAGGCCTACCCTTTCCATGTTGATGATGGCTGTTTGCCCATACTTCACCACGCTGGTAAGTGCGTGTTGGTGAAGGGATTGCCCCAGGAGCAACAGGGATAACTGGCCACTGACTTTAGCCATGGCCAGGAATTAAACTCAGGTCACCATTAAACTCAGGTCACCATTAAACGCAGGTCACCAACGTTCACTCCACTCGCCTAAATTAATTAGGGACAATTAAATGCCAAAACGTTCGCAAAGCTTCACGTGTGGGATTTGGGTTCCGTATGATACGACGTAACATTTGACAAAGATAGCAAGCAAAGAAGTTGAGGACCAAAAACATGCCCACTCAGGCCATTACGCTTCATCTTACCCTGGATCAAAAACCAATTTCAAGAGGATTGTGCTTTAGCCACAGGCAGCTGCACTGAAATTAACATCGAAACATTTAACATTATAACGTAGCCTTCAATTATAATTATCCCATAGAACCCGACTCACTGCCTCCAGCTATGAATCACGTGCACGCTGCTGGGGATTTCATGACGGTTCTACGACTCTGCCATGCTTATATTTTCATTTGCTGCGGAGAGAAGATTAGCCAGGGATACTCACGATGTGATGATATTACCTATAATACGGTTAATGTAACAGAAATACTCTCGTAATGATGTCAAAAAAACTGCGGCATGTGTTTGTCCAAATTAAAAAAAATTTCAAAGCAGGTTCATTATCAACAATGCCAATGCAACCGATGCATCTTTTTTTTCGTTACAGCGTGCATTTTGTTGCCGTTCTTGTTTCCCCCCCCCCCCCCCCCCAATAAGTTGGCGTAGAGCCGAACCATCTGGCATATATTTGTGCAAATGCCTAAATCCCTTCCAATACTAATTCTGCGCCGATTTTCTTCCCTTGCTAAGTGCTAGAATTCCGATGTCAAAACATTCTACAGGAGCGTTACATATTTTATGTCGGCACATGAATTAATTATAGCATTACTTATTCAGCGGTGCTTAGGTGCAAACAACTCATACCGCACACGCGAGCAGATGGAAATTAAGCATCTCCACTGCTGCCGCGATGATTAGCAATTTTAAATTAGGCCGATGCATCTACGGTTGCCGATAATTACAACAGTGACATTGATGATGAGGATTACGGGGTGGAAGAAATTCGTCCCCACCCAGTGGCAGCGCTCGGGGTAGGCAAATTGAGCAAAACCTCCAAGGGCACCAAACAGCTCACGGGGCCACGCGTTCAGGCAACACTATTAGAGGACGAGGCAAATACCATCTCAAATTCAGAGCCTAATAATCATTTTAAAAAATCATCACAATCGAATCAAATTGTATTACCATGATACATATTTAAAACATGTAATTTCGTTTATTCTATTGTATAAATATTGAGCTGCAAATTTATTATTTTTGTTGCACCGTGCGATATAATTAAGTTATGTAGCTTGTCCAGTAGTCACGTGGCACGCTGGAGGATGAGCGTCACTGAGGGTGGGTTGCACAGCAAGGGGCACAGCTGGTGCATCGTGCCAGTCATCTCAGTCGGTCAACCCATGGCACGGACCTGGGGTCTGTCCCGTGACCTCATGTCGTCAGCGAGCCTTCGACACTTCACGTGGCCTCCAAGTGCACGTGGCCTGGAACAGGCGCCATGGTGACGTCACCACCACTGAGCGGCGAATGGCGGTTATTGGAATTGGGCTTAATGCATGTGCAGTGAGTCATTCCGAAACACTATTTAGGAGGCAACAACGTACATTCTACACTTTACACAACACCGTTACACACGGGACTAAATACACCTATTCTCGCTCTTGTTACGCATAGGACCACAATACACCTATTTCTCTCGCATACGGGATAACTATAATCGGGCCGGAGCAGCCAACGTACTGCCTGACCCACGGTGTCGAAGACGGGGACGAAGACGCAGCACTTGGGTTCCACTTCACCTGCAGACAGCCCGGATCTGTGATCGGGGCTTCCCTTTTATCTCTCTCGGCGCGGCGGCCTGCCTCCACCCTCGGCCGCGCCCTACGTCCAGAATATTCCCGACTGTTCCAGGCGACACCGCACCTGTTCCCTCGCTGGCTCCGCCCTTAACCACGCCTCTTCACTCTCTAGACGTTCTCAGCTACTCCCCCCGTGCCCCCTCGTTCACCTTTGGCCCACATTACTCACCCCGGCCCATCACGTGCTTAACCCGGTGCCGGGGTGACTCGTCCTCACATGGCCCCTACCACCAGACGCCCCCCACCGCACTCTCCCAGTGACCCGCTCTGTGGTGATTCCCTGCGACGCTGGTGGAGGCTGCAATCCCCGACTCTGTCGGTAGGACTCGTCAGGCTTCCTCCTGCCAGCACCCAGTACCATGCCCCTAGTGGCCCGCTGAATGGTACTGCGTGGTGTGTGAGCCTCTGCGCCTGTTTCAACGGCAGCGCGACGCGCCGTAGTGATCCAGTGAACATCACTACACGTGTAACAGTAACGATACATGACAGCATGGCGAGTGCAGTATCCATTGATTTACACATCTCTCTCTCTCCTCTGTCTCTCTGGTTCTTCTGACAGCGTCTATCTCCTGTCTTTTTGGAATCTCTCTCATAGCATACTTATTCTGAATAACGTTCTTACCTGTGTCTTCAATCTCATCAGAATACGCCGTCTGTCTCGATCCTGTCTCCCTTCTTATGAATACCTATCTTTTGTGCCTCTTCTTTTGAAGACATATATACTCTTCTTATGAATAATCTCTCTCATATCTTTCTGACGAATACATTTATCTCAATGTATAGTTTCTATAATCGATATTTCCTTTGTAATATTATATCCCCTTCCTATCTCGTATCCCATACGATTAATCTGTCACTTAACATCCATTGCACATCTCATCTGAATAAATATCTCCAATAATTATATATATTCTTTGGTTCTTTCGGTAAAGTCACGTAGGTAAAAATAAAATAAAACGTTGTGATTAAAGAGTTATTTTCATTTTTGTTTCATGATATTATTTTGTTTTTCCACCTACGTGACTTTACCGGAAAGAACCAAAGAGTATGGATCCTTGCAGTCACGAAAACTTCAAATCTAGAATTATCTATATCTTGTCTGGATACATGTAGAGTCATATTATGTTACTGTCTAATATCACTACACGTCTACATTTTATTATCCTAACATCTTTAATGTATATGCATCAGTCCCTTCTCACCTCAAACCATCTGTCTCTCATCAACATCTCTCATTTTCACTGCATTTCTCGCTCGTCTGTATCTCTCTTTAATCTCACTACGTGACTCTATCCCTTGTCTATATCTCGTCTGTTATTTCACGGGGATATTATTTCATTAAATCATGTCGTTTTGACAGTGAGATTAATTAATTGCAGCATCTCTGGCGGCTGCAGGGATGGCGTGAAAACATTACGCACAAGATACACATTGAAACACATTGATTGGTGGATCTTGATTTTAAGAATCAATACAAATAAATGTATTGTTCCATCCACAATGAAGGTGCACAATGTTAATGATGTTGATGCAAACACTGTTGTACTCAAAATCAAGATTGTTTAATGAAAACATGGCTGTGATGGCAGTAAGCACACCATTGACTGGAACCATTCAAATAGATAACTCCTCTGATTCTCGGTGATGTGGTTGGACAAACACTGCGCATCCTATCTTCTCCAATGCTTTGCGCAAATTTACATCACTGATCCTACAAAAAACAAACCCCATGCGGGTATTAGGAATACAGTATTTGTTCAAACTCGACTTACCCATACATAAATTGCAGCTTATATTGAGCTGTTCCGCAAAAGCAAGATGGGGGGGAAAAAAAGCATGGGTAATCGCGGATAATAGGAAGAATTGAGGTGCGAGAAATAGGAGTTTTCATGGGCCCATCAGCTCCCACGGATACTAGGGGCGCGTGGATTATTGGGATGGTGGATAAGAGGAGTTCTGCTTGTAGTTCTCACCTTGGTTTTTTCTTTGGTTTCGGATTTCTTTATGGATGCGGTGTGCACCCACCATATCTTGGTGAACATGCTGCTGTACGCGAGGCTGAAACCCATACTGATAAGCCAGACCCGCAACTGGAAAAAGACACGTAGCAGCAGACAGGTACACACACACACACAGTGTCATAACAGCCACACCACCAGATGTGTGCACAATAGGAACAAAACTGTAAAGTCTCAACGCAATTTCACTTTTAGAGTAAGTACGCCACATTGCGCACGTAGTTATTATCGTAGTTATTATTTTGCTTGTGCATTCAGGAAAGCCTCAAGGAGTCTCGAGACTGCTGAGACTTATTGAGGAGGGTCCTTCCAAGTTTTTTCCCACACCTCCGATTAGCAGGGTTGGCTACGTACGGTGCCAAAGAAGTTAAACATACATACATACGCTAGCGGGCGATATTGTTCGGTGTAATCCCCGATTTAGTAATTTGCGGGTAATTTTTGGTTTAATGAACGGGACGTTCGGCCAACACCAGTTACAAAAGTTCCGGCAGCTATGGCAGGAAATTGGAGAACCCGGAGAAAACCCATGCAGAACACAGTTGGAAGGCAACATAAGTCCACACAGAAGAGGACCCGAGTCTGGAGTTGAACCCAGGCGCTTCTTGCTGTGAGGCACAATTGTTGGCACCGCATCACCCTGCTGCCCAATTAAACATAAACACGTTCAAACAATCGACAAAATTCTGTTTGTGAACATGCCCACAAATAAATGTTCTTTCAGAGCTAAAATATTTCAACAATTTCTATTGAGCATGGGAGCAGATTGCAAAAAACACCTAAGGGCAGATTTCACGGAACACTTTGATTTCAATAGTGAATAACAACATTCATTTAGCTATCTGCTTGGAAGATTGATGCGTATATCTCTCTCCTCTCTGAATACAAGGCCCTTAAAATGTATGTTCTAAATTTGTGGGAAAATGTGTAAGTAATGGACATAAGAAATCTATGCAACTGGTGGGATGTAAGGCCAGTGAATTATTGATTTATCTATTTTTGGGCATAATTTATTTAAAGCAGGTGAGAGAGTCTGCTAAATAACACATCTCAGTCTGTAACGGGGATCTGGTGATCGGTGGTGCTGGAGCAAGATGTAATCGAAATTCAGTGCCCGCACCAAATACGTATCAATGCAGCATAGAGCTAAAGTGATTAATTAGATAGAATGGAATGAGACATTACTAAGAAAAATAAATCAGCAACTTGATTGACCGTTTGTAACCCAGAGTGGTATGCTGCATTGGGGCATTCTTTAATTCAAATAAATATCACTTCACAGAATTAAATAGCCAGATTTAGAATTTACTTAATTCCATGTAAATTATTTATGCAACACCTCCACATTATAGAACAGTCGCTGAGTTGGCAAAAAGAAAAAGGTAACGGCGCAGACCTGTAATTTCTTGCTTACGCCACTGCTGACGGAAGGGTCACCATGTGAGCGAACTCTCAAGGGTATCTGGCCTCTTAAATGTTGACAAGACTTGTTAGAAGAGGTGGGCGTACCCACAATTTACCCCACCACACAGAGGCATTTGAATTTGAGGAACTTGCACCATTGTTTTAACCTCTCAGCTGGAAGACGGGATCAAGCCGGCAACTTCTGGATTGCAAGTCCAGTATGCTCACCATTATACCATGATAGCTGCCCAGTTATGTAAATGAAATGGATTTTAATTTGGTTCTTCTTGGCACTTGGTTCCATCGTATTATTAATGGATGAGCCTTAATTTGTTCTCCTGTGAACATTTGACCTAATCTCAAATCATTACACAGCCTGTCACTGCATTGTTCAAAGTCAACATTGCCTCTTGAAAATGGATGAATGCCAATGTTATTAATCTAAAATGTAGAAACAAACTCGCATCTATTCTATCATCATTGCTTACTTATATATCCAGGAAAGCCACACTGACTCAGAGCATAATTTTTCAGTTCTGCATTGGTTTTAAATTAAATATCATGTGTTCAGCCAATTAATAATGAGTGTTTATACGTGTGGGAGGAAACCGGAGCACCCGGAGAAAACCCACACGTGCCAGGGAGCAACACTCTATCCCCATATAGATGGAAACAGATGGCAATAAGTGCACTTGCTGTACTGCCTTCTCCTGGCGAGCCAGGGTATGGTACATCGACACCCACAGGGAGTTTCACAACATTTGTGTGCTTCACCAACCCTTGCCTCCACAGTACAGGATTACAGGCATGAGCTGCAACCATGGCTCATGGTAATATGGATTGTCTATAAACTGCTTACATTCTGTAATCCATGCGTTCTTTTTTTGCCTCTGAATGTAATTCCAAGCAAACATTTTCCATGTTTCATTCTGCACCTTTTTAGTTTTTCAATGCTTTGTCTGCTTGTTAATGACCATGTTTCTGAACCGTATGTCATAGTAGATGGCTGGAAATGATTCAAAACTGTTGGGAAAATTAAGTGGGCTTGAGTGGGACATGCCACAAAAAGGAACGATGGCCGATGGTCTAAAATAATGGAGTGGCCTTCGAGGGATGGAAAGCCATGGAGCGATGAAATCAACAGCTCTTTGTGTTTTAGTTTGTTGTCCTTTCCCTGCACCTGCGATTAGCAGGGTTGGCTACGTACGGTGGGAAAGAAGTTCAACATACATACATTGCAGAACTGTGTGGGATGGCAATGGCTTTGGGGGCCAAACAAAAACAAAAAAGCCTATCAACTGCTTCAGCAAAACGTGCAGAATGTGAAATGAGGGGCATTCATTGACGCACCTGGCACACAAAGGGGAAAGTGGCCATAGAAATGTGGAGGCCGTCCAGACCCAGAGGAAAGACTGCTGAGAGGGCCAGGACACAGCCCACGACCGTCATGTTGTTGAGACCCGGCTTCGAGTTCTGCACATACCTGATGTCAAGAAAGTGAGGGTGTGAATAACGCCGTTATGGCTTTCTGGTAGAGACAGTGGGATGAGATCACACAATGAGATAATGGAGTTCAATTACAATGTAATAGTGCCTGCAGTAGAAGTGCAGTTATGTCATGCAGCCAGTTGAGTCGATAATTGAGGAGAGAGAGACGGTGAGCGGATGGAGTGCACACACAGACGTTGATTGAACGTATCCTCAACGGGTGAATCCCATCCTCCGGAGGCGGCATTGAGTCTGCATCCTGCCTTTTATGGACTTTAATAAACCAATAGCACATCTCCTGAGAAACCATCCAATTTGTGTTTCCATGTCTCCTTTCAATATCGAGCACCAATGATGCCAAAAAGACAGCTAAATTTTGGGAAAACTTTTTTTTTAAACCATTTTCCAATTGAGAACCCTTTAATTTATAGGCAGGTTTCAGTAACCTCTATTGCAGTGGTTCTCAAGTTTTCTGGAGCTGCTGGCCACTGTCAATCCTCAGGAAAGTCTCGCAGACCACGTTACATCAATAACAGGTTTTTTTTTAAAATTACTACTGTACTCTAAAAGCACTATACAATGGTAAACAGCCATAAAACAATTCACTTGGCCACTTCCCAGAGCCTTGTGGGCCACAGGCTGGGAACCACCAATCCATTGGCTACATCTGACATCTTCTGCTACATGAATAAAGAAAAAAAGTTCTTAAGCTGTTATGCAACGCGACCGGGCATTCACTGTTAAAAATGCAAGGCTTCCAATGGCCTAAGCCATTGCAGGCTACTTTCTGTACTTATAACTACGTGAACATAATTATATATGTATCGTTTTAACCCTGTGACGTACATCCCACTGTTTTGTACTGCGTCTGGAGATGCCGTTGCATTCGGAAGCTCTATAAAATCCAACTTGCATAACTTTGTACTGTAAAGCTGGACCCAAAATGTGAAGATAAAATTTCGTTTTTAAAATATTATTTCACTTTTGACGTACAGCCGAACCCCTCTTAACAACCACCCCTGTTAACGACTAATCGCTTAACGACGAGCCTCCATAGAGCCCAATGTGTAGTGCACAGTGTAGTGTATAGTAGCATAGTGTATAGTGTAGTGTAGAACCCCTCTTAACGACCACCCCTGTTAATGACTAATCGCTTAACGACGGGCCTCCATAGAGCCCAATGTGTAGTGCACAGTGTAGTGTATAGTAGCGTAGTGTATAGTGTAGTGTAGAACCCCTCTTAACGATCGCTTAACGACGGGCCTCCATGGAGCCCAATGTGTTCGCTTACCAAGCATTCCCCTGTTAACGACGGGCTGTTGTAGGTAAATATTAATTAAAGCATTGATTAACCATGTTTCTTTTAACGTGTTATAATGTTGTTAGTATCTTTATGCATTAATATCCATTGTTTAAATGTTATAAAGTATGTTTTTTGGGTGAAAAGGGTAACCTTCGATGCTATCGGAATGAATAAGCAATTTGACATTTATTCCTACGCTCACTTTTAATGACCAAATCACTTAACGGCTGGTTTTGTGGAACCAATTGCCGTCATTAAAAGGGGTTCTACTGTACACTGTTAATGTCAAGTGAACTTAAACTACACTGGATAACATCTTGTGACAAAGGCAGAAAAACATCCAACCTTGTGTTCACGTGATGCATAGCCTGGATTTGACGGATGGAGAGACGCACATCATGGTTTTCACTCGCACAAAAGGGAGACGCACACACTGAAGGATTTCGCACCTGATTTGGCGATTGTAAACATTAAAGCTGAGGCAGAGAAGGCCCAGGATGATGCCGACAGTGGCCAGGACACAGACCGAGATGTAGAGACCCTGGGAGAGATAGCGAAACTGCTCCACCACTTTGGTGCGGTCGGGAGGTGGCGATCCACCTTGGGAGGGAAAACAAAACACGTTAAATCCCAGCGCATGCTCGAGAAGAACAATCATCATCACGATCCAGGGGTAGATAGCCCGAAGTAGGTGTCCACTGCACAATTTTGTCATTCGTTTCCGCTTTCCTCGTCTTGCGCCAATGTGTTCAAGTGGTGCGCATCTTTCTGACACCAATCCCTTATGATGTCTTCGTCAAGTCATTCTCTGGTAGGTCTTCCTCTCCTTCCGGTTCCTTAAATTTTTCCCAACAACCAACTTTTAATGGTCCTGTTGTCCATCCTGCATGTTTGTCCAAATAGTGCCAGTTTCCTTCTCATCGCTGCCTGCACCATCAGGTCGTCTTCTTTTTCCTACTTCTACGTTGGTGACTCTTTGGGTCAAGTTGAGATGCAGTATCCTTCGATAGCAATATACTTCGAATGCCAATATCTTCTCTCTGTCGGTATTTTTCAATGTCCAAGTCTCGCAGGCATACAAAGCTGCACTGAACACGCATGATCTTAAGATGTTCAGTTTGTTCTTGCAGGTGATTTGCTTGCTTCTCCATATTGTTTGAGAAGAACAATATAAAACACTGAGGGAGGGGAGCGTTTCATGACATACAATTCCCAGGCAGGTGCTTTGTTTTTGTGAGGCTGCTAGTAAGGCCCCATCTCTGAGTAGCATGCTCCAGGTTCAGCACTATTGTCTGCTATACATTTCCATAGGACAAGCCACTTAGTTAAGCTATAATGTGGCCAGGTCGCTTCTAAAAAAGAGCTATATAGCTTAGTGGGCCTTACTTGGTAAAATAAAAAATAGTTTCGTATTTTAGTTTATCTCCAACTCCTCAGACTGGTCAGCAATCATCATACGTGTATCATCCACATAAATATAAAGGTTGACAAATAGGTAGCCAATCCTTGACCGCACCCAGGAATCAATCAGCCTCCCCTTGTATCTATACCAGATGGAAATTCCACTGACACATCCATGGAAAGCTTCTCGAACTCCGTGGCCAAAGACGGTGTTAAATAGTGTTTGGACCAGAGTACATCCCGGTCGCACCTCAAGGTGAACAGAAAATTGCTCCAACACTTGGCCACGCAACTTTACCCAGGCCTGCTCACCATCACGAAGGTCCTTGATTAATGTGAGCAGATAGCCTGAGACTCCAAAAGCACAAAGAAATCATCCAGATCCTTGGCCTATTGGTAGTATCATGGGTCTTGACCAGGTAAATAAAGCAGGGATGTCCTGTTGAAATAATTTACACCTCTGTTGTAGCATGCCGACAAAGAAAATGGCATCCATGCAGGACCGCCTAAGTCGGAAACCACACAGGGGCTTCGCAAGCTTCTCCTCAGCTTGTCTGGCAAGGCGATGTTGAATAATTATTCACAGGACCTTTTCCGGCACACTGAGGAGGGAGATACTCCGGCAGTTGTTGCACTCAGCGCGGTTCCCCAGGGCATCCTTCCAATCTTTCGAAACCCATCCTAACACTAGAGGGGGTAACATTTCCTCTGGGTTTGGTGTGCTAGAGCCAGGTGTAATGTATAGTCACATGCTACACCATCTATTGATTAGGTAATCAATAACTCATGTGTTGTGTGAACAGCCCCCGCAGTGTAAACATTTATTGTACAACAGAATGTACTTTGGCAGCAGCAGGCACAGCAGCAGTAGGACAGCAGTAGGACAGCTTTGCGTCAATACAATAATGTCAATTGTTCACCTCAGTAAAAGGCTTCACGTCTGAAGATGTTTTTATTTTTCCTTTCCATTAGGGTGCCTATATTAGGATGGTGGCCCAATTCCATGAATGGTTGTTTGCCATTGCGAGGAGGAAACTGGAGCAAGCAAAGAAAGGCCACTCACATGAGGAGGGTGGCATTCAAATCTCTGTGGTATCGTGTTCACCTCGCCGCCTACAACATGCGCCAAGCCCTTGTGGTCACCCACCATAGCACTAACCAGGCTCCGCAACCTGCTTAGCTTTAAACATCTGAGAAGATGCGATTTTTTTGTAGGGTGATTTTATATTTACTAGTGGAAAAAAAGATACATCATGATACGATATACAATGTAGAATGCAATGTTAAATTGTCACATAAAACTTGAGAGATTTTAACAAGACTATTATAATTATAAACGTATTTAAAAATGTATTCTCAATTGTTGTTGTTGTTCTTCTTCTTCTTCCGTATGGCTCATGTAGATAAAGCAACAACTACATTGTCACATTCCGGTGGTCAAGCCGGGCAACTGCGTCAGGAGCAGCGTAGTGTATCGCTGTGATGTCTCCTTCGTATTTGTGGATCGGGCATTGCGATATTATGTGTTGTACAGTCTGTTCCGGATGACCACAGTCGTGCCGGAGTTTTTAATTGTCCATTTGTGCATCAGGTATCCGCGTCTGCCATGGCTTGTACGGATGCGGTTTGTTAAAGAGGAGTGAGTGAGCGGTACCGCAGCTATTAGAGCGCTGCACGATGAACTCGGCGACCTGAGTTTGATTCCATTCTCGGCTGCAGTCGTTACACCCCCAACCTCCTCAACCCACCGCCCCCTCACCAAGCCGCATTGACTGGCATAGCGAAGCATGGTCAAATAATCCCCATTACTGACACAGCGGGCATTCGTCCAACATTTAACTGACAAAAAAGAGCTGGAACAGTAAGCAACACATTCAAGTAAAAAAAATAAATTTTCGCGGCGAATCCAAACGGTAAACAAGTGAACATGTTGCCATGGAAAGAATGTATGTAGGTTGAAGTTATTTCGCACCGTACGTAGCCAACCGGGTCAGTCGGAGGTGTGAGAGAAAGGACAACAAACCAAAGATGTCCGTGTGACCAGCACTGAACTTAAATCTCCTTACCGATCCACTTTTCTGCATTGAACCAGCTGATATTGTTACTTGAGCTATCGTAGTAGCCAATCTTCACATACTTCCCATCTGCAGAAACACAGGCACAGCGTGTGATTTGTTGTTGTTTACTCATCAGTCAGTAATCATAAATCCAACCAGGAGATGGGAAAATGGTTTATCCATTCAGGAGGTGGATGAAACCCATTGACAAGATGGCAAGCCTAGATTTGAAGCTTTCGTGACTGCAAGAATCCATACTCTTTGGGTCTATTCGGTAAAGTCACGTAGGTGATTTTTGGTTTTATATTTAATTGGTTTAACACGTAGGCTTTCGCGACCACTTGTGTTGTGGCCGGAACGTCGTGATTTTTTTTTTTTACCTACGTGACTTTAGCAAATAGAACCAAAGAGTATGGATCCTTGCAGTCACGAAAGCTTCAAATCTAGAATTGATAACCTCTACGAGGAGGGCTTTCACCTATCTGTTAGAGCTTTCAACAGACAACGGGACAAGAAGTCAAAGCTCATCGAGACGCTGACCTTCCTCAAAAGATGCCGCGACAACAAGGCGTTTTTTGTCTCCTCTCACACAGCTTAAAGGACGCGACCTGGGCTTGCTGTCTTCACTCCAACGCTGTCCTCTGGACAGTCCAGTCCCTTCACCTGATGAAGGCCACTTGTGTTGTGGCCGAAACGTCGTGATTTTTTGTTATTTTATTTTTTTACCTCCGTGACTTTACCGAATAGAACCAAAGAGTAAAGATGGCAAGCCTTCCCTCCTGTACAAGGGCGACCTCGGTTACATTAAGTTGGCTTAAGTGTACAGAATATTCTCAAAGCATCTTTTAAATCGTAATAAATCTCGACTAAATTTAACAAACAAAAAATGAATAATGCGAAGTAAAGAGGGTGAATTTCACTTTCAGATGTTTATGTATGCAATAATTATTACGTAATTTCTTGAAAGGAGAGTGGCTAGATGAGGCGAGTATAGACGCAATGGAGAACGTGGCACGGGATGTGCTAATAATGTAAACAGATGAGCTTAAGGCAGACGGGGGAAAAAATAAAGACAAACGCGATATAATCAAAAACATTTACTCAGGTTTTCAATTATGAATTAATAAATAAAGGCACACAATTATAATGCAGTATGGTAATTTCTACAGTGTTTACAATTATTTTCTGTGTGCAGCAAATGTAATGTTATTGTCTCTTCATTAATTGAATATACGAATTCCAGTAATTCATTACCATCTCGTGTTAATTAGCATTAATATCAATCACAATTATCATCATGATTTTCCTCATCATTATAAGTCACTTGACACTTTTTAGTTGGGGGTTTTCGGAAAAGTTTAGCATCACACAAAACAAACAGAATTGTTCAGTATTATTCGTTGACAAAAAATACAACAGTCACCACAAAATAAATACACTGACTGTTTCTGCTTCTTGATAAACAGTCACATGTACAGCCAACCATATACATCCAAATTGTATTGCATTAACTCGCACAGACACCGACATACTCACACAAAGACTCACAGACTCGCATAGGGGACCTATAATGGCTCTCCAAAAAAAAGTATGGCCCACTGCTTCTGTACAGCATCTTAAAATGTGGTCACACTAAGACGCTATATACTCAAATACAAAACCGTGTTGTCTGAAGGACGTTGCCGAGCAAAGACCCAAAGCATCAAGCGGCCAGCAACAAAGTGAACCGTCCAAGTTGTAATTCATAAGAATGAACGACTTTCTTCAAATTGAGCAAGGTTATAATAAGAACTTGGCAAAATAGAGGATGAAAGGAAATTCCAAAGTAGAGCAGTGGCGAGGTGAACAAGCACAAAGAGGGTTTTGATTTAAAGCTTTCGTGACTGCAGTAATTCATATTCTTAGTTTTTTCGGTAAAGTCACGTTGAAGGGAAACAGCAAAATAATAAAATATACATTTTATTATTTTATTAATATATATTTTATTATTTTGCTGTTTCCCTTCAACGTGACTTTACCGAAAAAACTAAGAATACAAAGAGGGTTGTGGAGACCTGCGGTTCGGTCGTTGAACACATCATGGGTGAGATGGAAACAGTCAGTCTGACTGGTAGATTGAGTTCTCAACAACTGGGTGGACGAATCGATGGGTGAAATTCAGAGGAAGAATTCGGGTTCAGTGCAGGCTATTGCGCTCAGGTGAATTACCTTGCAGTTGCTCAATCAGTGTCCACGCCATGCGGGACCCACTTGCATCAAACACGACATGACCCTTTCAACACAACAAAGCGGTCGCCATACAAGTAAACAAGTCAAGTTACAAATGAGTCCTGCGCACAGTTTTCAGAGATTTTTTTTTCGAGGTGCGGGGAAACCGCAAGACAATCAGGGACGGGCAGCCAGAACTGATGTCAATAATTGCCATGATTCATTAATGGAAGCAGTTGTTCCATAGCAGAGCAGATGCACTAAGTGGTTTTGGCCCATTGGGAGCAAAAGAAGATTATTTGTTTTTCCACCCCCTCCACCTTTCGACTAGTGAACTCGTAGAGAAATGACAAAAGCAACATTGATAAGACAGTGACGGAGCACGACAAGTGAAATGTAGACAAACGATTGAGATGTCATAAGATGATGATGATAATAAACTCGTTTTTTCTACATCGCAATTCGCGGCAAGGCCTCAAAGCGCTTCACATGAAGCTTGTTAAGTTACGGGAAAAAGCCTGCAGTCAAAACAGATGAGTTTTACGACGCGATTTAAAAAGTGTAACAGACTCAGATTCCCTAATGGACCGAGTAAGACATGAGAAGAGATATATAGACAAGATACAGATGGAGTCAACACAAGATAAATGGAGACAAAGTTAGAGTTAACAAGCAATTTTATATATTTTTTTATTGAAAGCTTTCGTGACTGCAGGGATTCATATTCTTGGTTCTTTCGGTAAAGTCACGTAGAAGGGAAACAATAAAATAATAAAAATATAAAACAATAAAATTCTCACGACGTTTCGACTGCAACACAAGCAATCATCATCAGGTGTGAAAACCAGGTGTGAAAACCTGATGATGATTGCTTGTGTTGCGGTCGAAACGTCGTGAGAATTTTATTGTTTTATATTTTTATTATATTATTGTTTCCCTTATATGTGACTTTACCGAAATAGCTATTTTATATTAAATAATTTTTTATGCATCCTTGGGTTTGAATTCTTGATGATGTTTGGTTCCCTCATATTTTGTTGCATGATTCCAGGACCCCTTCAGCTACATGGGGCCCGCACATATTTGCTTAGTTTCCTAAGCAAATACATCGCTACCACATGGGTGCACTCACTGAAACGCCGCTGAAGGAGGACAAGTTGAGAGCATTGTAGAACTCATCCGTGATGGCCTTGTTGGTGTAGTTAAAGTCCGCGAGCATCAGCCCGGTCTTCGCCAGCTCCTGCACCGTCCGGTTCAGCGCCAGGGCGAGGGCCCAGATGGCGTCGTAGGCCAGCGGCGCCTCCTGGATCCCGCCCGTCTCGTTGTGCCTCTTGGGAAGACGCTCCTTCAGCCGCTCGATGAACTCATTCGACGTCTGCACAACCAGCAAAGATGGCAACAAGCGACCATTTAAATTGAACAATCACTGATGGCTTTTTTTTCTTCTTCAAATTGTATTTGCCGTTAAGATCCGTGCTTTGGTCCAACAATTCCACTCCTTTATTCATTTCGCCCCCCCCTCTCGCGCAGCAACGGTTATGTGGGAATGGAATGGATGATTCTTTACTGTGATCCCCCCCTCCCGCCCCCCCCCCCCCGATGGTGCAGCGATACACCCCGGCAGGGAACGAGTCTCCGAATGAAACACCGCAGGATTTTTTCGCAATGTCTCGTTAACTTCGTGGGGGGGGGGGGGGGGGGGTCCCGACTGCTCTGTAGAAATAACCATTTAATCTGCTGAAGAAAACATTTATTTTACGTCGTATCTCAGCGCTGGGTACAACAAGAACAACTTAGCATTTATGGAACAAAAGGCCTAAACAAAGCTCTTTCAAAAAAATCCAACTGAAATATAGAGTAACTAAAAAAATAAGAAAAGTGGCTCAGGTCAACAAACAAAACTACATCTCGTTTCCAATAAATGAAATGGTATGAGGGGGAGCACGCTATTAAACAGTTATATCACTCTCAGCACAACTGAATCAAGGGGGAAAAAAACATGAGGTTTTTTGTTTGTATAAAGTCAAGCCATAGGTGGCCGAGGCCGTTATACTCAAAGCCACGAGCACTGAATTCATGTTGGAGACCAACCTCCAGCTTAAACCCATGATCTCTGAGGTATCCTGAAACAGGAAGCGCCACGGTGGTGATATGTTAACTACCTCACCTGGTATACAGGAGGTCGGAGGATCTATACCCCCCACCCTGACGCCTGCTATATATATGGAGTTTGCATGGTCTCTCTCTTTCTCCGTGGTCGCTTGTATTTTCTCCGGGTCCACCGGGTTTCTCCTCCACATTTAGAAACAGACGTTTCGAGTATTTGGCTGCTATAAATGTCCACATGATAAGCCACTTTGTTAGGCGATCATGTTTATGAAAAAGAGCTCCATAGCTCAGTAGGCCTTATCTGGTAGTAAAAAAAAAGTTTCATGGTTTAGTTTAGACATCACCCCCTGAGCCACGCCCTACTCGAGAAGGTATGCATCAAATGTGCCCCGATGCATTGCCTACTTACATTATTTATAATGCTACCATCTAACAATGTTGGTTTGGTTCGCGGTCATTATTTTTGCATGAGCCTTCACATATACAGGCATTTTAGAATTATCACAACTGCTGACAAAATGCCATGAAGTCCTCTATTCCTCTGTATATAATGAATTCTACATTCAACCTGCACCTTCGCCATGAACCAGCAAGAGGAAGTTGTTCACATTGTAAACAAAATATGGCATTTTATTCATACAGTCAATCGTTTTCCTATAATACCAGTTAAACACCCACTTTGTCCAGGTGACACTTCCTCCAGGAAAACCAGGGTGACATAAAGGCCTCCCAATGCTGTGTCGATCATGGGAGTTGTTTGACCATGCATCACCAAGCTAATCAATGTGGGTTGGTGAAGGGGAGGTGGTGCCCAGGACCGGTTCACAGGACCAGTTCACATAACGCCCAGAACTTATGTTTACCATGGCCAGTAATCCACATCAGCGGATTCCATAGTGCAGTGTGCTAACTGTTATCCCCACTACTCCACGTCAGCAATGCATAATTTTTTTTTAAAAACGTAGTTTAGAGGCTTAACCAGTTCAAGACTGGATGAAGGCATCCTAATGCCAGGTTCAGTCATGCGGTTTGGTTAAAGTTGTGTGATCAATAAGCACTTGGAATTGATTCCGCGCTTTAGAAAAAGTTTCCCTAGGATCACAAAGTCCAAAACGTTTTGTCAAGCAATGCAGTGAGCGATTGGAAAGTCATCACGGACAAGATTAACGATGATCAATGTCGCAATGCATTATCACGGTGCAGCACGCAATCAACAAATAAGGCTTTTCCATTGTGATCCTTGCATTAGGTCCATCGATAAAAACAACTCAAGAAGTAAAATTATTTATTTTGAGCTGTACAGCGACAATAATGTTAGCAATAAATGTCATGAAATGTAGAATAGCACGCAAGAAATCAGTAATCATAGCATTTACATTAATTTGTGCTTTGATAAGAGTAAAAAATTTTTGCTGATTAATAATTCAGAGCTCTTTGTCAATCGAGTGGTGGATGAAGGTCTCCCCGTGCATTATTGGTCAATGGGTTGTTTGACCATACTTCACCGCACTGTTCAATGTTATGACTCACCACTGGCATTCATCTGGCTGGATATCAAATCAGGTCGGTGGTTTATAGCGTAGTGTGCTAACCACTATGCCACCACTCCACCCTTTTAGATGATATACGAACTCAATGGATCAGGCTGCAATGATTCATCATCGCTCCACAATGCATTGATTTGTCACAATTTGCGACAAAAATGTCACGGTCCACGTAGAATTTCGAGTGGTATGGTCTCTATCAAAATGACAGGCCATAATTTACGAGACGATTTTATAACTCTGGACAATTTGCAACCTCTTCCTGGTGTGTACAAAGTCAAAGGCGCAGCCCTGCAATTTCTTGCTCAAGCCACTGCTGTCGAAAGGCCCTCCAACTAAAAGCACCTCTAGAGAGCCCCTCCACGCGTGTTTTTGGAAGAGATTGGAGCATCCACACTTGACCTCACCACACAACGACCTGCCCATTCGACTGCCTTGTTATCCGTTTACACTGCCGGGTGGACAGAGCGATTGGAGAAACTCGCCACATCGTTGCAACCGCCTTGCCGGGAGAACGAATCGAACTGGCGACCTCTGGACTGCACGTCGGGTGCGCTGGCCGTTACACGTTCCGATATTACGAAGCCACTGGAGCCGTGGCACTTTTCAATCATCTAGATTGAAAACGAATTTCTTTCGAAATGCTTTTTGTGTTTCATTTGTTGTCCTTCCCCTGCACCTCCAATTAGCACGGTTAGCTACGTTCGGTGTCAAAGAAGGTCAACATACATACTTACACCACGGCAACGTATCCCAAGCCTGCAGAGTAATTATTATTTTGATTATTTTGCTGCTATAAATTTCCACATGATAACTTCGTTGAGCTATCATGTGCGGCCAGGTCGCTTCTGAAAAAGAAGCTAATAGCTCAGCGGGCTTTACCTGGTAAGATAAAAAGAACCAGTTTAGTTTTATTTGTATATTTATTTATAATGTGCACTCCGATTGTGTTTTTGTATTGTTATGTTGTTGTTGTTGTAACGTTCTGACCCGCCCCTACTGGTCATGTGAAAAAAAAACTGCTTTGTAGCTCGTCGGATTCCGCCAATGTGAATAAATATGAATGATTCTGATTGTTGGAGATGCCCCTGGTGTTCGCGGTGCTGAGCGTCACTATTTATGAATGGCACGAAAGGCCGGTGGCTACCATGTTGGAGACGCCCCTGGTGTTCGCGGTGCTGAGCGTCACTACTTATGAATGGCACGAAAGGCCGGTGGCTACCATGTTGGAGACGCCCCTGGTGTTCTCGGGGTTCAGCATCACTATCTCGGTGGTGACGTGGCCCTCCGCCGCCTCGGCCATCTGCTCCGCCGTGCAGTTCACGGCGTGGTCCGACTTCAGGAACCAGTTGTCGGCGTACCAGCCGATCAGAAACCAAACGTGCTTCTTCCCGAAGAGCTTCTCCTTGTACACCTGCGGGCGCAGGGACGGGTAAAATCGGCACGGCTCGTCCACAGGCGCGAGGCCGCCACGCGCGCTCGCCCCAGTCGTGTGCTGCCAAGGCGCACTTTGTAGGAAGCCCTTGTAAATCTGTGAAGGTGGAACATCGGGATACTGTAGTGTGGTCTCCCCGGCTTGGCACAGCTCAGTACAGGCTCTCTCTGGTTACCGACCCAGCGTGCTCCTTGTTTCATAATTCACTGTTGCCGATGGGGTAAAAGCGCCGACTTATTTTTGGAATTCCACAGCAAAATCAGACACGTAGCGTAAGGATTCTGCTGAGAGTTATCCAAACTCACGTCCGGATTTACATAATTTGCCTCAAAGACCCAGTGTTTAGCAGGCAGAACCATAATTTTTGCACTTGAACGATTCATTAAGTGAAATAATAACACAAACATTTTTAATATGATCAAAGCTGTGATTTTTTTGCATTGCATGTCGTATATAAATATATTTAATTAATTACACTGGAGTCAACATTTTAGTATTTGTGCATTATACGCATGTCGGCGCATCCATTTAAATTATTCATAAGAATCAACCAGATTTTTTAAACGATGTACATGATAGGTACTGATCATCTTAATTGTCGTTAAATGCACAGCAATGTGAAGCAGATTTTTCTACAGCGTAATAAAATACACAATTTGTACATTTCCCTTCAAGTTGCGAGATCAAATTCGTGGCAATTTGTGTTCGTGTTCCAGCAGCGCTATCCTGCCACAAATTCTCACAAAGGAAGTCTCCGGAGATCCACATTCCAAGAACATTCATTGTTTAGATCATCCCCCAAAAGAGCGCTGTAAAAAAAGCCAAATGTTCCTATGCCCTGTCACAATTTCACTGCTGTGTCAAGGAAAGCACTTTTTTTTATTTGCAAGCCGCCATCCATTGCCCCGTGCCCTTTTATCTTCGTGCCTTGCTGTGCTTACATGGCCCGCGCCTGTACAGTATTATTATGCCCGGTATAGTGTGTGCTGCTGCTGCTGCTGTTGCAGTGTGGTGCACCATAAAAGAAAGCACTGACGCTAATGGCCACAGCAACATCACAAAGGACAAAAAGACAAAGATCCCCCGTATAACCTGAACAGACTGTCGGGGCAAGTGCTGTGAACGACCACCTATGAAGGCCGGCACGGCAACACGAGTGGGTGGCCAACACCACGCCCGGCCGCCTTTGTCTCCCCAGCGGCGATGTTTACACAACGCGCCAGGTGCTCATTTGAGGCTGCGTCGACTTTAGGGGAGGTCCAGGGCCGGTTCAAATAAGCGTCACTTGTGTTGACTGGGAGCGGAAAGCAAACTCGGGTTGCCAGGTTCGTAGTGCAGCCCACAAGCATGCACACACACACACACAGAGCCCTTTTTGTTTCGGGCTCATACACTGATGACCGTGCATGCGCATTCGAGGTTTCTGTTATTTCTTCACATTTATTTATTCATTAGATTCACCTGCCGAGATGTTTGAGGAACAAAAAAACGAGCTGATGAGGTGGGCAACCCCCCACCCCCAACCCCTTTAAAAACAAATATTGCCGAAAGGATGTGGAATATTCTGCCGCGGAAAATGGTGCGCATCCACCGCACCATGTTCTACCGCGGAGTAAAAAAAAGGAAGGGAATTATCTTTTAATGCCCCACAGGCTACACGCGTATGACCCCACCAAAAAATATGTGCTCATGTCATTGCAGAGGTGGTTGGGTAGGACACATAGACGTGCAAACCTCCGAATGCTGGCAGACCGTAGCCTGTGTGTTCAGCAAAGCCCTTGTAATGCGTCCGTTAGTACCGGGTGGCTGGCCGCAAATCCTGATTCAGTTCCGAAATATGAAATTTGTGGTTACAAAAGTCCGCTACGGATTCCACGTAAAAAGTGCACACGCTTGGTCGAGCTGCTATCACTGGACCTTGTTTAGAATGGGTTTGGCTGCTCAGCACAGCTCTTAGGGGCATTTGCGGCAAGCAAAGTTTCTTCCCGAGAGGAAAAGTAAAAATGGCATTACTTACAGCTCTGAAAAAGCACCCCATCTTGCAATGGTCTATAGCTTGTTATGTAGAGTCTATATTATACGAATAAACAGTGGAAATTCCATCTCGCACAGATTGTACAGCGTGCATTAATCTTCTACTAACGTCAGCTTACTGAAAACATCTCGGTTGTAAAAAATTATCATGAAACCTTGACAAATATCACGTTAAAACAATGACAAACATTATTACCAAACTTGAAATTGTTATAACATGGGTAAAAACATGTTTAATAGAAAAAAGAAAATATCTGAGGATAAAGTAATTTCCCACTGAGGTAGTTAGGTAATGATGACTATGATTTAAGTGGTTTAAGGAATGTGTGAATTTGGGATAAAAATGCACACTGAGTGCCCAATTCACAAAGCTTAGGAAACCCATCTCTTCCTTAACTGAATGTGGTAAACATGCCACAAGAGCTTATGAGACGGCAACTAAAGAAATGCCTTTTAGTTTCACGTGATTTTTTCCCTTCTACATAAATACCCAGCAATCACATGCAGCCACCACAAGGCCGTTCAAGTGATGCATCGCATTGCTCAGTTGTTATTACCGTAGCTCATGTAGTGGATGTCTCACATTAGGTTTTTGATGTGATGCTCTAACAGCATTGATCTAATTCAGGAAATATCATCCATGTTCCAGCTTTGCAACAAAAAAAAATATATAAATTATGCAGCACCCGCACGGTGCATTTGCAATTCAAATTTGCTATCAACAGCGTGTGCTCTATTTTTGTATCACTCAAGAGCGCGCGCAAAAAGAACTTAAAATTGTATTCATTTATTTACTCATTTTCAAAGCGAAACATATGATGACTCGAGCTTTTAGATACTGCATGCTGAAAATATGCCTGGACTGAACAGAAAGAAAAAAAAGTATTTTATTTATTGACAGCAGATGGCTTTTTTTGTCGCTGTACATATTCATTTTTAACGTGAAAGTGGAGTTACCTCGCAGAACACCCGGCGAGCCTCATCCTCGTAAAAGAGACCGACGATGATTCTGGCGTCTTGACGCTGAGAAGTATTAAAAATAAGACACACGGGGGGGAGGGGGGTGGAGGCGTTTTAAATGGTTGCATACACTGATGGTACGTGTTAATACTGGTAGGAACCTCCTGGTTACACAAGCCCACAGGGGATTATTGTGTCCGTCCGTCGTGCGGGGCTGGGTGGAGAGGGGAGGGTGGGGAGGGGCTGGGTGGGGAGGGAGGGGCTGGGTGGGGAAGGTGGGGAGGGGCTGGGTGGGGAGGGTGGGGAGGGGCTGGGTGGGGAGGGTGGGGAGGGGCTGGGTGGGGAGGGTGGGGCTGGTCACCCCGTGGTGCCCTTATAAAACTCAACGTTTAACCTACTCACTCCGGCTTGTGCCCGCCCTCACAGTCGGGCATATTTGCGGAAAACACCACACCGCCGTTGACCCTGGCCATTGACCGAGCAACCCAACGTTCCTACCAGCTCCCTCTGCAGGAGAATGTTTTAGAATATTTCCAGCTGCATGCTCAGTGTCAGTGAATTGTGAAACTTGAGTCAAGGTGGTAGGCAAGCCAGTTAGCAAGCTCGTAAGTTGACATGAAGATGAAAGAAACCCACTGTTGTACTTATGATCAGCGCGAGAAAATATATGTTCTTCTTGAATAACAAATGACAAACTAAACACGCAGATGAGTATTTTTTCTGATCAATTGCACAGCCAGTGGAAAACTTTCATCACAGGATCAATGTCCAACAGACGAGTGTTCACATTTGTTTTTGAAAGTCAAGATAACTATCAGCCCTGTGGCTCAGGGGTAGACTTCTCGAAGTGAGACTTTTCTGAGTGCAAATCCTGGATGGGGGGTTGGCTCAGCCCATCAACCCTCTGGGGTAGATAAAATAGATACCATTTTGTTGCAAATTCAGTGGTTTTATTTTAAATACGAGATAAATATTCATGGTGTGAACGCAGTGGGGTTTTGTGAAATAATCATGAAAACAAATCCTCGCACTTTTAAAAACTCCAGCACACATCGCTTTCCCGATAACCCCAAATAATGTCCTAAAAGAGTACATCTCTCACTTTTCCTCCCATAATGAGCGTGCACACCTTTAATCAATTGTGCACGAGAAAGAAAAATACTGTATCCATTCCTTGATAAATATAACCTCATGTTTTTATGATCCTCAAAGGGCATCTATAATCACGGCCATTTTACGATGCATTCAACAACAAGCCTCTCAATATGCAGAAAAGTTGTCGCTTTCCTGAGGCAGTTTCCAACATGTTTGGGAAAATCAAAGTCAAGGTTTGCCCTGAACCCCCAACCTCACCTCACAACCGCCTTTGATGCATTACTTCTCTCATTATTCCATACTCTTGGAAGAATTGCAATGTGCTAACGTCAGGGAATTACCTGTCTGCCTGCTATGATACTTGGCAAATTATTTTCAAAGCTCAACAGTCCTCGTTTGAGATTAGATTGTTTTCCAGTAACATTCTTTGTACACATATAGAACATGCGTATGAAGAGTTTAGGAAAGCTCTCCAAACAAAAAGGTGATGTTATATGATGATTTTCTTTTCTCGAGCCAGTCCCACAAATGTTTTGCATTTTGGTAATCCAAAGAAACTTTCTTTAGATAGCTGCCTAACTCAAACGTGATGGGACGACTTAACATGTAGCAGCAGGCTTTCACGACCAATATTAGGATTCATAATTTAATCTTGAGTCAGATCACCGGGTGAGGAACACGCGCGTCGTCAACTCTCCTCCACCTGACACAGCCAAATAATAAAGCTGTTACGTGATGAACAAACGTGCAACAATTATTATTGATTTAGTAGAGCGCTGGTGTTTATGGGAGCAATTGTACCAATCTGCTAAATGCGTGTCAATTGCTCTCCAGAACACCGCCGGTGTGCTGGAGCATTAATAAATTGGCACGTTTGTCCACATGGCAACTTTATTGACTGACCGTTTCGGGTGGAGGAGGGTTTACGACACACAGGTTTTAGTGACGCGGCAATCTAACCAAAAAAAATTTGTTATGAATCGTGGTGGAGTGATTGCCCCATAAACATCGGAGAAGCAGATAGTTGAGATATTATAGTCCCACCTGTTCAGTGGACCGGTAATATGGTTTTATTCCTAGATTTTAGGAACTGGTCTTAGTTATATATGATTTAAAAATATATATGCATTGCCTACGGCACATTGCTTTGTTAACATGTTAATGTAAATGCATTGTAGGTTATATGTTCTACGCAGGTGAGCGTTTATGTAAATTATATTTTATGTAAAGCACACTGAAACACCTTTTTAAATGAGAAGTGCACTATATATGTGCAGATTGATTGATTTGTATTTTTTTAAGGACTGCAGAGTAACTTTGGAGATACGTGTACATATAAGGCGTTATACTCTTTGTTTTTTTCGGATAAAGTCACATAGGGAAAAAAGAATGAAATAAATGGAAACAACCAAATTATTTTATTATTATTTTACCTACGTGCCTTTACCGAAAAAACCAAAGAGTATGAATCCTTGCAGTCAAGGCCTTGCTTATGCTTGCTTTATCTTGATGTGCAATGGAAAATGTTTACACGATGTGCAGTAAATTAACCGCGTGAAATAAATTGGTCAATGGTGACTTGAATCGTGACGACTAAATCTTTCATAAACCAAACCGCAAACTGCTCGTGAAAGCAAATAGGTCCAAAGTAGGTGAAACGTATACCGTAGTATGCTCAAATTATTGACTAATATCATGGTAATTATCTTCAGTTAGCAACTGCTTTTTGTTAATTATGACGTGGAAAGCCTCGCCGTATATTTGAGTACAATACATGCACAGACCTTTTGTCAATCCAGTGGTGGATGAGGGCCTTCCGATGCTGGCGTAGATCACGGGGGTTATTTGACCACGCTTCACCGCACTGGTCGGTGCGGGTTGGTAATCAGGATCAGAGTCTGTATTTATCCTGGAGTAATCCGATGAGCTATGACGCTCTTTTTCCACAGATGTCCAGTAGGGTGAAGGTTGAGGGCAAAGGAATTTGAGCACAGTAGAGTAAAACAATGGATTGTGCTGCACTGCCGTTTAATACACAAGTAATTGTTTTTTTATCCTCCTAAATAAATTGTGTACCTGTGCTTTATCGTGTAGTAACAGTACTGTACTGTGGATGAGCGTGAGCCACTGCATTGGCAAACACATGGCATGTGTTGTGGGTATGCGAGCAGTGATGGGAAATTTCGGATGGTCAATTATGGCTTATGTTAATTTTTCTAGCACCCACTGTGAAACCTAGAACTTAACCCTGACAATGTCCCTTCTCAGCAATTCAGCGATGATTGCCCAGCATGTACATCATGCCCTCCTGCACTACAGCACTGCCAGATGGACTATTAGAGCTAATTTGAAGAGACAGTATACCAATACAACTCCCATTAACTCTCTTCACTACGGGGATTACCACAAACCTTTAGGGCCCTCCTCGATGCAATATGTACGTACACAATCCACCACACTATGTGGGACTGGTGTTAGCATTAAGACTCACTTCTTGGACAGTAGCATTAGACTCTTGCCAGTGGTTCTGTGCCTAACGTGCATTTGGCATGGCAAACACATCTACGCTTGCCTATGGTGGGGCATGCTTTATTTAGGAAACTTCAAAAAAGAGTCAAGTGATTTGTTGCGCAAATTGTCATTATGCTGGTTCTTATCTCCTGATTCCAGCTGGAAATTCCACATTCCTATAGTGGGGGTGGGGGGGGGGAGACTTTCTCAACAGCACGACCACTGTTCACTGTTCACTCCCCAACAAAGTGTGAATAATTTGATTGACCTCGGCGGGATGATGGACCGAGTCAAACCCCAACCAGGATTTGAACTTGCAACCTTCCAATTGCGAGCCGCTCACTCGAATGCTGAGCCACCTGGCCCATAGGAGAAACGTTTAATCTGAGTTAGAAGTAGACCGCTGTTGAAAGAAATGCAACTGAAGAGCTTTAGCAAAAGCTGTGATGTAATATTCCTCCATAAATTTAAAATTATATGCACGAGCCCACTTTTCTCTGAAGCAGCAATTATTTGTATTTCTCGGCGTTCTCTATTTTCTGTAACGAACACGTATCTGGAATCTCTCCGTGCATGCTTTATGAGCGCTCAGTTTCCACTCGGGGGGGGGGGGGGGCCTTTTCTGCACTCAGGACACTGCACAGTGATATTAATTGAACATGGGCAACGGATTCTAAACGGTGCTCAATGAAGAAACTGGACAATTAAAAGATGAGCCACCACGATGCGACTGTGTCCACGCAACCCAAACCATGGACTGTACAGTATAACGCTGTGATCTGCACCGAAGGAACAGCGCAACTACCCGAACTCATTCCTGAAGGCCTCTCGTGGCCACCAGTCCTCGCGCATTGGCATTTACCTTTGGAAAATATTGTCACGTGCATTGCTCACTGCTCCCCTACCCTTGTGGGAGCTGCCAATTCTAGGTTACTGAGCTGCAACGCTGCAGACAAGTGCACAGACACATCTAAACACCTCAGCTATTTCTAGCTTGGACTGGCAGCAGCTCTAAATAACCTTGCGAATGGAGGGTGGGGGAAGTAAACGATTTGGTTCTGCTGCTAATCCCATGGGGGTAAGAGTATGCTCTGGTGCTTTCACATCCTTTGTCGGGCATAATCTCATCAATCATTAAAATTTCAGAGCAATTAAGCAGGCATTTGGTAAAGAGTACCAAGTTCCAGTTCTGAGTCTCTTGCTGTTGATATAAACGAGGGAGCCCTGCTGGATATTATTGGACCTTGAAGGGTTTACATGGATTTTAAGTGAAGGGAGGAAGGGGGGGGGTGAGTTAAAATTTCAGTTCAGAGACCACCGTTCCGCATTAACCATAGACAACACGGAATCATTATTTGTCGTGTTTTGTTGGTAATTTAGCAAAAATCTGCGTAATACTGTCTGACTCATATATCGAAGTCGTTTAGAGGCCGTAAGGATTTTTTTTAAGGAACGTGTAATCCCCCCAAAAAACGAATGCTGATTGGGTTTTACAAATGCATAACCTTGGCTGCATGTCCCAGGTTGTCCAGCACGTGTTTGAGTGTCTCATTCATAAAAAAAACAACAACAACTTTAAAGTCCCATTAAGCAGCATGCTATCGCAGGCATCACTGCAGTTTCCAATTAAATAATGTTAATCACACACAAGTGGTGTGATGTTATATCAGAGTGCTACAGTGGAGCACTCGAAAGACACCTTCAGTGTTTTTTTTATCATTAACAAAGTGTTATACTCGCGTCAGACAGCTCCTTTTGTGTGCGTCAGTAAAATTTGCGCCATTTGTCGTGTTTTTGGGTCTTGAGTTGTCGAAGTAATGTTCGGGAATTTAGCGGTTTACCTTCAAATTTTTTACAGCGACGGACGGATCAGACAGAAAGCTCTGGCGAACATTGATCTCGATACCAGCCTCTTTAACGCTCTCCTCCAGGTCTGCCAGGGTCTGGGGGAATAACAACAACAAAAAGAACGTGGAAAATTCCGCAGTCGCGGTAAAGGAATTACGAGAGCAACGTGAGCACACCGGAGACGGTAACAACAACACGCTGACTGCTCGTTCATGGTGACACCAACACGCTCACTGCTCGTTCACAGTGACATCACGCTCACTGCTCATTCATGGTGAAGACAACAACACGCTGACTGCTCGTTCACGGTGACATCACGCTCACTGCTCGTTCATGGTGACACCAACACGCTCACTGCTCGTTCACGGTGACATCACGCTCACTGCTCATTCACGGTGAAGACAACACGCTCACTGCTCGTTCACGGTGACATCACGCTCACTGCTCGTTCACGTATCGCACGAACCATTTAAAAAGCCCCCCCCCCACCCACCACCAAATATTCTCGTGTTAAACCATTGCATCAGATCCTGTGTCCGATGCTGCAATGACTTTGGCTGTAATAGTGACCATTCATTTAATTTGGCTGAAAATTATTCAGCGGGAATCGACACATTTTCGCCCAAGATTTTTCAGAGTTGTCATTGAAACGCGAGTGTACACATGAAAAGCAACTGGCACGACAAGCGTCGAAGCCACAGCACGGGTGTGTTCTGAGCTCGCGAAACATGAGGCACAGATGATTTTTGTGAGAATCATACATTGCAGCTGGTTTGTTTCTTATTTCTAGGTAACATTAAACGTGATCGGCTGACGTGCATTGGGAAATTGAAGAGCATTAGAGCACACATTTCATTTCAGTTGATCGTTTTGCAACTCTAAAAGTCTGCCCTGCTTTTTAGTGTTTTTCTGAGTTTGTTGAATTATTAATGTTCACCTCGCTATAACCATTCCTCGTATGCACAATGCTCATGGAAATTCTGGCATTACATTTTCTCATCAACTAAAGGCCATTCAATGAAGACTACATCACAATAAAATTCCCAATTATTATAATTACCGCACTACATGATGCAACACCTTTTCATAAACCATTTGTTGGACAAGTTCATACATATATTTTTTATTGCAAAGAAAGGTTTTAAAGCTGACATTGTGCAAAGCGCAGATGCAACATAATTCACGACTGACAATTTCAGGTCTCTAAAAAGAACAATTCCTATTTGTCTTTTGGCATTTAAATTCCATGTTCTGGGATTCATAGTGGAAAAGAGCAAAGGACAATATTCTTAATCAGTAAAACAGGCTGCATTTTGTAAAGCTAAACGTGCAAGATTAAACCGAAACGTGAACCACATCAGCCCCATAAGAGTTGGAGGGGACTAGACGGGGCTCATTAAGCCTGAACCCTCTGAAATTATGACAGTCAACATTCGTTAAGAGGTTGCTTAACATTAACTGTGTCATGCCCCCCCCCCCTCTCCACCCACCCCCCTTCCCACTTCAAGCAAGGTAGAGTTCCAGAGTTGAACTCTAAATATCAGAATGGCCAAATCTTCAATGCCTGCGCGTGCTGCATGGGTATTTGTGACGTGACGCAGCCTGGCTGATTGTTAAATTTGCCCGCAGATGATTATACTTTGCTGGTGTTATTGTTGTTATTAACTTGCCTACCTTTGAAGTTTCGTAATTAATAATTTGATACGTCTCACATAGTATGCTCTTAAAAGCATTTGCTTATTTAAAATAAACAATGGGTTTTTTTCCCCTTCACCCCCCCCCTCTCCCCCCCCCGAATAACCATTTAAAAGCCCTAACGCACGCAATGCAATTTAGGTTTATGAAGTGTAACAAATAGGGTTGTGTGGTGTCGGTGTTGGGTGCACCTCACGGAACTCCTAAACCCCGTCAATCCAGTTGCATTGGGATGTTGCGGCCAACTGGCTGGAACCGGCTCCTTCCAAGGGAGCACTTGCGTGCAGCTATCTCTGAAGGCCCGGGGAGATGACTGGGGATGGGACACCACAGTGGCTTAATCAGTGGCTGCCGCCAAACACCCTGCATGATGTATAATGAGCATTTCATGGACTGGATTTAGCTCACTTGCGCTATGGCCAAATGAGAGACCAACATTTGGCGGCAGTGCATGATGCATTGATTGCAGGAGAGCCACATTTGCACGCCCTGTGCATTGTGGATGTGGTTATGGGTACTCAATCTCTTATAATTGTCATGCTAATGTCACTTGGGTGAATAGTCGGTCGTTGTAACTTGTTAACAGCAGCAGGTGATGTGGTTGGAATTCCGTGTTGTGTTCAGAGTCATGGGTGCAGGGGATTCAGGGGTTATGCGAGTGTTAATGTTTGACTTTAAGCACAGCACATAATACTCGTATTTGTGGTGGGTTTTTTTCTCCTCCATATCATAGGCGTGTGTTGCTCGGGTTCAATCAGGACAGTGGAATCGAGGAGTGCAGTGGGTTGCTTGCACAGCAATTCACCCCACGGGAGCCGTTTCTAGTGCTACATTTCCCCAGCAGCAGTGCGGCTGGAGAGGGAACGGTGCGTTGCTGGTGTTTGGTCAGCCCCGCCATCACCAGGCGTGGGGGTGCCTCTTGCTGACCAACCCACAGCACACCTACCACATGAGCCTCTGGAACCAGTTTGCATCATCCCCTTATTTTTGAGGTTTCCTCCCCTCGGTCCTTCTCTCGTCAGCAGTTTCCTCCATGGCAGCCATTAGCTTCGGTCGACCTTACGGTCGCACGGTCCGCAAAAGCCTATGGCTGTACAATACGACAGTGTCTCTCAACGCCGGTTTATAGCGGTATAAGTGGGTACGGCACGGGCCACGCGCGGTGGGGCAAAGTGTGGACACTCCGACCTCAACAAAACGCGCCCATGAAGGGTTTTTCGAGAGTTTCTCCTCTCGCGGACTTTCGCGAGAAGGGCGTTGCAGGGCTTCACCTTTACCACCTGTTACCATTGCGTCTTTGTGTGCGAGGACAGACCTCCACACACACACACAACAAAGATCCCCCGTGTAGCCTTAACAGACTGTAGGGGCAAGTGCTGTTAGCGAGCACCTATGAAGGCCGGAACGGTACACGAGGGGGTGGGTGGCCAGCACCACGCCCGACCGCCTTTGTCTCCCCAGTGGTGATGTTTACACACTGCACCAGGTACTCATTTGAGGCTGAGTCGACCTAGGGGAGACCCGGTACCGGTTCAGATAATCGTCACTGGTGTTGGCCGTGAGCGGGAATCGAACCCGGGTCGCCAGGTTCGTAGCGCAGCGCGCTAACCGCTACACCACCGCTCCCCACACACACACAGACCCCCACACACACACAGACAGACCCCCCCCACATACACAGACCCCCCCCCCCCTCCACACACAGACAACCCCCCCCCCCCCCACACACACACACAGACCCCCCCCTCCACACACAGACAGACCCCCACACACACAGACCCCCCCCCCTCCACACACAGACAGACCCCCCCCCCCACACACACACACAGAGCATCCCCACTCTGGACCCACCGAGGTGAAGACCTCGGCCGTCTGCTGGATGGTGGCAATGCGTGTCCAGCCCCAGGTCTTGAAGAGGTGCACGCGCGTCGGGTTGTGCAGCGTGGCGGAGGGGTGCGTGCGGAAAAACGTGGGGAAGCGCTGGCGGTTGGACAGCGCCGGGGAGCTAGAGCCGTACGACAGCTGGCACGGCCGACACACGGGAACAGCATCCAGGGGGAAACGCGAACGCCGTGAACAACATCGGTTGGCTCATTGTCTCTGACTTTAGAATTAGGATTTTTCGAGACTGCTGGCTATGGAGGGAGATCTCCAAGCCAAGGGATCAAGGCTTTATCCCTGCGAAGATGACGAGAAAGGGAAAAGCATAACTCTTTTGGTATACATCGCACATTCAGGTAACAGACTGCTTGTGCAGGGCTGCCCAGAGGTGCCCGGAAGCCTCGTGCTAGACGCCCAGGGTAGAATTCCCCACATGGACCGCCCCCTCCCCTTAATTAATTAGTGACGAAAATAAAAGCCCATTGTGAGGCTCTCCTTTGAGTGAGGCCTGAGGGTGATAAAATTGCCCCTTTTGCTCGTGGGTTATTTATGCGAGTTGAAAGGTGACACGAGATTGACTAGCAGTGGTGTGAGGTGAGATGGGAACTTTGTGTGTGTTGGGCATAAGCTGTGTAAATATATATACACAGAACCCCTCTTAATGACGGCAATTGCTTCCACGAAACTGGTCGTTAAGTGATTTGGTCATTAAGTGAGTATAGGGAGTACACGTTAAAGGCTTAATTCGTTTTGAAAGCATCGAAAGTAAAAAAAAAATCACCCAAAAACGTACTTTATAATATTAAAATAGATATGAATACATAAAAATACTAAGCACATTATACACACATCATATTAAAAGAAAACATGGTTAATCAATGCATTAATTAATATTTACCTACAACAGCCCGTCGTTAACAGGGGAATGCTCAGTAAGTGAACACATTGGGCTCCATGGAGGCCCGTCGTTAAGCGATCGTTAAGAGGGGTTCTACACTACACTATACACTACGCTACTATACACTACACTATGCACTACACATTGGGCTCTATGGAGGCCCGTCGTTAAGCGATTAGTCGTTAACAGGGGTGGTCGTTAAGAGGGGTGCTACACTACACTATACACTACGCTACTATACACTACACTATGCACTACACATTGGGCTCTATGGAGGCCCGTCGTTAAGCGATTATTCGTTAACAGGGGTGGTCGTTAAGAGGGGTTCTGCTGTACACATATATACACACACATATATGAAGCAGTTAAGCAGCACTGCATCTGCTGATTATTATTACAGAAGGGCAATGTGTTAGAGCTAAAGAACACCGATATTTATCTGCTTGAAGTGTGCGTGATAATTTCTCCTGCCTACGTGAGAGTGTGAAACGCACTCCAACATCTGTGACAGCTCTCGGGAAATGTACCAACTTGGCTCTAATTCACACGATGGTATTTTTTTTAAAGTAATGCCCCGGGTTCTTGAAAAGACACTTTCCAGCAGACGGCGTGAGAAACATCGGAGAAAGGGGCTTGAACTTGATGGTCGGAGGGTGCCCTCATTCCACTGCACGCGTAGCAGCAGCGAAACTCCGCGACGCGCAAGGCCAATTTCACGACCACTCTAGCCAGAAGTCATTACCCAAAATAGTTTGGCACAATTTTCAATTGTAAAAAAAATGTACTTGCCAAAATCTGAACAAATCTTTAATCCCTGCTCCCCCGTGTCAACAATTTTAGTTTCTTTGCAAACTCATAAGTGAATGCGTTTCTGGTGATGACGGCTAACAACAATTGTCCTACAGCTGCCCTTGTGTATTATGGCATTGATTGACCGTCCTACGCACCAACGATGGTATCTGTGAAAATTTGTCCCACGCTGAGTGCGCCGGTGCGAGGATAACCCAATTCAATGAAGAAAATATCTTCAAGCAGGTCATGGCGGAAAGACGATCGTTGTTAGCAGACACCGTACTTAGCCAACCGATCCGCACGGTCGGCGATGTACGGCGCGAAAGAAGATCAACGCACATTCAACATACGTACGCGCATACTCTCTCACGGCATTTACCGCGTGCGTCTGAACAGGTCGTAACTGGCGCGATGCCACCACCCCGCTCTCTACCCAACCCCGTGGCGCTCACCACGATGAGGTTCCACATGCGCGCCGCCTCCGCCACCAGCGTCGAGACGCTGCTGCAGCCAGGCATGAGGACGATCTTGATGGGGCCGTAGTAGAGCAGGTCGTAGAGGATCTTGGTCGCATGGCCCGGCATGCACTGGGTGTACAAAGACAAAGATCCCCCTTGTAGCCTTCACAGACTGCAGGGGCAAGTGCTGTTAGCGAGCACCTATGAAGGCCGGCACGGCACACGAAGGGGGTGGGTGGCCAGCTACCACGCCCGGCCGCCTTTGTCTCCACAGTAGCGATGTTTACTACACACCGCACCGGGTCAGTTGAGGCTGAGTCGACCTAGGGGGGGGGGGCCCAGGACCGGTTCAGATAATCATAACTTGGTGTTGACCGTGAGCGGGAATCGAAAGCGAATTGCAGGTTTCATTGCGCAGCGTAGCGCTAACCACTAAACTACCGCCCCCCGTACGTGGACACGCACACACACGCACACACGTGTAAGCGTGACACGGCGGCTCCGTTTGACAATTGAACCTTATGGCGGGACCCCGGGGTCCCATAAGCCCCCGGCTCTCGCATGAACTGCGTTGCGACGTCATTTTATGCCTGTTGAAGGCGAACGATACGGCGATCTGTTCTTCTCGACGAGCTCTACACGGTGCGCTCATCAAAGTGTCACAGTTTTGTTTCTTCTTCGTCCTCGCTGCTGCGCTTGGACACGACACGACAACAGAACGATCCGTGCCAGGTGGGTCGCGGCGTTTATTTGGGACCCCGGGGTCCCGCCATGAGGTTCAATTGATGAAATGTAACACGGATGTTTGGATATGGGTGATGCGACCCACCATTCGTTTGTCCTCGGAATAATTTAATTTATCGGCAACGTGGTAGGCTGTCGGTGTAAAACGTGTGGGCATATTTTCAGTCACATCTATTGCGCGATTGCTGAGCTGCTACAGGGGCAATACATTGTTCAGGTTGATGAGCAATTTGAGTGGCGTAACTACATTGCTAGCTCAGGGGGTGCGAAAGCCAATCATATTTAAACGTGGAAACGTAAAAATTAAAGCATGTTCGTAAAAAAAATATACATTGAAACCGCGTTTCAAATCCGTTTTTGTTTTGTTCATTTCCGCTGTTGTTGAACACATATCTCATTGCGGTTATCAAGGGGCGGGGGGGGGGGGGCTCAACTCGTAGCTCTGACCACCCTTGCCCCCCACGCTCATTACACTCCTGTAACAGGTGGAGGGGGGAACTCTTCGCCAGCCCCCACTCGCCATACCATGCTGTCCGTCTCTATGAGCTTCAACTCGTAGTCCGACAGGAGGTCAGGTTTGTCGTTCACGTCGTCCAGAGCCATCATTGCCGCTGGCTTGCAGGCCTGGCCCCCCGGCCAGCTTCCGCTCATGGGAAATAGCCCCCCGATGTACAGCGCCTGCTTGGCTGGCACACAAACAAACAAACACACACAGACACACAGACAGAGATCCCCGCCAACCCCGCCACAACGCCGTTTAGCCTGAACAGAATGTTGGGGCAAAGTGCTTTCGACGAGCGCCACGTGAAGGCACGAACTGCTCACGCGGTTCGGGCACGTGGCCAGCACCACGCCCGACCGCCCTTTGCCCAGTGGTGATGTTTAATACACTGCACCGGGTACTTTTTCGAGGCTGACGTCGACCCACGGGAGGCCCACGAGCGGGAAAGCGAACTCGCGTGGCGGGGTGTCGTAGCCTCGTGCGCTAACCACTGCACCACCGCGTGCGCACAGCCGTTGCTAGGCAGTTTGGTACCCAGGGCAAGGTGCCATCCTCGTGCCGCCCCCGTTGCTATGGGTGCCGGCACCTGCCCACCGAACATTTAAAGCCACCCAGTCGCCACTGCTTGCTTCGATTCCAACAATTCGACGATACATTTAAACTAAGCTAAAAAAAGAAAGAAAACGAAGCCATTTTTGTTAAAATTTATTTTACCAGGTGAGACCCAGTGAGCACAAGCGCTCTTTTTGCTGAAGCTACCTGGCCACAAATGAGAGCTCAACGAAGTGGCTTATCACGTAGAAATGCATAGCAGCCAACTATGTTTATAAATGTGGAGGGGGGGAAAAAACCGGAGGACGAGGAAGAAATATCCACGCGACCACAGGGAGAGAGACACCGCAAACTCCAAATATGCAGCAGGTGTCAGGGTCAGGATCTAACCCACGACCTCCTGTATACCAAGTGAGGTAGTTAACATCTCCTAGCTACAGTGGCGGTGCCTGGGGAAGCCACTTCACCCGGCCCATCATCCCTGCCCTTGCGATACCACTGCACTGTCTGCACATGCGTGCGGATGCACAGGCACAACAACAACAAGGCCGATGGGTACTGCAAGATCCGACCATGTACAGTGAGGGAAAAAAGTATTTGATCCCCTGCTGATTTTGTACGTTTGCCCACTGACGAAGAAATTATCAGTCTATAATTTTAATGGTAGGTTTATTTGAACAGTGAGAGACAGAATAACAACAAAAAAATCCAGAAAAACGCATGTCAAAAATGGTATCAATTGATTTGCAGTTTAATGAGGGAAATAAGTATTTGACCCCTCTGCAAAACATGACTTAGTACTTGGTGGCAAAACCATTGTTGGCAATCACAGAGGTCAGACGTTTCTTGTAGTTGGCCACCAGGTTTGCACACATCTCATGAGGGATTTTGTCCCACTCCTCTTTGCAGATCTTCTCCAAGTCATTAAGGTTTCGAGGCTGACGTTTGGCAACTCGAACCTTCAGCTCCCTCCACAGATTTTCTATGGGATTAAGGTCTGGAGACTGGCTAGGCCACTCCAGGACCTTAATGTGCTTCTTCTTGAGCCACTCCTTTGTTGCCTTGGCCGTGTGTTTTGGGTCATTGTCATGCTGGAATACCCATCCACGACCCATTTTCAATGCCCTGGCTGAGGGAAGGAGGTTCTCACCCAAGATTTAACGGTACATGGCCCCGTCCATCGTCCCTTTGATGCGGTGAAGTTGTTCTGTCCCCTTAGCAGATAAACACCCCCAAAGCATAATGTTTCCACCTCCATGTTTGACGGTGGGGATGGTGTTCTTGGGGTCATAGGCAGCATTCCTCCTCCAAACACGGCGAGTTGAGTTGATGCCAAAGAGCTCCATTTTGGTCTCATCTGACCACAACACTTTCACCCAGTTGTCCTCTGAATCATTCAGATGTTAATTGGCAAACTTCAGACGGCCATGTATATGTGCTTTCTTGAGCAGGAGGACCTTGCGGGCGCTGAGGGATTTCAGTCCTTCACGGCGTAGTGTGTTACCAATTGTTTTCTTGGTGACTATGGTCCCAGCTACCTTGAGATCATTGACAAGATTCTTCCGTGTAGTTCTGGGCTGATTCCTCACCGTTCTCATGATCATTGCAACTCCACGAGGTAAGATCTTGCATGGAGCCCCAGGCCGAGGGAGATTGACAGTTCTTTTGTGTTTCTTCCATTTGCGAATAATCGCACCAACTGTTGTCACCTTCTCACCAAGCTGCTTGGCAATGGTCTTGTAGCCCATTCCAGCCTTGTGTAGGTCTACAATCTTGTCCCTGACATCCTTGGAGAGCTCTTTGGTCTTGGCCATGGTGGAGAGTTTGGAATCTGATTGATTGATTGCTTCTGTGGACAGGTGTCTTTTATACAGGTAACAAGCTGAGATTAGGAGCACTCCCTTTAAGAATGTGCTCCTAATCTCAGCTCGTTACCTGTATAAAAGACACCTGGGAGCCAGAACTCTTTCTGATTGAGAGGGGGTCAAATACTTATTTCCCTCATTAAAATGCAAATCAATTTATAACATTTTTGACATGCGTTTTTCTGGATTTTTTTTATTGTTATTCTGTCTCTCACTGTTCAAATAAACCTACCATTAAAATTATAGACTGATCATTTCTTTGTCAGTGGGCAAACGTACAAAATCAGCAGGGGATCAAATACTTTTTTTCCCTCACTGTATGTCCAGTGATCGTTGAGTTGCATTGGCTTTCGGTTGCCGAACGACTACATAATGAAGTAGCACTCATTAAGCACAAAGTGCTTACCACAAATGAACACACAATACCTCGCTGATCTCGTCCGCGAGCATAAACCATCATCACGAAAACTCCTGTCATCCTCGCAGTGCCGTTTGGCTAACCATCGAACAAAGACGCTGGTCACTATCGCGCGCCTTCGGATGCGCTTATGCGGGCGTCGGGAACGCTCTTCCCTCTTATGTTCGGAAGACACTGGAACTATGCACTTCTAAATCTAGCTTGAAAACTCATTCATTGAGAACTGCTTTTTTGTGTTTAGTTCGTTGTTGTTCCCTCGCACCTCCGATTACCACGGTTGGCTACGTACGGTGCGAAAGAAGTTCAGCGTACATACATGCAGCCGCCATTCTCCACGAAGTGGTGGTGACTTCACCGCGGCGCTTGTTGCCGGCTGGTATGCACGCACGTACCCACAAATTTACATACACAGCGGCAGCACGGGCTTCGTGGCTCTTTGAACTCTCATCTTCTCACGATTCACCCAGAATTGCATCTGTCCCAACAAAGTGCCATCATCTCAGCAACCAAAATCCAATTCTCACTGCCAATTCAGTTGTCGTGCCCACATGTTAAGCATTAAAAAAGAACACGTACAAATTATATTCTTTGCGCATACATCTTCTGCATTTAATTGTGATTAAAGCAATGATTGAATCTATTTTTGATATTGGCTCGGCGTAGTGACACACGCCTGTGATACAGCTCTTTGGAGGCAGGGGTTGGTGGATCAGACAAATGAGTGAATCTCCTAAACCCACTGCACTGTACAGCATGTGGGTTTTTGACATCCATTCTGTACTGAGTTGTACGTTTTATCTCCCCAGTATGTGTGGCCTTTTTCCGGATACGCTGGTTTTCTCCCATAGATTAAACACTCGTAAATAGAATTGTATTTTCGTGCGTGAAATTTTTGGTGCAGTTTTTGCACTCCTATCGTTTCTTGTTCGTATTATTTGTTTGTTATTGTTGTTGTAAGTCGCTGACCCGCCCCTAATGGACATCTGTAATAAAAATAACTTCATAGCTCATCGGATTCTTCCAGTCTAAATAATTATTCTGGTGAACCATTTCATGCAGTGTTCTCCTGAAAACAATAGCCTTGAGAGTTTAACACATAAGCTGAATTTTTTATATGCATATACATTGATTCCCCCCCCTGGCCTTTGCACCTGATTGGCTCACAAAGTCACGACATCCCATGTATCCCCTCTATTTAAGGAACGAAACAGGAGGATTTCTCCACAACTCTGGCTGCCGCCTGATGATCTCAAAGGGTCCTCCTCTACCGGAGCAGATAGTTTTCCCGTCTTTGCTCTACTAACTGTTGGTCACCTAATATACAAACCTATAGCCCATATTTTCAACCTGTCCATCAAAGAAGCATCAGTTCCTCTAGAATGGAAACATTCCTATGTCCGTCCACTTCACAAAGGGGGCCCTAAAGATGATCCAAATAACTACCGACCTATCTTAATTTTGTCCCCGTTGATTAAAATTTTTGAAAAATTATTGACCTACCACATTAGCAGTTTCCTGTTCACCAACAATCTACTACATCTAAAACAATCTGGGTTCCGAAAAAAATACAGCACCACATCTGCTGCATTAGACTCTCTGAATCACATCTACAGTAGCCTTGATAATAAGCAGTACTGTGCCTGTCTTTTTCTAGACCTGTCCAAAGCCTTTGATACAGTAGACCACAACACCCTGCTTAGTAAACTAAGTTGCCTCGGTTTTTCCGAAAACGCAGTAAAATGGTTACAAAATTACCTCTTTTCTCGCACCCAAACTGTATTCACAGATGGTTGGAGGTCAAACAGTGTTAAGATAACAAAAGGGGTTCCACAGGGTTCCATTCTCGGCCCCCTTTTGTTCTCTCTTTATGTCAATGACTTGGGCACTGACCTGGATCATTCCAGGGTAAATCTTTTTGCAGATGACACGATACTGATTACTGCTGGCCGCTGTCCGGATGACGTGATTGCTAAGCTACAGGGTGATTTCAACAAACTACAACATCAGCTAGTTGCTCTTAAACTAGTCCTGAATACCTCCAAAACCAAGGTGCTATGCTTCTCACCAGGACTAAAGCAGGAAGTTATTTTTCCCCAATTACATTCCTTAAATAATTGTCAAATAGAGCAAGTCAAGATCTATAAGTATCTTGGGGTCATCCTGGATTCAAAATTGAATTTTGAAGATCACATTGATTATATTGGTAAAAAGACAAAAATAAAAATTGGATTTCTGTACCGACACAAGCACTGGTTCCCTCCAATGTTCCGTTTGGAATTGATAAAAGCTACCATACTGCCTCTACTTGACTACTGTGATATCGTGTATAAATCAGCCCCAAGTACTGCACTGAAGAAGCTTTATTCCATTTATCACTAGGCCTTAAGATTTACATTGAACTGCCCATATAGGACTCACCACTGTGATCTCTACATTGGGTCAAACTTAACATCTCTTAATGTTCGATGGCTTGTGCACCAGATCTTATTAATTCACGATGTACTTACAAAAAAATCCGCAGACTACCTACTGGATCTCCTCTCTGTTTCAAAGAACAAATTTGACCTCAGGTCTTCGCTCATTTACCAGCTTCACATTCCCTATTGCCGTACAAAAACTGGAGGAAGGGCCTTTGCTATTGATGCCCCCAGAGTCTGGAATGCTATTGCCAATAAACTGCAATGAGATCGTCTCTCAAAACTGCTCTAGAGGAGTTGTACACCCCTAGTTGCCACTGCTATTCATTGGCGTAAAATAAAATAAAATGTTTCGCTCCGGATGACGCTGCAAAGTATTATCTGTATTTTGATTTAGCGTGCTGATCTTAAAGGTGCATTGAAAAATTTGATACTCCGACCGATGCTTCTGTTGTTGTGGAGTAACTCATGCAGCCAGCTATGGCTCTAGGAATTGGTGTTACATGTTATTTATGTAGTTTATAGTAAAAATTCGGTCACAGTCCTTGTGATCACTGTTACGTTGCAATTATGGCTTTATTTTTTGGTGATTTGGAAAACGTTTTTTGGTTTGGACATGTTTGTTTTGTTGTAGTACGGAGTTAGACTGATGGCCTTAATCTAAGTTTTTGTGGTTGTTGTTGTTTGACTTGCATCCCACTGGGATTTTTTGCACACAGCGTTGGTGTACGGTGCTTTTTTCAGGAATATTTTTGCTGTTTTTTTTCCATGGATTTTCTGTTTGCACAGTCACATAGTCACTTTAAGATGTTTTTCTTGTTCGTGTTTTTGTTTTTTTGTTTGTTGTGGTTGCCGAATGGCTCACAGGGCTATACCAAAATAAACTGAACTGAACTGATCCTAGTTGTAATTACTGGCGAAACGTCGTACACGAATTGGAAAAATAGTGGGTTTACTCTCCAACACACCGGTGCGCTGTAGTAGTAACGAATTGGCACGTTTTGTTTTTGTGACAAACCTTACTAATTGGTTGTGTCGGGTGGTGGCGGGTTTAACAACACAGTTATATTTACTCGATCTAACCTAACAAAAAAACTATATTATGGATGATAGTCTTAAGACTTTGAGGCTTTCCTGAATTAACATATGCATTATTTATAATTTATAGTGCGATAGTAGCATATATCCACCGAGCAATACAAATGAGCACACCACAGTTAGGCAGATTTGCAGATCGCATGCGGCGGGGTAATGCGTGGGTACTCCCATCTCTTCTGGAAGAGTAGGCCAAATACGCTCGGCGGGGGGGGGGTCCATCCAGGCTGACTTGTCACTTTGCCTTCTGCTCAGAAGTTGCCTGGGCAAACAATTTCAGGGCAGCAGATTCACCTTTGTTCAATGTTCCATTTACAGTGAAGCATATCCATGCAAATACTCAATATACAGCGTTTCATACACACAGTCGGTGTTTTCCTTGTCGCCCTTGTAAAATATTTAAATGGACATAAATAAATTTTTCAATAACAGACCACCCCATACTCTGACCTGTCAATCATCTATTACTGTCGACGCGTTCGAGAGACAATGGTTTCTAGACGACGTGAAAACGCCACGTAAGGATCAGGTTCTTCTGCGCTGGTTTCAGTGACGAGGGGTTGCCGCTAAATCTCATGCTGTGCATGCGAACGCCCTGCGTACGCATGCATATTGAACTTCTTTCGCACCATACTCAGCCAACCGTAGCAATCGGAGATGCGAGGGAAGGACAACGAACAAAACACAAAAAAGCAGTTCTCAAGAAATGAGTTTTTCAATCTAGATTTAAAAGTGCATAGTTCCAGTGGCTTCCTAATTTCGGAAGAAAGAGCGTTCCAGACGGCCACAGGAAGCGCATCTGAAGGCGCTTGATGCGGTGACCGTCTTTGTTCGATGGTTAGCCAAAAGCCACTGCTGTGAGTTTGACCAAAGTTCGCATGATGGTTTATGCCCCTTGACGATATCAGCAAGGTATTTTGGTTCATTTGTGGCAAATGAAAGCCAATACTACCAGAGCAACAGACATTCACTTTCCCTTGCAAGACCAGAATAAATGAGTCCAGGTTCTTTCAATTCCAAACCAGGCCAGGCTGACTTGTCACTTTTCCTCCGGCTGATTTGAATTTCCTCCCACTTTCTGGCAAGATAGCGCATACATGCTTAATGCTTTGGAAAGGTCCCCAGAGAGAGACATAGGTGAAATAATCAAAGATGGGGACCGTAATACAGGGTTGGATGTCACATTAAAAAAAAGATCCTTCGAAAGCAGATGTAATCCACCCTTTTTTACATGTGAGCAGCGTGACAGACGCTGGCTGAAAGTTCCACGCCTCGGGCATTCCAGAGAAGACCTATAATCGCATCAATATTCATTGCTTATTATATTGAGTAATTTGAGACATTGTCCACTTTCTCTACGTGTGATATACTTCTAAATAATCGTAGCTGACATTTCAAATTCATTGTTTTTGCTTTGACAAACGTAAAAACGGTACACACCCAAAATATTAAGGCTACAATAAAGTATAATCATAAAATATCAAATATGTAAACTGTAACAGAAGCAAATACAATATGGAGATGTAAATGCAAGTAAGAATACACTCACGTATATATTTTATTATCTATTTTTTTAATTTTGTTATATTAGTTTTAGTATTAATTTACAGAACTTTGCATAACCACTGCAGGACGAGGGGCACCCCACACCGTGCCCAACACGGGCACTGTTTGACCATACTTCACCGTGCCGGTCAGTGCAGTTTGGCGCAGGGTGTGTGGGGGGAGGTACCCCGACACCGGTTCAGATATAAACTTGCCACTGATGTCTGCCGTTGTTGGAAATCGAACTCAGGTCACCGGATTCATAGTGTCCCACCACCCCTTGCATTAATATAAAAAAAAATAATAAACAACTTCATGAAGCAACTCCCCTCCGTTTACTCTAAACAACACGAATATCACCAAACCTCCTCTCAATTCGCACACATAATTTACATATATATTGCGTAAGCCAACAGCGGGCAAAACGACAGCTTGGCAACCAAGGGATGCTTTGCGTCAGCTCCCATGCGCCTTCAAAGTTGTTTAACTCCATTGTGTTATTCAATTCCTCAGCGTTGTGCATTACACCTGTATTGCCCCCCCCCCCCCCTTGTTCCGCTGTCAACTTGTCCACCGAGGTCACCCTTGCAAAAGGAACGTGACGTCTCTATGGGTTCTTCACCCGGCGGAATATCCGGCCGTGAGTGCCGCGGTGCTGAGGGCAGGCAATGCAGGCAGGCGTCTGTGAAGGCGTTCACAACAGGTACCTGCTTTGCTTCCCGGAGTCTTGGGCACGACCTTCGTGTGCTGGGAATACTGGAATGTGTTTACGTCTTCTGTAAATACAGCACAACGAACACAACCAAGCGACGACCACAATGCACCATGCAAATGCATACTCCATGGTATGAGGGCTATTAGCATCAACTGCACAATGCACCATGCAAATGCATACTCCATGGTATGAGGGCTATTAGCATCAACTGCACAATGCACCATGCAAATTCATACTCCATGGTATGAGGGCTATTTGCATCAACTGCACTACCGCCAGGCAATTACTGCTGTTTACTCGCATCCTGTCAATGTGTTGTGCTGTAAATGTTATTGTCATTGTTATATACGGAAAGAGGAGAGGGGGGGAAAATGGCTAAACTGTAAATTTTGAAAATGGTCTGGGTATTGTGGTTTAATTTGGTTGTTACACTCAAATACATCAACTCATTTAACAATGACTTCTCTATTATAATTGTAAGCCAATTCTAGCATAAACATAAATAATAAGGGGGGGGGGGGGGGAAGCACTCACTGAACACATTAAGAGGAAAGGCTGAATAAGTGCGTACATTAACAAATGCATTTTAGTTCCAAAATTTATTACAGCCTACACGTTTTTATGCTGCACATTATGTTTTATTTAGGAGAACAATGTCCTCCGACACTTTATTAAAAGTCTGGAAGGACGCATTTATAACAGCAGTATTTTCCTAAGCTGCTTTGGGCCAGAAAATAATATTCACATTCATATACATCACAAATAAACATTTAATAGCCAATAAACTTTTGTTCTTGTTCTTTGTGTAAGAAAACATTAGTTTTAAGAGGTCAACAAAAAAGACTCGAGATAATTAAAGAGTGAAAAATGTGCCAATTCCCAACAAATGCAAAAACACAATTACCACGCAGTATACACGGTAAAGGTGCAGCCCCTGCAAGTGCTTGCTCACATCAGGAGGGCCTTTCACTCAAGGGAGCTCGACAGAGCGACCCTCTCGTGGATGTTTGGCCTACTCTTTCACACTGTTCAGACATCTCGGAACAAATGGCGGTACCTGCACTTCACCCCACCACATAACCTGCCAGCAAAAGCGATTCTGGTGGACCCGTTTAACACCTATACTGTTGGTTAGACGGAGGCCGGTGGAGTTGGGGGACAGATAATTAAACTGGCGACTTCTGGATTTCATTTCAAATCCAGTGTGCTAAACCATGACAACCATGGTAGCAACCCACCTTACTGTGTAATCAACATCGGATGTGTTTCGTCAACTTCACGGGAAGCCTCACGCTCGAAGACTATTTTGGTGCCACGTGAGAGGTCCCGTTGAGCTCAATTGTAAATCCGATTTCATCGTAGTGTGAACACTGGATGGTCATGTAGCCTTCTCTTGGCCACATCCGTCGGGAAAGCATGAACAGCCTTTATTGAGTTGCCTTTCGAAGGACCGGCTCCCCTGAAGTGCCCGGGTACCAGATGTGAAGTCCGTTCAATTTTACATGAGCTGTCATGGCCGTGCTGAGCACGGCTCTCCTGTTCAGATCATTCTATATTTTTCAAGTTGCCACACTTATTTATTTCTTTACACACACGCTCACTTATTGTCGCTGCATGATGTCTTGCAACAGGGTCATTAAGGGGCAATTTGGTGTGACAGTTTTTTTCATGGACGCTCAAGTATCCGGGGCTATTTAAATAAAGGCTGCATGAAGAGGTTAAGACTTCCATTGCCAGAATCAGAGAAATGTGTGGCAGGTCCAATGCTCTATGGGACGGGAGAAGTGGGCAGGCAGGTGTGGGAGGAGAGCTTAGACATACGTTAATTTGTGATACCGCGTTTCTCTCATCCACATGTTACAATCTCTCTACAGTATTCAGGGTCGCTTGGTAAGATGCAATTTTACAAAGATTAATAATTCAAACAAATATACGAACAAAAATGTCGGAAAGGCTTCTACCGCTACTGTACCCATTGGCAGCGTTGAATTAAAAATATCAGCTGCCGGTGGGAATACGGGCAGCCAGCCTCCCCCTTAGCACGCCTACAGCCAATGCAAGAGCGAAACAAACGGACAAAGCTTTGTAACGAGAAGGCTTTGACGACCAATATCACCGGCGAAACTTCGTACTCAAATTGTAAATGTCACTGGGTACCCTCTCCAACACACGTGCATGCTGAAGTGGGAACTAATTGTCACGTTTTGGTCACGTGACAAACGTTACTAATTGGCTGCGTCGGGTGGAGGTGGGTTAACGACACATTTATATGCACGCGATCTAAACCGAAACACCTTTATTGTGGACAAATCTTCTTATAACGCATACTGAGAAACGTCGACATGCATCTAAGACTAAACCAGCCCGTCTTTTTAAAATCAATGCACCAACTCGATACAGAGGAAGTGGAAACACTAGCACAGCCTCCCCTACCCTCTCCCCCCATTAGTAGAGCAACTCTTTGAACTGCCAAGAGACCAGCAAAAGACATGCGTAGGATGTAGGATGACGTAAGCGGCGTGCGTGCGTGTTTTCTTTGACTCATTACTCACACTAGGTATGGCTAGATTGCCGCAGGTGAATCTGGTACCTTCTATTCAACCTCGTGGTGGCATACATAATTGGCCGTTCCTAAGTCTCGTCCAGCGTGGCTAACACGGCACCGCATTTCCTGCCACCATCAAAGTCAACATGGCCACCTGTAATTGGGGCCTGCTGGTGTCAACTTGGCACAATAGCCATCCCTATAGGATAGGTGCATTATAGCTGTTTTTTTTTGCTTTGACAAACATTAACCACAATGTCACAAACAGCTGCCTGTGTAATCTATCTTTGAGGATGCTATTGTTTTGGATGCTTTTGTTTTACTATATAAAAAAAGCCCCCACATGATATTCCCTCACTTTGTACGCACATATAAAACGACAATTTGGGGTTGTTATTTGCAGTTGTGGTTCTATGGCAAATATGTTCCACCTTACATGATATTATTTTATACGTGAGTCTGGATAGTGTGTTTTGGTTTTAATATATTATCCAACTTTAACCCTATTGGCACGTTACATTTCACTGTTGTGTGTCCACCACAGTGGCTTGTCTGTGTGCTATGTGATTGCTTCTTACGTGCTATTCGATGCTAATTCATTGGTCTTTTACAGCAGCTATGTATGTTGAACTTCCTTTGCACCTTACCGTGATAATTGGAGATCGAGCAATGCACCTCGTATAAGACGGTATATGCGATCTAAAATCATCATTGCTGTCCGAATTTAGTTTTTTTTTAGGTTGGACCGTGCGTCGTCCGGTATGATGTCAGACGTTTCGTTCCACGTGATGGGAGTTCAGTCTCTGAAGAAGCTTCCCCCAACACGCGGAGAAGGGAAATGTCAGCCATCGTGACAGAAAACACAACGGAGAGCTGTACAGCACAACCTGCGGAAAGCCTACACGTCAGGTATGAAACTCTCATGAATATATGGGGAGGCCTGCACTGAGAAACCTGCAAATGGCCAGGAACCTAACAGGCAAATGCATATTTCATTTGGCCAAGGATTAAGTTTGAGAAAGGAAACCCGAGAAAGAGCAGCAAACAAAAAAAATAATAAACGCACGCTCTTGATGTCTTGGGCATTTTTCTGCACTTTGCATACAGCTGACGAAGAACTTCTACCACACACAATTGGTTCACATTGAATTGATTATAGCTTTATCTTCAAATGTCTCCTTCATGCACAATTCAACAGCCTTAATCCATCTCCTTCTCAGAGCCCAGCCCTCCCAACCCCTCCTCCGCCCCCCTCTCGATGGCATCAGAACCCTCACAACTAAGTACCTGGAAGAGTAAAACATGCTACAGATAGGTTCTATGCATTTGAAATGAGACTGGCAATACAAATATACGTGCTTTGTTTTGTCGCACTGCATTTCAATTAATACGCTAAAGCGAAAACCATACATGCGAGGTAAGTGCTTAAATGGATGTCTGCTGTGTACGGCCAATTGGGGAGCTTCAACAAACAGGACAAAAAAAATAAACATTTGCCACCAAGAGACTTAACACTTCCTACCAATGGGACCTTTGCTTCCTCTGAAGATGCAGAACATTCATTACAGAATTCGTACACTTTGGAACTCTCCAAAGCTCCCCCTTAAGGGGCATAGTATATTGCACATTTCTCTTTTGAGAAGCAAAAATAACAAACAAACAAACATACCCCAAAGGTGTTTTGCCTCAGAAGCCTCGTCTCAAGCTTGCCATCCATACAAAGCAGTGGTGCACTGTGGTTGTGTGTGTAACTAAAGTGTTCCTCTTTTTTTATTGGGTCAAGCTTTTTTATGGTTTGCTTGTGATCAACAAGTCAGTGCGCAAGGCTTCTCGAAAGCAAATGTGTATCTAACTAAAATGTAAACGCTTTGATGACGGCTACAGGAAGTGCAAATCTAGGACATCAGAATTCACGAGAAGGCATTGAATTTACTCCGTGACCCTTGCGAGATTCACGAAAGCGCACAACCATGTAGCGCACACCACTGAGATGCAATGGAGATCACATTGGGCTTACAATCCAGGATTATAATTTTTCTTATTATTTTTAGTCACTTTATTTTTATTATTTTATTGTTATTATTTTTTTCTATCTATCTACGTGGCTTTACCGAAAGAACCATAGAATACAATCCAGTAGTAAACCTTGCGGCTCAATCCGGGCTCACTGTGCCCGGATTGAGCCGCAATGGGGGGGGGCAAAGTTTCTCAAATCTGTCCACCCAGCAGCGAGAAACGGTTAGACCACAGATTATCGACAGGCAGGTTCACACGTGGTGGGAGTAAAGTGTGGGTATTGTCACCTAATCCGAGACATTCTGGGCCAGCGGGGGAAGAGTAGGCCAAATACCGCCTGCGGGAGCCCTCCAGAGGTCCATCGAGTTGAGGCCCTTCTACCAGCAGTTGCATGAGGAAAAGAATTGCAGAAATATATACTGCACGCTACTAAAAATGTAGCATGCCATTACTTTGATGTAAAACGTAAGCTGCCAAGTTCTCACATTCCAAGTGGAATTATTAACAAGTAATTATCATTCAGGGCATTGTGATGATTAGTGGAGTAAAATTTGCATGAACTTATACGCTGGTGCTGCTGTCATATAACGTGTCAAAATCAAAACAACTGACCCAAGAAGGAGACCCTTATTATTTAGGAATTGTTCGACCCCCAATGTCGTGAAAGCTTGAAGTAAAATTACATCCATCTCCACCTTATACACCATCTTGAGGAAATTAATTTAGAAAATAAATCAAACCACTGATATTGTCGTAAGTTCTTAGAACTTTCATGTTTTCCCCTTAAAAAAAAACTCTCAAAAGTTCTACGTTCAACAGCAACCCTTTTGGCCTGCGTCGTATTTATCGAGTTAACGATGAAAATTAAAAATATTATTATCCTACGCTCAGGCCAAAAGCATCGCTCGTCTTCTCAGAGCCAACAATTACGTTGAACGTAACAATGTTCATTCATTGCCAAAGAATGCAACCCTTCGCGTTGCCCTTTAGGAAGATTCGACATTGCACACACAACCGTAAACCGTCCTTGGGCATCACGGAACACAATGGAATTGCACAAAAAAATTAATCAATCGCTGATGCGTTATTGCACGCAAAGAATGGAACGCGTCAAATTTAGCTTTGCCCGAATTCTCAGAAGCCAAAGCGCCGTGTAGCGTTGGAGGTTTCGCAATTTACCGCTGTAATGAGTGCTGTAATATAATGCAGCCATTCATTCCTATCAAACGTAAACTTGATATTCTTTGCAGATTAGCTGAAGATTGCTTATTGTGGTGACCGACGATGTCAGTGTCCTATATTCATCATAAATCTGGTATGGTCAATCCACTGCTGAATGATAGCCTCCCAAAGCCTTCTCTGCCGTCTCTCCTGAGCCTGCGATTTAACGAGCTGCTGTAGATGTTTTATATCCTTAATCAAAAACCTACTCTCATTGTTCCCGCATTATTTAGTTTTGCTGAGACAAATAGGTAATTTTAGTCCCCGCAAGCAGAGATACATTTGTCGGCAGACACTGGCATTTCCCTGGACTTTCATTGTCAGTGGCACACATACAATATAACCATATTCAATGCATGACCAATAATAATCCCAGAAACAAACCCGAGATACAAACCCATCCAATGCCCTGTTGTGTACACTTCTGTAACGTGTAAAGGCGCAGCCCTGGAATTACCATACTTTTTTTACGGTACTGCCGGTGGAAGGCCCTTGAAGAGAGGGAGTTCAAGTGTCCCTCTAGAAGGTATTTGTCACACTCTTCCACTGCTAGCCAGATGTCTTGGAAGATGTGAGAGTAGCGACACTTTACTTCACCACTCTCACGCAACCTGTCGATTGAGACTAAATGTGTCGCACCGATTTGTGTCACATCGCACGAATGCTCTCCCTTCTGATATTAGGAAGCCACTGGAACGATGCACTTTTAAATCTACATTGATAACTCATTTATTTAGAACTGTTTTTTTGTGTTTAGTTTGTTGTCCTTCCCCCACACCTCCGATTAGCATGGTTGGCTACGTACGGTGCGAAAGAAGTTTAAAATACGTACATATATGGCTGGATGGATGGAGGCGGCTGGGCGAAAGGGGGCACTTACAAAACCTGCAATATTGTTTCAACTTAACGTTCCAGCAGACCGAATCGAGCCTCTGTGGCATCTGGGTTGTAAGTCCAGTCCCGCTAACCATTAAACCACTGCACGCACCATCCCATATGCTTCTGTGTCAGCAAAAAAAAAACATCTGCACTATCATGGTTAAATAATTACTCTTACAGTCGATAAGTGGCAAAGTAGTATATTGATCTCTGGATAAAGTATACACTAATTACTATTGTGTGGGCCAGTGTTTGCCGTGAATCTCCTTCTGTAGTATTAACTGAAAAAAATGATGCCGATATACCTGATTCGGAGCCAGCGAAACACTCTGTATACGGAGGTAAACAATATTGTGGTCACATCTCAAACATTTTACATTGCATCATTGTGTGGGCCAAGGTTATCACCGTTAAATTTATTTTCAACCTGACCTTCACCGTGTTGTCATTTAAAGTACAGTACTTGCGAACAAAAAAAACATTTCAATCTGCAAGAAGACGAGCGCTGCATAGAAACGTCTGCCAACGCCCTCTAGAATGAAACAGAAAATAACCGTGAGCGCCGTTTGTGGAGAACATGACAAAATAAACCGGAAGATAAAATATATCCCTTCGTATATGCGTGTCCTTCGACGTAAAACATATAAACGTATATATATTTTTTGCACTCACTGTCAACCACAAGGCCTTTTCCAGTGTACGGGTAGTCCTTGGGTTATGAACCTAATTCGTTCCTCAGATGCGTTTGTAAGTCGAACGACTTGTAAGTCGAGCGTCAGTAAGTCGAGGACTGCCTGTATATTTCAGCAGCAATGGTTGGAAGCAAACAAACTCTGGACAGGGTCATTTTGGCGAGATGGTATCTGCCTCGTCTGCTGTATATTTGGAGTTTGCGGTGGCTCTCACCCAGTGGCGGCGTGGATTTTTCTCCGGGTCTTCCGGTTACTTCCCTCCACAGTTAGAAACGTGCGCTTGGAGTATTTGGCTGCTATAAATTTCCACATGATACGCCACTTCGTTTAGCTATTATTTGTGTACAGGTCGCTTCTGGAAAGAGCTATACATCTCAGTGGGCCTTACTTGGTAAAATAAATTCGTTTATGTTTTTTTGCTTCAAACTAGAATCCATATCGTACAGATATAACATATGGCAGTTCACTCGCATTGGTCCTGGCAAGCCTGACTAAGCTAATGAGACACTATATTTAGAAACTGGTCCAAAGTTTGCTTTAATTTAACCAATGCTGCTTAAAATTATGCACTCGCAGAAGGCCTTGTGGTTGACTTAATGTCTCCTTATTTATTGTTAAAATCAAGCAGAATCGATTAAAGATAGCAACTTGACTTTTGCCCTGTGTTATGGGGCAGTCTTATGGGATTACAACCAGGTGAATGGACGCCTTAATACTAATTGCTATGCAGGTGGCCACATGTATTCACAAGGGGAAGACAAAATCCTATCGGTCTACTTACGTATGGAAAACCGCATGAAATATGAGCACCTGGGATGCCGTAACACAGACTCATTAGGTTGTGCTTTGTGCCGTAAGGTCTTTGGGTGAAGCTTCAAATCTCACGGGAATGCGGGCTGAGCAGTGGGAACCGGGAAATCGTTACCCCTCACCCACTCTCGCCCTCCTTATTTATCTCAGTTTTTCCCACCTGACTCCCCCGCACATAACTGCATAACGAGCGTGCTGTGCATCCTCTAGTCCTGCACAACAAAACACGGACAAAGATCCCCCGTATAGCCTCGACAGATCGTTTGGGGCGAGTGCTGTTAGCGGCCGCAATGAAACTCGAGGGGCGTGGGTGGCCAGCACCACGCCCGACCGCCTTTGTCTTCCCAGTGGCGATGGTGTACATCCGGTAGTCATTTGACGCTGAGTTGACCTAGGGGAGGCCCAGGACCAGTTATCGTCACTGGTGTTGGCCATGTCTCTGGGTTCGTAGCGCAGCGTGCTAACCGCTACACTACCACTTCCCACAACAGTACACACACGTCACACGGTTACATTGATTACTGGCCCAGATGGGATTAAACTACGCTTGGCAACAATTATCACTTTCTTGAAAGCAAATAATTTCCATTTCTAAAATGCCATAATGGCTGCGGATCACACTCACATTGCATTCATTGTGTGCAAACTAAAATTATAAATGTGTATCTTAATAGTGCTGTCTGAACGATTAGACGCTTAATTGTGGGATAATTGTATTTAGATGCCGTAAAAATCCGAATTCTATTGCAGCTCTGAAATTGTTAACACCCTTCAGAAGAGGGTGTAGCCAGTGCAGGATTAAGCTCGTGCGGGGCATGTAGCATATGTTATAAAGGGACCCTAAATAAAAACATAAATATTAAAACACGCAAATGTTTAACTTGCATAGTAAAGTTATTGTATTTTTTCATTTGCTATACAGCCAGATAATACGACAAATCGCTACTAACCTTAAACACCCAGTCGCTCATAAAAGTTGAAGGCGGTATAGTACTATAGTAATAGAGCAAGTGCAGAATCACTGAACCGTAATTGATAGCTTGAAAGCGTTTAGCACGGGGCCCTTGAAAGTGCGGGGCCCGTAGCACGTGTAGATACTTTTGCTACTGGGATCATCCGGCACTGGGTATAGCCCACAACGAGTAATTGCACGGCCTCTGATCAAATGACCCACAACGATTCGTCCGATCTCTGAAGCTCAGCATGTTTGAGCCTGGACAGCAGCACTCGGATGGACGACCGGCAGATAAATGCACACGGGTCGTCACTAGGCGGCTTTCAGAGCCGTGCCATGCGTTGGTCAGTAGAAGGCAGTGCGGGGAAAACCCCATGGTTGTGCTGTACTTCTATGCTCTCCGACGTGCATGCCTCTCACGCCTTCGTCAACGTGCGCCACTCACCATCGTGGTGAAGCATGGTTCAAGCAACTCCCAGGTGACCCGCACGGCGTGAGGAATTGGAGCCCCTCATCCAGCAGCGGATTGAGACAAATGTTTCTACCTTCCGAGTTCATGTGCAAACGCAATGACGGGTTGTTATAGGGCCTATAGAAAAATCAACTGTTGCACTGAACTTCTATACTATACCGTGTGCACTACTCCAAAGTCTACGCTTCCTGCCTGCACTCAGCAGCATGGTGAAGTTATGGTTCAGTAACTCCGACGAAGCCCCTAATCCTGCGGTAAATGCACGAACTTCTCCACCCACATCGGCCTGCATGCGTGCATGTACGTACGTACAACTTCTTTTTTACACCCTACATGGACCGAGCGTGCTAGTCGGAGGTGCGTGTTGTGTCGGTAGGCAAGCGCACCGCACTAACTTCACAAGAGGAACACACAACGACTGGCACTAACTTCACAAGAGGAACACACAACGACTGGCACTAACTTCACAACAGGAACACAACGACTGGCACTGACTTCACAAGAGGAACACACAACGACTGGCACTGACTTCACAACAGGAACAACACAACGACTGGCACTGACTTCACAACAGGAACAACACAACGACTGGCACTGGCTTCATAACAGGAACACACAACGACTGGCACTGACTTCACAAGAGGAACACACAACGACTGGCACTAACTTCACAACAGGAACAACACAACGACTGGCACTAACTTCACAACAGGAACAACACAACGACTGGCACTGACTTCATAAGAGGAGCACACAACGACGGGCACTAACTTCACAACAGGAACACACAACGACTGGCACTAACTTCACAACAGGAACACAACGACTGGCACTGACATCACAACAGGAACACACAACGACTGGCACTAACTTCACAACAGGAACAACACAACGACTGGCACTAACTTCGCAACAGGAACAATGCAACGACTGGCATTGAATTCACAACAGGAACACACAACGACTGGCACTAACTTCACAACAGGAACAACACAACGACTGGCACTAACTTCGCAACAGGAACAATGCAACAACTGGCATTGAATTCACAACAGGAACACACAAGGACTGGCACTAACTTCACAACAGGAACAACACAACGACTGGCATTGAATTCACAACAGGAACACACGACTGGCACTAACTTCACAACAGGAACAACACAACAACTGGCACTGACTTCACAAGAGGAACAACACAACGACTGGCACTAACTTCACAACAGGAACAATGCAACGACTGGCACTAACTTCACAAGAGGAACAACAAAACCACTGGCACTAACTTCACAAGAGGAACACAAAACGACTGGCACTAACTTCACAACAGGAACAATACAACGACTGGCACTAACTTCACAAGAGGAACACCACAACGACTGGCACTAACTTCACAAGAAGAACAATACAACGACTGGCACTAACTTCACAAGAGGAACAACACAAAACGACTGGCACTAACTTCACAACAGGAACAATACAACGACTGGCACTAACTTCACAAGAGGAACACCACAACGACTGGCACTAACTTCACAAGAAGAACAATACAACGACTGGCACTAACTTCACAAGAGGAACAACACAACGACTGGCACTAACTTCACAACAGGAACAATACAACGACTGGCACTAACTTCACAAGAGGAACACCACAACGACTGGCACTAACTTCACAAGAAGAACAATACAACGACTGGCACTGACTTCACAAGAGGAACACACAACGACTGGCACTAACTTCACAAGAGGAACAACACAACGACTGGCACTAACTTCACAAGAGGAACAACACAACGACTGGCACTAACTTCACAACAGGAACAATACAACGACTGGCACTAACTTCACAACAGGAACAACACAACGACTGGCACTAACTTCACAACAGGAACAACACAACGACTGGCACTAACTTCACAACAGGAACAATACAACGACTGGCACTAACTTCACAACAGGAACAATACAACGACTGGCACGAACTTCACAAGAGGAACAACACAACGACTGGCACTAACTTCACAAGAGGAACAACACAACGTCTGGCACTAACTTCATAACAGGAACAACACAACGACTGGCACTAACTTCATAACAGGAACAACACAACGACTGGCATTAACTTCACAACAGGAACAATACAACGACTGGCACTAACTTCACAAGAGGAACAACACAACGACTGGCACTGACTTCACAAGAGGAACACACAACGACTGGCACTAACTTCACAAGAGGAACAACACAACGACTGGCACTAACTTCATAACAGGAACAACACAACGACTGGCACTAACTTCACAACAGGAACAACACAACGACTGGCACTAACTTCACAACAGGAACAATACAACGACTGGCACTAACTTCACAACAGGAACAAACAACGACTGGCACTAACTTCACAAGAGGAACAACACAACGACTGGCACTAACTTCACAACAGGAACAAACAACGACTGGCACTAACTTCACAACAGGAATAACACAACGACTGGCACTAACTTCACAAGAGGAACAACACAACGACTGGCACTGACTTCACAAGAGGAACACACAACGACTGGCACTAACTTCACAAGAGGAACAACACATGGACTGGCACTGACTTCACAAGAGGAACAACACAACGACTGGCACTGACTTCACAAGAGGAACAACACAACGACTGGCACTGACTTCACAAGAGGAACAACACAACGACTGGCACTAACTTCACAACAGGAACAACACAACGACTGGCACTAACTTCACAACAGGAACAACACAACGACTGGCACTGACTTCACAAGAGGAACAACACAACGACTGGCACTAACTTCACAACAGGAACAATATAACGACTGGCACTAACTTCACAACAGGAACAACACAACGACTGGCACTAACTTTACAAGAGGAACAACACAACGACTGGCACTAACTTCACAAGAGGAACAACACAACGTCTGGCACTAACTTCATAACAGGAACAACACAACGACTGGCACTAACTTCATAACAGGAACAACACAACGACTGGCACTAACTTCACAACAGGAACAATACAACGACTGGCACTAACTTCACAAGAGGAACAACACAACGACTGGCACTGACTTCACAAGAGGAACACACAACGACTGGCACTAACTTCACAAGAGGAACAACACAACGACTGGCACTAACTTCATAACAGGAACAACACAACGACTGGCACTAACTTCACAACAGAAACAACACAACGACTGGCACTAACTTCACAACAGGAACAATACAACGACTGGCACTAACTTCACAACAGGAACAAACAACGACTGGCACTAACTTCACAAGAGGAACAACACAACGACTGGCACTAACTTCACAACAGGAACAAACAACGACTGGCACTAACTTCACAACAGGAATAACACAACGACTGGCACTAACTTCACAAGAGGATCAACACAACGACTGGCACTGACTTCACAAGAGGAACACACAACGACTGGCACTAACTTCACAAGAGGAACAACACAATGCCTGGCACTGACTTCACAAGAGGAACAACACAACGACTGGCACTGACTTCACAAGAGGAACAACACAACGACTGGCACTGACTTCACAAGAGGAACAACACAACGACTGGCACTAACTTCACAACAGGAACAACACAACGACTGGCACTAACTTCACAACAGGAACAACACAACGACTGGCACTGACTTCACAAGAGGAACAACACAACGACTGGCACTAACTTCACAAGAGGAACAACACAACGACTGGCACTAACTTCACAACAGGAACAACACAACGACTGGCATTGCACTTGGTGGGGTTGGGGGTCGAATTCCGCGCGACTAAAATGACCCGGCAATTGTCAGGGACGTATTTTTACGTGTTTTTGTTGTTGTTGTTGTCAAAAGCGCGTGTTTGATCGAGGCGGTACGTACCAACGCAGTGGGGAATGGAGCCGTCCCACACGCCGGCCTTGGTGCAGTACAGGGCCGGTGGGCCGACCAGGCGATACCCTTCGTCGCACGAGTATTCGATGTGGGTACCCTCGGTCGCCCGTGCGCTCCCTTCCACGATCTCCGCTCGGCCGTTCGAGAAGTCGGGGGGCATCTCGGGACACAACCGCACTGCAACAGCAGCAGCAGCAACAACAACAACAGGACGGCAAATTCATCGCCAGAAACGGGCTGTGAATGTTTACTTATTTATTTCGCTACCCCTTGTCAGATTCATATTGCAGTGGACGCCCGCCCGGTGGCATGGCTATCATAGTCGACTTGCAATTAAAGAGGTCGCAGATTCGGTTTGATCATATAAATAACTCAAACGGCAATGGATACCCATAGGCATTCATATGCATTCATTAACCCTTCTATTTAAGGAACGAAACAGGAGGATTTCTCCAGAAATCTGGCTGTCACCTGAAGAGGCTAGTTTGAAACGTCGTACTCAGATTGTAAATGCTGTGGCTTTGCCCTCCAACACATCGTTCTGTTTACGTGACAACCCGTTACTAATTGGCTGCGTCGGGTGGCGGCGGGTTTAACGACACATTTATATAGTTACGCGATCTAACCCCCCCCCCCCCCAACAAAAAAAACGATTTTGTATCATACTGGACTTGCAATTAAAGATGTCGCAGATTCGGTTTGATCTCCCCTCACGGCAGTTGCAACAATGGTTGTCTTCACTCTCCCCTCCTGCCCCCAGTCCCTGCCCACCCAGCGTTATAAACGGGGAGTCCACAGTTAGTCAATCGACAGGTTGTGCGCGCGGTGGGCTATGAAGAGTGTGGCTACTCCCACATATTTCGAGATGAATATGGCAGCATGGAAGAGCGGGCTACATCACCTCTCTGGTTCTCCCGAGTCGAGCGGATGCTCTTGCACAAACGGTGAAGTCGGCGACTCCTTTTTGGGGCTGCACCTTTGAAACTCATTTCTTTAGAGCTGCTTTTTGTGTTTAGTTTCTAAACACACAATTTTTTTTTTAGCACAGGCTCAGCGGCATACAACTCGAAAAGGCCAGCGACTAAGATAACTCATGATTGCGTAGACGATGCGAACACATGATCTAGAGGTCCTCTGCCCGTGGCAATCCACCTGAACAGTTTTTTTTGGTCCTCAGAGCTGAAAATGAGTCAAATAAACCGAAAACAACGTTTAATACGATACTTTTATTGTGCAGTCATTGGCTAATAGGCTGAGCTCACCAATTTGTCCCACTAGAGAACGTGGTTTGTAATCATGGTTGCTAGAATTGCAACCTATGATCCCATGTCTGACGTGGTTCAAACCCTCTGAGTCATCCGACCATCTGAAGATACTCGTGGTGTATAAAACCTTCAAGAATAGGAAGACAAAAACCACGCAAATGCGTCATTTATAAAGGAGTTTTTTGTTGTTGTAATGTCAGCTATTGGAACACTATTCGAATGCAATGTGTCCGTCAGTTCGCAGGCTTAGTCACTGCAGTTAAAAAAAAACTCCCACGTATGAGCCACAATATCATGCCTTCCCTTCATTTCCACCCTGAAGAGAGAGAGAGAGAGGTCATTTCCTGACACAGTAGCCAATTATATGTCTTCTTTGTTTGTTAACGGCAATGATTGTAAAGCATTTTACAGCTGTTTTCATTTTTGTACACGCACCCCCGATAATTAATTTGAAGTTGGCACGCTAGCGCCGATGTCTTCGATGTGCCACCCGTGCATTTGTCTTGTGAATAATGTTCCCAACAATCACACCAGCCCTTCTTGGAGCCAAATCCGAAGCAATTCACACAGGAGCTCAACTGCGATTGATCACAGCACGGCACTACACATTGAACCGGTTGGCTTCTGGTGAACGGGAACAATGGGGAAAATAATCAATATTAAAGTAGGCCGTACTGGTTGGGTGGTTCAGGGATCATAGAGAGAGAGAGAGAGAGCACTGAGCCACCATTGTTGAGAAGCTGTGTTCACATCCAGGTAAGCACTCGTGATTGAACCGAGTTCTTAAGTCAAAATGAGCTGATGGTCTTAGCCTGGTCACCAATGACTGCATGCACGACGTATCATTTAAAATTCGGTTTGTTGTTATTTTTGTTCACGTGATTTGGCAGAATCCAAGCTGGATAATAATAATAATAAAGGGCTTTGCGTATTTGGCAACAAAGATTTCTTTGTAGCAGCGCGTGGGAGAGTGCAACAGCTCAAGTGAGGATTCAGAGATTGCACTTGAAAGGCATCGCGGATGTGTTCTGTGATATCTCCTTCCGCAGGCCTTTATTCTCGTTTTAACACGTAGGCTTTCGCGACCAATATCATCCATAATCGAGGTTTTTTTTGGGGGTTAGATCGCGTAATTATTCATGTGTCGTTAAACCCGCCACCACCCGTTAAACCAGCCACAAATCTGGCTGTCGCCTAATGATGCCGGTTGTAATTACTGGCAAAACGTCGTGCTCAGATTGTAAATGTTGTGGCTTTGCTCTCCTACACACCGGTGTGCTGTACTAGTAACGAATTGGCATTTTCTGTTTACATCACAAACCTTACTAATTGGCTGTGCCGGGTAGTGGCGGGTTTAACGACACATTGATATTTACACAATCTAACCCCCCCCCCCCCCCCCAGAAAAACCCTGTATTATTCTCATGTCGGGGGTGATAATGCATAGCTCTGATAGAGTTCCGAATCGTCACTTGTTCTCATGACATGCAAATGATAGCACAATCGTATTGCAATGGCGATAAGAGATGCAAAGAAGTGAGTCGCATTCATGAGGCTAAGCAAATGCTGCTGTGCTCTTTGCTCTCTGCGCCCAACATGTACGCCAATTAATCGGAGCACAACAAAAGCAACATTTGAAGAAGAAGAAGAGGAACAAAAAGAAAACCTCTTAGCCTGAACACCGTATCTTAAGAAAGCCTTCACATGGCAGCTATCAAACTCGGCAACGACTAAGGCACAACGTGACATCGTCTTGTGTAGTCCCCAAGGGATTTCAGTCACGCGTTCGGTGTATTTATAGAGCCAGCTCATTGTTTCTGGTGGGCATAAACTTTATTTCGCTCCTAATTAGTGGTGCTGCGGTGTCCATGTACGAGTTAAACTTCATACTTATTGGCTAAGAAGATCCACTGCGCCGCCTTTCCCAGCACGTGAAGAATGTGTGTGTTGCACAATGCATCGCGTGCAGAATTAAATAAACGATGGGATTTAAAAAAAAAAGTGATGACACAAACTCATGATGCTCTTCACACCACCACCTCCTGTGATCCCACAAAAATATTAATGATTTTCCAGTCAAGTTCTGAATGTTCATGAAGTGGGTATGGCCACTTCACAGACAAAGATAACTGCATACATACACACACATGTTCATTACGTACAATGTAAATATATGCACCTGGTACGGTAAAAGCTTGCATGGGGGGGGTGGGGGGGGGTGGGGATCAATGTTGATAACCAATATTAAAGCTGAAACAAGCAGTTGTTAGACTAATTTTGATTCCCTTATTATTACGATTCAATAACCATATCCTCATATCCTCAAGTGAGGAGACAACAGTATATTGAAAAAAGTATATTAACACACTTGAGTCTGCGCTTACTAATAATATCCCTCTTTTCATAGAAATACTTTTGTTATCATTAAAAAGTTCCAGTTACAGGTTTTTTTTGTTAGATCGTGTGACTATAAATGTCATTAAACCCTAATAAGGAGTTGTATTTGGATGCTTGTTCTGTTTTCTCTCTGCCTGATGAAGACCGCTTGTGTTGCAATCGAAACGTCGTGGTTTTTTTGCTTTTATTATTTTGAATTTATTTTAATTCTTAATAAAAAAATTGTTAAATTTTATTTAACTACTTTTTTTATCTACGTGACTTTACCGAAAGAACCAAGAATATAGTAAGGTTTGTCACGTAAACAGAACATGCCAATTCGTTACTAGTTTAGCACACCGGTGTGTTGAAGAGTAAATCCACAACATTTACTATCTGAGTACGACGTTTTGTCGGTAATTACAACCGGCATCATCAGGCAGCAGCCAGACAAATCTATAAATGTTGTGGATTCACTCTCCAACACACCGGTGTGCTGTATGAGTAACGAATTGGCATTTTCTGTTTACGCGATCTAAACCCCCCCCTCCCCCCCCAAAAAAAACCCCCCATCGTATTATGGATGATATCGGTCGCGAAAGCCTACGTGTTAAACAGACTCGCAGTTACAACCAGGTTAGAAAAGAGGAAGGTTGAAATTAGATAGGCGGGACCGTGTGCAAGGGATGCGGGGTTAGGGCAGGGTTACTGTGACGGGCACTCGGATGTCGCGAGACCAAGGGGAAAGAGTCGAATCCGCTACGGCAGTTGTTGACAAAACCGTAACGTCCGGTCACACACAATCGAGCGATCGGTCACGCAGGCGAGTCGCTCTCGAAATCGCCACGGCTTAAAATCGTCGCCCGCAACTGCTTTTGTCCGCGTCCGAGCGTAGTAGTTGCCCAACAAGGACATAATCCAGCGGGGCCGTAAGCGAGCGACCGCAGTTTAGCGAATGCGTCACGTGGCGATGAAGTACGCCGTGAACAAACTGCCGAGCAGATCGCCGCTCGATTGTAGAGTCTTTACTGCGTGCAAACCGGATTTTTTTTTGCCTCGCGGCTCGCAACCAATTGCGGAGGTGATGTCCGCACATTACGATCGCATGCAACCAAGAGGCGCAACGAAGATGGGGCAGCAGAAGGAAGGAAGCAATGGCTCGGAGCAGTTGGCGCTAACGGCTTCACCGGGACTTTGAAAGACTTCCTCTATCAAATCATCCATCCGTGTCACAAAACTCGGGGCAAATGCGCCGCGTGCGTGCGCAACTCTCCACGGTTTGTTTTTTGGGTCGCACTGAATCCCTTCCGCTCTTGGATTCTGTTCCCCGAAGAATAAAAGGAAATCGGAGCGAATAAAAAAAACACACACACACAGATTGTGGCACGAGCTGAAAACGCATCCCCGAGAGCCAAACAGCACAACCGTGAAAGCCTAAAGCGGCAGCAGTGTGCGTGAGTGTGTGTGTGGGTATGTGGGGAGCGGTGGTGTATGGGTTTAGCGCGCTGCACTACGAAACCTGACCACCCGGGTTCGATTCCCGCTCACGGCCAACACCGGTGACGATTATCCGAACCGGTCCTGGGCCTCCCCTAGGTCGACTCAGCCTCAAATCAGAAGCTGGTGCGATGTGCGCAGTGGCGACCTTCACATGTGCTCGCTAACAGCACTTGCACCAACAGCCTGGTAAGGCTATGGTTGGGTTATCTTTGCCTCCGCGTATGTAAAATCTTGCTGGCACGAATTGCGCGACAGAATAAATTGTATTGACGTTTTAGGCCCAGTACCCCCCCCCCCCCCGCAGCGGGGGGGGGCTGTGATCTTCTCTCGCGCGCTACAACAAGAGCTCCGCGTCTCCCGTACGTACAGCATTTGGTTTCCGTGCCCATGTCAGACCAGGTGCCGTTGGGTAGGCACTTGCGCACGTGCGGTCCTTGGATCTCGCGCCCCGCCTTGCACACGTACTCGATCTCGTAGCGGATGGGCATCAGCCGCATGAGCTGCACCTGGCGGTAGCTCAGCCCCATGTAGCGGATCCCCGCGTAGGGCGGCGGGTCCATCTTGCTGCAGCCTGCGAGCGGGCGTTGACACGCGCACACACACACACACGAAACACCAAACACACACAAAGCAGAGGGGAGGGTTTTTAGGGCGCGTTTTTAGGGCGCATGGTGTCGGTGCAACGGGCATTAACAACGTTAGGGATTTCCTGGAAGTGGAAACAAATAAGGAAATGTGCAGTGGACAACCTACGGGCTATCTGCTCATGGATCGCGATGATGACGATGGTGATTTCCTGCTCAAAATTAGCTCTGAGGCGGTGCTCAGCTCCAGTTGTCAGCCCTGAGGCAGTGGTGAAAATTCGCCACTCCTTTGTCAGGGGTGAGCATCTCTATGAGACAACCACTGTCCTTCTTCACTTCCCCCACAAATTGGTACCTATTTTATCATCCCTATTGGGATGATAGGCTGAGTCAATCCCCAACCAGGATTTGAACTAGCAACCGTCGGATTTATTGCGAGCTGTTCGATCTACTGCTGAGCCACCTGGCAGGATGTGTAAATAATGTATGATTATTAAAGGGAATGTTCATACGAGAAAGCGAGCATGTGCGTGTTTCCATTCTTGGATCCATTGCCTGGTCTCATGATGACGTCTATCACGCCTTTTTTTTTGCAATGTAACAAAATAAAAAAATTGGACTACACCAGGCCCATCCTTTACGAATGCCTCTTGAACTACACCTGGGTAGCGTGGGGGGGGGGGGGGCATATTGCTCAATGTAAATATAGAACCACACTGGGAATACACTGCACAAACATCACAGTTAATGAACGTATCACTGCAGAGATACCAAACAAAAAAACACAGGCACCCTGCCCTGGTGAGTGCTGCTCCACTGCCATCGAAGTGTGTGGTGTTCAACAGTCATGTGGAAAAAAAGGGGAACTAATGATACAAGAGGACCTTCCTGCACAAAGAGTATGCACTCATCATTGTGCACTATAAATGCCATTTCAAACACTTTCCTGTTGTATAAGTAGCCAGTACAGCTGACTAGGTATTCGTGAATGCATTGTCAGTTGAATCAACGAGGTACGCAAGGCCACTTTGTTTGGAAACAACATGAATAGAGGACTGGATGTGTTTTTATTGTTGCATTAACGGACAGGATGGCGGCAGGGTCAGCATGCAGGGAGGGGAATTGTATCAGAGTGGCTGTGGTGAACAAGGGGTGAATGTGTTGTTGCTAACATCATCCTGGGTAAGAAGCAAATGAGCCTTAATAATGACACATCTGCAAAAAAAAAAAGATTCCCATTGTTCTCAATGAAAAATGGCACATTTTCTAGGACAGTGTCCTTCTGTTAGTGGGTGCCCAGTTGCACAGCTAGTCAAGCATGCTCCGGCAGTAAATGTGATCCCAACACGCTCAGTGCGTTCCACCGCTCTGCGTAAAAATGTGAAACTACAAAAAAAATGTCAAAGTAATTTGCTGTTCAAATGAACATTGAGGTAGTGCCGATCTCCCATTTACAGCCCTGAAACAGGGGCGAAAATTACTCAGTTCCTACGGAGTCTCTCCATACGACACCCACTGTTGATCCCTCCCGACGAAGTGCTAACTCTTTTTCTCGACCCTGAAGGGCGGATGGGGGAGGGCGTTAGTCAACCCTCAAGCAAAGGAACTTAACTCGCGATCTTCTCTGATTGACCCGTGATCTTTTCGCTCTGCCGCTGATTCCGATGCCAAGATGCTGCTATGCAGGGGCCGGCGATAGGCGGGTACCTTGGTGGGGCCTACGCCAACAAATGCCACCACCGTACCCCCCTAAGTCCACAAGTTTATTCCCTTGACCGGTGAATCAACGATGAGGTGCTACCCCCCCCCCCCCACACACAACAACAGTTCTACTGTGCCTCCCCTCATGCTGCGATGTATTAAAAAATATATATACGTGAAGATTGCTCGCGTTCATTTAAAAACGGTAAATACACACATTTGTTTATCTCTCCCCCTCACATTGCTGCCCAACTTTGTGTGCAGTGAGTTATCATCGTAGGAAGCGCAGCTAAGCTGGGTGTGAAGGCGAGTGGACCGTGCGTTGATAGCTGGCCGCAGGGATAAAAGGCAACCTGCCAACACATAGCACACAAGGCTCCATCGCACGCACTTCACGGGATCCCTGCACATTCGTTATTTTCCCTGCTCGAACGCTCCTTTGACAGGCACCATACCTACAAAATGTGTGAAGAAGAGCGGAGTGTGATGAGCCAAGCGGCAGTAAACATTCGAGGTGTAACAATGCTTCGGTTCATGAACCGACATCGATTCAGACTCGTAATTATTTTTTTTGGGTTAGTCCATGTAATAATCCAGCTAAATATGTATTGTGAAACGATGTAATAGCTCCAATACAGCCACAAATAAATGTAATTGTCACATGTACGGCGTTTTAATGCACCAATTATTATTGTTTCAGCTCACTGGCAAGTTAAAGTGCAATTCTCACAACCAATTTGGCAAGAGATGTGACGATGCTTCATTTGGAAATATGCCAAGCGTCATCAGGGAACAAAAATATCCCCCCAACTACAAACTGTGGGGAGGCTTTCATCCAGCAGTGGATTGACGAAGGGGTGGAAACTAGAATCTTTTTTTTTATAATATGCGGTATGCAGTGGGACCATGTGATACCCACAGTCAGCAATGGTAACCACAGCCACCCCAATGTTTAAACAAAGGATGGATCCTCGAATTTAAATGCCACTCTGAATTGCGACAATTCATGAAGCCACTGGCAGACAGGGTTGGCGGTGAATAATTTCACATCGCTCTTACAGAGTGTGACTTGCTGCTATGAGTCCGCTGTGAATAAAAATACACTTTTATCTAGGGCACTGCACTTTTTTTTTGGCAACGCATAGCATTGTCATCACACAAAGACACAGGGTGGAAAAGCATAACGGTGAAAGCAAAGAGACATGTGCTCCATAATTTGTGCTTCCAGTGTATCGTTCGGGTGTCCATTCTTTGCCCAGTGCGTCCTGCCCTTACGGAATGAAATTTCTGACTGCAGACCCTAGGAGCTCAAATCTCACGCTTAGCCGAAGTTAACTGACACGGCGAGATCAAGCGCAGCGGTACCACGTATCACTGAGCTCCGCATCGCCCACCGACGTACCGAATCTGGTTATGTTTTACTCCTTTGGTGCCAAACACTTCACTCTGCGTGTCTCCACCGCTGTGCAATGTTTAAAAGTCCCACGCGATGCGGGAAAAAGTGTACGTGACCAGAAACTGTTCATTCCCATTACATACTAACTGGACGTCGTTTCACCAAAATACATCAGAAGCTTATTCAATCGTTTTGCATCATTCTCACCTTGGATTCGTCCACACATTTTACAATGGCAGTCTCGTATCGTCTCTAAACATATCCTCGGTTCAATATCTGTGACGTTGTTATGCATGCAGACTGCACATATCGGGGATTTTCCATAACCACAGGGCAACATTTGCTAATTTTAGGCGAGTCGGAGAATGAGACTCAGTTTGGTTAACTTTTTGCAACTCGGTTAACATATCAACCCAATTATTTCCATTGAGTTTTTGGCCTATGACAGGGTTAGGCTTAACCCCAACCCCATATAATAATCCTAGTTGACAAATGATTTTGTGAAAGTCAGTCATCTTCTTTGGTTCTTTCGGTAAAGTCACGTAGAATGAGAATAAAATAATAAAATAAAACATAAAATTCTCACGACGTTTCGACTGCAACACAAGCAACCATCATCAGGTGTGAATAGCGCAGTGCACTAACTAGTGCGCCACCACTCCACCGCCAACATGACATATAAAGGTAAATAAATAACCATCTCGCGATTTAAATCATTTAAGTAAGAACACACCACCTTATTGAGGCAATTAGTTGCTGAAGCAATCTTACACAACGAATAAAATCAATGTCTGGTTACACGAGTGTACCAATCGTAGTATAAATAATTTCAAGTGACATAATTGGTCTAATTAAACTGAAGAGAAGCTGAAAAGACCAATACATCACAAAGTGCCCTTTAAACCTAGCAACAGCGGCAGCTGGAGTCACGTTCCGCAATTCATAGGAGAGTATCATCATTGATAATACAACAACAAATATATATGGAGGATTTTATTGCATGCGTATGCATGAATGAACATTCTTTTCACATTGTATTTTGCTTCATATACTTATTTGACACTTTCGGATTGACCTTGACCTTGAACACTCTATAAAATGAGATCACATCTAATTTTTGATTTAAAGCTTTCGTGACTGCAGCGATGCATATTCTTGGTTCTTTCGGTAAAGTCACGTAGAAGGGAAACAATAAAATAATAAAAAATATAAAACAATAAAATTATCACGACGTTTCGGCTGCAACACAAGCAATCATCATCAGGTGTTGCAGTCGAAACGTCGTGAGAATGTTATTGTTTTATATTTTTATTATTTTATTGTTTCCCTTCTACGTGACTTTACCGAAAGAACCAAGAATATATATCACATATAATGATATTTTTTATTGCAGTATCTTTAACATTCTGAATTTTTTTCATTTCCATGCACTCAATGATTATAACCAATATACAAATAGGCACATTATGATATGGCAATAATTAACTTAATATAATATAATAAAATAATAGAACCATAACCCACATTTATTTACTATTCTTGTTTTTCAGTTTTCAAGTGTGCAAAAGACAACATTCTAATATTGGTATAGAAAGTGACAGGATAATCAGTCATTTAGTGAAAAAGCAAAACTGTCCATTCGATAATGTATACATACACATATATTGCCATTATAAAACAATGGCTTTGCCATGGAATTTCAGTGTGCCGGGTTTTTTTTTGTTGCAGAAAAAGGAAAACAGAGGCTTGTAGAAATTCAGGAAATCCAATAGCTCGAACGTGTGTTTTCTGCCATTATAATGCAATATATGGCAAGATCTGCCCAGAGTGCAATGTAAGAAATTGATCCCAATAGCAGGTAGGCAGAAATGGCTGCATCATTAGTTCCTATTGCCTTTTTTTCTAATTCGCTGGAGGAAATGTAAGAGTTTGTGGGCCCTCTGGACTCTGACCTTAAGGCACCCCTAAGCCGTTATCAATGATGATGTTGATCTTCTTTGGTTCTTTCGGTAATGTCACGTAGAATGAGAATACAATAAAAAAATAAACAAATAAAATTCTCTAAAATTCTCACGACGTTTCGGCCACTTGTGTTGTGGCCGAAACGTCGTGAGAATTTAATTGTTTTATTTTATTATTTTACTCTCATTCTACGTGACTTTACCGAAAGAGCCAAAGAAGATGAATCCTTGCAGTCACGAAAGCTTTAAATCGAAATGATGTTGATCCATTTGATGATGATGAATTTGATGATGAAAACCAACACGAATACATTCTACACGCATGGATAACGTTGCACGTGCGGCACGCGAAGCTGATGAATGCAAGCTTCTGGATATTGAAGTGGAAAAGTTTGTTTCTTGACGGTCAGAGCATCCCCGATTGTGACCGGGTGCTTTTGTTACGCAACTGGAGACAAAATCATTATCCCCCTAAAGGACACGTATTGCCCAAGGAGGAAACTTCAGTAACACTGATACATGGACACACTCCAGCGGGAGGTGTGGAGGGTGTCTTGAAGGTCAAATTCAACGCCGTCTCAGCTGTTCACACGTGAACTTGCGTGTCGAAGAGTGTCTTGAAAACCTCTTCACGCAACTCTCTTGACAAACACGGGCCGACGCACAGGAGCTGATCTGTGCTCCGCCCTTAAAGGGTCCTGTGACTCAACGCACCCTGGCTCAAGAAGTCAGCCACAGGGATTTGCAGTGCGCTATTCGAGTCCCAATAAAATGGATTTTTAAGCCTTATACATAATACATCTCATGCACGGTCGTGCACAAGAGCTAAAAGTTCCCCTAGTGGCTATGTCGCGCCACTACTGTGTAAAGACGACCTGGGTAATAAATGTCACGACAGAGCTCAGCTGAACGGGGACAATAAAAAAATAATTTGGCAAGAGCGCAGAATACACAGAGCTATTTTAAAAAAAAAATATCAATGCTCACCACAGCGACGTGTTGATAGCGTGAACACTTGCAGCCGTCTGATCCCCTTGACTGATGTATAATTGCTAGGGAGCCTTTTTAACACAACTCATGGCACCATTGCGCAGCGTTTAATTGGGGCATTCAAATAACATCGCAGCACTACTGCATAGGCGTTCGCGAGTGTGCTGCATCAGTTCGGGTTGTGCCGCGTGCTCAGCACGATGTCCGACGTTTCGCTCCACGTGCCGGATTTGGAGCATCAGTTTCTGAAGAAGAAGCTTCGGCTTCCTAAAGGAGCTCCTTGGACACCGTGGAGCGAAACGTCGGACGGACGTCGTGCCGACTGACTCGCGGTGCACGCGGAACACACTTGGGCAGAAACGCCCAACAGTTGGACTGAAACTTACCAAGTGTCGCGTTGGCCCTGGTGGTGGCGGCGAAGGATTCCAGGAGCAGAAGGAGAGAAGCCAGGGCACGCATCGCGAGAAGCCGGTCCATCTGAAAGCACACGCGCAGCTGCAACCGCTCAGCGCCTCCTTGTTCCTCCCCATGCGCCCATTCATTCATTCATTTTTCCGCGTGTGCCCCTCCTCCTTAGCATGCCGTTCCATTCAATAACTGCCCCGTGCTCATAAAAGCACCGCAGCACAATAACCCACTCATTAGTGTATCAACGGCAGGTATATCGAACGCATATGCACGGCGTCCTATAAGTAATACACATTGTTCCTGTTTAGTTAATTTTCCAAAATCTCGTTAACGCGTCCGAGTCTCTTACGTATTTGCAAGAGAGAGAGAGAGAGAGGGCGAGCAGCCTTAAAAAAATATGATGCGGACGAATATTCACTTACAGCGAGAGAGGCTAACATTGTCTAAAGGCTGCAGGAGAGGGTGTGGAGTACTTGATGGAATCGCACACAACGATGGAGCGACCAAATGCTGCAACTCGTGCCCGTGCAACGAACGGGAGTGGAATGCAGACGCACGCGTATTGAAGAGAGAGAGAGAGAGGGTGAGGCAGATAGAGTACGGGGAGCTGTTCCACTCTGCGATGCCTGGCGCAAGCAAGTGTGACTCGCGGATACACCGTCGCAGCTACTTTGCTCAATCATTGGTCCCTGCTGTACGCGAGCTCTTGGCGGACGCGACTGTTTAAAATAGAACGCGGCTCATACATTATCCAAACGCGCACACTTTTCTGCCTCCCGCCCCTGCACGCACGGGTGTATAATGATCTCCGGTGGCGATGACAGCGCTCACAATCTCTCTCCTCCACCTCCTCCTCCTCCTGGACCATTGCTCGCAGTGTCAATCTCTCCCGGGCTCAAAGAGCGCTTCGGAGTAGTGTCGTGCCTCCAAGTGTCCTATCGGTGCAGCGGCAACAGCAGCAGCGTCGTTTGCTCGCGCGTCTTCGCAACGTGTGTTTGCGAAGACGCGCGTTTAAAAATGCATGGCGTACACACACTAATGCGATGCGGTAATTCATTTATACAATAATACATTTGGAGTAATGTAGCCTGAGTGAAAATCAATGCAAACAACTGTTCGCTTTTTTTTTCTCCTCCTCCTCCTCTTCCTTCTTCTTCTTCCATGGCTGCATTTACAAGTGACATCTCAATGCTCGCTACTTTTCTTTGTAACGGTGGCTGTGGCCCAGGGCACTTGCAATAAAGAAGATGAGTGGCCGTTGCCTCGCCGTTGCTGCGCTGGTCGCAGCTCAAACTTGGAGAAGGTTTTGACCACTCACTCCCTCGCTCTCTCTCGCTCTCTCTCGCTCTTCTGGCTCTCAATTTTTTTTTTTGGGGGGGGGGGGAGGGTTAAAGCTGACTGGAGCGACGTAAAAAAAAAAACACCTGGGCATTATTTACTGTTAACGCTTAACACTCGCTTCACCCTTAAGTGTCCGTTATTAGCAATCGATATAGCTATATTGGCTCATCCTGTGCCAAAGCCGTTTCTCATAAGCGAGGCGAAAGTAGCGTGAGCTTTGATGGGCGAAAGTGTGGCGTTTAATATTTAATGTTAAAAGAGCCGACCACCCCAGCGTCCGTGTGTCCGCCTCTGCTAGGTATTTTTTTTTGGTCTTGACCCGTTCCGTTTTCTCTCCAAGGCGTCGTATGCTAAAGTACACGCCGTGTTGTAATGCCATTACTCTACAGGCAGCAACGCGCCGGGGTAGGGAGGGTGTCGTTACGAGCTTGCGTGCCAATAGGCCGGAGTAGTGTAATGCGTGTGACGAGACACATTCGTTTAGAATCAGAATCAGAAGTTTATTTCCCACCGAGTAAAGCACATTGAGCTAAAAAGCTCTTTTTTTCATGGGCGACTCGGTCGGCAAACAACATCAAAGCATTCCACAACAGATTAAAAAAAAACATAATAGCAATTATGTTGTGAAAATTATATTCACACTTAAACTTTAGGGATTTTAATCGTCAGTTTGAATGAGGACAGAGATGGCAAGATGATGCCAAGAGACTCGAAAATAAGGTGGTTCCACACCTTAGGGGCAGCTACAGAAAATGTTTTTGATCGAAGTTGTGTGTGAAATCTGGGAAATATTTAATAGACAACCAGACGCGCGTCGCAGATTGTAGATTATATATATTTATTTAGGAGTGTCCAATGGTAATTGCAGGTCAGACAAGAAATGATCTCGAAATGTATCTCAAAGTCATCCATTATGCTGGTCGGTGTTGACTGTGCTGGTGTCATGGATGGACGCTGCACGGACCGGCGGGAGCTTTCAAGTGTTGAAGGAATGAAATAATAAAGGAATGCTGGCCCGGGGAAATGAATGCTGTTGTTGTTACTGATGGGGAGGTGTACGCGTGGCGGGGAGTTTAAATTGGCGGTAAGGGGGACTTGTCTGTTGTCAGTGGTCCTTGAAAGTTTGCTTCGAGGTGATACTCCACTAACTCACACCCGCCTGTGTGTGCCTGTGTGTGTCAGCATCGGGATTAACATGAGAAATTATAACTGTTCTTTTTAAAACGGATGTAATTACCCACCTCATAAATAAGCCTAAAGTCTCCATGTTTAATTCAAGGACGTCACGTTTTCATTTTGGATTTTTTTTTGCGCTAATGCATTTCCCGGTTTATTAATTTATGTGTATGTGCAGCAAGTAAGACGCAAATGTGATAAACGCATTACTTTTGGAGGCATGATAAATGAGTAATGAATAACTGAATACAATCTAGCACTGAATGAACACTATACAGTACCTTCTTTGGTTCTTTCGGTAAAGTCACGTAGAATGATAATAAAATAATAAATTGATAAAATAAAATAACACAATAATATTCTCACGACGTTTCGGCCACAACACAAGCGGCCTTCATCATTCTACGTGACTTTACCGAAAGAACCAAAGAAGATTAATCATTGCAGTCACGAAAGCTTTACATCGAAACTATACAGTACCGTTACAACGTTCTGTATGAAGCAAATTTGGTGCAAATCTCTACAGAATAATCACAAAGTGTCAAATTATTACGTAGATTTATACACAGCAGGCATTTCGCTATGAGATGTTTTGACAAGTCATCGTGTTTGTTGTTGGGATTACCTTTTCAAATCGTAATTAATAATCACAAGCAGTGCACTGAGGCAAACAGGGACATTGAAACAAAGTGATTTCCATTTCAAATGTTCATGTAGGCAATGCTTATCCAACATTATAGCTCAGAACGAGTGGCCGACATGCAACATTGCAATGGCATGGCTGAATATATCCATTGGACAACCACTGTTGACATCCCCACAAAGTAGTACTGACTTTATTGGCCCTTTTGGCATGATGGACTTAGCAGTATATGTTATGCAGGGCAAGGGTTCTGCAACGTCACTGGCAGTATGGCTAGCTCAGCATTGCCCTGCGCCAAGCGTGGAATTGTTGTTTCAGGCTTTGGTTTTAATGCCACATTATTGCATGTTTCTCCAACATGTTACTGGATTATTGCTATATCCTTCACAATTTAGGTATTCGTGGGTTTCCTCCCTAGAGTCGTTGGTTTGTAAGGAATAGGTCCACAGACACATTTGCATCCACTGGTGTACCATTGCCCATGCAGCAGGCGCAATTAGGAAGGGCCCAAATGTTTAAAGGCTAACGCCGTAGAGTTGCCTGATATAAGCGCATAATGTAATAAAGCAAACAGATGTTGAATATGTTTTTTTCCCAAATTGTCTTTCACTACAGGGAAAAGAAAATGCATGGAGTTCTGTAAACTTCTCGAAGCATTAAGTAGAAAATACATAACATATCATGGGATCTCCTTTGCCAGTACCAAAATATAAGAATAGGTTTTTTTTCCCCTTTTGGCGTCCTCTGGTCTAACACCGTTTGAAACGAGGCTCAAAAGAAAGTTGTCGCTGGTGTGGACCAATCAGTTTGAAGAACAATGCATATACTGTATTATCAGAGTATGTTTTTTGTTTGCATTTTGACCACAAGTATTGTGGTTAATGCAGACTTGATTCCTTGTAAAAAGGTTTCAGTTTCGTTGCCAGAAAAAAGGGGAAAACCCTATTCTTTCATTCATACATAAGATATGTAGAGCAATACTATTGTCACAAAAAGAAATCAGTAAATATAAATTCTGCCTTGTCGATTTATTCATTTTACCGAAAGAACCAAAGAGTTATTCATTTTAGTTTAATAATAGAATGCATGGGACATTCAGCATATGACAGGAACAATTCAATGCAGGTGGGATTTGAAAACAAATGCATCTGTATGTCAAGCGTGTATGTCCAGGGCATAAGCTAACATTAAACCGTAACTTCTCAACTATATTAAAATGAAACAGGTCCCACATTAAACATACACGGGAATTATTTAGCAGATGTGTACTAGGGTAAAGAGGGGACAAAAATGCGACTGTGTTCTTTGTCGTAAAATTAATTCACTGTAACCTACTGCTAATTGTTTGCAAAACACAATTTCTGCGAGCAATTCGGCAAATATTTTTTTCTTCTTCCAAACTCAATTATGTTAGTGTATCTCACCTGTGGGGAAATTAGATATCACGATTAAACAAGAAGCTATTTTTAATACGCCTCTTGAGGTCAGGAATTTGTTTAACAGTGAAAACGACTTGTAAACACGTAAGCAATCGAGGATAGGCGTGTTTACGTATGCATTCCACATTTCCAAAGATTTAGAGAAATAGATATCGGAGTGGCTTATTTATTTACTAAACTATACTCGCTGTCACCACAGATCCCATAGCACGCGGCTTTTACACCCTTGATAAATGTTGAACATCTTTGAGAAAATTAGTAATATTCTCACTGAACGTGAAAGATCACGCAATTGTGTGTGTTTTTTTAACGCTTAAATTATTTTCTATAAAACCGCTCTGAAATCCAGCCACAAATGTGTCGAGCGAGTCCCCCATCCAATAAATAATGTTCACGATATAACAACGAGCCACACGCAATGGAGCGTGTATATTTGATCAGCTCCGGGAGAAGGATAGCAACCCAGTAGACAAATCACATGACGGTTTGTCTCCTTAAAGGCAACGCCACCTAACCTGGGATACATACTTAAAGGGAAAGGAGGCACATTTGAAATCAACATGGGGATCCATTCTTAGATAACCCTTTCAAGCACCAGCCTCTCTCCCTTCACACTCCACACGTCCGGGAACCCACCTCGTCCCAGTCCCGCTGGGACAACCCCCTTGTTAATCGCGTGGGATTCCCCCCTCCCATATGTCAACCACAAACCCCAAATCCCTCTATCCCCCCCCCCCATCCGTCTTGTGTTTACTTAAACAAAGAACGACCAACCCTTTGTAATTATTCAAGGACCCACACGACCTGTAATTTTTTTGGGAAGTGTGTGTATGTTTGTGTTATTATTATTATTATTGGAAGTGTACCATGCGGTTGGAAAACGTGAATAAACATGTATACTAAATTTGTATTTAAAGCTTTCGTGACTGCAGGGATTCATATTCTTGGTTCTTTCGGTAAAGTCGCCACGTAGAAGGGAAACAATAAATGTTTTATTATTTAATTGTTTCCCTCCTACGTGACTTTACCGAAAGAACCAAGAATATAAACATATATACGTAAACAAACCTGAAAAAAAAACAACCCCAACACCTTTATCATTAAATCGAGAGACTCATTCAATTCGATCGTTGTAAAGCTAAAACGCCCAGGTGTCTCTACGGAGGTCTATGCCTGCACATTAGACGGACTTCACACGTCCGTCGAGCACCCCCGTGTCGTGTCACGTTCCTTGTCACGCTGTCCGGACTGGGGTGCCTCCAAGAGTGTGTCATTCCCACAGACATTGCACTGAATTGTAAAAAAAAAATCCCTAAAAAAATCGGACGTATGACTACAAAGATTTCGAATTCAAATCGCCGTCTTGGATATGTAGGTCACGGAAGGATTTTATAGCGTTCGATGTCCCAGGTGGGGACCTTGTACGTACGTAAATGGAATGGGAGGAGGGGGGTGGGAGGGAGGGGAGGGGGGAACTGTAATTTGATGCAGTTCAAAAAAGAATTACTCGACAATTTTGACAAGGCTGTCAGGAGGTGTGTTTATTGTTTGTTTTCCCACACGTGAAATAGTATTGTCCTGGGTTATACGACGCTCGTATCCAGTATGAGAAAATGAAGAAAAAAAAAACACGATTTCAAAATTGAATTCAGATCACTCATTGAAGGCGTTGGTTGGCTAATCCTAAATCTGTGTCAGCATTCGGGGGGGGGGGGGTGGGGTGGGGGTCGAAGGTGAAGATTTACTCAATCACCAGCAAACAAGGCTGTTATCTGTGACCATGACGGTTTGTAAAGTGAATAAGCTCAGATCCATTGCACACCATTGATGGTAGATATGTCCACCATGAGCCTCGATCTTCTTGTCATTGACTTGTAAATCGTTTCGTTTCTCGCCTCACCTGTGTTTGTATTCACTTATTCCAGTCATCCGTTATTTCCCATGAGTAAGTGGGACCAGTGGTGTATCGACGCGGTGTTTGCTCGGCTTAATTGTTTCTTCACAACCTCTAATTGTTACACAGTTACCATTGCTTGTCCTGGGTTGTTGGTAAACTCGGGAATCATGAAAGTAATTTCACAGTGTATCTGTCTATATATAAAAAAATACTTCATCAACGTGTTGAAATTCAGGCACTTCTTAGTTTGGTGGTGAATTTTAAATCAGCTATTTCCTTTTCATAAAAAAGAATAAACATACCGCTAAAGCAAATGAAAAATAAACTCTGGGAGTCACGTAGAAGGGAAATAACAAAAATAAAACAATAAAATTCTCACGACGTTTCAATTGCAACACAAGTAATCACCACCAGGTGTGAAAACCACAGCAAAAAACATTTCTTGTTTTATTTTTATTATTTTATTGTTTCCCTTCTACGTGACTTTACCGAAAGAACCAAGAATATGAATCCCTGCAGTCACGAAAGCTTTAAATCGGAATTTAAACTCTGGGAGTTTAAGGAAATAATCTAAATTAAATCATGTATAAGCTTCAGCTCAACGTTAGATATTTTACAGTGACATGTTATGTTCTTCTTCTTATAGGTCCACGTTCTGGGGTTTTCATTTGGTAAAAAAAAAACTCCTTTGTAACCTTCTTTTAGGGATCTGTAAGAGCTGCCATCATCATGCATGCCCTGTTCCATTAGCATCAGGTTTGAGATATGTCTTATTTATATCTTTTCTGCGTGAAAATGGGGTCATGCATTCTCTGCAAAGACAACAGCATCACATTTAGTTATCTGCAGCATTCATTACCGATGTGCAAGGTGCACCAGTTAAATTAAACACCACAAAAGGCCGTGTTTAGGAAGGTGTTGCGTTCGGATTGTGTGTTTTGCATTTGGTGAGTGGGGGAGCGGACGCGTTACCGGTTAGCGCTACGCTGCGCTACGAACCCCAGTGACCCGAGTTCCATTCCCGCTCACGACCAACATTGGTGAAGAATGTCTGAACCAGTCCTGGGTCTCGCCAAGGTCGACTTAGCGTCAAATGAGTATCTGGTTCAGTGTGTAAACATCAGCACCGGGGAGACAAAGGCGGCCAGGTTTGGTGTTGCCACAACAGTCTGTTAAGGCTATATGGGACATCTTAGTCTTTTGTCTTTGGCCTCATATAAATGGGTGAGTAATGCTGGTCATATTTTAGACCAAGGGAAGAAAAAAAATATCATCGCATCTAATAAATAAATCATGCAAAAGCGATAACTTGATCTGGCTTCTTGCCAACTGGAAGCGGTTGTGTTCCATCTGTGGATCAATGTATGGATTCCAAATGAAAGTACAGTCATTCTCTAAGAGCATTCGGGTTTGTTTGCAGGCGAGTTTTTTTTTCTTCTAAATATTATTTATTCCCGTCAAAGATTCACACGGAGATGACAATTCCTCACTGCCTACTGGCGTTCGGGAAGCGAGTAAAGCTTCACTACGCCACACGCTACCTGCCCATCATCGACTAACCGCTAATGTGACGGACCCATTTATACTGCCGGAGGGATGGGGGGAGAGACATTGGCGAGGGAGTTTAGGAAACTTTCCCCACCATCTTCTTTGGTTCTTTGGGTAAAGTCACGTAGAATGAGAATAAAGTAATACATTTTCTAAAATAAAATAACACAATAAAATTCTCACGACGTTTCGGCCACAACACAAGCGGCCTTCATCAGGTGAAGGGACGAGACTGTCTGGAGGACAGCGCTGGAGCGAACAAAGCCACGCTCAGATCGCGACCTTTAAGCTGTGTGAGAAGAAACAAAGCGCCTTGACAAAGGAATTAGCATAGAATTTAGCATTGAAATAGCGCTTTGTTTCTTCTCACACAGCTTAAAGGTCGCGATCTGAGCGTGGCTTTGTTCGCTCCAGCGCTGTCCTCCAGACAGTCTCGTCCCTTCACTTGATGAAGGCCGCTTGTGTTGTGGCCGAAACGTCGTGAGAATTTTATTGTGTTATTTTATTTTACCAATTTATTATTTTATTCTCATTCTACGTGGTGACTTTACCGCAAAGAACCAAAGAAGATGAATCCTTGCAGTCACGAAAGCTTTAAATCGAAATTTCCCCACTATTTCAACTGCCGCTCTGGGAGATCGAATCGAACCCTGGCCGTCTGGATCACAATTCCGGTGTGCTGCTAACCATTGCACCACGCCAAGCGTCTGAATGAAGAGTCGCTAAGTCTGACCGTTGCAATCGTGCCTGCTGACATCACTAAATACAACACAGTGGTCCCTCGGTTAACTGACATCGGGTTAACGGTTTTTCGGTTAACGTTGAGACTCCCACAGGTTTCGACTTCCGTTAACATTTTTATTAGCGGTACGCTTACGCTATGTACGCAGGGAGGGGGGGGCGCCAATTTCAGCTAATCCGAATGCTCCTAAGTGGAGCTGAGCCATGCCCTCGGCCAATACAACGACCTCGCCTGGCTTTGTTTACGTAATATTTTCTGTTTTGGCAGTGGAAGCAGCTCTTCAGTGCAGACTCTTAGTTGTCAATGTATAGGTGAATCCGAGAATAGGTGTCCCCTTTTTATGGTAAAGTCACGTTGAAGGGAAACAATAAAATAATAAAATAGATATAAAACAATAAAAAAAATTCTCACGACGTTTCGACCATAACACAAACGGTCGTCATCAGGTGACGACCGTTTACATTGACCGTTTGTGTTATGGTCGAAACGTCGTGAGAATTTTTTTTATTGTTTTATATATATTATTATTTTATTGTTTCCCTTCAACGTGACTTTACCGAAATAGCTAAGAATATGAATTACTGCAGTGACGAAAGCTTTAAATCAAAACAAAACAGATGTTAAGATGATGAAACACTAAACTGAAACCTTTTGCAAGGAATCATGTCTGCATTAACCACAATACTTGTGGTCAGAATGCAAACAAAAAACACACTGATAATATATGCATTGTCTTTGAAACTGATTGGTCCACACCAGAGACAGCTTTCTTTTGAGCCTCATCTCAAACGGTGTTAGACCAGAGGATCTGCCCCCGTTTTGAGACTAGGCTCGAAAGAAAGCTGTCTCTGGTGTGGACCAATCAGTTTCAAAGACAATGCATATATTATCAGAGTATTTTTTTGTTTGCATTCTGACCACAAGTATTGTGGTTAATGCAGACAAGATTCCTTGCAAAAGGTTTAAGTTTGGTGTTTTAACATCTTAACACAGCTGTTTTGTTCCCAGAAAAAAGGGGAAAACCTATTCTCATATTTTGGTATTGGCAAAAGAGGTCCTATGACGAATAAGTGAATCCGATTAGCAGTTATTTCCGTTTTTGTGGAACGGATGAAAAACGTTAACCGAGGGACTACCGTACGTGTGGGTATATCCAGCAAGGCCGTAATTATAATATATATTTGGGGGGGGACATCCCCCCCAATAGTCAAATATGCTCAAAATGTCCCTCCCCCCAATATATTGCTATAAAATAGATTTCTGTTTATATTATTGTGGTTATGGTTGTACTTTATTAATCCCTAATCTCTGCCATTACATACAATTAAACAAGAAAAGGTAAAAGAAGAAAAACAGCAATGTACTACAATCACACTATTTGACATTATTGTCAAAAATAAATAAAAAGTCCATCCTATGTGTTAGTGATTTTTTAAAATATTTTAGGCAGGAAATTCGTTTTCAAATTTAGATTTTTTTCTGGGGGGGGGGACCCCCAGACCCCCTGGAAGATTTGGTCCCCCCCCCCAATGTTGACTCCATGGCTACGGCCTTGATATCCAGCACAGAATCGAATCTCCACCAGTGCAAGAAATGAAGCGAAGATGTTGGTGGAACCACCTAAAAGGGTCGAAGTTGAGAGCCGAGTGCGTTGGTGCCACGGGCGGTAACGTAGAGAGAATATCTGCAGCTTTTTTTGCTTCTAAACACAATTTGCTGAGCACAAACCCAAAGGCCTTGAAAAAAAAAAAACGTCAAATGCCCAGCAACAATTAGCGCCGTCAAAGTTCTAATCGATGAGAGTTCAACGTGGATCGTGGATTGGACAAGGTTATGCGAGCTTGGGGTGGGGTGGGGGGGGAAGAGAAGACGGGAGGGAAACGGAAATTCAAGCAGTGCGAAAGAAGCAGCAGGTAGAGAGCAGAGTCATGACCCACAGTATTGTTAGAAACTATCAGTAGCTGAATCATTCGTGCAAGAGATTTATCGTGATATATTTTAACATTCATGGACACTCGTTTGCATGCATTTTGTCTTAAGTATAAGCTATTTGAAGTGGATTTATTTCTAAATATAATAGTCTCCCAGGTTAACATTGGAAAAATATGATTACGTGTACTGAATAGGGCTCACAGGCAATCATAATAATTTCAGTTTTATATAGCATCATTCATGCTAATTGCATTTCACAATGCGCTACAATAATGATACGCATAATCAAATTCAGGGCTGAATCCTGTTTATATAAATCATTAAATTAAACCGTCAGAAATTAAATATGAATTTAACAAACCAAGAAATTGTATCCAACAAAAGGTATAAAGAACAGCACGAACTTATCACGACTAAACAAAGTGAGCCTATAGACATGCAATAGGAACCGCAGCTTCAAACTGGACCCCCACTTGCATGCAGCCAACAGAATGACACAGACACTGTATAGAAGACACTGTATAGAAGAAGATGCACGGGCGTAATATTGGACCCGTGAACTTACACAGGGTCACGTACAAGATTAAATATTTCTCAAATTTAATACAGTCTGTAGACGTATTAGTAGTCATCGAATACTAATTAAGGGTCGAAAGACATGCATTGGGCCCAGATACTTATATTGGGCTTGCCCATAGATGTAATTGTATGAATTAACATAGGATCTACGTGCTATGTTTCCATGAGCACTGGGGAATTGGGTGTCGGCCAGCCTATGAATGGCCCAGGGCCTTTGCAGAACAACGTGGATCTCCACACACTGTGAGAGCGCATGGCTTAACCCCTCCCTCTGCATCCACCCTTTCGCCCTCCCCACTGGCTGAGTGGGGATCTCAAAAGGCAAAATATTTTAAACTCAGGCTTGGGATAGTTTACACACACACACACACGGCCCTGAAGGTGAACCAAGCAACATGGGACCGCCTCTTCTCGCTTCTGCGTAAACCCAACATCGATCGCAGGAGGAGACAGCAGAAGTCATCTTGTGATGTTGCCATCCTGCAAAGGTTGTTTCTTGTCAGCAGGGCGCTACGAGGCATGGATGAATGGAACTCTTTTTCTTTACAATTCAACGCGACCAATGCAGCAGCAACATTTTTAATGAAATATTTTGGGGGTTCCCCCCGCAGGTGACCCGGTTGAGAGAAATCTAAACTACATTCTAAGAATATAGTACGGGTTGTTGAAAGGTTGCGATTATTCAGTTTTTTATTCAGTTTATTTATTTTGGTATAGCCCTGTGAGCCATTCGGCTCTTGAATCGGGTGCAACCACAACAAACGAAAAACAAAAACGCGAACAAGAAAACATCTTAAAGTGACTATGTGACTGTGCAAACAGAAAATCCATGAAAAAAACAGCAAAATATTCCTGAAAAAGCACCGTACACCAACGCTGTGTGCAAAAATCCCAGATTAAGTTATGGGTATAAGGAAAACACTGTTCGTGAAACTATCGCGTAAAGGCGTGAGGGCACAATGTCTACATCACGGAATTGTTTTTGAAAATGCGCGACAACTGGTTGGGGAGGCGACTGAATCAGGAGACAAAGTTGGTTCGTATCGTTGATTTCCGATGTGTTTCCAAGCGGTACCCGCCTGATGGTTCACTCCACGTGCTGTGAGCTTCTTAAGGAACTGAGGTTCCACACGTGGTACAACCAGAAGCAACAAAAAAAAACAGAATCAGAGAGCTATCTCAGCACAACCGCAAACACCTATCAGGTAGAATCTGATTCTTTATGAAGACATCGAGGAGGAGTGGGTTGCTTGGTCGGTCGGAAAATGATGTAGGATTAGGCTGTTTAGTTATTGAACTCATCCCCGGATGTACGACGCTGTCGGCTTTCTCACTTAACATGAATGCGCTTGCATTGTTTGTGGGAATGCTGATTGAGGAGAGATGGGCAAGAGGGGTATAGGGAGATTTTGAAGCCTCAAGGTTTTGATATCAGAGGGCAGAGACCTCTAGGGGAGGACACCTAAAAGGGCCTGGCAAGCTCTGTGCGGGAGCAGGAGGAGCACGTGGCCATGAGTAAGATCTTCAGAATTCCTTTGAAAAGAGGCTTTTAGTTTCAATTGGCTCTGACCTACTTTCAATAAAAGTTGTTCTGTCTACATATGAAGGGGTGACTGCTCTGAAGAATGTGCTTCAGAGTATTCCTTTGCTGACTTTGACGGAGGTTCTTGCAAGCTCTGTTTAACGAACATCAGCATTGTCAATACAGCGATGATATTAGCGTGCTATGCTTTAGACAGGACATCTACAGGGGAATACGTACATTCCCCAAAAAACACTGAACAAAAGCACGCTGCTGGGTATGAAATTAGTTCCAGTTTAGGACTGCTTTAAACATTATACCCTTGGTGTCAGTAGTCATAACAACAAATGGATAAGCATATGTTTTGATCCGGCTCCCTTTACGCCGGGGCATCTAAGGGCGCATTTACGCGCGACAAAGGGACTTGTATCGTCATCTCATCTCAAGCATTTGAAAACGCACCAGCGCTGGTAGCCGTCGTCTGTGGCCAGAAGGTTACTCAGCACCTGGCCTGAAATCGTGCATTAGCCTTGGCAGAAGGGGAGGCGATGATTGCGTTGCGTAATCCCAATTGAGGACATTTTTTTTTGCCGCGTTGATGTTCCAAACTGGCAACTTTTGAACCGTGGCTCCGGCACACAAAATATCCTCCCCATCTCAACCGTCCACTGTGAACAAAACGGCGTGTGGTGCATTTGGGAAGCAAATGGCGAAGTGCGCGGTGGACACCGACGGGCTGTCTTGCCCATGGATAGCGATGATTATGATGATGAGTATAGGAATAGGTTTTACCCTTTTAACTGGCACAAAAACTGACACCTTTATTCAAGGCATCATGTTTGCAATGACCACAACACAAGCAGTCAAAATGCAAACAAAAGAGACAACTCTGATAATAATATTGGCACTGTCCTTGAATTTGATTGGTCCACACCCGAGACAGCTTTTCTTAGAGCCGAGTCTCCATTGGTGTTGGACCAGAAGACGCCAAAAGGCGTACAACTCAAAAACAGTGCATATTATTATCAGAGTTGTCTTTTTTGTTTGCATTTTGACTGCTTGTGTTGTGGTCATTGCAAACATGATGCCTTGAATAAAGGTGTCAGTTTTTGTGCCAGTTAAAAGGGTAAAACCTATTCCTATATCTTGTTTCTGGCAAAGGAGGTCTCATAATGATGATGAGTATACTATGGGTAATACATCCGCAGTAATAACCCGGTCGACCTGCCGGATTCGAACTGTGAACCTCTGCAACAAGCGGCAAGCGCGCTACCACCGGACCATATCACCGCCCTCCGTGAGCTCTCACCAAACATGTAAAGTAAGGGGCCGTTCATAAATGACGTCACGCGATTTTGGACGATTTTTGACCCCCCCGTCGTCACACGGCGTCACAAAAAGTCAGACCCCCCTGAAATATGACGTCACAAAGCTCTGCCCCCCCCCCCCCCAAAATTGTTTTTGTTTTAAACATGCTTCAAATCGCTTTAAACTATTTTCATTGTAGTGCGTATTTAATGTGGCGCTGCACTCTGATGTTGTAGGAGAAGACATTTATTAAAAAGTCTATTTAATTAATTAGAACGTGTTGTCTATATTTATTTAAAGTTGCGCATTTTGATGTGACGTCACATTTCTCAAACACCACCCCCCCCCCTCGTCACACAAAGTCACAAATGTTTGACCCCCCCCCCCCCCAGGGGCGTGACGTCATTTATGGATGGCCCCTAAGTCCCCAAGGTGCGGAACGTTCTCGGGAACCTAACCCTTCCGTAACCCGGGGACTGCCTGGTATTTATGATCAGAGGCGTGCTGTGGTTAAGATGTTGCAGTCGGATGGTGTTGAAACATAGCACCGTTATAATAACCCTGATGGAAGTCATTGCACCAGCAGCTTCTCAACATCACAGTCCCTCAGTTTGTTGTTATTGATTAACGTCAGGCAAATTGCACACACATTATTGATGTTAATGGAGTGTTCTCCGTTATTGCGGATATGATTGTTTGATCTGGTTTGTGGGGGGTTTGCAATGCTACAGGCATGTGTGATTGTGTTGTACTGATGATGTCTCAATTAAATACAAGTACGTTCGCGGGTTTTTAACTTTCGTATCTTAACTAAAATTGTGCATGTGGAATTGTGGACCAATTATATTTAAGTGAATACTTTGATGCGTGACCTTTGCATGTACCCGGTGCTACCTGAAACGGCCGGTGTTTGAATTAAAAGAATAACTTCACGTACAGAACATACACATACATGTATGTATGCACGCAGCTCTCTGGATACGTAGATACACAATGCAGTAGCCACCACTGCACGCGCACGCACGCACGTGTGTGTATGTGTGTGTCCGTGAGTATATTAAACTGCCCCATCTCTCCAGCTTCATTAAAGCACTTCAAATGCCTGGATTGGAACATAATCCAGAGGAGAGAGAGAGAGAAAAAAACACGTACAAATACGTTTTGATTTAGAGTACATCCAATTAAATTCCACGAATACAGAGGTGAACCATTACGCGGCGCCTGCAGTTTGAACATTTCCGCAGGAAAGGGGTTAGGGGGAGGCGTGGCTGCTTGCGGCTGTGACGGCTCCCGACAATCTAATTGCCCCACCTGGTGCAGCCCCATTATTGATCTCCCCCGGTGCGTCACAAAATGAGAACGAGGTCGACTCTACCCCCCCCCCCCCCACCACTACCCCCCAGTAGTCAATTGCTGATGGTTGATGACCAAAAATGCCACCTCCAAATCCCTTAACACCCCCGCCCCCCCCCCCCGTTCCCCCATGTTTCAAGCAGTGTAATCATATCACGGGGGGGGGGGGGAAGATAAAGCTTTTGTGGACAGTATGCAATATTATTTTTGCAGCATAGTGCAGTGTTGGTGTCTTTTTTGTAATGCCTTCTTTTTTAAAATGCAATACTAGTTTAAATAACGAATCGCGAACTCGCCCACGGTCAACAGCTTTCACATGTCTTTTTTTTTTGCAGGCTCAAATTTTATTTAAAGATTCAGTTAATATACTCCGCCACTGCAACTGCGATACTGTACGAATGTTATCGCACTGCATTTGCCAGCAATACCAAAGGACACGCATGACCAATCATCCATCTGGAACTCCCTTTTTCTCAATGCTGTAGTCGTGTCCGATAAGAAGTTACACATCTGTACGAGACGCAGTCGTGGCCGCTCTACATTCACCCATTCGCTGATGACTTTTGCGTTGTTTACGCCACCTAAATGTATCTTTTCGCGGCAGAGCGAGAGATCGCCGGGCGCTCGTGGCCTAGCGACAGCAAAGTGCACCCAACCGCCGCAATTGGTGTGAGGCTGCTACAAAACATGGCAATTCATTCAAGCAAAAGCGTTGTCCTTACCAAAGGGGGAGGAGCGAGAGAGAGTGAGATTGCTCACTAAAAAGAGCAGATGAATCACCCTGCTCTGTACCGCTGACAGCCACCCACCCACCCACCCCGTGTGAGTTGCCTTTGTTCAGGTCGCCCCTGCTGGACCGAATCCTTGCTCATTGTTTTTTTCCGGTAAAGTCAACGTATGTAGAAATACAACAAAATGATATTAAAACAAAAAAAAACAACAACAACAAAAAAATCCTTGCTCCCGACCGAGCGCGTCGAAATGAAAGCGTTGTTGCCTCGCGATGTCCCAGACGCAAAGTCGTCGTGTTTGTCGATTCGTTGCCACACCGCCGTTGTTCTTTCCCTCGCATGTCAACGTGGGCTTTTGATGTTGCGGCAAACAACAACAATAATAATAATAATACTTTTCCATGGTTCTTTCGGTAAAGTCACAGTATATAGAAAAAAATAATAGCAATAAAATAATACTAATAAAGTGAATACAAATATCGCGACGTTTCGATCGCAACGTCGTGATGTTTGTATTCACTTTATTAGTATTATTTTATTTTGCTATTATTTTTTTTCTATCTTACGTGACTTTACCGAAAGAACCATATAATATGAATTCTTGCAGTCACGAAAGTTTTAAGTCAAAATACGAATATTAAACAAGACGACCAGGCAACGCGTAACTTGAATTCCAAAATGCAGTTCCTCTCACGCTTTGCCAAAGCGCGGCATTCCAGTTCTGCAAATGAGACGCGTGCAATGCTTAATGCCCCAGTTTTGTTTTGAACGGAGAATAAAAGTGAACGTGGAAAGGCGGCTCGTGAAGAGGGAAGGCCTGGTGTTTGAGAAGCCCTGTTGATATAAATCTCTGACACTGCGCGTGCTCACGTCCATTGTGTCAATTGCTGATTATAGACACCGCAGTCAGGAGAGAATAAAAGGTGACAGTCTATCCTCGCCTTCAGGACAGAGGCGACCGGGTGAATCAGGGGGTTAATGCCATTGCAAAACACCTGAGCCAGCACCACCGAGATATTGTGTAAAAATTTTGGACAGCTGTCTGTGATTAAACCAGCGTTCTCAAGTGTTATGAGCCGATGGTTTCAAACCCGGCCACCGATGACCACACAACATAAACAAATGGTTTTTTTTTTATCTCGCTTAATTCATCTCATTATGGCGACAATAATTAAAACTCTTGCCTGTATTTGCATGGAACAAAACACTGCATCGGGCATTAATTCAGTCGTGCTCTTAGTGTGGGTGAGGATGCCAACTTCAGTGGGATACATCAGAAGCAATTATGTGATCTCATTCTCCCTGGCAGGTTTCTGACACCTATATCTACTAGATTTCAAAGATAAAAGAAATAAGAATGTCATGTCAAGACACCGATAGCACAGTCGTTTGTGTTTGCATGGGGGACAAACCAAAAAAAAATTCTCGGACAAAAATAAATTCCCAACATCCATCTGCTCGAAATCAACACAAATTCAATTGCAAATAAACCTAAGAGGGCGTTGGCTGTTTGAAAGGGCCGTTACCCAAACCCTCAGCCGAGTGTATATTTGTCAGTCACGAGGTAGTATGGACAGTAATGAAGGCAAATCATTTTCAACCAGTGGTGGTGGTACTGGCCCCAAAGGGGCACGTAAACATACATTATTCTGGGTGGCCCCCTTTACATTTATAAAAAGCCTCGCGAGATGACTGAAGAGACACAGATGAGAGATGTACAGTACCGTACACGCGGTAAGATGACAAATGTGAGCAACAATGGAGGCGCAGTGAGACGAGAGTCAAGTAGATGCGGACAAGATGGAGATTAGACGCTTAAATAATTTGATGTTCGCATTAATTGAGCGTATTATGTTTATTAGGTTTGAATTTTAGATGATACTTGATGCGCCCCTATTTTGTTTCATGAATCCCCTTGAGCCACTTGCTCCCCCAACCCCCCCTTGGCATTCCCTTGGCTTGCTCATGCCAAGCAGCGCCACTACGATACACCAATTACTTTTTCAGTGTCCGAAATCCTATATATATTTTTTTAAAGACAGACCCTTAGATGATATGCCCTCATGGCTGCTCACATAAAAACAACATTTCCAACAAAATATGGCAAAACACCATAAGCTGCATAACCCCTGTGAGATATGACACGTGGATATTGCTCTCTATGCTCTCACTTTCTCACACTCAAAACAGAGCCCACCAGATTTAATTCATGCCCACATGAAAATAGTTGCCTGTTGTTATACACATATTTATAAAAAGCGTTGTCTTTGCTGTAGTTCTTTACGAAACGCACCCACATTGCCTTTTTATTCACACAATTTTTATTTCTTGACATCCTATCTTCTGTAGATGCCTCGCTTGTGTTTGAATATAATCGCGTAGTTATTGAACTTCGTTCTATTATACGTACAGCAATGAACCTATTATATGCTGGATATGCTTTTTTTGTTCGTTTGTAGGCCATTACATTAAAGTATTTTACTGTCTGATCAAATCACACAGAACGCACCCGATCTCATCAGATATTGGGAGCCAAGCAGGCTTGAACCTGGATAGTGCTTGAATGGCTGGCCACAATGCACACATGGTTGTTATAGGCTATTGCGGCCCTATTTTTACACGGTGGGAAGCAGAGAGGGCATTGCTTCAAAACGCATTGGGTTGTGCGGTACTTCTATGCTACCGCATCTATGCTTCCCGCATTCACCAACCCGCACTAAACGGCATGATGAAGTATGGTCAAATAAACTCGGACCTACACGGTGTGGGTATGCCCTCATCTAGCAGTGGATTGAACAAAACAGCTTTATGTGTCCATGCAGTATAAAGTACTGTAAATACAGGGTGCTTAACTTAAAAAAAATACTTATATGGGACTATCGTTTTTAATGGAAAAAGAACGGATAGTACACTGTAACATGAGGACACATGTATGTTTCAAGTTAAAATTTAAAGTTGCATTTATTAGGTATAGCCCTGTGAGCCAAGCGGCTCTTGAGTCGGGTGCAACCACAACAAACAAAATATGAACAAAGAAACATCTTAAAGCGACAACGCGCAACAGAAACATCCTGGGATAAACCACCAAATCTTAGAGAAGAAAAACACCGTATTACAACGCTGTGTGCAAAAAATCCCAGTGTGATGCAAGTCAAACAATAACAACCATAAGACAATTCAGATTGAAGTTATCAGACCAACTCCGCACTTCCGCGAGAAACATGGCTTAACCATATGTTTTCGAAGTCACCAAAATAAAGCTATAAAAAACAATGTAACAACAGTAATCATAGGAACTGTGATTCAAATTTAACAATAAACGATATACATAACATTTACGACAAGACTTGCAGCCATAGCTGGCAGCATGCCACTCCCAGTGTATGATGTGTGAGTGAGTCAGCGTATGATGAATGAGTGTATGATGAGTGAATCAGTGTATGATGAGTGAATGGGTCAGTGGTTGAGTGCATGATGTGTGAGTGAGTAGCGTATGATGAGTGAGTCAGTGTATGATGAGTGAGTGTATCACGGCCTCCTCCCCGCCATCACGGCCTCCTCCCCGCCATCACGGCCTCCTCCACGCCATCACGGCCTCCTCCACCCACGCCATCACGGCCTCCTCCACCCACGCCATCACGGCCTCCTCCACACCATCACGGCCCCCTCCACGCCATCACGGCCTCCTCCACGCCATCACGGCCTCCTCCACCCACGCCATCACGGCCTCCTCCCCACCATCACGGCCTTCTCCACCCACGCCATCATGGCCTTCTCCACGCCATCACGGCCTCCTCCACGCCATCATGGCCTCCTCCACGCCATCACGGCCTCCTCCACCCACGCCATCATGGCCTTCTCCACGCCAAAAGTCAAAGAGTCTCCACTTGTTTGTCATCATTGTCAACACGTTGCCTGAAATCTTCTCCAAGGTGGTCTCCAGAGCCCAGGGGCACATTTCTTGTGGTGTTGGTGCAAATTCTCGGAAGTGTTAAAAAAAAATTTGAAGCACCCTTTATAGACATTTGTCAGTAACACCGTGGGCTTAAAATGAAAAAATATAAAATAGGCGACGTTTCGGGCAACGGCCCTTATTCACAGTACATAAATGGCAGTATGATAGATGTCTTCAACTTTTCAGTTTACAAACTAAAACCAAACGGTATACAGTGCCATAAAATAACCCAACCCTTCACAGACCCTTGACAAAATACAACTAAAACCCTTTTAAACAGAAATACAAATTTTGATTTAAAGCTTTCATGACTGCAGGGATTCATATTCTTGGTTCTTTTGGTAAAGTCACGTAGAAGGGGAACAATAAAATGATAAGAATATAATGGACATAAAACAGTTCACTAAAATCAAACTCAAATGGATGAAAGCAAAAAGAAAATACTCCAACAATAATAAAAATACCCCACCTGAAAGTCTCAACCTACTCGGAGTCCCTGACGCTCTCGATAAGAGCGTTCGCTTCACCCATTCCGAGGCACCTGACTGCCGAAGGCTCTGTCGCCCATTGACGATCACGGCTCCAGATAACAGTTTTGCTCTCTCTCTCTCTGAATAGTCTCTCCCGCTGCACATTCACTCGAATGGAAATTGAAAGGCGAACCTGTCACGTGCCGGTGTTGCTTGGAACTCAGTCCTCGCCGCTTATGTCGACACCTTTTTGTTATGCAATGCAACCCAGTGTCAGCGACGCACGAAACGTCATAAAATGCATGTCGCAATTCACCTTTATTAGATATGCTGTACAATGTTTTTATTTTGGAAATTACATTACGTGTTTTAGGCCTTCGTCCGCACACTGCCATTGCTACTCTGAATGTGGGGAACGGTAAAGGTGCGGCCCTGCAATTGCTTGATCACGCCACTGCTGGCGGAAGGGTCTCCACGAAGAATGACGTCTATAAAGTATTCTATATAAATAAACGAAACTATTTTTTTTAATTTTACCAGGTAAGGCCCAATGAGCTGTATAGCATCCCCGTTTCCCCGACCCCCATCTATCTACCCTGAAAACTGTTGTAAAGGAAACCAACACGCGGTAGAGAGAGAGAGAGAAGAGGAAGACCTAGAACTGGAAGGAAAGGCTTATTTGGTGTTCGCAGACACACGGGGAAATATAAAAACGCTATCCTATGACATTGCCCACGGACGGACCATTTCTACAAGAAGCAACATGTCTAGGTTTTAGCTGCTGTTGCCAACTGTCGCGACATCTTCTCAAATGCCCTTGTGGGTTGGGTACCTACGGCGTGTTGATTTCGAGGGGACAGCTTTGCTCCAGTGACCCTCTGCAGGTGTAACTCTGTGTATTGTAGTAGTGCTCTGGCCAAACAACAACAATAACCCCCCCCAACGCCCAGCCTGTCATCTCTTTGTGGTGCCAGATGGCAACGCCGCAGTGTCGTTGTGAGCAGGGGAGAAGGCTGCCGTTAGTCGACCGATTATCCTCGTGGCGTGCTCTGATCCACCACCAGTGGCTAACGCGGGTTGGGGGGGGTGCTTTGGTCTGATGCGAGGGGCTGGTAACCCCTGCACCGCAATCTCTATTCCCAAAGGGGAACCCAGGCAGACAATCTGTGTAAGATTTTTGCCAGTCCCCACAGAGACAGACACCTATGACCCCCTCACCAATGCTCATTTGGCAGAGCAAGAGGGCTGACTTACCCTCCCCTCCCCCACACTTAAGACACCCTCCAGAAACAACAGGCCATCGTTACGGATAGCCAATTAGAATTGCCGAATGCTTGCTGGAGAGGGCTGCCACTCTCCCCCCATGTGATTTCCCACCAATGGTGTGCGTCATATGGATGCCTTCTATTCCACACGTGTGACTTTGTCACCCATCAGGCTGCGCTGCAAGGCCGGCTGATGTGATGAGGGAGTTTGGGATGTTCAGCAATGTATCCACGCCATTATGTCCTTGATGAGTAGACTAGCTTTCCTACCCGGTCGCCTTTGTCTCCCCAGTGGCGATGTTCACACCACAACAGTTACTCGCTTGAGGCTGAGTCGACCTAGGGGAGGCCCAGGACCGGTTCAAATAATCGTCACCGGTGGTGGCCGTGAGCGGGAATCGAACTCGGGTCGCCGGGTTCGTAGCGCTAACCGCTACACCACAATGCGTTACGCTTCCACGTGCGCGGGTCACGTGACAGAGTTGACGTCACAGCTCACTTGCCTTGCAAAAATAAACATGCATTATTGAGCTCCCCCCCCTCCCAAAAAAAACCCATACAAGTGTTTTTTTAATAATGTTTGCATGGTGTACAGTCTGGAAAGTACCCACATGGCAAATTTCAAGTTTGTTGCATGTCGGGAAGTACGCTAAACATGTTGAACAGACAATGCACATTCACAACATTGCCTTTTATATATATGGAGATGGGTGTGGAGGGGCTTGTGCAGTGTCTTGCTATGAACGTGGTGACTTGGGTTCAAGTGAAATGTTCTCAAACATCCCCCGTGGCTGACGCTGCACTGCAGAGGCTTCGTTCATCAGTGTGAGGGCCGCCGCACCGTCTGCAAAGGGCCAGTGCCGGATTAAGCTGCTAGTGCGGGGCCTGTAGCACATGTTATAAAGGGGACCTGAATTAAAAAAAAAACGTAAATATTAAAACACAAATTTTTGATTTGCATAGTAAAGCAATTGTATTTTTTTTTATTAGCCATACAGCCGAATGACACGACAAATCGCTAACCGTAAACACCCAGTCGTTCATAAAAGTTGAAGGCGGTATAGTACTATAGTGATAGAGCAAGTGCAGAATCACTGAACCGGAATTGATAGCTTGAAAGCATTTAGCGCGGGGCCCTTGAAAGTGCGGGGCCCGTAACACGTGTAGATACTTTTGCTGCTGGGATCATCCGGCACTGGTCAGGGGCCTCACGGAAGGGTCACCAGAGGCCGCCGGTGGCCTTACAACGAAGAACACTGAACTAGTGGATAGACAAATGTCTATGCAGTATTTTATAATAAATGTAACTTTATATAGCGTCATTCACGCTAATTGCATCCCACAACGCTGTAATTATTACCAGATGGCACTGAAAATAATCACGTACCGCATGCAGAGTAGTTTACATGCGCCGTGCAAGTAAGACGACTGCCGTTCGCCACTGAGGGACGGTGACGTGACCATGGTGCCTGTGCCAGACTAGGTGCACCCTGAGGCCACATGAAGTGTCGTAAGGCCTGCTGGCAAGGAGGTCACGGGAGAGACCCAGGTGCTATGGGTTGGCTGACTGAGATGACTGGGCAGATGAAGGTGGTACACGTAGAACAAAGACAAAGATCCCCCATATCGGCTTTTGCAGGAATAGCACCCACGAAGACCGGCCCGGCACACGAGAGGATGCTGGGTGACCAGCGCCACGCCCGACCGCCTTTGTCTCCCCAGCGGCCGTGTTTTTTTTTATTCAACACATCGCACCACGTACTTATTTGAGGCCGAGTCGACCCAGGGGAGTCCCAGTACCGATTCAGATAATCGCCACCGCTGTTGGACGTGAGCGCGAATCGAACTCTGGGCTCCCGGTTCGTAGCGCAGCGTAGCGCTAACCGCCACACCACCGCTCCCCACGTGGAACGGCATCGTTGACACACACCGCATGGACCAACTTCCCCCGTGTGTTCTTTGCGGGATATTTCCCAGTTGAAACAAAGAACACCTCGGTGTAACACACACACCAGGGACGTGCGGTCAGGGGAGGCAGAGCCTCACCTGTCATACTCCAATGAAAATAGCTGTTACAAAAAGTAAAAAAAATGAATAATCAAATACAAATTCTGATTTTTCCACTGATCTGTGTTATAAATGTCATTTCTGTACGATTCCAATCATTTTTATAGTCAAAATCGCCAAATTTGCGGAGCTCCGCTGCAAATACAGGAAGAGACGAGAGGTGAGGCAGCAACGAGCTCAGCCTCCCCTCTGATTGCGCAACCCCTCAGTAACTGGATGGAGCGCGGGCAATAAGCGCGTGCCTGTTACTATCTCAGTATGTCACCAATGTAATGTTTGTAGACCCTTTCATTTCATGTCCTCGCCTTCCATACTCCAGGTAACTTATTTCACGTATGTGTATGAAGATATTTAGGCTCGCTGGTCTCGTCATGAAACTGCAATGAAAAAGCACCAGGGGAGGCAACTATCACATCTGCCTCACTGAGGGGAGGTGCCTAACACGCCTCCCTCAGTCAGGACACGCCCCCTCAATGAGGCCACGCCCCCTCCGTGAGGCCACGCCCCCCCCCCTCCGTGTGTGACTCTGGCTCTGACACTAGCCAGTGCCTCCCCAGCCATTGACCTCACCGCACGTCACTGATACACACACACGCACGCACACGCTCGCACGCGGGATGATTTCTTCCTGCGGTTTCACGTCGTTAATCGCAGTCGGCCGAGGGGAATTCACCGCGAGACTGGGATGGTGACGACGGACATGGGGGCCCTTCTGGCAGTCGAGCGCGTGCCAGCGTCTCGGCCCAGGCCACGAGTCCGTGTCACGTCAGGCGGGAAGCCGAGCCGGATTTTCTGAGCCGCCCTCCGTCAACCTCTTGCTCGACTGCGAGCAGCCGTCCCGCGAACGAGCGAAAAAAATAAAAACACGGCTTCTCTCCGGGGGAACTTTGCACGCCGCAGCTCCTCCGCGCACTTGGCGAAGGGGGGGGGGGGGCAGTTGCCACCTCTTGAGTTACAAAACAACCGGGGACGTGTCGTGGGGAAGAAGAGGTCACCTCGCGATACCGGGAAGCGGGGAGAACGGCGTGTGAAAATGCGTTTGTATTGAGTGGGTGTACCTATACTTGCTATGATCACCCTGTCCTTAACGCTCGTGATGTCACTTCGCATAGACCAGCCCCCCTCATTAATAATCATGAGCAGGTGACGTCCTCCAAATGGATACCCCCACCATTAATATTAATTAGCGGGTGACGTCACTCCACATGGGGGGGGGGGGGCGAGGCGCCTCCTCCCCCCTCCTCGGCGTCAACTGACAACCCTCACTACAAAGGCAGAACCCTCACGTCACGTGATCTCCGTGATGCTGTTGTTGAGACATCAAAGTAAAAAGGACGTCATGATGAAATGAAATAGGTCTGTGTCACCGCGCCCTTACAAACTGCCACGAATTGATGCAATGAATATATCACGTCGCGATCTGCTTTTCGCTTGCAAGTTTCACATTTACTGCAATACACCCGGTCCTTGGACGGGCAAAATGCTCGTTATTATCATTGTGAAAGCGAATGTCTCCCGAATACCTACAGATTTCAAAGAATAACGAACGGCTTGAAAAAAAGGAATTCCTGGAAATAGCAGCAGAGGTAGTACGCTACACATGATGTCAGTTACTGTAAGCAGTCATCTTCCTCGACGCTACTGAACTGTGAGCCTAAAACATTTTTTTTTAAATTTGGGATTTTTGATTTAAAGCTTTCGTGACTGCAGGGATTCATATTCTTGGTTCTTTCGGTAAAGTCACGTAGAAGGGAAACAATAAAATAATAAAAATATAAAATAATAAAATTCTCACGCCCTTTCGACTGCAACACAAGCAATCATCATCAGGTGTGAAAACCACAGCAAGAAAATTTTTAAAAAGTGGCGGTTATTTTTTAAACATTAGCACCACGGAGAGCGATTTGGCAGTTATTCAGATGGATGAGTCCATCTATGTTCGGAAAAGAGGAGGGGGGAGACGAAAAGAATTGATGCGGTCTGAAAGCCACCGTAAGCGTGAACAATCAATTAAGACCCGAAATGGTTAATCAAATCCTTCCAATGATTGCTAAGCCAGAATCCATCTTCTCGGTTGAAATGGTCTCTGTGTTTGTATATGTGGATAGCCTCATGAACGAATCTTTCATGGTAGCCAGATGGCTTGCAAAGAACCCCTGTCTTGGAGAAGTAAATGTCATGTGAGCCTACTGAATTATAACAGTGATCTGCCACGGCCGAGGTGTTGGTCCTACCGTGTTTTAGGTCTGCTTTGTGTTCACGAATGCGGTCCGAGACATGTCGTTTGGTTTCTCCAACGTAACTACTTCCACAGAGGCAACTTAGTTTGTAGACGCCAGGGTACTGTATGTCCGGAATCACATCTTTTACAGACAAAACCAGATCACGGATTTTATGTAATGTGTTGAATCGGACCTGGATCTTGTGTTTATTCAAGATTTTGGAGATCTTTTTTGTGATCCCCGCAATGTAGGGTAAAGTGATGGTTTTGAAAGGCTCCTCAAGAGGGTCCTTCTTAAGGCTAATGGTTACTCCGAACTAAGAGTTACTCTGTCAAAAGAGATGTGGGGGGAAAAAAAAGTTGCGTGACTTTAAATTTCAAATAAAATACACGAGTCGCCGACCAAGTCGCTGCGGGGTTTATTGAGAGACTCCTGACAAAAGCATCTGACCGTTTAACATCTCCACTATGCGTTTGAGGGCTAACGGTGTTGAAAAATCATTTCTCTAATAAGCTCATTAAAAAAATCAGTCGAAGTTTTATTGTTTGATAATTGCCGATTGTTTTGTGTTTTCTTTTTTTTGTATCACCCATTCCAGGTGCCTAAAAGGCTTCCCAAAGCCAACGTTTCAAATGAAACTCATTAACTTCGTATAATTAAAGTTTGGGAAAGTGCATTATTACGCTTACGTGAGGTCAGAAAATTTGGAAAGAAAGTGTAATTGATCGTCCATTATTGATACCTGCGAAATTGCCAGAACTCAGGCAAATCGTATGTGTTATGTACATACATAACGCAGTAATATCAGTGATGTTTAAACCTTTATTGTCACAGGTACGACAAGTGGTTCGATGTGATGCCATGGGCAACTTGTTAAATAAATTTAAACAACTCATGCAGTCCATACAAAGAGTTCAGGGCCTAAAAAATATTTTCTAGTCTCTTTCATTTTCAAGTGTGTAAAGTAGCCAACCTGCTACCAGAGTGAAATTTGCACATTTCACGAATCAAATGGCAAAGAAGAAGCCTACACATTTTGTGAATCGGGTACGCATGCAATGAATGCAGAGCGTTGCATAGGGAGGGTGCATTAATTACGACGAAGAGCAAATGACTGCATTGTTATCTACGCAAAGGCTACGGTTGTGTCCTGGGTCACAGGTTACCAACACCGTGGTTTATCAAGCGATGATAATGACTTGACGTTTATCAACCAAACAAACGCGCTGTAAAGTAGAATGGGGAGGGGGAGGGGGTCGGCGGCTTCAATTGCCCCCCTTTAAGACTCTGAAATTTTTTTTTTTTATATTTACCAGAGAAAATATAATTGCTTTTGTTTTATATGAATGAAGGGTCCCTGTGTAAAAAAAAAAAACCTTAGACATTTCACGACTGCTCGCTCCTTGGGAAGTATCTAGTTCCAGTTACATGACGCCGTTATGCAACTGCATGTGTTACGTCGTTCTTACTATTAGACTCACAATCCAATCAGTTAATTTAGTTGTAACCAGACATGAGTGCATTCTTCTTCTGCAGGAGGACTGAACCGAAGATGCATATCAACTACTTTTTGGTGGTGACACGGCCTAGCGGTAGCGCGTTCGTCGCTTGTTGCAGAGGTTCACGGATTGAATCCAGCGGCTGCCCTGGTTATTGCTGCGGTGTTTAAAGATCCCCGTATCGTCATGGTCCTAATTTACCTTTTTTTATATATATAAATTATATGCAAGTACACCCATTTCGGAGTATGCATAGCGATCATCTTGCCCTGTTTGGAAAACTTGTCAAGACCAGCTGAGTCGCCCTTGAAAAATATATTCTTAACTCTACTGGCTTCACTCGGGAAGTAAACTTCTGATTTAAAAGTGAGCCTCCAGAAAAAAAATAGTCATACGAATCAATACGGCTCTCCTGGGTTCTTGCAGATGGAAATATATTCAGGAGCTAAATGCCAATGTCGAGGTCTGCTAACCACAAGAGAGCTTCAGGAGAAAGCCTCTGTAGTTTTTGCTATTCCTCCATTGAAGGAGCACAGACCACAGCGGCTCAATATGTGGCTCGTAGTTCGGGTCCCGTGGCCACAGTGCCACTGTGGCTTTTGCTTAATCTTCGATGAAGGAAGGAAATGTGGCACATCAGCCTGTTGATGTTCTGATACGGTTGATGGTATAAAGGCTTTCCTGTGTAAACAACCATAATAATAGCAAAGCCGTTTTTGCCATCTGCTACTGCAGGGCTAACACGAATGGATAATAGATCATTAACAGCGAGTATTCGGCTCTTGCGTGAAGCTTTACTGAGTTTTTAAACACAGGGGGATATTCAAGCAGCGATAGAGGGAATCGAGTATGAAAGTTAATGATGACAATGTGTAACCAAAATGAAGTCCAATAATCGTAGATTCTCGTCCTGTGTTTGCAGTTTGTTTGAATATCACATTCCATTTAAAATGATTGTCGGCGGGTTCTGCTGTAGATAGTTCACTTGTAACTTTATATCTTTTTTTTTGTATCACTGAGGCGGGAGTGTCGTTCCTACTTTCATTCTGGTAATGAGAGGGATTCCGCGTCTTACAATATTTTTCTGAGAATCAGGCCACTGTGTCACGGCCCTGCCGCATCATGCACAAAGAGTGTTGGCCGACAATTCGTAGTTGACTGCGCATTGGCAGTCGTGTTCAATGCTCCATAGTTCTCCATTCAGTCTGGCCAGAGGACAATCCTTTGTAACACGCATTACAGCCTGCGCACGTCTCTGCATTTACAGTCTGGGCCATCACCAAGATTCCACAATTGGCCTCATTAGCCACGCAATAACTTTGTCTGTCGTGACACAGTATTGAACGCGAGAGTAGTTTAAAAGATCTGATGTGGGTCTTTTGTTAACAGTGTTTGTCAGAGTGAGGATGATACCCTGAATTCCACAGGTTTGTGTTGAATGTTTAATCCTTTTTTTAATGCAGTATATTAATACTCTACTTGTGCTTGAAGCGGCCTACCGAATGACAGCGTTGAGTGGCACCCTAAGTATGCACGTATTTTACCCTGTGATAAACTAAATATATATATTTTTATTTTACCAGGTAAGGCCCAATGAACTGTATATCTCTTTTTCAGAAGCGACCTGCCCATAGATGATAGCCTAATGAAGTGACTTGTCATGTGGACATTTATAGCAGCCAAATACTCTAAAGTCTAAACGCATGGTTCTAATTGTGGAGGGAAAACCGGGGACACGGAGAAACATCTACACAACCACGGGGAGAAAATGTAAACTATAAATATACAGGCCTCCTGTATACCAGGTGAAGTATTTAACATCTCCTTGTTTTACTCTTGATGCTCGGTTCTGCGTAAATACTCTAATTGGCATTATATGTATATTGCTCTTCTTTTTAACTTTGTGATTACATTTAATCGTAATATATTTAAGCATGACTGAGCCTGGATAAGTGCTGGAATGGGCAGCCACTATGCGCAACAGTTTATTATAGGCCGTGAGGCTACATTGTGGGCAGTATAGGGCATTGCAGAAGAAGATATTATTTTGCCGTATCATACTCCATTGCCTATGTTACCCGTCTTCACCAATTTCTGCTGATTTCCGTGGTGAAGTAAAGTCGAATAACCACCACCACGACGAGCCTCACGGCATGGGAAGGCCCTCGTCTAGCAGTAGATATACAAAAGGGTTGTACGTGTACAATGTAGGGCTTGGCAGCAGGAATCTCAAGTCGAAACATTTCTCATTATTAACGTGGCGCTGGCTCATTATGAATGTGAGTGGAAAACAGCCCAAACGAGACCAACATAAAAGGCGCTTAAGACTGTAATGAACTTTCATCAGCAGTAAAAGTTTTATTTTTTTCCTTTCAAATTACGATTACGTTGTACTTATATTTGAATACATTGTTTACGTTGCGGTGTTGAATTTCAAAATTTCATTTGCATTTGTTCTATTGAATGCTTGTTAATTAGACAAGGTGAGCCATTTATAGACACCCGACTAAATTAACGGGGCAGTCATTACTGTGCAAACAAAATTTTATTTCAAAGTCTCAACATGTCTCTCATCAGTCTCAATACAACTCATTAACACTCTCTTCCTCTGTAAGATATGGAGCCATCGCATTAATAATGTTCAATCACCTATTGAGAAAAATAAGGGTCAGTGTGTGGTATCTCCAGATGGATCACCCTGTATTACAACAAAGACGAATATCCCCCGTGTAGCCTTAACAGAATGTCGGGACAAGTGCTGTCAGCGAGCACCTATGAAGGCCGGCCCGGCACACACGAGGGTCACCCCAGTGCCGATGTTTTATACATATTGCACCCGGTGCGTGCTCACTCAGGGTTGAGTTGACCTAGAGGAGGCCCAGGATCTGCGCAAATATTCGCCACCATTATCGACGGTGCCAGCTCAGCGCTCTGAACTGTGAGCCACTCGGGCAGCCTCATCACCGTCGTCTTTTCTCTTCAGATTCCTTCTCAAGCTCCCCCCCCCCCCACCGCCCCTCCCACGTTGCGTTGTGGCATACGTTTTTCTCTTGCGTCTCAAGCCATGCCAATCGCATCACACATCACTCAATTGTCGCAAGTAAATGAGCTTTCTCTGCGCGTGATTTCGACTATTAATTCAAGTGTGTGGACATCGCTGTCCCTATACGAATGTTATTATCGCAGAGACCCGTAAACATTTTTTTTTCTCCCATTGAATCTCTTTAAAAAATGTGTCATCTTTATTAGAATCACGGACAGTATTTTCAACCGAAGATTCACATTTTTGGCTGAGATCAAACCACAGACTTAATGTGCTTCACAAACCCGATTGCTGATGAGATCAAGACAGTCAAAGCCCTTCCAGAGTTTACTTGCCTAAACAAAAGTCCGTTGGGTCATTTCTAGGTCTGGAAAGCCAATAGGGCAATGATGAAATCATATTGTATTTGTATGTGGAGACACATAACGGAGGAGATCTGTTTATATACGTTGGTTCACACAAACTCTCACGAACAGAGTGAAGGCAACAGTCACACTTCTCCTCGCTGATAAGAAATGTATATCCCCTGTTACAAATGACCCATCTCCAGCAGCACCTAACATCAAGTATTTAGAATATAACGTGATATGCAAAAATATCACAAACACAGGAGGAGAATATTTAACATACAGCTCGCATACCACATCATTTTTTTATTGGGCTTATTTTTTTGGTTTAGAAATTGTCGACATTAATATGCATGCTCACTCGCCCCTCAGCAATGCTTACAAACTCACTGAAGCTCGGCGTAAAAGAGCCACCATATATTTTCTGTAGACATCCCCCCCGCCCGTCTCTCATGTCACTGGTACTGTGTCGGACGGCAAATAGGGCTTTGCTGTCGTGTACCTGTACATTGTCAGTCTGTACCACCACTGTCCTGTACACGGTCAGTCTGTACCACCACTGTCCTGAACATGGTCAGTCTGTACCACCACTGTCCTGAACATGGTCAGTCTGTACCCCCTCTGTCCTGTACACGGGCAGCCTGTACCACCACTGTCCTGTACACGGTCAGTCTGTACCACCACTGTCGTGAACATGGTCAGCCTGTACCACCACTGTCCTGTACATGGTCAGTCTATACCCCCTCTGTCCTGTACATGGGCAGCCTGTACCACCACTGTCCTGTACATGGTCAGTCTGTACCCCCTCTGTCCTGAACATGGGCATCCTGTACCCCCTCTGTCCTGAACATGGTCAGCCTGTACCCCCTCTGTCCTGAACATGGTCAGTCTGTACCCCCTCTGTCCTGTACACGGTCAGTCTGTACCACCACTGTCCTGTACATGGGCAGTGTGTACCCCCTCTGTCCTGAACATGGTCAGTGTGTACCCCCTCTGTCCTGTACACGGTCAGCCTGTACCACCACTGTCCTGTACATGGTCAGCCTGTACCACCACTGTCCTGGACATGGTCAGTCTGTACCACCACTGTCCTGTACACGGTCAGTCTGTACCCCCTCTGTCCTGTACATGGGCAGCCTGTACCACCACTGTCCTGTACACGGTCAGCCTGTACCCCCTCTGTCCTGTACACGGTCAGTCTGTACCACCACTGTCCTGTACATGGTCAGCCTGTACCACCACTGTCCTGAACATGGTCAGTGTGTACCCCCTCTGTCCTGTACATGGGCAGCCTGTACCACCACTGTCCTGAACATGGTCAGTCTGTACCACCACTGTCCTGTACATGGTCAGTCTATACCACCACTGTCGTGAACATGGTCAGCCTGTACCACCACTGTCGTGAACATGGTCAGTGTGTATCCCCTCTGTCCTGTACACGGTCAGTGTGTACCACCACTGTCCTGTACATGGGCAGTCTGTACCCCCTCTGTCCTGTACATGGTCAGTCTGTTACCCCCTCTGTCCTGTACATGGTCAGTCTGTTACCCCCTCTGTCCTGAACATGGTCAGCCTGTACCACCTCTGTCTGCAGAGGATGTTTGGCACGCAAAGAGTCACATTTGAATTTCGTTGCGCTCCCTGCGTGCGGCACCAGCGGACCGACTGGCGAGCGTGAGCACCTTGTGAGTAAGCCCGTGTCTTGGCAGCCTTGACAATTATTATTTTCGCCATGAACAGCTTCCTCGGGCCAGTTTCAAGGTCACATTCGAGGGTTTGGGAGCACTTGGAAAGAGTCAATGCCATCTGGCCAATGCCTGTGCATGGCTGCCGATGATTGAGAATATCTCCATATTTTGTCCCCTGGGATGTAGAATAAGTAATGTTTATGAGTCTGGAATTGTCCGCTAATGCTATGCATCATACTCACGTCACAAACAATTATAAAGAGATTAATGGAAATTGATTTTCGTAAATAATACTCGCTTCAGAAGGTGTGTGTGTGTGCCGAGTTTTAAAGAGATACATTGACAAATAATATATTAATGACTCGTAGGAAGGACATGCAAATCAATCAACTCCTCATCCAACATCTGCGTTGTTGCAATGGGTGTCACTTGTAATGACTGAGGGCATCAATAGTTATCTGCAGTTGCACACTGGATGTGTTCAATATTCCTGAAAACAAGCAACATGCCGTTCGTACGAGAAATTTCTGTCCTTTGCCCTGCCCATATGTTGCCACATTCCTTACCATCGTGAAACCTCTACGGGATAGTAAGCGTTTTTTTTCCATCTATCTCAAACGTCCTATTTTTATCGTGGGTTATTTTTGCGTGTGTTCCATGTCATGGGAAATAGGGTTTCATTTTCATTTGAACCGCATGAATGATGTTGAAAAAAGGCCAACATCAATGTACAACGAATTAAAATATCTCTACGATGAAATAATAACGACATTAATTAGAGTGCGTGGAGAATTGCATTATCATAGAAGCGACCACATCTCGAGGCGACAGTACAAAGCGAACATATGAAAGAAAGATAACTCAAAAGCAAAGTAAAAAAAAAATAACGCGAAATTATTAATTAAACAAGTTTGGCAGCTTGGGAAAGTTGAGCGACACGGCGTGTGACAACATGCCTAGACCGTCACAACCCCCACACTAATGCACGTGGACGGCACCCTTCGTTGAGGAAGCTCAAAGCCAAGAGGTTCGCTGCCAATGCAACGCGCATGCCGCTGTCACCTGTTCAACATTCGCACAATCCGACCCCTCATCTCACGCTCTGCTGCTGAACTCCCGGTTCAATCGCTCACGGCCTTCCAGCCGACGCCTTCACCCCTCCTCCCAACAACAGATTAACAAGCCAACAAAAAATGCCTCAGCCCGGATAAGGGGCCGTCCATAAATGACGTCACGCGATTTTGGACGATTTTTTGACTTCCCCCCCCCCTTCGTCACACGGCGTCACAAAAAGTCAGACCCCCCCCTCAAATATGACGTCACAAAGCTCTGCCCACCCCCCTCCCCCCCAAAAAAACCATGCTTCAAATCGCTTTAAACTATTGTTATTGTAGTGCGTATTTAATGTGGCGCTGCACTCTGATGTTGTAGGAGAAAACATTTGTTACAAAGTCGATTTAATTAAGTAGAACGTGTTGTCTATATTTATTTAAAGTTGCGCATTTTGATGTGACGTCACATTTATCAACCCCCAACTCCCTCGTCACACATCGTCACAAATGTCTAACCCCCCCCCCCCCCCCCAGGTGCGTGACGTCATTTATGGACGGCCCCAAATGCCTCCATGGTCCTACCGCACCTCATCATGCTTCCCTCCTATCTTACTACTCTGTTCTATCCCGTGCTCTACGCCCCCAATCTCGACTGCCCCTCTCTACCTCCCTCGCCCTGTGCCCAGTCTCGCTCTCGTTCCTTTTCCCCTTCCTGCTCCCCTTCAATGGAACCAACTCTCACTGCAGCACACGGAGCAATCATCTTCACCGTGACAACCTGCAGCTTCCGTTCCTCCGTTAAAACAACGCCAATCTCGTCTCCCATAGTCCATCATCCTGCTGCTGCCTGCCCAGCCCCCCAGCTATGACCAGGCCTACCCCTACCACTACCCCAAGCCCTACCACTACCCCAACCCCTAACACTACTCCAACCCCTACCACTGCTTTAACCCCTACCACTACCCCAACCCCTACCATTACCCCTACCACTACCTCTACCACTACCCCAACCACTACTCCAACCCATACCACTACCCCAACCACTACTCCAACCCATACCACTACCCCAACCCCTACCACTACCCCAACCCCTACCATTACCCCAACCCCTATCACTACCCCAACCCTTACCACTACCCCAACCCCTACCACTACCCCAAGCCCTACCACTACCCCAACCCCTACCACTACCCCAAGCCCTACCACTACCCCAACCCCTACCACTACCCCAACCCCTACCACTACCCCAACCCCTACCACTACCCCAACCCCTACCATTACCCCTACCACTACCCCTACCCCAACCACTACTCCAACCCATACCACTACCCCAACGACTACTCCAACCCATACCACTACCCCAACCCCTACCATTACCCCAACCCCTATCACTACCCCAACCCTTACCACTACCCCAACCCCTACCACTACCCCAACCCCTACCACTACTCCAACCCATACCACTACCCCAACCCCTACCCCAACCCTTACCACTACCCCAACCCATACTACTACCACAACCCCTACCATTACCCCTACCACTACACCAACCCCTACCATTACCCCAACCCCTACCATTACCCCAACCCCTATCACTACCCCAACCCCTACCACTACCCCAACCCCTACCACTACCCCAACCCCTACCACTACCTCAACCACTACCATTACCCCAACCCCTACCACTACACCAACCCCTACCACTACCCCAACCCCTACCATTACCCCAACCCCTACCACTACCCCAACCCCTACCACTAACCCAACCCCTACCACTACCCCACCACTACCACTATCCCAACCCCTACCACTACCCCAACCCCTACCACTAACCCAACCCCAACCACTATCACTACCTCAACCCCTACCACTACCCCAACCACTATCACTGCCCCAACCCCTACCACTACCCCTACCACTACCCCAACCCCTACCACTACCCCAACCTCTACCACTATCCCAACCCCTACCACTACCCCAACCCCTACCACTTCCCCAACCCCTACCACTACCCCAATCTCTACCACTATCCCAATCTCTACCACTATCCCAACCCCTACCACTACCCCTACCACTACACCAACCCCTACCACTAACCCAACCCCTACCACTACCCCAACCCCTACCACTACCCCAACCCCTACCACTACCCCAACCTCTACCACTATCCCAACCCCTACCACTATCCCAACCCCTACCACTACCCCAACCCCTACCACTACCCCAACATCTACCACAACCCCTAACATTACCCCAACCCCTACCACTACACCAACCCCTACCACTACCCCAACCCCTACCATTACCCCAACCCCTATCACTACCCCAACCCCTACCACTACTCCAACCCCTACCACTACCCCAACCCCTACCCCTACCATTACCCTTACCACTACCCCTACCACTACCCCAACCACTACTCCAACCCATACCACTACCCCAACCCCAACCACTACTCCAACCAATACCACTACCCCAACCCCTACCACTACCCCAACCCCTACCAATACCCCAACCCCTACCACTACCTCAACCCCTACCATTACCCCAACCCCTATCACTACCCCAACCCTTACCACTACCCCAACCCCTACCACTACCCCAACCCATACCACTACCCCAACCCCTACCACTACCCCAACCCTTACCACTACCCCAACCCATACCACTACCACAACCCCTACCATTACCCCTACCACTACACCAACCCCTACCACTACCCCAACCCCTACCATTACCCCAACCCCTATCACTACCCCAACCCCTACCACTACCCCAAACCCTACCACTACCCCAACCCCTACCACTACCTCAACCCCTACCATTACCCCAACCCCTACCACTACACCAACCCCTACCACTACCCCAACCCCTACCACTACCTCAACCACTACCATTACCCCAACCCCTACCACTACACCAACCCCTACCACTACCCCAACCCCTACCATTACCCCAACCCCTACCACTACCCCAACCCCTACCACTAACCCAACCCCTACCACTACCCCACCACTACCACTATCCCAACCCCTACCACTACTCCAACCCCTACCACTAACCCAACCCCAACCACTATCACTACCTCAACCCCTACCACTACCCCAACCACTATCACTGCCCCAACCCCTACCACTACCCCTACCACTACCCCAACCCCTACCACTACCCCAACCTCTACCACTATCCCAACCCCTACCACTACCCCAACCCCTACCACTTCCCCAACCCCTACCACTACCCCAATCTCTACCACTATCCCAACCCCTACCACTACCCCTACCACTACACCAACCCCTACCACTAACCCAACCCCTACCACTACCCCAACCCCTACCACTACCCCAACCCCTACCACTACCCCAACCTCTACCACTATCCCAACCCCTACCACTATCCCAACCCCTACCACTACCCCAACCCCTACCACTACCCCAACATCTACCACAACACCTAACATTACCCCAACCCCTACCACTACACCAACCCCTACCACTACCCCAACCCCTACCATTACCCCAACCCCTATCACTACCCCAACCCCTACCACTACCCCAACCCCTACCACTACCCCAACCCCTACCCCTACCATTACCCTTACCACTACCCCTACCACTACCCCAACCACTACTCCAACCCATACCACTACCCCAACCCCAACCACTACTCCAACCAATACCACTACCCCAACCCCTACCACTACCCCAACCCCTACCATTACCCCAACCCCTACCACTACCTCAACCCCTACCATTACCCCAACCCCTATCACTACCCCAACCCTTACCACTACCCCAACCCCTACCACTACCCCAACCCATACCACTACCCCAACCCCTACCACTACCCCAACCCTTACCACTACCCCAACCCATACCACTACCACAACCCCTACCATTACCCCTACCACTACACCAACCCCTACCACTACCCCAACCCCTACCATTACCCCAACCCCTATCACTACCCCAACCCCTACCACTACCCCAAACCCTACCACTACCCCAACCCCTACCACTACCTCAACCCCTACCATTACCCCAACCCCTACCACTACCCCAACCCCTACCACTACTCCAACCCATACCACTACCCCAACCCCTACCCCAACCCTTACCACTACCCCAACCCATACTACTACCACAACCCCTACCATTACCCCTACCACTACACCAACCCCTACCATTACCCCAACCCCTACCATTACCCCAACCCCTATCACTACCCCAACCCCTACCACTACCCCAACCCCTACCACTACCCCAACCCCTACCACTACCTCAACCACTACCATTACCCCAACCCCTACCACTACACCAACCCCTACCACTACCCCAACCCCTACCATTACCCCAACCCCTACCACTACCCCAACCCCTACCACTAACCCAACCCCTACCACTACCCCACCACTACCACTATCCCAACCCCTACCACTACCCCAACCCCTACCACTAACCCAACCCCAACCACTATCACTACCTCAACCCCTACCACTACCCCAACCACTATCACTGCCCCAACCCCTACCACTACCCCTACCACTACCCCAACCCCTACCACTACCCCAACCTCTACCACTATCCCAACCCCTACCACTACCCCAACCCCTACCACTTCCCCAACCCCTACCACTACCCCAATCTCTACCACTATCCCAATCTCTACCACTATCCCAACCCCTACCACTACCCCTACCACTACACCAACCCCTACCACTAACCCAACCCCTACCACTACCCCAACCCCTACCACTACCCCAACCCCTACCACTACCCCAACCTCTACCACTATCCCAACCCCTACCACTATCCCAACCCCTACCACTACCCCAACCCCTACCACTACCCCAACATCTACCACAACCCCTAACATTACCCCAACCCCTACCACTACACCAACCCCTACCACTACCCCAACCCCTACCATTACCCCAACCCCTATCACTACCCCAACCCCTACCACTACTCCAACCCCTACCACTACCCTAACCCCTACCCCTACCATTACCCTTACCACTACCCCTACCACTACCCCAACCACTACTCCAACCCATACCACTACCCCAACCCCAACCACTACTCCAACCAATACCACTACCCCAACCCCTACCACTACCCCAACCCCTACCATTACCCCAACCCCTACCACTACCTCAACCCCTACCATTACCCCAACCCCTATCACTACCCCAACCCTTACCACTACCCCAACCCCTACCACTACCCCAACCCATACCACTACCCCAACCCCTACCACTACCCCAACCCTTACCACTACCCCAACCCATACCACTACCACAACCCCTACCATTACCCCTACCACTACACCAACCCCTACCACTACCCCAACCCCTACCATTACCCCAACCCCTATCACTACCCCAACCCCTACCACTACCCCAAACCCTACCACTACCCCAACCCCTACCACTACCTCAACCCCTACCATTACCCCAACCCCTACCACTACACCAACCCCTACCACTACCCCAACCCCTACCACTACCTCAACCACTACCATTACCCCAACCCCTACCACTACACCAACCCCTACCACTACCCCAACCCCTACCATTACCCCAACCCCTACCACTACCCCAACCCCTACCACTAACCCAACCCCTACCACTACCCCACCACTACCACTATCCCAACCCCTACCACTACTCCAACCCCTACCACTAACCCAACCCCAACCACTATCACTACCTCAACCCCTACCACTACCCCAACCACTATCACTGCCCCAACCCCTACCACTACCCCTACCACTACCCCAACCCCTACCACTACCCCAACCTCTACCACTATCCCAACCCCTACCACTACCCCAACCCCTACCACTTCCCCAACCCCTACCACTACCCCAATCTCTACCACTATCCCAACCCCTACCACTACCCCTACCACTACACCAACCCCTACCACTAACCCAACCCCTACCACTACCCCAACCCCTACCACTACCCCAACCCCTACCACTACCCCAACCTCTACCACTATCCCAACCCCTACCACTATCCCAACCCCTACCACTACCCCAACCCCTACCACTACCCCAACATCTACCACAACACCTAACATTACCCCAACCCCTACCACTACACCAACCCCTACCACTACCCCAACCCCTACCATTACCCCAACCCCTATCACTACCCCAACCCCTACCACTACCCCAACCCCTACCACTACCCCAACCCCTACCCCTACCATTACCCTTACCACTACCCCTACCACTACCCCAACCACTACTCCAACCCATACCACTACCCCAACCCCAACCACTACTCCAACCAATACCACTACCCCAACCCCTACCACTACCCCAACCCCTACCATTACCCCAACCCCTACCACTACCTCAACCCCTACCATTACCCCAACCCCTATCACTACCCCAACCCTTACCACTACCCCAACCCCTACCACTACCCCAACCCATACCACTACCCCAACCCCTACCACTACCCCAACCCTTACCACTACCCCAACCCATACCACTACCACAACCCCTACCATTACCCCTACCACTACACCAACCCCTACCACTACCCCAACCCCTACCATTACCCCAACCCCTATCACTACCCCAACCCCTACCACTACCCCAAACCCTACCACTACCCCAACCCCTACCACTACCTCAACCCCTACCATTACCCCAACCCCTACCACTACACCAACCCCTACCACTACCCCAACCCCTACCACTACCCCAACCCCAATCACCACCCCAACCCCCATCACTACCCCAACCCCTACCACTATTCCAACACCTACCACTACCTCTACCACTACACCAACCCCTACCACTAACCCAACCCCAACCACTATCACTACCCCAACCCCTACCACTACCCCAACCACTATCACTGCCTCAACCCCTACCACTACCCCAACCACTATCACTATCCCAACCCCTACCACTACCCCAACCCCTACCACTACCCCAACCCCTACCACTACCCCAACCTCTACCACTATCCCAACCCCTACCACTACACCAACCCCTACCACTAACCCAACCCCAACCACTATCACTACCCCAACCCCTACCTCTACCCCAACCACTATCACTACCCCAACCCCTACCACTACCCCAACCCCTACCACTACCCCAACCCCTACCACTACCCCAACCCCTACCACTACCACAACCCCACCATTACCCCAACCCCTACCACTACACAACCCCTACCACTACCCCAACCCCTACCATTACCCCAACCCCTATCACTACCCCAACCCCTACCACTACCCCAACCTCTACCACTATCCCAACCCCTACCACTACCCCAACCCCTGACACTACACCAACCCCTACCACTACCACAACCCCTACCACTATCACTACCCCAACCCCTACCACTACCCCTACCACTACACCAACCCCTACCACTAACCCAACCCCAACCACTATCACTACCCCAACCCCTACCACTACCCCCACCACTATCACTGCCCCAACACCTACCACTGCCCCAACCCCTACCACTAACCCAACCCCAACCACTATCACTACCCCAAACCCTACCACTACCCCAACCCCTACCACTACCACAACCCCTACCATTACCCCAACCCCTACCACTATCCCTACCACTACCCCAACCTCTACCACTATCCCAACCCCTACCACTACCCCAAACCCTACCACTACCCCAACCCCTACCACTACCACAACCCCTACCATTACCCCAACCCCTACCACTACACCAACCCCTACCACTACCCCAACCCCTACCATTACCCCAACCCCCATCACTACCCCAACCCCTACCACTATCCTAACCCCTACCACTACCCCTACCACTACACCAACCCCTACCACTAACCCAACCCCAACCACTATCACTACCCCAACCCCTACCACTACCCCAACCACTATCACTGCCCCAACCCCTACCACTATTCCAATCTCTACCACTACCCCAACCTCTACCACTATCCCAACCCCTACCACTACTCCAACCCCTACCACAACCCCTACCACAACCACTACCCCAACATGTAACCCCTATCACTATCCTAACCTGTACCACTTCCCCTACCACTACCCCTCAACCACTCCCAGCTGTCCTCCTGTCACCATACCTACACCACCACTGTTTAATCACCCGACTCTTTATTCTAACCACTGTCATCTTACATACAATTTTAGCATTATTGTGAAGCGCCTTGTGCTACGGCGCTATATGAATCTCTATAGGATGAGATGAAGTTTATTCTGGATGTCCGCGTTGCTCCGCTGTTCACCACACGAGCTGTAAAGAGGGAATGACGAGAGGAGTGATCGTTTGGATCGGGGGACGGAAGGACAGGAACAGTTTTTCTCGGAGACAGTTGTGGTAGAAGAGAGTGGTGGAAGGTTTAAATAAGGATAACCACGAATAAAATAAAACAATGAATCAGCCCTGCAATGGCTTACTCACGCCCCTCCTGGTGGAAGGGCCCCCACCAGAGAGAGCTTTAGAGACCCCCTCTAGAGGGTGCTTGGCCTACTCTTCCACAGTGGCCAAGCATCTTGGAATAGGTGGGAGTATCCACACGTTACCCAACATACACGAACTGCCGGTAGACTAAATGTGGTGTACCCATTCTTACTCGGGGCTTAATTTCTAACACGGTATTTTCCTAGAATGTTGACGTCACATACGTTGAGTGTTTTAATCACATGGACGTGTGTGTATCCCTATGAAAGAGAGGTTATCTTAAGGACGAGGAAGCTACATTTAAGTGCTGTCCTTAGCGACATCTGGTAACCCCAAGCGCCATTAGCGCACAATTATTGCACACCACCGCAAACTGCCCATTGTTTTCCAGCTTCCGCGCCGGGAAATTGAACCGGCGACTTGGATTAACCACGTAGGAACCGTTTGACCTCTGCATCGCAAGTCCAGTGTTGTTGCACCACGGCATCATCCCAAAGAGAATAACAGATTGCACTTGGCCAGCTGAGAACCCATTGAGACGAGGAGCTTTCTTTTGCAGCGGTGACCTGGGTCAACGAGTGACGCCAAAGCGCAGTGGCATTTCGGGTACTCACCGTACAAAGTTAGAGGGCATTGAACATGGATGGCCCACGCGGTGCGGAACACGTCAGAGCAGTTAATGGCAGGTCATACAAAAATGTGCGAGCAGATGCAATCGCAAAAAAAAACTACCGCCACGCAAATGGGGTACAGGAAATGAAATTAATTGGAGGAGAATTCGATAACGAGCATTGGCTGTCTGCCTCTAGTCGAGTGGGATTTAAGATCACGTTGCTCACATTTAAGGCCGTGCTAGGGCTTAGCTCCTCCACTTTACATTCAAGAACTAATTCAATCTGTCGTCCCCGGCAGGGTCCTTGTGCCCTTTCATGCATAAACCTCAATCTCAGTTGTGTTTTTGGGCTGATTGGTACTGTGGTGGCACCCCCAGTCGTGAAACTCCCCACCGTTTGACACCAGGCCCTCAGAGAGTGGTGTTGATATCTTAGAGCCCCAACTAGAAAACACATCTTTTGTGATTTTTTTTCACAATTAGTTTTGTTCCTTTTTTGGCTCTTAATTTGCCATCCAGTCCTTGCTATAATACATTTATTCTTTTTTATGCATTGCACCCAGAGACTTTTGTTTGTGAAAGGTGCCTTCTGAGTGCAAACTATGAATATTGTATTCAAACGTTCCGAATGAAGTACAGCATCGACTTTATCATGCGAAACTGATCCAGAAGGGATCCACCGATGTTATACGCAGAAGGGACTCTGCTCTTGACCTCGCCTTAGATAGTACACGCACAGCCCCCTGTGTCAATCCACTGCTGGATGAGGGCCTCCCTATGCTGTGCGTGGATCACGGGGGTTATTTGTCAAGGGTTGGTGAAGGCGGGGAGCATAGACACGGGAGCATGAAAGTACAGTCCAACAATAGGTTTAGCTGCTACTGCCTTCTGCTGCCCACAACATAGCCCCACAGCCACCCATAACAACCTGATTTTTCTTGGTGGCCGCTAACCAAATAAACACTAATCAGATTCAAACCAGCTGAGCTTTCGATATCTGATGAGATCAGGGGCATTCTCAGTGATTTGGTCATCAGCCACCTTAGATTACAAGGGTTTAAATCTACAAATGCACAGTGATTGATTCCATTGTAGAAACACGACGAAAATCCTCTGAATATTAAATTCCACGACTGTAATCACGTCTGCGGTTGCAATATCTCAAAGGGAAGTGCTTGAGAAGACTTTTACGAGACGTGTTACAGGACTTTGAAAAAGTGTTGGCGCAAAAGGGGGTTTGCTTTCTGATTGGATGTCAAAAGAGTTACAGTCTTCAGCTGAGTTTCCCGTTCGCGTGAACCTTCTGAATTCATTCGCCACGATTATGGCCATTTTTCAGACCGAGACAAATATCAGTGATGGCGGTGTCATAAAAGTATCCATCATACGAGTCTCGATTTTTTTTTCTTTAAAAAAAATTGAAATACCTCTTCAACTTGTCACGCGATAAAACACAAAGTTGAAAAGAGACTCTTTAGAAATGTGATTTTTTTTCTCTTGTATTTTTCACACGACTCTCATTCCCCCGTGCTCCACCCCCCCCCACCCCCCCCCACGTCTATCATTGTTCATTCTTTGTGTCATTAGTGTCATATATTCACGAATCTGTTGTTTTGTTACCTTCTTATTTTGTTTCCTGATCCTCTCCACTGTGGCTCTGCTATAGTTTAAACAAAACCGATAAAGGCAACAGCAAGTATATGTTTTAATTAAGAGATGCAATATCATCGGACCCCAAAAAAAATCCAAGCTATCAAAGCATCGTTGATAGGGTAATCAACACAGCATATGGGTTATTGTAGGAATATATTTTTCATTCGTATGATGCCACTTACAAGTCAGATGTAGTTTTCCCTGACGCACACAGTGCTTTGTGACAACAGTGTTACCATGGTCGAACATTCAGAATGCTGGAGGCGCGTTAACGTGCACCCACAACGCTGCCAAATGAATATCTTCCAAGAGGCCTGCACTCAGAAGAAAATAAAACTGGTCTTCAATAATATATCGTGTTTTATATATATATACAGTATGTACATACAGTGGTTGAAATTGGTTGATATGCCATAGCGGCACTTCTTAAAACAGGAAACATATAAACCGGCATTTTCAGAATGTTTTCCGATTCTTATACCGTGCTAAAATATTTCTGCAGATGGAGAAGGACAGTGAACATGGACTGCAGGATGAATAAATGTCATTACATGCACTTTTACATTACATTTCGAGAACTGCATACATACGTATACATTCCCTGTAAAAATTGAACTATTTTTTTTTATTTTACCAGGTAAGGTCCACTGAGCTATATACAGTGAGGGAAAAAAGTATTTGATCCCCTGCTGATTTTGTACGTTTGCCCACGGACAAAGAAATGATCAGTCTATAATTTTAATGGTAAGTTTATTTGAACAGTGAGAGACAGAATAACAACAACAAAATTCAAGAAAAACGCATGTCAAAAATGTTATAAATTGATTTGCATTTTAATGAGGGAAATAAGTATTTGACCCCCTCTCAATCAGAAAGATTTCTGGCTCCCAGGTGTCTTTTATACAGGTAAAGAGCTGAGATTAGGAGCACACTCTTAAAGGGAGTGCTCCTAATCTCAGCTTGTTACCTGTATAAAAGACACCTGTCCACAGAAGCAATCAATCACATTCCAAACTCTCCACCATGGCCAAGACCAAAGAGCTCTCCAAGGATGTCAGGGACAAGATTGTAGACCTACACAAGGCTGGAATGGGCTACAAGACCATTGCCAAGCAGCTTAGTGAGAAGGTGACAACAGTTGGTGTGATTATTCGCAAATGGAAGAAACACAAAAGAACTGTCAATCTCCCTCGGCCTGGGGCTCCATGCAAGATCTCACCTCGTGGAGATGCAATGATCATGAGAACGGTGAGGAATCAGCCCAGAACTACACGGGAGGATCTTGTCAATGATCTCAAGGGAGCTGGGACCATAGTCACCAAGAAAACAATTGGTAACACACTACGCCGTGAAGGACTGAAATCCTGCAGCACCCGCAAGGTCCCCCTGCTCAAGAAAGCACATATACATGCCCGTCTGAAGTTTGCCAATGAACATCTGAATGATTCAGAGGACAACTGGGTGAAAATGTTGCGGTCAGATGAGACCAAAATGCAGTTCTTTGGCATCAACTCAACTCGCCGTGTTTGGAGGAGGAGGAATGCTGCCTATGACCCCAAGAACACCATCCCCACCGTCAAACATAGAGGTGGAAACATTATGTTTTGGGGGTGTTTTTCTGCTAAGGGGACAGGATAACTTCACCGCATCAAAGGGACGATGGACGGGGCCATGTACCGTCAAATCTTGGGTGAGAACCTCCTTCCCTCAGCCAGGGCATTGAAAATGGGTCGTGGATGGGTATTTCAGCATGACAATGACCCAAAACACACGGCCAAGGCAACAAAGGAGTGGCTCAAGAAGAAGCACATTAAGGTCCTGGAGTGGCCTAGCCAGTCTCCAGACCTTAATCCCATAGAAAATCTGTGGAAGGAGCTGAAGGTTCGAGTTGCCAAACGTCAGGCTCGAAATCTTAATGACTTGGAGAAGATCTGCAAAGAGGAGTGGGACAAAATCGCTCCTGAGATGTGTGCAAACCTGGTGGCCAACTACAAGAAACGTCTGACCTATGTGATTGCCAACAAGGGTTTTGCCAACCAAGTACTAAGTCATGTTTTGCAGAGGGGTCAAATACTTATTTCCCTCATTAAAATGCAAATCAATTGATAACATTTTTGACATGCGTTTTTCTGGATTTTGTTGTTGTTATTCTGTCTCTCACTATTCAAATAAACCTACCATTACAATTATAGACTGATAATTTCTTTTTCAGTGGGCAAACGTACAAAATCAGCAGGAGATCAAATACTTTTTTCCCTCACTGTAGCTTTTTTTTTAGAAGCGACCTGGCCACAAATGATAGCTCAACGAAGTGGCTTATCACGTGGAAATCTATAGTAAGCAAATACTAAGTGGGGGAGAGAAAAGCCGAAGGTCCCTGAGAATAATCCACGCGAATACAGAGAGAACGTCCAAACACCAAGCGTACAAGATTCAGGGTCGGAATCGAACCCGCGACTTTCTGTGTACCTGACGAGGTAGTCAATGTTGAACAAATCTAGTCCTGCTTGAGATCATTATCTATTCACTACTGTTATATTAGCTGTATATTTCATATAGAGTAAGGTCTTACACATTTATTACCAATATATAGTTCTCAATGGGCTGGCGAGATATTTAGCTGGGGAGATATTGGATCTATGAAGAACGTTGCAAATAACTCACATTGCCACACCTTTTGCTCCAGTCCCTTGTCTTTACAACCCTCTAGACAAAGATATATATGTATATCATGTAAATAATTGAAAGATATAAAGTTTAGGTAAGATAATAAACGGCAAGGTTCGCATTTTTTTACCGTAATGGTTAGCTCCAATTTGTAGCTGCAGTGTACCTGCCAAGATGTTGCAACCTAAACACTTGTTAGCAATAAGTATTTGCCTTTTATTAAACAACACATTGCTATTTATTTAAAAACAAATGCATGAGTTGGCACCGTAATTGTTTTCATTACAATGATTTATCAAATTAGCTCTGCTTTGCATTTATTTGCCCACGCATCCTTTTCAATATTCTGTTTTCTTAAATAAAACGCTCGTTAAGGCTGCATGCACATACATCTCCGAGCGCGCTGCTTAAATAATTAAACATGCATCACTGGCATGGACTTTTTGTTGTTGTTGTTGTTGATTCGCATTGTGCATCCGCGACGGGCCACACGCACGCACGCAGTGTGTGTAAAGTGACGCATCGCTCCAAATGTGTGACTCTCAAGGAACAAGTGGCAAGAAGATGCAGCGAGCGGACGAGCGCTCGTTTCTTCGCTCGGCAGCAGATTGCGGTGCATGGCCAGCTCCACCTAAAAGTCAATATGCAATCACGGCCACCACTGGGTTCTCATTTCAGGCTGTGGCAACCTGGGACCAGAGCCCCATGCCGGGCAGAGCGGTTCAATTGAATGAATTGGAACATCCAACCCCGCAAACTGGAAAGGAATATCCTGTCAATGGTCTGGGAGTGCTCTGCACTGGCTGCCCTGCCATCACTTGACCTTTCAAACCCATGTTTGGGGCCATTCAGAAATCCATCCACACCCTCCGAAGCCCTCGTTGGTTCACTTGACTGCCACTAAAGAATTCGGATTAAACTACAAGCCCACCTGAGCTGCTGAGATTTGCAATATTCCAGGCCACTCTTTCGCAAAGAGGTCAAACATGCCTGGCTTATCACTTAAAAATCCAGCGCTCCACCTTCTAAGATAAAGAAAGCTTCGGTGCATTTCAAGAAAACCTCTTTGCAGTAAAATTGAAATGCACTGCAAAAAACTGAGAATTTAAGTACGATTATAATGTTTAACAGCGATACAACGGATTCACACTATTCGTTTGTTGAATGGATTATGGTTCAATGCCATCCAATGTTACGTAACTCATTTTAAAACAATGGAAACCTTTATTCGACTCTCCACGCGTTGAATGCATATTCCTTAAAGTGACGATTTAGTAGCTTCCTGGAAACTTATAATTAAATATAGAAATGTTTACACTTTGTTTTGAATGCCACGGAACTGTCAATTTCTTTCAGCGATAAACTAAAGTTTCATTTCTTTCCAAAAATGTAATATTTATAGCTAAACAAAAAAAGATTTTTTTCTTGCAGGAATGAGCATTGAGATAACTATCATCGATTGTTTACGCACCTGAGCCAGTAATGGAAATTCCACATTCCTATGGCAGGGGCGAGTCTATGGTTACTTTGTTGTCCTTGCCCCACACCTCCGATTAGCACGGTTGGCTACATACAGTAAGGGAAAAAAATATTTGATCCCCTGCTGATTTTGTACGTTTGCCCACTGACAAAGAAATGATCAGTCTATAATTTTAATGATAGGTTTATTTGAACAGTGAGAGACAGAATAACAACAAAAAAATCCAGAAAAACGCATGTCAAAAATGTTATCAATTGATTTGCATTTTAATGGGGGAAATAATATTTGACCCCTCTGCAAAACATGACTTAGTACTTGGTGGCAAAACCCTTGTTGGCAATCACAGAGGTCAGAGGTTTCTTGTAGTTGGCCACCAGGTTTGTACACATCTCAGGAGGGATTTTGTCCCACTCCTCTTTGCAGATCTTCTCCAAGTCATTAAGGTTTCGAGGCTGACGTTTGGCAACTCGAACCTTCAGCTCCCTCCACAGATTTTTTTTATGGGATTAAGGTCTGGAGATTGGCTAGGCAACTCCACGACCTTAATGTGCTTCTTCTTGAGCCACTCTTTTGTTGCCTTGGCCGTGTGTTTTGGGTCATTGTCATGCTGGAATACCCATCCACGACCCATTTTCAATGCCCTGGCTGAGGGAAGGAGGTTCTCACCCAAGATTTGACGGTAGATGGCCCCGTCCATTGTCCCTTTGATGCGGTGAAGTTATCCTGTCCCCTTAGCAGAAAAACACCCCCAAAGCATAATGTTTCCACCTCCATGTTTGACGGTGGATATGGTGTTCTTGGGGTCATAGGCAGAATTCTTCCTCCTCCAAACACGGCGAGTTGAGTTGATGCCAAAGAGCTCCATTTTGGTCTCATCTGACCACAACACTTTCACCCAGTTGTCCTCTGAATCATTCAGATGTTCATTGGCAAACTTCAGACGGGCATGTATATGTGCTTTCTTGAGCAGGGGGACCTTGCACGCGCTGCAGGATTCAAGTCCTTCATGGCGTAGTGTGTTACCAATTGTTTTCTTGGTGACTATGGTCCCAGCTGCCTTGAGATCATTGACAGGATCCTCCCGTGTAGTTCTGGGCTGATTCCTCACCGTTCTCATGATCATTGCATCTCCACGAGGTGAGATCTTGCATTGAGCCCCAGGCCGAGGGAGATTGACAGTTCTTTTGTATTTCTTCCATTTGCGAATAATCGCACCAACTGTTGTCACCTTCTCACTAAGCTGCTTGGCAATGGTCTTGTAGCCCATTCCAGCCTTGTGTAGGCCTACAATCTTGTCCCTAACATCCTTGGAGAGCTCTTTGGTCTTGGCCATGGTGGAGAGTTTGGAATGTGATTGATTGCTTCTGTGGACAGGTGTCTTTTATACAGGTAACAAGCTGAGATTAGGAGCACTCCCTTTAAGAGTGTGCTCCTAATCTCATCTCGTTACTCTTAAAGGGAGTGCTCCTAATCTTAGCTTGTTACCTGTATAAACGACACCTGGGAGCCAGAAATCTTTCTGATTGAGAGGCGGTCAAATACTTATTTCCCTCATTAAAATGCAAATCAATTTATAACATTTTTGACATGCGTTTTTTCTGGATTTTTGTTGTTGTTATTCTGTCTCTCACTGTTCAAATAAACCTACCATTAAAATTATAGACCGATCATTTCTTTGTCAGTGGGCAAACGTACAAAATCAGCAGGGGATCAAATACTTTTTTCCCTCGCTGTATGGTGCGAAAGAAGTTCAACATACTGTACATATCCATAGGATGGCCACTGTTAATGTCACCGCAAACTTGGACTTATTTGATCAGCCTCAGAAAAATGATGGACTGGGTCAACCCCCTATCTGGGATGTGATCTCGCAAAACTTCTGATTGCGAGTCGCTCGCTCTACAGCTGAGCCACTTGTCTAAACACTAGAGAACTATATTCTTGGTTCTTTCGGTAAAGTCACGTAGAAGGGAAACAATAAAATAATAAAAAAATATGAAAAAATATTTGTTATCTTTTTATTCTTTTTTTGTTTACCGAAAAAACCGAGAATATGAATCCCTGCGGTCACGAAAGCTTTAAATTAAAACTGGAGAACTACATTCAATAATTTGTTCATAAAATATCAAATCTGTCCCGCAGGGTATTTCCTTTTAATTTTCTTTTTTATTTAATCCTGTGATAACCAAAAGGAAACAAATATAGTTAATCATGCTTTATAAGGTAACTTAAAAAAATGTATGTACGTACGTCTGAACTTCTTTCTCATCGTACGTAGCCAACCGTGCTAATTAATCGAAGGCGTGTGCAGTTATGTAATGTGGACACCCGTTACAACGCGTCGCGTGAGAAATAACTTCGTCAATTAACCTGTAAATTTAGTGGCGGAGCAGTGTTGTTAACCAAGGCCTTGGAGCCTCACCCACCACCAATCTGCGCTGACCCAGCATGGTAAAGTATGGTCAAACAGCCACTGACGCAGCATGGAGAGGCTGTGACACAGGGCTGTAAAAGTACCTTTTTTTAACTAATTCTTACACCATAATTTTCGTTAAAAAAAAATTGCCGACAAAGCTGAAAAAAACACTACATGATGAAAAATGATAAATTTCGCCCAACACTTTTAACCACAAAGCTAATTTGTGCATAAAGAATGCGTGGACCAGAGGAATTAAACATCTCTTCGACTGGGAATTGCCACACAGCAGCTTCAGCCAAGGTGATATTTGTGTGCAATAACTCCTCGTTAAATATTAATGTCGCTGTGGTGGCGAAATATTCACTCCCTCGCCTGTATGCAGGACCTCGTGGGTTCGATGTCAATCCTGACAATGCCTGTATATTTGAAGTTCACGTGTTCTCTCCCCGTGGTGGTCATTTGGATCTTTCTCTGGGTTCTGAAGTTTTGCCCTCCACATTTCTAAACAACGCGCATTTAGATTCTTTGGCTGCAGATATAAATCCCCACATCTAATGATATATGCCAATTCGATGAGCTATCGTGTGTGGCCAGGTCGCCTCTGAAAAGTAGCTCACAGCTAAATGGGTTTTGCCTGTTAAATAAATTCGTTTAGTCCGTGTCCCCTTTGGTGGAAATAATTGTGTTGCAGTGTGCTTGATGTAATGCGATTCATGAGTTAAAGCTGTGAGGGCATTTAGATGGAATGACTTTCCAAAGATATCCCACTGGTGATGTCTTGGCTGCTATGGCCACTTAATACACATTGTTAATAATTGTTTTAAGGGAGGGAATGGTGGCACAATGGGTCTTGCGTTGCATTTTTACGAACCTGAAAACTTGAATTGGAATCCCAGCCATGGCTAACATCAGTGTTGAGTGATGTTGGAACTGGTCCTAGCCACGTGTACCCCTTCACCAAACTGCAATGGCCAGCATGGTGAAGTATGGTTAAACAATCTCTGTGACTGACATGCTGTGAGGAGGCATTCATCCAGCAGGGGATTTATAAACAAAAAACAATAACATATAAGACTACTTAGCCCTTTAAATTACGAATACTTACTCACGGGAAATTGCAAATTACAGATTAAAAGTAAATGAGTGTGGCATTACATGGGTAATGGATTTACAGAACTTGGAGGCAATGAGATGACAAGAAAAGCCTTGCTATAGCAGTCGATCTATTGAAAAAGAGAAACTTAAAACAAAATTCAATACTTTGCAGTGCTTTCTCAAGTCACTGCTGGTCATCGGGCTCGTTTGACCATACTTCACCACTTTTGCCAGTGAAAGTTAGCCGTGGCTGGGAATCAAACCCAGGTTATCGGGTTTTCATAGCGCAGTGTCCTACTCTTCGGTTCTATTCGGTAAAGTCACGTAGGTAAAAAAATAAAACAACAAAAATCACCACGTTTCGGCCACAACACAAGCGGCCTTCATCAGGTGAAGGGACCAGACTGTCTCGAGGATAGCGCTGGAGTGAAACACAGCCAAGCTCAGACCGCGACCTTTAAGCTGTGTGAGAGTAATTAAGGTGCCTTGACAAAGGAATTAGCATAAAAATTTGCATTTAATAGGCGGACTTAGCATGATGAATGGTAGGGAGGGGGTCGACCTGTGCAGGCTGGCGAGGTGGCACGGCAGCGTCCACATGCTGGTGGTGTGAAAAGGGGATTTTAAGAAGCTGCGAAAGTTTGGGGTACCACTACTTGAAAAATATACTGTACCATTTAAAATTAGTTTAATGTTTGGTTCGATTTAGAACATCTTTCTAATGAATTTTGATTTAAAGCTTTCGTGACTGCAGTAATTCATATTCTTAGTTTTTTCGGTAAAGTCACGTTGAAGAGAAACAACAAAATAATAAAATATATATAAAACAATAAAAAAAATTCTCACGACGTTTCGACCATAACTCAAACGGTCGTCTTCAGGTGTGTTGGTTCGCGTAAATTTATTTTTAAACGGCCGTTTAAAAATAATTTTTTTATTGTTTTATATATATTTTATTATTATTTTGTTGTTTCTCTTCAACGTGACTTTACCGAAAAAACTAAGAATATATCTTTCTAATGGTTGCTTAATTTGAAACCATCTTCTCGGTTGAAATTGTGTCTGTGTTTGTAGATCTGAATTGCCTCGTGAACAAATCTCTGATAAAAACCCGTGGGTTTGCAAAGAACCTTGGTATCGGAGAAAATTATATCGTGATCGCCCACAGCGTTGTAACAGTGATCAGCTACGGCAGAAGAATTCGTTCTGCCGTGTTTCAAATCTGATTTGTGCTCGCGAATTCGGTCAGAGACATGTCGCTTCGTCTCCCCGATATAGCAATCACCGCAGGTACAACTCAATTTGTAAACCCCGGGGTACTGTAAGTCAGGAATGACATCCTTCACGGATGGGATCAGATCACGAATTTTGTGTACTGTATTGAACCGGACCTGGATCTTGTGTTTGTTTAGAATTTTGGAAATATGTTTTAGTAACGCCTGCTATATATGGTAGTGTGATGGTTTTGACCGGAGTATCAAGTGGTTGTTTCTGTATGGAGGGAGAAACAGCTTGGCGGATGGTATGGTCAGAGTATCCATTCCTTTTGAGGGCCAGGTGTACATGTTTTAATTCACTGGTCAGGTGGTGTTGGTCCGAAATGAGCCCTATGGTATAAAGTTTTGATGAGAGAATTCTTCTGAGCTGGGTGGTGGTGGGAATCAGGCTTCAAGTAGGAATTTGTGTGGGTGGGTTTCCTGTAGACAGAATGCCCCAATGAGCCATCAGGTCTCCTCTCAAACAGAACATCCAAGAATGGTAGCCTGCCATCCTTCTCCACTTCCATGGTGAATTTGATGGCGGGATGTCTGGAATTGATGTGGTGTAGGAAAAGGTTCAGAGCTGGGAGGCCATGTGGCCAAATGACGAAAGTGTCATCCACATATCTCTTCCACAGGGAAGGTCTGAGGGTGGAAGTCTGGATGGCGTCCGATTCAAATTTCTCCATGAAAACATTGGCTATCACTGGTGACAAGGGTGAACCCATGGGAGTACCCTCATTTTGCTTGTAGAAGGAACCATTCCAAGTAAAGTAGGTGTTGGTGAGGCAGTGCCTGACCAGAGTAGGTACCTCGGGGTTTAGTCCATGTTGTACCAAATTTTCAATTATATCAATGGTATCAGGTACCGGGACCTTGGTGAACAAGGAAACCACATCGAAGCTGACAAGGATATCGTCAGGGGACAGTACAACGTCCTTGACCATAGAAACCAATTGGGCCAAGTTAAGTACTGCTGAGGAGGTCTTGCCATTGAAAGGTAGCAAGGTATCTATCAGAAAACGTGCCAGCTTATAGGTATGGGAGTTGATCGTGGATACGATGGGTCGTAGTGGAGTGCCTTCCTTATGAATCTTTGGAATACCATAGAATCTAGGTGGTCTTGCAGCAGGAGGTTTTAGGGAGGGACGTTTAGTTGGTTCGATTAGGGAGGTCGAACTTGTGATGATCTTGTTGGTTTTCATAGTTAGGCTATTAGTAGGGTCATTTATGATTTTTGAGTAACTACCATCATTGAGTAGGTCCTGAATTTTATTGTTGTATGAGTTTTTATCCATAATTACAGTGGCATTGTCCTTGTCGGCTGAGAGGATGACTATATCATGTCTCTCTTTTAATTTCGCGAGTTCAGAGCGTTCATCTTTGCTGATGTTGCTAACAGGTTTCTTAGCATTCTTAAGAATAGTAGCTATTTCAGCTCTCGCGACGTCTGCTTGGATGTGTCCTATACCTTTGAGGGCTACATCGAACTGAGAAATGATATCATCTATCGGTATATGTTTTGGGGTGACAGCGAAATTTAGTCCTTTAGCCAATACTGTTTTCAGATTGTCCGAAATCGGGATGCTACTCTGATTGATAACAATTTTGTTAACATCTAGTTTTGTGATCTGTGCAACCGGGTTTTTCTTTGATAGGTGGTTGAATTTAGCAATTAGGTTAGCTTTGCATTTGATTGAAAGTGAATCGGCAGAAGAAGCTTGGCTGTGTTTCACTCCAGCGCTGTCCTCGAGACAGTCTGGTCCATCTTCTTTGGTTCTTTCGGTAAAGTCACGTAGAATGAGAATAAAATAATGAATTGATAAAATAAAATAACACAATAATATTCTCACGACGTTTCGGCCACAACACAAGCGGCCTTCATCAGGTGAAGGGAGCGAGACTGTCTGGTAGGACAGCGCTGGAGTGAGAGAGCCACGTTCAGATCACGGCTTTTAAGCTGTGTGAGAGGAACAAAGAGCCTTGACGAAGGAATTAGCATAAAATTTAGCATTGAAAAGGCTGAATGATTAGCTTGTGACTGGTCACAGAAATAGCTATGTTAAAAGTTAAAGCATACACATCCGCAGAGGAACCCATTGTTAAAAGGAATTAGCATAGAATTTAGCATTGAAATAGCTAAATTAAGGCATTCGCTTGTAACTGCTACAGAAATAGTTACGTTGAAGTCAGAGCATACACATTCACCGAGGCACTTAGTACAAATCAAAACAGGAGAATTTAGCATTGAAATAACTAGGCGAATTTAGCATTGAAATAACTGGGTGATTTGCTAGTGACTGGTCACAGAAATGACTACACATCTGAGCTATTCACAGTACTATATAGTGAACCAATAAAAACTAAAATATAAATTACCTTCATGTTATCAATAAACTCTATATTCTCCAATCAGCTAAGCTACCAACCATGAGTCGTTATATATCACAATGCTATATGGCGAAAAAATGGGTGGATTCTTACCCTCAAATTTCCGTACCACGGATAGCTACGGGCCCCGTTCAGACGGACGAGTTCGTCCATGGTCGGAACAGAGGAGGGGGAGAGAGACAGCTGCGAAGCCCTAGTATACTCCATGTTGTAAACCATACCCTTAACCGTGGTGTGAGAGGTATTAAGAGGCAATGCTGGCGAAAGAGCTGCGGTCTGAAGGTCATCGTAAAATTACAATTAATTAAGAACAGAAATGATTTAACACATCTTTCCAGTGGTTACTAAGCCTGAATCCATCTTCTCGGTTGAAATTGTCTCTGTGCTTGTATATGTGAATGGCCTCATGAACGAATCTCTCATGGTAGCCAGTTGGTTTGCAAAGAACCTCCGTCTTGGAGAAGTCAATGTCATGTGAGCCCACTGAATTGTAACAGTGATCTGCCACGGCAGAGGAGTTCGTCTTACCGTGTTTCAAGTCTGCTTTATGTTCGCGGATGCGGTCCGAGATATGTCCCTGTCCCCAAACGACCTGCTTGTCAGTTTTGATGTGGTGTCCTTGTTCACCAAAGTCCCGGTACCTGACACCATCGCTATCATTGAAGACCTGGTTCATCAAGGACTGCATACTGATGTACCCCCCCTGGTGAGACATTGCTTAACCAACACATACTTCACCTGGAATGGAACTTTCTACAAACAAACTGAGGGCACCCCAATGGGCTCCCCCCTATCTCCGGTTGTAGCCAACGTATTCATGGAAAAATTTGAAACTGACGCCATCCAGACTGCCACTCTACGCCCGACCTTATGGAAGAGGTACGTTGATGACACCTTTGTCATCTGGCCACATGGCCAGCCTGCTCTAGACCAATTCCGCGACCACATCAATTCCATACACCCAGCCATCAGATTTACCATGGAGGTCGAAAAAGATGGCAAACTACCCTTTCTGGATGTCTTAATTAAAAGGAGACATGATGGTTCAATGAGCCACTCTGTCTACAGGAAAGCTACCCATACAGATGCTTACTTGAAACCGGATTCCCACCACCATCCATCCCAGAAGAACTGCCTCATCAAGACTCTATACCATAGAGCCCAATGCATTTCCAACCAGGAACACATTACCAGTGAACTCAAGCACGTACACCAGGCTCTCAGGGCTAATGGCTACTCCGACTACACAATCCGCAAAGCCATCATCACTCCAGTCATGAAGAAGGATCCTCTTGTGGAGCCACTCAAAACCATCACCTTACCCTACATTGCAGGGGTCACTAAAAAGATCTCCAAAATCCTGAATAAACACAAGATCCAGGTCCGATTCAACACAGTACACAAAATCCGTGATTTAGTTCCATCTGTAAAAGATGCTCTTCCAGACATACAGTACCCGGGCGTTTACAAACTAAAGTGCCTCTGTGGTAGTAGCTACATTGGAGAAACCAAAAGACATATCTCGGACCGCATCCGCGAACATAAAGCAGACTTGAAACACGGTAAGACGAACTCCTCTGCCGTGGCAGATCACTGTTACAATTCAGTGGGCTCACATGACATTGACTTCTCCAAGACGGAGGTTCTTTGCAAACCAACTGGCTACCATGAGAGATTCGTTCATGAGGCCATTCACATATACAAGCACAGAGACAATTTCAACCGAGAAGATGGATTCAGGCTTAGTAACCACTGGAAAGATGTGTTAAATCATTTCTGTTCTTAATTAATTGTAATTTTACGATGACCTTCAGACCGCAGCTCTTTCGCCAGCATTGCCTCTTAATACCTCTCACACCACGGTTAAGGGTATGGTTTACAACATGGAGTATACTAGGGCTTCGCAGCTGTCTCTCTCCCCCTCCTCTGTTCCGACCATGGACGAACTCGTCCGTCTGAACGGGGCCCGTAGCTATCCGTGGTACGGAAATTTGAGGGTAAGAATCCACCCATTTTTTCGCCATATAGCATTGTGATATATAACGACTTATGGTCGGTAGCTTAGCTGATTGGAGAATATAGAGTTTATTGATAACATGAAGGTAATTTATATTTTAGTTTTTATTGGTTCACTATATAGTACTGTGAATAGCTCAGATGTGTAGTCATTTCTGTGACCAGTCACTAGCAAATCACCCAGTTATTTCAATGCTAAATTCGCCTAGTTATTTAAATGCTAAATTCTCCTGTTTTGATTTGTACTAAGTGCCTCGGTGAATGTGTATGCTCTGACTTCAACGTAACTATTTCTGTAGCAGTTACAAGCGAATGCCTTAATTTAGCTATTTCAATGCTAAATTCTATGCTAATTCCTTTTAACAATGGGTGCCTCTGCGGATGTGTATGCTTTAACTTTTAACATAGCTATTTCTGTGACCAGTCACAAGCTAATCATTCAGCCTTTTCAATGCTAAATTTTATGCTAATTCCTTCGTCAAGGCTCTTTGTTCCTCTCACACAGCTTAAAAGCCGTGATCTGAACGTGGCTCTCTCACTCCAGCGCTGTCCTACCAGACAGTCTCGCTCCCTTCACCTGATGAAGGCCGCTTGTGTTGTGGCCGAAACGTCGTGAGAATATTATTGTGTTATTTTATTTTATCAATTTATTATTTTATTCTCATTCTACGTGACTTTACCGAAAGAACCAAAGAAGATGAATCATTGCAGTCACGAAAGCTTTAAATCGAAATTTAACCGCCTCTACGGGGAGGGATTCCACACATCCTTAAGATCATTCAACAGACTTCGGGATAAGAAGGCTCAACTAATCGAGTCTCTCACCTTTCTGAAGAGATGCCGCGACTCTAAGGTAATACCAACCGCATTTACACTAACCTCTGCTGTTGCAACTTCTCTCAATGCAAAACGAATTCTAGCTAGAACTAGCTTCGCTCTTATCTCGGAAAAAATCAGACTTACACGCACCGAACTCGATCAGTTAGACAAGACACTCTACAAATCACACTTAAAATTGACAGCAACAATGTCTACATCGGATTGGGAACATGTAGACAATATGACTACCTCTTCGGCTGCCACTATGTCGAACAAATGTAGGGACAATTTGATTTCCAAATTCAATCACCTCTCCAGCAAAAAATCGGATCCACACACCGAAAAGATAGACGTCAACAAAGTCGTAATTAATCGCAGTAACAGTTCCATTTCTGATGGTCTGAAATCCGTTTTAGCTAAAGGTCTAAACTTTGCTGTCACACCAAGACACTTACCGATTAATGATATCATTGCCCATGTCGACGTTGCACTCAAGGGCTTGAGTCACATCTCGGCAGACGTAGCAAGATCTGAAATCGCTGCAACCCTCAAAAACGCTAAGTTGCCACCTAGCAACATCAGCAAAGACGAACGTTTTGAATTATCTCAATTAAAAAAGAGGGATGATATTGTCGTTCTCTCAGCCGACAAAGGCAATGCCACTGTCATCATGGACAAAACAGAATATAACAACAAAATTCAAGAACTACTCAACGATGGCAGCTATACAAAAATAAAAAGAGATCCCACCAACAGCCTGGTCACCAAAACGAACAAAATTATCTCTGATTCAACAGCATTAATTGATGAGAACAAACAGTTCTTGTTGAAACCCTCTGCTGCCAGACCACCAAGATTATATGGCCTTCCAAAGATACACAAAGAAGATACACCCCTTCGTCCCATCGTCTCTACTATCAGCTCCCCCACCTACAAACTGGCACGTTTTCTGGCTGATATACTGCGACCTTTCACTGGAAAAACCACCTCTGCGGTACTAAATTCTACTCACCTGGTATCGACAATCAAAGACATTTCCCTGTCCCCAAACGACCTGCTTGTCAGTTTTGATGTGGTGTCCTTGTTCACCAAAGTCCCGGTACCTGACACCATCGCTATCATTGAAGACCTGGTTCATCAAGGACTGCATACTGATGTACCCCCCCTGGTGAGACATTGCTTAACCAACACATACTTCACCTGGAATGGAACTTTCTACAAACAAACTGAGGGCACCCCAATGGGCTCCCCCCTATCTCCGGTTGTAGCCAACGTATTCATGGAAAAATTTGAAACTGACGCCATCCAGACTGCCACTCTACGCCCGACCTTATGGAAGAGGTACGTTGATGACACCTTTGTCATCTGGCCACATGGCCAGCCTGCTCTAGACCAATTCCGCGACCACATCAATTCCATACACCCAGCCATCAGATTTACCATGGAGGTCGAAAAAGATGGCAAACTACCCTTTCTGGATGTCTTAATTAAAAGGAGACATGATGGTTCAATGAGCCACTCTGTCTACAGGAAAGCTACCCATACAGATGCTTACTTGAAACCGGATTCCCACCACCATCCATCCCAGAAGAACTGCCTCATCAAGACTCTATACCATAGAGCCCAATGCATTTCCAACCAGGAACACATTACCAGTGAACTCAAGCACGTACACCAGGCTCTCAGGGCTAATGGCTACTCCGACTACACAATCCGCAAAGCCATCATCACTCCAGTCATGAAGAAGGATCCTCTTGTGGAGCCACTCAAAACCATCACCTTACCCTACATTGCAGGGGTCACTAAAAAGATCTCCAAAATCCTGAATAAACACAAGATCCAGGTCCGATTCAACACAGTACACAAAATCCGTGATTTAGTTCCATCTGTAAAAGATGCTCTTCCAGACATACAGTACCCGGGCGTTTACAAACTAAAGTGCCTCTGTGGTAGTAGCTACATTGGAGAAACCAAAAGACATATCTCGGACCGCATCCGCGAACATAAAGCAGACTTGAAACACGGTAAGACGAACTCCTCTGCCGTGGCAGATCACTGTTACAATTCAGTGGGCTCACATGACATTGACTTCTCCAAGACGGAGGTTCTTTGCAAACCAACTGGCTACCATGAGAGATTCGTTCATGAGGCCATTCACATATACAAGCACAGAGACAATTTCAACCGAGAAGATGGATTCAGGCTTAGTAACCACTGGAAAGATGTGTTAAATCATTTCTGTTCTTAATTAATTGTAATTTTACGATGACCTTCAGACCGCAGCTCTTTCGCCAGCATTGCCTCTTAATACCTCTCACACCACGGTTAAGGGTATGGTTTACAACATGGAGTATACTAGGGCTTCGCAGCTGTCTCTCTCCCCCTCCTCTGTTCCGACCATGGACGAACTCGTCCGTCTGAACGGGGCCCGTAGCTATCCGTGGTACGGAAATTTGAGGGTAAGAATCCACCCATTTTTTCGCCATATAGCATTGTGATATATAGCGACTTATGGTTGGTAGCTTAGCTGATTGGAGAATATAGAGTTTATTGATAACATGAAGGTAATTTATATTTTAGTTTTTATTGGTTCACTATATAGTACTGTGAATAGCTCAGATGTGTAGTCATTTCTGTGACCAGTCACTAGCAAATCACCCAGTTATTTCAATGCTAAATTCGCCTAGTTATTTCAATGCTAAATTCTCCTGTTTTGATTTGTACTAAGTGCCTCGGTGAATGTGTATGCTCTGACTTCAACGTAACTATTTCTGTAGCAGTTACAAGCGAATGCCTTAATTTAGCTATTTCAATGCTAAATTCTATGCTAATTCCTTTTAACAATGGGTGCCTCTGCGGATGTGTATGCTTTAACTTTTAACATAGCTATTTCTGTGACCAGTCACAAGCTAATCATTCAGCCTTTTCAATGCTAAATTTTATGCTAATTCCTTCGTCAAGGCTCTTTGTTCCTCTCACACAGCTTAAAAGCCGTGATCTGAACGTGGCTCTCTCACTCCAGCGCTGTCCTACCAGACAGTCTCGCTCCCTTCACCTGATGAAGGCCGCTTGTGTTGTGGCCGAAACGTCGTGAGAATATTATTGTGTTATTTTATTTTATCAATTTATTATTTTATTCTCATTCTACGTGACTTTACCGAAAGAACCAAAGAAGATGAATCATTGCAGTCACGAAAGCTTTAAATCGAAATTTACAGTCTGGTCCCTTCACCTGATGAAGGCCGCTTGTGTTGTGGCCGAAACGTCGTGATTTTTGTTGTTTTATTTTTTTACCTACGTGACTTTACCGAATAGAACCAAAGCGTATGGATCCTTGCAGTCACGAAAGCTTCAAATCTAGAATCAGTGTCCTACTGTTATTTCTTATATACAGGGTATTTGATACAGATGGACCCGATTTGAAATCGCTATATCTCTGCAACCACGAACCGCCCATGAATGAAACTCTTACCACTTGAAAGGGCGGGCCACAGAGTTTCAAATGATTACCGCTAGATGCCGCTCCCAGCGCACAAACAGCCCCTAGCTCAGTCATTCGCAAGATGGTGACGTTTTGCGTTCTGCAGTTCAAGACTGAATCCCTAATTGCGGTGCAGCGTGCGTTTCAAAGGCGTTTTGGCATTGATCCGCCAATGTCAAAGAGCATTCGTCGTTGGTACCGACAATTTGAGGAAACGGGCTGCTGTTTATGTAAGGGGCAGAGTACAGGGTGAACACGCACGTCAGGGGAAAACGTGAGAAGAGAGGCGTTTGGGACGAATTCAACTATCGTCTCGATGTTGTCCGTACAACAGGTGGAGGGCACATAGTGCATTTATAAAATGGTTAGTAAAACTTGATAACTCATTAAACCGTTTGTAATTTTTTGTGTAATTGTAACATGTTTGCCATCGTGAAATATACTGATTTGAAATTTGGTCCAACTTTTTTAAACACCTTGTACAGTAGATAAACTAAACTTCTCGTCCTTAAACGTTACAACGTGAGAAAATATTATTTTTTCGTTAACTGAAAGATAGAAACGTGGTTTGTAAGATACTTTACGTCGCAAATGAAAGCAGCGCATCGACATTTACTATTAACCTTAAAAACTCGTTTCTCAAGTAAATATGAAACGTAAAGAAGGGTGGGAGCATAAATCACTGGGCAGTTAGGATCGTTCGCTGTCAATTATACTCTGTAATAGTTTTAACTTGCTTTTACGAAGTGCTTTTACGCTGCCTGGAGCCGAGTAATTCATGTATAATGGCCGTAGTTCATAAAGCCGGCTGTGACTCTGGTTACACACAATCGCATTTGTGACCCCCGTGGGGATGAATGCGCGGATATGCCGCTTATTCCGATAAAGTCGTCAACGTTGAACCCAAAACAAATCTACAGGCGGACAGATTATCAGAGACATTTTGCACGTAATTTTACGACGCCGTGTCTTGAAAAAAAAAGACTTAAATGTTTTACATTAACAGTTTTTTTTGGTTACATTGAAGGTAAACAAATATTTAGCCCTCGCGCAGAGAACGGTGCTGTTTCAAAACGAACTCACGAGCGGAATACAACAAATATTTCGGGGACCATGTCTGTGAAGAAAATCCAAAATGTTATAGAACTGTGATAGAGGAAATGGAGACTTTTCTCTCTTTGGCGAACGATCGCGGCCGTTCGAGAGTTCCCAACCCTCAAGGCCAGGCTGCCAGCTGTCAAACGAAGCCGAATAATCGCGGCGTGGAGTGAAAATAAAAAAAAAATTGATCGTACCGGAGGGAAAACAGGTCGACCAAGCTTTTTGTTTATTTCAAAGTGTGACAATTTAACGCCAGATGCCAGGGAGCCATGGCATATTCGCTCAAAGAAAGCTAATCCTAATTGTTCTCACTGGCCAAATCTGCAGTCGTGTCATACAGACTCTCAACTTGGCTTATTGCACCAGGAGGTGCAACGCGATTCGCTGCTGTTCTGCAGCTTGACTGGGAATTACAATATGCACAGCTGCAAACGATAATTAAAATAACATTTGGCCGACTTCAAACTGAGTGAAGTAAAAGTGTTAATGTTTGCAATACATATTTTAATATGTAATCACACGTTTTAGGGGTGTTGTTTCTGATTAAATTATCGTTTTGGAATAATGGAAAAATGTGAAGTGTCAGGATATGCGACCTCACATCCATGACATAACATCTATGCTTTTCTTGAAAATGCAAACGATCCAAACATCTGAATATTAAACAAAATATTATAAACTATCCCTAAAATTTCACAAATCTCAAATGTTTTCATCCAAAACTCATCTCTATTAGGCAATAAAAAATATAGTGCATTTGCCCACCCATAAGGAATGGGATTGGATCACTAGCCACGGTCAAGTCACATTGATGAGCGTGTCCTGTGGGGAATGCAATGTACATTTCTTCTGCCCACGCTGATCTGGCTACCTGCAAGAGCAGGAATCCAATATGTTACAACAACAACAACAGCAGCAGCAGCAGTAGCTGCTGCGGACTTGAGGGTCATCCACAGTCCATTCTCCACACTGACCGATCCACACTCCATCCACTCGCAGATTACAAATAAGCAAACACCCCCCTCCCTCGCTCGCCACTGTTGGCCCACGAGGCCTGCAATTGCCAATAAATCCTTATCCTCCAGCTCCTATGAGTATCCAACAAAACATGTCAACCCCACCTGTGTTGCATTTGTTGTATGTCCATGTGCGGTGCGCGCGTGCGTTTTCAGAAAGGTGCTAATGGGAGATTGCACTCGTGGGTGATCAGGCATCAGCATATCAGGTACGCGGCTGCTTGGCAGATTTTGCTGATTTTTTTTTATAACGCAGTGATTTAATTTGCATTTGATTCAACTACACCCGTTCCCGATAGCTCGCCCACAACAAGTAGAAAAAAGGCACACCTTTTTTATGAGCTTTCAGGCTGCTGCTTGGCATGCTATAATACGACTTTATAGTACCTGTGGATGTTATGGGCTAAACATTGATCCTTTTTGTTGCCTATAAAAAAAGTGATTTCTTGCACCAAATAAGCATTGGAGGGCAGCGAGAAGCTCCTGTTTACAGTCCTGAGACGGTGGTGGAAATTCCACATTCCAATGTTGGACTTCCCCACAAAGTGGTACTTATTTTTATCGACCCCCGGCGGGAAGCATGATGGGCTGAGTCAGCTCCCAGACAAGATTTTGAACCTGCAACCTTCCAATTTTTAGCTGTTCCCTCTACCACTGAGCCACCTGCCCCAGCTCATACAAGAGGTAGCCGTGCTGTCTAAACAATTCACCGCACCCCACGAAGATTCCATTTGTTATTTTACCAGGTAAGGCCCACCGGGCCATGTTGCTCGTTTTCAGAAGCGGCCTGACCACACATGATTGCTCAACGAAGTGGATATTCACGTACACATTTATAGCGGCCAAATACTCTAAACGCGTGTTGATTTTAAGTGTGGAGGGAAAAAGCGGATGACCTGGCCAAAAAATCCACACGACCACGGGGAGAACATGCAACCCATGATCTCTTGTATACCGGGCGAGATAGTTAACATCTCGCCACCGCGGGGCCCAATTGCTGTGATTCCGGGCCATGATTCGATTCATGAATCTGTTTTTTTTCTTTTTACTTTTTGATGGGTGTAGTGGCCACTTGTGGCTGCCAAGGGTCACGTAAACCCATTACATACAACTCACGTGAACTGAAACACATCGACTCATACGCACGGAATTCGTTTGTACTCTGCCTTTGAGCTGAAGAATCGATATAACACTCAACGAAGGGATGCACCACCTCTAGTGTTGATATGCACTACAGATGCAATTAAAAAACGAAAAATACATTGGCTTCATTTGTCTTAAAAAATATATATCCGTGTAATTTGATACATTATTTTAAATTAACCCGAAGCATTGTTATCACGCCCTGTAACGAACGAAACTATGAATTTAATTCTAGATTTGAAGCTTTCGTGACTGCAAGGATCCATACTCTTTGGTTCTATTCGGTAAAGTCACGTAGATAAAAAAATAAAACAACAAAAATCACGACGTTTCGGCCACAACACAAGCGGCCTTCATCAGGTGAAGGGACCAGCCTGTCTCGAAGACTGCGCAGTCTTCGAGACAGGCTGATGAAGGCCGCTTGTGTTGTGGCCGAAACGTCGTGATTTTTGTTGTTTTATTTTTATACCTAGTGACTTCACCCAATAGACCCAAAGAGTATGAATTTAATATGACCACACTGTGTTTTTAAGGTTCTCTTTTAAGGAGTACCGGAAACAAATTATGAAACCAAATCTAAAATAACTCATCTGGCAAATGAATGAGGTTGAAGCTAATCATAGGCGTGCGCTCTCCGTGCAAGGCGTTTTGTTTTTAGGAACAATTGGTGCGGTGCAAAAGAATTAAAAAAACACGGGCAAGTGGTAATGAGCTAATTATTCACAAGCCGTAGCGAAACTTGAACGCCAATGCTGCACACTGCAGGCACAAGGGGGCTATATATGGAACGTGGCTTTTTGAGGCCACATGGGTTTACCCTCAGCTTTGGTGTGATAATTACAGCAGTACCTATGCAGGACACCGCTGATATAATGAAGAGATTGAAAGGAAATATAACGTGTGGTTGAGATTTAATTGGGAAAGAGTCTGTAGCGGGTGGAATATTCCATATTATAGATGTGAAATATGCACCTAATTATGACTCTGCACAGACCTATTTCGTGTGGCAATACTGAACTATCCGGGTGCTGCAAGGTTAACCTGCTGTTCCTTTTGTTCGAATTAACCGCAAAAAAATTGTCAGCATCCCTGCCGAAAGTATTGCGGCGTACCTGTGGCTACATCTAGCAACCCCTGGGTGAAGTGACATCATGGTGGCGCCAAGTAGCCTGGGCTTTTGCAAGATCCCTGTCAATGTGGAAAGTTTGGGGGGGGGGGGGGGACAACGTTGATCCAACGGTTCCAACGTTGGCGTATTTACTGGGATGACGGTGAATCGAGGTGTTTGCCCTGTGATGTGGGGTGGCAGCGTTGGTGTGTTCACGTTTCTCGTGAAATGATAACAGTTCGTCCCTAAAGGAGGCTGCCCGTGCGATTTGGTGCTACGCATCCCTCACGTGGCAGTGTGAGCGAATGGTGCAAATGGGTTGTGCGTGGACATGAGTCAGCGCGTTGCGATGTGGGATGATGTGAAAGTAGATATCCTAAAATAACCCAGAGAATCCTATCCTTCTGGCATTGAGTCGTTTCAACGCCAACGGAACAAATGCGCATGCGCGGCAGGAGAATGCCTTGAAAATAAGCTCAATTTAATTCACTCGACTTAACCTTAATATTGCGTGCAACTAATAGCGCAGGTAAACTCCACCATTGCATGTGTACAGGCATTGTCTGTTTCAACAAAGGAACAATCCAACCGGAGGTAAAATATATGACCATGCTACCAATACGCTGGGCCATTGGATTTGTGAAGATAGCCCAACAAATTCACCACTCACGTTTATGCCATTCGCGGGCTATCATTGACCTCATTCAAATGGTAAGGAAAAGTGGTGCGTTTTGGACTGCACATCGTCACCTGGAAGGCGATGAAGGTCGCAGGTCAAGAATAATTACGGAGTGGCATCCAAGGAAACAACGCAACCGAGAGGCCATCCACCGAGGAGACGGAGCAACGGAATCAGCACGTGCAGGCGCTCAGGTGGAGTATTACATCACACGACCGTGGTTGGCTACGTACGGTGCGAAAAAAAGAAATTCAGCATGCATACATACGGTGGCAAATTTGGTGAGTCATATGCAGCGGTGTATTGATTTAGCACGAACCAGGCTCGCTTCTTTAGAACCGCTTTCTGTGTTTAGATTGTTGACCTTCCCCCCCCCGCACCTCCGATTACCACGGTGGGCTACGTACGGTGCGAAAGAAGTTCAACATGCATACACACAAGGCCAATGATGGTTTGGCAATGAAATGCGGTGACGCCTCGGGGAGGTTTTTAATCAGCTCAGAGCTAAGGTGCCTCATTGTGATGGAGTACATCCGCAACCCACTGATTTGCAGTTCGGATTTGTGGCTCACACAGAGATGGAGACATCACGTATAGTTAGACACCCAGCTTCAGCGCTACGAGGGGCCTACAGGACACAGTTCAGGGAGTAGGCTGCTTCCACATCAGTGTGGAGTTTGAACATTTCCCCATGTACACGGAGTTTTCTCCAGGAATTTCACTTTTCTTCCACATAAAAAAATATATATCTGTAAACGGTATTGGGGAAAACAGTTAAAGATGAGAAGAAAAAAAAACCCTGAATATATTTAGTTCGTGACAATGTAGCCAACAAGCCACATCTTCGCTTTCCACACTTAAATATTATCTTATTATTACTGACTTGCAATTCTGTCCAAGCTTCGAGATACCTTTTACGAATTGCCTCCATTTACAATAAATAAGGACTGAATTATTTATGAACCTATTGCTTCTCCCTTCAAGCACGATTTTGCGGGAATACAATTAAGTGGCCCAACAAGCGAGCTCATATCTCTCTGGTAAGTAGCCTGCTGTATGGGGCAAGCAGTGGACAAGGCGAGCCAACGCTGCTCACGAAATACTCCCAACTATATAACTCTAAAATACACGTGGGCTGTAGGCCACATCCCTCCGCCAATTAAACTTCAAACGAAGAGACTGTTTAATCTTGCAAATTGCCTCTCTCTTTGAATGCGAGCTGATTTAACCCCTGATGCTTAAAATATCACAAGCGTTCGCAACATTTTGCTCAGTGATATTATTGTAATGCGTGCTACTGCGTGTGGCGTGTCATACTTCACCACTTTCAGTTGGTGGGTCAAGTTGTAGTGCATACACGTGGGAGCGTGGAAATGCGGAAGAACGATGGCTTTTGCTGCACTGCCTCATTATAGAAACGAGCTACATCTAAATAGTATGCTCATCGTACCCAGAGCCAGCACCGTCCTGGCTCTGGGCGGCGTTTCGCCATAGCTGCACCGATCGCCTGCACCCGTAGCATCATCCAATCACCATCCACCTTCCAGCAACTCGCCCGTTCTTGCTGTCACCCGTCCTGGCTTCTCACCTGCCCTGGCTCTCACCCGCCCTGGCTTTCATCCGTCCAGGCTATCACGCGTCCAGGCTATCACGCGTCCAGGCTCTCACCCGTTCAGGTTCTCACCTGCTCAGCAGTGACGGGCTAGTCTAGTAGCAAAAGTAGCTACATATGCTATGGGCCCCGCACTTTTAAGGGCCCAGCGCTAAATGCTTTCAAGCTATAAATTCGGGTTCAGTGATTCTGCACTTGCTCTATCACTATAGTACTATACGGCCTTCAACTTGTATGAACGACTGGGTGTTTAAAGTTAGCGATTTGTCGTATTATCTGGTTGTATAGCAAATACAGATTTGTGTTTTAATATTTACGTGTTTTTTAGGGCCCATTTATAACAATGCTACAGGCCCCGCACGAGCTTAATCCGGCACTGCTGCTCAGGCGCTCATCTGTCCATGCTCTCACCCGTTCAGGCTGCCACCGGTTCAGGCTATCCCACACCGTGTCGGTCAATGTGGGGTTGTTTGACTATATCTCTATATCTCTAATGCGCTCCGGAAAGGTTCCGATTTCACTCACCACTGATGTCAGCCAAGATAAGGAATTGATCGAACTCAGGTCGCCAGGTTCATAGTTCATACTGCAGTGAGCTCACCACTGCATCGTCACCATTTATCCTATATATAGTCTTTACAATACACGGCATAGAGTGTAAATACTATATTTATTGTATAATAAATGTATAATAAATATAGTCAGTTTAACACATTTATAAATAAACGCTATCTAACCCAAAAACCTTTATTATGAATAAATATAGTATTTACAATACACCAAGGCCGTAATTATAATATATTCAAATATGCTCAAAATATCCCCCACAATATATTGCTAAAAATAAATACAAAGTCCATCCTATGTGTTAATGATTTTTTTTATATTTTAGGCAAGAAATGGCAGGAAAATTCGTTTTCAAATGTATATTCTTTTCTGGGGGGGGGATCTCCAGACCCCCTGGAAGATTTGGTCCCCCCCAATGTTGAGTCCATGGCTACGGCCTTGCAATGCACGGCATTGATACTTGGTGGCATATTGTGCCGGGATTCATGAAGCTTTGCATTTAGGTCGCTTAATTATCAAAACAGGCAATTACACATTCCTGAATGCGTTGGCATTTCTGCATTTGATCAATTACGAGTTGTATGAAAGGGAATACCACATTAATTAGCACATAGCAAACCGTTTCTCAGGGGACACCTAGGTATTAAGAGAGGCTGCATGCAGCGCCAAACTGGTATATGTATGCACTCTTCATTAAAATCATATCTTGCCCCATGGTTGTTCGTGTTTAATGCAGGTTGCATTGACTGGTAAGCAGGGAGATCAAAGAAGCACTAGTTGATTATCACGGACAGAACCGCATTGATCACTATTGAGGCTTCGGGGTGTTAAGAGAAACGGGTGCTGATTGATGCCAATGTCAAGCTCCAATCTGTGCCGCGTAAATCATAACATTGTGGATTTTTTTTTTTACAGGGAAATAATACTACGAATCGCAAGCCAAACGTCAGTTCGATTTCGGGCCATGGCTGACATGAGTGATATCTAAATCGGTCCATAGATGCCCATCTCCCCACTAACCCTTCACCAACGCGCTCTAACCAGTGTGGTGAAATGTGGTCAAGCGACCTCCACGACCGACAGCTGTAGTCCTGACATAGGAGCCGGTGGGGTCCTGGTGCAAGGAATGAAATGGGGCCCCGTATTCAATTCCCCTGCCTCTCTTCGTATTCCAACTCCTGCCTGGGTCCCGTGCAACCCGCGAGTAACTGGCGTACTTAAGATCAGAAATCGGGAGCGAGATGTTAACTACCTCGCCTGGTGTGCAGGAGGTCGCGGGCTCGATCCCGACCCTGACGCATGCTGTATATTTGGAATTTGCATGCTCTCCCCAGAGTCGCCTAAAATTTTCTCCGGACCCTCCGGGTTTTCCTACACTTTTAGAAACATGCGTTTAGAGTATTTCGTCGCAATACATTTCCACATAAGCAACTTCGTTGAGCTATCATTTGTGGCCAGGTCGCTTCTGAAAAAGAGCTATACAGCTCAGTGAGCCTTACCTGGTAAAATATATATTTTTAATTGTTTCTAGTTTTATAATCAGAATATGTATTCATACTGGAGGAATCCGATGAGCGATAATGCTCTTTTTCACAATTGTCAAGGAGGGGCAGGTCAGATATCCAGTAGAGGGCAGGTCAGAATTCCAGTCGAGGCAGTTTCACTCGCAGCGTCTGCACACTCGATGGGGTGCTCTGTGCGTGATTGTTATTTAATGGATGGATCGAGCGCCTCTTCTAGGAAGTCACACGCCTCATTGTCCGTGGGACATTCCGGCTGAAGCTTCTGAATAAAATAGTGATGCGTTGATGTCTTCCCGGATTGCACTCAGGGTAAAGAAAAACTTACATTTAAGCGATGTCTCTGCTCCAGATGCATGTGCCATTATCACGAGTGCACATTTCTCTTGGGATAGGCCGTTTTTATTAATGCCGAAGAAAACCACCGCCCTTGATTATTTCAAGGTCGTTATTGGGAAAGGTGCAGCCCTGCAATTGCTCACTCCACGACACTGCTAACGGAAGGGCCCCCACTAGAAGGAGCTATCGAAAGGCCCCTCTAGAGAGTATTTTTGGCCTACTCTTCCATGCGGGCCAGATATCTTGGAAGAGGTGGGGCTTACCCACACTTTCCCCCACCACAGGCGAGCTGCCGCTCGAGAAACTGTGGTGGACGGATAAGAGGTTATGGGATTAAAAGAAAACTTGCACTATTATGTCGACTGCCTCTGGATTGCTCGTCCAGTGTGCTACCCATTACAACACCACAGCAGAGATATGGGGCCGTCCATAAATGACGTCACGCACCTAGGGGAGGAGGTCAGACATTTGTGACGATGTGTGACGAGGGGGGGGGGGGTGAAAAATGTGACGTTACATCAAAATGCGCAACTTTAAATATAGACAACACGTTCTACTTAATTAAATAGACGTTTTAATAAATGTTTTGTCCTACAACATCAGAGTGCAGCGCCACATTAAATACGCACTACAATGACAATAGTTTAAAGCGATTTGAAGCATGTTATCATTTTCAAAATGGAAATATGGTTTCGGGGGGAGCAGAGCTTTGTGACGTCATATTTGAGGGGGGGGTCTGACTTTTGTGACGCCGTGTGACGAGGGGGGGTCAAAAAACGTCCAAAACTGCGTGACGTCATTTATGGACGGCCCCTGACAACAAAAATCAACCCCTCGTGCGCCGAAACACCACAATACACGATTACAGCTGAATTTGCAATCGAAATGAAATGTATTGAGCACGTGTTTGCGTACTGGAGCTGTTTTTGTCCCTTGAAGGACAATGATTTTCATAGCAGTCGACTTTTTTCCATTGGTTATTTATAAAATGCTATGTTGAACGCCGTCCAAAAGATTTACATTGAATATTAATTATTTTAAAATTCTTGGGACATATTTCCATACTACTTTCTAGGTTAATTAGCCATATGCTTTTAAGTCAGTTGAGACGTAATTTTTGTTTAAATTTAATAGCTCGGAAGCCGGCGGAGTTGTTTAATGTGAGCTGTCAAAGGCTCAGCTCAAAACAAATTACAGTCCATGCTGGGAGTCGGGCACACTCACCTGTCTGACCAAACAGGCTTAGTTAATGTGCCACAACACTCAACTCTTCACATTTCTGAGTAAAGCGAATGCCTCTTTAACATCCACATCCTTATTCACAACAGAATTGCCTGCCACAGACGCACAACTAATTAGCTGTCATATTTGGGCACTAATTCAGTTGCCCATATACGTTCTTTTATTGTTTCATATTTTTATTATTTTGTTTCCCTTCTACGTGACTTCACCGAAAGAACCAAGAATACGTTCTGACCTGATTGACCTGCATGCTTCCTGCGGTTGATAAATGTTAAATCTTCTTTAATCAAAATGTCATCCATGGGTAATATAACAAGATTGCGATTTAGTTAGGGCATATTACTTCATTTTCCCCCTTCACTCTTAATAAACAGCTTGTGTCAGGCGTGTGCCACGTGTGCTTTCAGAGGTTCGATCCGGTCTTACCCAGCCCTGCAAGCACGCAGGGCTCTATGCACACACGCTCGGCAAACGTGGCCGGTCTGTTTGCCGTGAATATGCTTATAATGATGCCCTCTTAGGCTCGCGAATGGGTGTCACGTTTGTGAACGTGACAATCACTCTCGCAAATGCCACGAATGTCATGTCCGCAAGTTTCTTGACAATCTCTCGGTCGGCGAGGAGCTGGGAGAAATCTCAACCTGGCCGCCACATTCAAAAAAAGGTTTCGCACCCCACCCCTGCCCTTCTTACCTATCATCATCAGTCCCTTAACTGTGCACATTGTGGGTGCCAGCAGTGCTTGAGCAATCAACTCTCTTCCACCGTTTGCGGTATTTTGTCATCTTGTCTGCCATTGATGTTCCCTTCTCTAAACACGATGGTCATACAGCTGGTCCGTGACCGACCTCTCTTCATCTTGATTTTGACTGGACCCTGCAGGATAGTGTTGAAAAGTCCAACGGTTCTTCACGGGTTATGCCCAAACCAATGCACCTTCCGTTTCTTTTCGACGGCCAGTAGTGGTTCCTGTACCAAAATGTTGTCATATCTGCACAAAGCAAACTCATTTGCACGAGTAATGCAAGGAGTTGGAAAGTGGTCTTCAGAAGCACCACATCTCAAACGCCCACTCTCTTCTTGGGGTCATTTGTTAGTGTCTAGGATTTGCCATATATAGTATATTATTGTTCAGATTAGATGATGACTTGAGAAATGTCTTTCGATTTCCTGTTTAAATAGACAAGCTGGTCTTCATATAGAATTCTCCGATCCATTTTCTGTTTTTCATTAATAAAAAGGCCACTCATTCCAGTGTTTCTCTTGACATGTCCTTCAGCCACTGTTTTACAATTTTTCCTAGCACCCATCAACTTGTACTTCACTCATTTCCATTCAAAATGATGTTTCACCAGTCTCGTCTATGTTAGATCAGATTATTCCTCTGATGACCCTGCAATGACATTTATATAAACTACAGGCCAAAGATTGCAGGTATTCCTCCAAAACAGTCAAATAATGCAAGGGAGTGTGACAATAACTGGTCTCAATAAAAGTTAAATAGGCATGGTGATTCGAGACAAGCCCTGTTTTATACCAACAAAGTATTATCATCCACCAGAACGTATGAGTGACAAAACTGTTTAAATACAAACTTTATTGATGAAAAATGTGAAGATTTAAAACAAGTTAAACTGGTTGTAGGAAAAACACACTAACAGGAAAGTCTAAAAAACATCTTAAACGTTTTAAAAACTTTCATCTATGGTCACTTTATAAGACACCATCATTTTAATCAGTTAAAACTTTGAAATATTTAATCAAAAATGATCATGAAACAAAATAAACACTTGTCAAACTGTCAATTGTTAAGCTCCAGAAAATGTAAGAGATTAAAATATAGATATATGCAGGTGTGATAGGTTTACTCAATATTAGAACAGTGTTCATTAAAAATTGAGTTAAAAAAACCTGAAATAGTTGCAAGATAACATTGCAGATTATGCCCAAGACCATGTTTTACTGCATTGGAGAAAGGAACACCTTTTACGAACATCAATTACAAATTCTGATACAGACCCATCCCATTTTAACTTTACATAGTAGGCACACGATGTAAATGTGTAAATATTTTAGTAAATTTTATATCACCACATGCCATCTGAATTGTGCGCCCAACAGCAAATATCTTTCACTGCCCTATTACTTTTAATATCTTCATCTCTATTCCCCTCCCATGTCCTTCATCCCATTCATAGCACTTCTGTTGAACTTCTCTTTTACGGTTTTGGAGTCGGGGGCCAGCAGGACTGATGATTCAGGAAGACATGTCCATTTTCACAGCTTATGTAAAAAGAAAATGCATATACACGTTCATGTCAATACCTCCACTGCGATATTGTTTTTTTTGTTTTACAAGTCTTGTACAGTCATGAGCAGTTGACAAAGGCAGTGGTAAGACAGAGATATATTCAATACACCTTGTGCAGATGCACTGCTGTATTTTGTAAATGTCAGATGGACCATGAGACAATGTGTCCATGAGAGACATGGTATGTGTGGAAGTATTTTGTTATGACGTTTACTTGTGCAATTAATATCAGAATTATCAGTGACGTACGGTTGTGGTATGCCAGTGAATGTGAAACAAGTAGTCAATTTAAAAAGCAGAAAAAACAATGCGAAAAGATTTGTTTGACTTACCTTCTCACCGTGCAACTAATAACATGTAAGATTTTGCATTAAAAGCAAGAGTGGTTATGATATTTTTACATCCAGTAACCGAGTGCGTGCGAGTTATTAACTGGAGAACATTACAAACGCATGTTAGCTCATGCAGAACAAACCGTACTGCATGCAACGAAATCAAATCAAAGTACAAAATGTAATCGGGCAAGTAATTTGCGCTCACTCGTACGGTATCACATTTAAAACGCAAGCATTGCGAGCCAATCTATGGAGACATCACCGGCAGGGAAATGTCAAAAAAAAGTTTACGCAAAAGACCAATGTATTCTTATATATTCATTTACATTCAAAGCGAAGTCAAATATTTCACGATAAATAGTATGTTATATTTACACTTTAATGTAGTGAAACAAGTCGTTAATTACTATGGAGTTTTTAATTGCATAAAGTTTACATGTTTTTTTACATCAACAATGGCGCCTTCTGGATTTTCATTCATAAAGTCGGCATAATGATATTCTAACCTGTCCCAGTAGAAATTTGAATGGTTTAATTGGCTTCTAATTGGCCTCCATAGCCACTGCAAGTCTTCCCACATGCAGCATCACCGTTAAATGAGCACCTGGTTTACATACCATTGCTCAGAATTCAATAAATCCAGTATAATGTTATTCATCCACTAACCCCTTGTGTGCACGCGCCTGTTCAGCACATGTCCACTCAGCCACATAATCAGCTAAAGGGAGAATAAATACTTGCGCGATTCATTGCATTTTCAAAATAAGCAGTGTACACAAATCACTTTTACCTGAAGTGCCGAATTTACCAGCATTTTGTCACTCACTGGTGCAAATGTGGCCTCATTACCAGACTCCAGTAATGAACCTCAACATGAGGCAAAGTACCTTTGGAAAGTAATGATGCCCTATACCCTCACACTCATGCTAACTTAACTTAGACATTTATTTAAATCGAAATATATCAAGTGCATACATTTTAGTGCCAATGTAAAAACCACTGATGTGGACTAAAAGGATAAAGCGAAATGAAATACGGATAGCATTTTTTGCTGACACTTGGCCAAGCTTCACTTCTACCTCGGGTACAAATTCCAAAAATGCAACTTTGATGGATTACCATTTTTAGCCAGCTCGTTCTTTCTGGACTGCTCCACGCACTTTTTGATCTCCAGTCCAATTGCTTTTGCCAGAGGTGGTGGCACTGCATTCCCAACCTGTACATCAGAGACACAAAATAACAAAGGCATGCTCAACACAATAATATAGACAGGCCATACAAATATACATATTGCTTTTAGCCCATTTGTACTGTGGAAGCAACTGCTCTAAGTGATCATCTATGGGCAGCAAAGTCGCAGAGTGTTAACACTTGCACCTCACAGCAAAGATGTGTCTGGGTTTGTATGTTCTCCCCCTGGTTCTGCATGGGTTTCTTATGGGTTCCCTGGTTTCTTACCAAAGCTAAAAAACCTAAAATGTAAGTGACCTGCTTTTTGTATTTAGTTTGTTGTCCTTCCCCCGCACCTCCGATTAACACGGTTGGTACATTCGAAGTTCAACATACATACGGTATTGGCCAGTTTAACATGTAGGCTTTCGCGACCAATATCATCAATAACAGGTTTTTTTGGGGTTAGATCGTGCAAGCCACAACATTGTAACATTGTAAATGTTGTGGCTTGGCTCTCCAACACACCGGTGTGCTGTACTAGTAACGAATTGGCATGTTCTGTTTACGTGACAAACCCTACTAATTGGCTGTGCCGGGTGGTGGCGGATTTAACGACACATTTACATATTTATGCGATCTAACCCAAAAAAAACTGTATTATGGTATTGGCCAAATATCCAAATGCTGAAATATTAACTACATATTACTCGATTGATAAAACACAAAGCAAAATTGCCCCCGACTGCAAATACATGGCAGGACCCACCTGAGACTCAGTAAGGCTTTACTGGGTAAACAAGTGTTAACTATATAACGACTCAAATTTACATTAAGTGGCCTATGCCAGGACCACAACTGGCAGCTTCTCCGCACTGTTGTTGCAATGCCCCACCAGTTACGGAATAGATGTCGAGTCAACCTAAGAAAGGACACCAATTTCCATTGATGGTCAAGGCTATTAATATAATTGGCAGTGGTATATAGTGGAGCCAGATTTCCCGCTCTGTGCAAACATATGCAAGAACACATACACACAACAACAAAAAGGAAAAATAATGAACTTGTTTATATCCATTGCTCGGAAAAGATGAAAATCCAAATCTGGTTTTGGCAATACAGCACATCAAATTGTCTTATTGGCAGCGTCGACTGACATGTTTAAGTACACACATCAGAAGCACAGCTGGAGCTTTGGAATTGGTCACTAAAATATTAGTGGTGTAAATATCTGGTTTTCCATTAAGTTATGCGCTTAAACTATAAATTACTTATATTTCTTCCTGCCTCAGCAGTCGCCTGCTGTATTTTTTCACCTGAAGACGATTGCTTGTGTTGCGATCGAAACATCGTCATTTTTATTATTATTTTTCTATCTACGTGACTTTACCAAAAGACCCAAAGAGGATAAATTACTGTTAGGTGCACGACTGTGTACTTGTTAGTAATCTAACAAGATAAGAAAAATAATGTTCTGTTGCTTATCAATCCCCATGTTATAAAGGTGATTAACACAAAGTAGAATTCTGATGCTATTTTTAGCACATCAGCATGGTATAAAATAGTATTGAAGTTTTGAAGGATACAAATTATTGCATGCTTTACCACATCATGATCTTCCTTCTCATTTACAGGCAATTTGCTGCCAATACATAAAGTTAAACTGACAAAATAGATTATTACATTCATAATTCCTCCTTATTTAAGTCACAAGAACTGCACTCATAAATTACTACGACTCTGGGAGACAGAAAGAATACATGGTTGAGAGAACACATGCAGGTTAAAAACCTAATTTAAACTGTAAAAAAAGTGTGCTTGGGCAAGACACACCGCCAGAAGGGATAATGGCCAGTGGTCAAGAATAGCACCAGTGGCAGCAAAGGAATGGAACTCTGCCAACAGGACATCCACCGTGGAAGATGTTTCAATAAAATCATATCGTGCGCAAGTGCTCAGTGGATTGTTACATCACAGATCCACGAGAGATGGCAGTGGGTTGGGGAAAACTTTATCCACCAGTGGCTCGATCATGTTTGATAATAACAACTCTGACGTGCACAAAAGTCCATTAAGCCATATGCTGCATGTTCATCTGGAGATGAATGGCAGATGTGACGGCACCTGTCTGTGTTTGTCCAGGGTGTTTCCGAACAGGCGGTAGGTGTCGGGGAAGCCTTGTGAGCGCGCGCACTCCCGCACGCTCACCACCCTGTGCTGCTCGGGATGCAGCACGCGACCCTGAAATGGCAACACAAGACACACGCACAAACGAGTAGAAACAAATGAGAGAAAAAAAATCACACAGGCAATAAATGTCACGAACCTTCTCCTCCCCCGAGTCCTCCAATAGAGGAGGGTTACTCAAAAACACAGACTGTAGGACATGAAAATGATGCAGCGTGTAGTGAAAACAGGGTCTAGAACTACTTATGTTAAACCCGGCTTTAAGTTGGCCACCGACATGTTCCGATTTTACACCAATGAACTCCGTTCTAGGCCATTGTCACGCGAGCGCGGGCCCAGCAATAGCTCCTAAGGGGAAACCCCAAAGGAGGCAACCTGTAAGGGGGGCAACCGCACCCATCGCATATCATGCTCTCTCTTACTTGGAAAGAGTAAAGTGGTCTCATACCAGCACCGGAGTCCCAATCTCCGTGGCTTTATGACACCAAATGCACAACCTCCACGTTGTCCTATCTCGTGAGGGTAATGCCTTAAATCTAGCCCTGTAATCACGGCACTTATTGGCATGTGTGGGAACATTCTGTTGAAAACAAAATTCCAGCACTAATACAGTACTTGCACACACAGCAAATAACTAACGAAAAACGCTGCGTTGCGCTAAACTCATGGCAACAGCCGGTAATATTACCTGCGGGACGTTTTGAATGTCCAGCCTATGTAAAAATATCTTAAGCGTTAGCTCCTCATAGACGTCTAAATTCCAAATTGTAGCGAGAGCTAAACACTCTACATCCAGCACGGCACATAACACTGAAGAAACGTGATGAGGTGGTGGGGGGGTTCCACTAATACAGGAAATTAATTGAATTAGTATTGAACCGGAGCGTACCAACGGCCAACGTACGAATAAATCGTAACCACAATCGTCCGGGTGTGAATGCACACGGAAAATGTGTTGCGAGAGAAATACAATTTAAGTACAAGTGCAGCACCATTGCTGAAGCCTAGTGTGGGAAGGGGACGTTTGGCTGCACACCGATGCTTTCCACTACTCCTGCTTGCTCTCATATAGGCCGCCACACAGCATATACAATGAGAGAAAAAAGTATGTAATCCCCTGCTGATTTTGTACGTTTGCCCACTGACAAAGAAATGATCAGTCTATAATTTTAATGGTAGGTTTATTTGAACAGTGAGAGACAGAATAACAACAAAAAAATCCAGAAAAACGCATGTCAAAAATGTTATAAATTGATTTGCATTTTAATGAGGGAAATAAGTATTTGACCCCCTCTCAATCAGAAAGATTTCTGGCTCCCAGGTGTCTTTTATACAGGTAACGAGCTGAGATTAGGAACAGTCTTAAAGGGAGGGCGCAATAAGTTTAGGACAGAACTGCAACGGTAACTTCCCCGTAGAAGTGTGTTAATAAAGAATTAAAGCTTTCGTGACTGCATAAATTACTCATTGTTTTTTTCGGTAAAAGTCACGTATGTAGAAATACCGTAAAATTATATTAAAATAAATCAATCACGACAGTTTCTTTATTAACTGTCAATCTCCCTCGGCCTGGGGCTCCATGCAAGATCTCACCTCGTGGAGTTACAATGATCATGAGAACGGTGAGGAATCACCCCAGAATTACACGGGAGGATCTTGTCAATAATCTCAAGGCAGCCGGGACCATAGTCACCAAGAAAACAATTGGTAACACACTACGCCGTGAAGGACTGAAATCCTGCAGCGCCCGCAAGGTCCCCCTGCTCAAGAAAGCACGTATACATGCCCGTCTGAAGTTTGCCAATGAACATCTGAATAATTCAGAGGAGAACTGGGTGAAAGTGTTGTGGTAAGATGAGACCAAAATGGAGCTCTTTGGCATCAACTCAACTCGCCGTGTTTGGAGGAGGAGGAATGCTGCCTATGACCCCAAGAACACCATCCCCACCGTCAAACATGGAGGTGTAAACATTATGCTTTGGGGGTGTTTTTCTGCTAAGGGGACAGGACAACTTCACCGCATCAAAGGGACGATGGACGGGGCCATGTACCGTTAAATCTTGGGTGAGAACCTCCTTCCCTCAGCCAGGGCATTGAAAATGGGTCGTGGATGGGTATTCCAGCATGACAATGACCCAAAACACACGGCCAAGGCAACAAAGGAGTGGCTCAAGAAGAAGCACATTAAGGTCCTGGAGTGGCCTAGCCAGTCTTCAGACCTTAATCCCATAGAAAATCTGTGGAGGGAGCTGAAGGTTCGAGTTGCCAAACGTCAGCCTCGAAACCTTAATGACTTGGAGAAGATCTGCAAAGAGGAGTGGGACAAAATCCCTCCTGAGATGTGTGCAAACCTTGTGGCCAACTACAAGAAACGTCTGACCTCTGTGATTGCCAACAAGGGTTTTGCCACCAAGTGCTAAGTCATGTTTTGCAGAGGGGTCAAATACTTATTTCCCTCATTAAAATGCAAATCAATTTATAACATTTTGACATGCGTTTTTCTGGATTTTTTTGTTGTTATTCTGTCTCTCACTGTTCAAATAAACCTACCGTTAAAATTAGAGACTGATCATTTCTTTGTCAGTGGGCAAACGTACAAAATCAGCAGGGGATCAAATACTTTTTTCCCTCACTGTATCCCAGCTGTCAAGCGCAATGGGTAGTTATTGAAATCCCTGACATCATTAGGATGCCTCACCTGCTTGTGCACGAGCCAAGGGTCAAAGTGGGTCGAATGTAACGTCAAGTTTTGCTCGTCCAGTGGACTCAATGTCCGTATCTTTTCCCGTATTTTTTTGGTGTTGGAAGTCAGCGCTGTGGCTGCCAAAATTCACCCTGATGATGTACAGGTTGGCATTGTGACTTTAAATTTATCCCACCTGCTAAATCTGACAAACTACTTTTGACCCTTTCCCAATTACATTTTGTTCATGTCTTTGGTAATAAATATGTATTTTATTAAATATTCATATTCTTAAATACTTACTTGATTATATAAATATGCTACGATAATTATTTGTGCGACTATGAAGGGGCTGAAAATAAGTTGTTTTGATACATATGTTGAGTGCTTGTTGTAGATGGTAATGACTAATATTAGGCTAAATTAAAATTAGCAATAAAACTCATGTTAAGGCAACCCAAGCCAACATTTTTTTCAGTCATGTTGTTACGTAGAAACACCTCTCTCGGGCAGCTGAACCTTATTTGTATTGCTTGGAAAAATGAGAAAAAAGCCAAACACAACTTGTTTAAAAACATTTTGTAAGTAATTCAATTGTATCATATTGCAGCAAGTTTTCAAGAAACAATAAAATTAAAAAACAAATGTGTTCAATAAAAGTCCAGTTGAAATAATGCTGCAAACAGCAATTGAGGCAATACTTGAAGTTAAATTAAAAGCAACAACAAAATAAACTTAGGGCGACAATATTGAGAAATTATCCAAAAGAATCAGATATGAAATACATTCCTGGCGGATACTGGGTAACAATGTTTATTGGGCCGTGGAAATAATGTTGTTACACCTATTAAGTAGTATGGCTGCCTTCCAATTTGGCTAACACCTGTAAGCACATCTCCTGTGCACACCGAGAAGCAGTTAACCTGCAACCACTCGATTACCCGCACATTTAGTAAGCAAATTGTCAAGTTTAAAATGCCTCGACTTATAAAACCACGGCTTTATTAATTTATAGATTTACAAAGCTGATTTTTCTCTCATCACAAAACTGATTAAAATTAAGTTGTGTGAAAAAAGCAGACTGCTATAAATCACTTTGTTTTGGAAGCTGGCATTTATGAACAAGCTATGTTAATTAAGCACATGCTTAATACACAATATATTGTAGCTGTAAACGCAGGTAGTTTGATATGGTTACTTTAGTTATTCCTGGATTACAATTGTTGTGGCACAACGTATTTAACTAACATATCAAGCAGGCATGAATACGACATTTTTTTGAAAAATGTAAAGAAATGTAATTATTGTATGGGATCACGCATCTAATGTTTATCATTTGGGACAAAGACTGTTAAAAAAGATGACAAAGTCTGATACACCTACTCTTGACCAGTATTAATGTGTTCGGCTGTTCTTAGAAAATAAGATTCAGGAAATATTGTGGACACGGTAATCACATGTATTTCATAACAAAGGTGTACATGTAAACGTTTGTGTTTACGTATATAGGTCAGTGTTTGGATTCACTGCGGAAAGAAACACCGTCAGTAAGTGCAGCACAGTGAATTGCTCTTTCCAAAGTTCAAGGACGATGCAACCCTTGGTTCTGCCACGTGTGGCTCAAGTTACCTGCTTTCCCATTGGCTCGGGGTTGGTGACGGTCGTGCTGAAAAAGCCATCCCACTCGAGCCGGCCATACAGACCAGCCCAGTGGTTGTGCCGATTTCCCGTGTGCGGCAGGCACCATGGGATCAACGTGTTGAACTGCCGGTCCGCGGAGTCACACGGCTTGCCTGCAAGTGCGTGAAAAGGGGGGGGGGATTGGAGGGGGGGGGGGATTGGAGGGGGGGATCACCACAAATGGTGGGGGGGGGGGGGGGGGAAAACTGTTTGAGAGTAGTCCAATATGGTACGTTAAAACTTAATACCGCAAAACAATAAACTCTGTAAAGTCAACGATTTTCTCTCTCATTTCAATTTGAAGATATTCACACGCTAACTGCTAATTCTGGTGATCCATTAAAGGAATGGACTGTCACACTTTAAGACCTGGCAGGAAAAACTGGGCCATCATACGTTTGTGTAGTCTGCATCATTTATTACTGATAAATTGTTAAAGCCATGATTTGGCACTCAATTCAAGGCATGCACCAAATTAAGCCAAGCCCAATATTTCATAGTACATTTCATATTGCATAACAAGTATTACAGGTATTACATTAGTTGTTTTCATTTATTTTATTTTACCTACATGACTTTACCGAAAAAAACAAAGAGTATTACAATATGCCCACTCACTGCATTCAAGGCAATTCTTAACTACTGGCCAAATCACCACTTAAGTTAAGCTTATTATTATAACAGCTAAAGCGTGTTTTTTTCTCCTCAAAAAAGGAGATGTATTACTTTGCAGGTAAATAATGAATTATTTCCAACTTTATTTATTCATAACTGTGCAATTCACCCAATGGACCAAAGTGGATAATCGTATTAAGCCTCGCTTACGGGAAATGTTTACGACGCGAAGATGAGTGGAAAATTATAACGCTTGAGTGACTGTTTTCAATTCCTCTTAGTGGGTCAATGGGAAAAATGGATCACAGTACATAAAATGATCACCTCTCCGGAGAAAGAGGTATGCACAGCTCAAGATCATCAAACATTAGCAATGCAGTTCCCCGTTATTTTTCTTCATTAAACACTCCTGACAAGGTCATCTGGCCTCGCATGCTTATGTGCTGTGTGCGTGTCCCCACACGACAACGCAAGAAAAGTGCTTAATATGCAGCAGTCAATTTTGGCACAAATGTGGAGAAAAGGCACAGTCTGCGGTGGCTTAATTGAGACCCATGTGGTTACTGGTATCGATTGCAAATAAATATTTACGCCCTTAAATGCTGAGTCAGGAGAATTTTAAACCAGTAGAAACATTTTTTTTTTACAGCTTGGGATAAAACGATTAAATATACAAAAAGCACGAGTGGCAAAATGATACATCAGACATAGTTAGTTACTACCACTTTGTTGGAAGTCAAAAGTGGGTGTTCTGTGGAGGGACTCATCTGCAGAAGAATCTGGAATTGCAACCACCTGCTTAGGAGTGCCAAATATGTGTATATATATTTAATTTGCTGGTGTACTGGAAGCCCCACAGTGTGAAGTGCCAACTAGTTATAAGCCATTCTCTCTATTCTGTCAAGAAGGGCTGTTGGTCAAAATGTTAGCCTACTAAATATATTTTCCATTATGGGGCAGTGAGACCAATTGACGTGGCGAGTGTTTTTACTTGTGCCTGTGCTCCACTGCAAACGCAGTCACTTATTTTATTGTCTTGTCAAATACTGGTTTGTGCACCGAGATACTCTCTGGGCCAGATTCATATCTTGAAATGGTTTGAAACAGCTTCGATGATTTTTTCCCACTTTGTAGGGAATGTAATACATTTTCTTTAATCAGAGTTTATTTTGGGTTTGAGCGCGTAAACATAAATGTGTCGTTAAACCCGCCACCAACTGACACGGTCAATTAGTAAGGTTTGCCACTTAAATAAAACGTGCCAATCCGTTGCTGCTACAGCACACCAGTGTATTGGAGAGTAAACCCTCAACATTTACAATATGAGCACGACGTGTCGCTGGTGATTACAACCAGCCTCATCAGGCGATAGGTGATGTCATCACTGTGAGGCTATCAGGTGCGAATACAAGAGGGGGGGGGGGGGGGGTTAATGTAGTCCTATAAGTTTGTTTTTTCTCTCCCAAAAATAGAACGGTCAAGGCGATTTGACCAACGCGCCACCCTCTTGACGTTGGCCGTACCCTCGGAGCAGGAGCAGACTCCGCGCAGCATCGCCGAGCCTCTGCCGTTCTTGCGGTCGTGGTGCGTGTAGCGCAGGATCTTGGAGGTGGTGCCGTCGGACAGCCGCACCTCGATATTGGGCAAGTCACGCCAGTCCGAGCCGGGCGCCAGCGGGATGTAGCGCATGCGTGCCTCCACAAGTGGGCTCAGGTCCTGCAAAGTACCAAATGCGGAGTTTCGGTCAGCGATGTTCAAACCAAGGTATTTACTCGCCTAATTATTTTGTTCCCCACTTGATTAATTGCGGCACTCGTTTCCTCATTGATATAAAATAGATAAGAATGCAATTTAATTCTGCAGGAAAGCTTTGTTGAATCTCAAGGACTTCCAAAAAGGGTCGGATGTTGTAATGCTTGTCAAATTCCTTTTTTAGCAATGCATTGCATTTGGGAGGAAACTAGTACGCGGAGAAAACCCAAGCAATAATGGTCTGTGCAAACAGAATTAAAAATAATGTTTTACTGTACCAGCTCACAGGGGGTTTGGGAGTAAACTGGCAAACCTTATTTGCCAAGGTATTCCCCTTACAACTAGTGCCCTTCGCTTAGTTGGTTAGAGAGGACATATGAATACAGGGCAACTCAGTATGGATCAAACGTATTGATTTCACTATTGACAAAGGTTTAATTTGTGTTTTTCTCCCTTCTATGCCTAGTACAGTGTTTTAAGAACATATTTGAGGGTTCCATCCATTGATAACAAGAACAAAAACCCAAAATAACATCACAACTTTACTCCACTGCCCATTAAACACTCCTGCACCCCGCGCTGCCGCTCCACTGTTTTGGCTATTATAAAGCGCCGCACGGTTTTCAACAATGTGCGTGGGGAGACCTCCAGGGAACGGTGCTCCAGGCACGTGGCCCAGCACACGCACTCAGCCGCCAAAACCCACCCACATACCAGGGGCTGAATATCACCGTACCCCAGCGGATGCAGCGTTCTAACAGCACAGGCTGCACACCGTGTCAGACAACACTCAACAAAAGCCACGGGGGGGGGGGGGGGAGTGAGCCAAAGACTTGCTCGCTGCAACCAATCATCTGCAGAATGTAAACCTACGGCGCGTTAACTACACTGATGAAACCAATTCTGAAAGCAGACACTTTTTTTCTGAAACCGATGTCTTTAAAAGGTGTGTCATTGATGTCATCTTTCATGTTACCCCCTTTCATGTTCATGGTGGAATGAAGCAAATCAAAAGCAAAAAAAACCCAAGCACATTGCATCACGTAATCCGAAGTGTTTGTTAACATTCAATTATTCGTCAAGGAATGGCTGAAGGCAAGTGTGTGTGGTCATTAACTGCAATGGTTGAGCGTGTTTTTAGGTCGCTTTGGCCAAGCTGTTATGTTCTATAAATATGGTTCCACAAAAAGGTTGGAGAGGGTAAGGAAGGAGAGGACTCGATCATCCTCTAGTGTTCCCAGTTGTATCTCGCTAAGCAGATTGTGCAGGCTACAGGGTTGATGGTGCAGACTGACATAAGCATGCGGATCAATAAACACATTGGACAGCTCAAAACAATGGGGGAGGGGAATAGAAAAGCACCGTCAAATCCCACTCTCCATGCAGATTTTGTTAGCTAGTGTTGTGGAATTGAACATTTGGTAAATGCACGAGGGACATTTATAACCAGACCACGTAGCGGAGCTGTAAATAAGTGCACCATTGCACATGTTATTTTCTTTGTACCTTGCTCCCTTGGTTTTGCATGCTTTCTTTTTTTGCCATGTTGGCCTTCCAAAAGGGAGACTGTCCTGAGAGACCAATCTATAGCATAATCATTTTACAACTGTGCTTGTGTCAAGTTTTCAAGGCACCATACTACACAGTGCAATCTTCAACTATGAGCCTTTCTCTACCCTAATGGAGAGCCATTGCTAAAAATGTTACTTAATATATGAACTGTTTTTATGCTTGAATAACATTGTCAATGTTGAGCCTTAATTTCTCTCACCGGGTTACCACCTGTTTTAGAAAAGGTAAGGGCTGCAGACGGAGGACTGATTTACTCACAGTTGCTCTGCATATGCTGCCAAATCCAAAGCTCTCACTTGTGCAGCACATTGGATTTTACGTGTGCAAGCGAATTAAAACAAAAACGTAGCTGGCCTTGTCAGAGAACAAGGCCAGCATGACTGAGGTCCTGAGTTTGAATATGGGTAACATACATTTTTAAAAATGGTACTGAGATCAATCATTAGGATTATTCCAGCTTTGAGAATACAACATTTAACTTTATAAATACAAGAAACTCACTTGGCAAAAAAAAGTATGCCTCCATTGTGTAAATAAAGGGGCCTCATAAAATAACATTCTAAAGTAGTTATGTGACATTCTAGGGGGCTATTCTCTGATACAAGGTGGTACACCACTAGAAGCTTGAATTCAGAAATGCCATTTCCTAGTCTCATGACATGACGTTGATACCACAACCACAATATAATCGAAAGGGGGGGGAAATACATCAAGATCAATGTTTGTCAATGACACACTGTGGGTACTGGCCTTGCAGATGTGGTCGCGCAGTATTGGTTGGTATTGCATGCCACGGATCTGCCGCTGGAACCAGGACTGTGGCTCGCTGTTGTAGGAGATCTCAAGCGCCGAGGCTCCGTTGCGGATCTCGGGAAGGTCCGACATGGTGTCCCGTACGGTGATTGTGCGGAATGGAGCAGAGGATACCCTGCATTCGGCAGCAGAACATATGCATGTGTCCATAAGCATGTGCTCAGCAGGACGGGAATTCAAAAGTGCTATATATTTTGTCGCATCCCGAAAACGCATTGCTTTTTTTGCTCGCCATACGTATTTTAATGGTGTCAAGCGAGTATTCGTATATTTCGATTTAAAGCTTTCGTGACTGCAAGGATTCATCTTCTTGGTTCTTTCGGTAAAGTCACGTAGAATGGAAATAAAATAATACAACATAATAAAATAAAATTTCGTAATATGACAACTAATGAGACTAATATTGTCTACAATAGCGGTAGGAAATGTTTACAATCCCCAACACAGAACCACGATGGGATTTCTGCAATTAGTCTCCAGAAACAATACACAATGCCTAAAGGGATCATTGGGATGTAGAATTTCTAGCATTTTTTAAAATAGGGAAATGCCAAAGCATGGAATTGCCAAAGCATGCAATCTAGTGGCGATCCTGGGAATCGCCAATAATTATTAGGGTGTACAAAATCTAATTTATTTAAACGGAGTTGCAAGATCCACTTATAGAATCACCACAAATATTATTGACCATTCTGGATGCTCCATTCAAATTAAGGGGATTCCAGTAGGTTCTAAGAATTGGAACAAGACAGGACGCTAACACTGCTATAATGGAGATATTAATATGGCACTCCAGGGTAAAAGAATACCGATCTCTGCAAGGATTATCCATGGAAGAAAAATGGGATTCAAATCATGTTACTGCAAAAAAAAATCTCCCAGCACGAGTTCACACATATAACAACGCACTTGAAAATTGACTCAAAAAGTAATAATGGTTTGGTGCTTTAACTAGTCATTAGGTACAGGAAAGCTTGTACCCGAGTAAATGTTACCCCCCAAAAAATAATGAACATACATTCACAACCATTTTGGCAACAATCACTAAAAATCAGCATTGATCCAGCCCTGCTACATTAATTTTCCTTGAAATATAATTTTCCACTGCTGTGTGAAGCCCATTGAATTTTCTACCGCTGTGCAAAGCTTCTTGGTCTCCCACTGGGCTCCCAATGCGTAAAGCGTGACATGTGGCAAGAAAAGATGGCAATGGTTTCTGGAGTGCAGCGAGCAAGGAGATATTAGGTTACAGTTATTATTAAATTTGTTTACCCAGGAAAGTCTCACCTGAGACTCATGACTTTTTTCTGGAGGGTCCTACCAAGTTTTCACAGTAAGGGGGTGACGATTGCTATGCATATTCCAATAGTTATCTGCAGGTACATAAAACATTTTTGGACTAGCACGGCATCGCACAACGGCCTACTCTTGCGAATTACGTCATGGGATCTCTTTAACATCCACTGTGAAGCTGAAATTGAGTATTTTTATGGTTAATACGCCGCGCAACATTAATCAGGGCAGCCACTGTGAACCTCTGCAACAAATAGCAAACACACTACGACTGCTGGACCATGTCAACGTCCAAGTTAGAAAGGCACAAAGTGGATTAAAAAGCATTGGTAAACTGTTCTGAACAAGATAATTATACACAATCTTTCCTTCGCAGTATTATTCTGCATCAATTAACTTATGCATGGGTTTATCCAGGCAGTCCGGTTTTCTCCCATACACATGCCAAATCTGCTCATGAGCATAGCTGTTCAAAGATCCCATTGTAGCAAAAGTCTTCTGGAAAAGATGGCCGACACTCGGTGATGCTTTCCTGGGTAAAAGGCATTATTATTACTCTACAATGATGCTCCACCGCATGCGAGCGTTGCGTACTTGGTGACGTTGCTGACGTATTTCTTGTCGCCGACCACGACGCTGAGCTGGCAGGCGCGCGGGGCGAACACATGCAGGGGCGCGGGGTAGAACGGCAGCTTCTCTCCCGGGGCGGCTGCGAGGATTATCGCCCTGCGCCGTGTCTGCGCCACACCGTACTGCCCAGCCTGTGGGCACATCACCAGCAATGCCTTAACGCTGCATCCACTGCATCAACTGTACAGACCAATCTTCATTTGAAGCTTTCGTGACTTCGGTAAGTCACGTAGGTCGAAAAATAAAATAAAAAATAATATCACGACGTTTCGATCGCAACAGAAGCAGTCGTCCTCAGGCGGAAAAAATAATCCAGCAGTAGAACTGCTGAACCAGGAAGTACAGACCAGTGGATTGTTGTGTCCCAGACCAGGGGTCGGCAACCAAAACAACAAGTAGACATTTTTCCAATTCGGTAAAAAAAATATATTTCAAGAGCCGCAATGCACACGAATATGAAACGGTCCTTAATAAATAACATCACGAAGCAGTCCTTAAAGAGCCGCATGTGGCTCCAGAGCCGCAGGTTGCTGACCTCTGTCCCAGACAGATTTCTACCCTCAAAGCTCTGGCTCAGCACAGTCAAATAACACTAGCACACATTCATCAAGTAAAACAATTTCCTCACTTTCCAAGTGACCAAACTTGGTTTTAACACATGGTGTTCTGTGTACTGGCACACTCATTTAACCATAATCATGTTCAGCCCTTTTTCAATTTACTTCTGGATAAAAGCCTCACCATGCCATGCTGGCATTAAGGAGTTATTTGGCCACATTTTACCACGCTGGTCAGAGGTGGGTTGGTTGGCGAAGAGGAGAACCAGAAACGAGCACTAAAATGAGTCAGCACATGTGCACATTCCTACCACATGTTATAAGGAGGGTGAAGTTAGCATCGAACGGAAAACACCCTGAATTCCAGTATCCCAGTAACTGCGAGGCTGTACAAATCCTACAAATAATATAATTACAACTGAGGAAAACAAAATGTACTCCTTTGAGCTGTTCTTTTACAGCAGCTGTAATCCTGTTTACAGGCATTGATTTTCATTGCAACTTTGTTTCAGTGATCCCAAACACAACCATGTTATCTTTAATAACCTTTATATTGCTTTACACAAGTTTTTTGACACAACGATTTGAAATATACCAAAGGAACTAAAAAAAAAGTTTTTTTTCCAAGCATCACAGTGGTGCTTTATTTTAAAGGACAAGTTATGCATCAAGTGAACAAATGTCACCACAACCGAGGGAATGCATCCCTCTGTTTTACTTCTCCATTCCTGCCTGGAAGTCAAAGTACAACATGAGCACAGGAATATGTATGTATGTATACATGCAGAACTTATTTCGCACCGTACATAGCCAAACATGCTAATCAGAAGTGCAGGGGAAGGACAACTAAACACAAATAGCAGTTCTAAAAAAAAAAAGAGTTTTCAATCAGAATTTAAAAGTACATAGCTGAAGCGGCTTCCTAATATTTGAAGGAAGAGCGTTCCATACATATCCGACCAGGAACACATAGCCAGTGAACTCAAGCACGTACACCAAGCTCTTAAGGCTAATGGTTACTCCGACTACACAATCCACAAAGCTATCACTCCAACCATGAAGAAGGACCCTCTTGAGGAGCCTTTCAAAACCATAACTTTACCCTACATTGCGGGGATCACAAAAAAGATCTCCAAAATCTTGAATAAACACAAGATCCAGGTCCGATTCAACACATTACATAAAATCCGTGATCTGGTTCCGTCTGTAAAAGATGTGATTCCGGACATACAGTACCCTGGCGTCTACAAACTAAGTTGCCTCTGTGGTAGTAGTTACATTGGAGAAACCAAACGACATGTCTCGAACCGCATTCGTGAACACAAAGCAGACCTAAAACACGGTAGGACCAACACCTCGGCCGTGGCAGATCCCTGTTATAATTCAGTAGGCTCACGTGACATTGACTTCTCCAAGACAGGGGTTCTTTGCAAGCCATCTGGCTACCATGAGAGATTCGTTCATGAGGCTATCCACATATACAAACACAGAGACAATTTCAACCGAGAAGATGGATTCTGGCTTAGCAATCATTGGAAGGATTTGATTAACCATTTCGGGTCTTAATTGATTGTTCACGCTTAAGGTTGGCTTTCAGACCGCATCCATTATTTTCGTCTCTCCCCTCCTCTTTTCCGAACATAGATGGACTCGTTCACCTGAATAACTGCCAAATCGCTCTCCGTGGTGCTAACGTTAAAAAAAAACCGCAACTTTTTTCAAATTTTCTTGCTGTGGTTTTCACACCTGATGATGACTGCTTGTGTCGCAGTCGAAACGTCATGAGAATTTTATTTTTTATTATTTTATTGTTTCCCTTCTATGTGACTTTACCGAAAGAACCAATAATATGAATCCCTGCAGTCACAAAAGCTTTAAATCAAAATTTATTCTGTCTTTGCTTAATACAGTGTTGCTATCTTGATTTCAAGCTTTCGTGACTGCAGGAATCCATACTCTTTGGTTCTTTCGGTAAAGCGACCGTCTCTCTCTCACCTGAAGACGGTCGCTTGTGTTGCGATTAAAACGTTGTGATCTATTAATGTTCTATCTACGTGACTTTACCGAAAGAACCAAAAAGAGTACAGTGTTGCTACTTTCAAATTAGCTTCAGAGCATTCTTTAATAACCCGAACTCCTAGCTTCTAACATGGTATTAAATTAAACATAGTCTATGCATGCATTGGTCTGTCAAGCCATCGCTACTTTGTGTGAAAATCTATTTAAAGGATTCCGTCAAGACTCAATTCCGACAATTGAGCTACACCAAGATGACAGCGATTTGTAAGGAAGCAGGCAACGGTTTTGGCAAATGTTTCAGAAGCACATTGATTCATGTAAGGATTTTAATGTTGATTGTTTTCACTGGGTAAGACCTCAGGAGACCAGGAAAGAGACCATAATTTGCAAGAGTGACCAAAATGACAAAAGCTAAATAAATTAAGGTAGAGCAATAAAGCAAGTATTATCAAAGCACTCTTGATATGTTTTATTCATATAGACCTTTTATAACCATATATGACCTGGATGACCGTTTAATCGTAGAACCTTTAATTCAGGTTTAATGATGCTGCCAATTGCGACACCACTTACGGAGCGCAAAAGCACATGCAAACCATCACTTAGTGGATACTGCTGCATATGAGTGAAGGAAACGGTAAAAGCATTCCAAAAATACAGCCGAGGTAAAGGCAATTCCAGTTAAGCCTAAAAAAAGGTGGATGTGTCATTAATTCGTAAAGTAAAAATGTTCTTCTCATATTGATTGCAAGTAAATCCTTCTTAACATCGGTACGGGAAAAACGTAAAACTGTGTCAAATGTAAATGTGTTTTAGAACAATGGTCTGCCAACATGACCTGTGCATATGACCGTATTAGTAACAAATTACGTTATTCAGCAGTTTGTAAAATTAACACAGGGTTAGCTTTTTAAGACGTGCAAATAAACCATGCATTTCCTCTTCAAGATGTTTCACATCACGCAAATGCACGAAGCATCACATGCTATGAAGTTGACTAATTTTAGTTGTATACAGCCACATTATTCAAATAATCTAGATTGGAAGTTTTCGTGATTGCAGGGATCAATACTCTTTGGTTCTTTCGGTAAAGTCACGTAGGTAGAAAAATAATAAAATAAATACATTTAATGTGTTGTGCCCAAAATGTGATTAAATTTTTATTTTTATTTCTTATACCTACGTGACTTTACCGAACCAAAGAATACGTTATTCAAATACATTGCAATTTGTATCCATTGCACAAGGTAATTTCATTCTAATTAAGTCGAACGGGGAAATTTTTACCTTGACAGAGAACGAAGTTGGGGCAATAGAAGTACATGAGGCTCAGAAAAGTGGGGAACAAATTACTTGTTACAAAGTCTCCAAGGGGAATATGCCGAGTTTGTATGCTCATTTGACAGCTCAAATGCTGCGTACGTCAGACAGATTTGCTTTGATGCCATTAGTTTTGCTTATTTCACTTCACTATATTCACATTACCAGCTTCAACAAACACAGCTTATATATCATAACAAAGACACACCTTTGAATGTCCGTCAATCTTATTCAGTTTTAAATAGGATAATACATTATTCTGTTAATGAGAAATATTTTATCGGTAAATGTGAAAATAATGAACCCCTTTGGTCCGGAGGGTCTAAAACCTTCCCATCCTCGAACTCAAGAGTATAACAAAAAAGATGTGGCGTGTATTCAGGTATTCTATATTTTTTCAGAAAAATGGCACACACTGGCACAGATGGAATGAGTATGCAGAGGGGAAGGTAACTTTTTTTAACGATGCCACACAGATCAAATATTAAGGGAACACGTTGGCCATGGTGCACATGGACCAATGGCTCGCCAAGTTCGTCTCACACCACCTGATGAAAATATAAACCTATCGTTTCAATGACTCTTGTAAAATGTCAGCCTATTATCTAAAAACTCAGATAATACCCTGGGGATGGACGGGAGCAGATCACCGCTCTATGAGACTACGATAGGTTGATACGTTCACCAAGTGCATGCAAGTTATTCCTTCCTAAGTGTCCTTCCTTTTTATTTTTCCATTTCTCCCCCCATTCCCCGCTACCCCCCCCCCCCCCCCCACGGTCCCCACTCGGTGGGGCAGCGAGCCCAGGTCTCCCCCCTTCTTTAAACTCAAGTGCACTGCGTTCAGGACTTATGTCCGCGGGATTCCTGTACCCCCCCCCCCCACGTCGCGATTTATCCTCTGTATCGGGCTCCAATTGAAGTATAATAAAAACGCATTAAAAAAACCTCAGAAATTGATCCGAGTTGGCAGTGGCGCAAAAGGGATTAAATAAATAAAATATCGACACACTCAGGCAATGTGTAATGCTAAACGTGAAGTGCTGGTGACTCATCAAGACAGCAGAGGCTGGCAAGGGAGTGTGGCAGGCAGACAAACCTGCATGACGCCAAAGGTGCACTGATATCCCATGCGCACAAGGCAGCGCAGCGTGAGTTTCAGCACCATGGAGCGCTTGAAGGACACAAAGTTGCGCACATTCTCCAGCAGGAAGAAACGCGGACGGTAGTAGTCGCAGTAGCTGCGGACGCACACGGAGGGCAGCGTTAGCGCAGATTAAGACGGCTGCAGGCTCTGGATGGATTCGTAACGAAACACAGCAAGAGAACTGCTAGTGCTACTGGAAATTGCTCAGTGTCCAAAACCTTGTACGTGTGAATCTATGAGTGTATGTACGTGTGCTCCTTTTCGCAAGCACGTATTAATTAATAATGGCACCAGACATGCGAGGGGATGGTCGGTGTGGTGTGGCTAGCAACACCCTCTGCTTCCTTAGTCTACCCTCTGAAAGAGATATTCACATGCCACACCAGGTGAGTCATTTTATGCAGTTGACCTTGACCAACTTGATGTACGCGCAATAAAATCACTTGCACCAACGGCCTTTACGGCTAAAGGTCTTTGTATATATGTTCAAGTCTGTGTGTTTCCCATGAATGCTTCAACAAGACCTCCTGTACACTGCAGTGTTTAAATAAATAACACCTCAACGCCTTGTTATAAATTTCACAGAATCATAAATTTTGGGAAAGTTCCAAAGTAAGGCAATTTTTATATTTGAAACTCGGCTCGATGATGCACATGCCAGCAGTGAGCTTCTGTAGTATGTTTAATGCCATGGAGGCGCACACCGGCGCCAACTGAAATTCATTCCGACAAAGAAATGTCAGCACTGGACCCCTTGATGTTCAACATTTCAACCCCTATAACACAAGTTAAACGGATAAAATTACATTGTAATGTGTAATCTCACCAATAGCCACTTTTATTCATATATCAATGTTATTTAAATGCTAGGATGTTATAAAACTGCGTTTAGCAAAACAGTGTTTAGCCCAGCGTGTGGCTTATTTCAACTTGAAACATTTCCCTGGATAGTTTTTCATATGGTAGTCGCCAATTTGTATTCAACAGAAATCTTACATTTACACATCCAAACATTTCATCGCTTTAAATAAACTACGAGTGAAGTGAACCAACACTCCATAAATTACAGCTTGCACACAAGTGACCAGCCCTGAGTTCAATGCGTCCAGGAGAGGATAAGTAACCTTCGTACGGTATAACATTGCTTAGCCAGATTTCAAAAATATATTTTTATGCTGAATGATAACATGCAACATATAACACGGATGCAAAAAACAATTAACTGTAACCTACAAAGCAGACATACCTCTTGAATGCCATCATATGTGAATGCTTACATTACTTCGTGTTCAAAATAGCAGTTTGGAAATATCAACTTGTTTTTCCAGTGGAATGTTTTGTTTAATATCGTTAAGAAAGCCTGGCAGGTTACTGTACAAGGCATATGTTTAAATCCACTGACCACACATGTTCATGGTCCAACTAGACAACCAAGAAGCAATTATATCCGTGACCTGGAAAACCTGCAAACGTCTTTCTTCAAATATTTTTTTTTTATGTCAAGAAAAACCTCGAAATTGTAATGAGTATTTTAAAAATTTAAACACACTCCATGTATTCTCACACACCTTCAACCTATTTAATTCCACCAGCACAAAAAACTGTGACCGAGTCCGTGCTACAATCAAGCCGTTTACAGCAAGGTTACACTACTTAAGTCCCAGAACTTTGCACAGCATGCAACCCATTTATATGATAAAGTAATTAAATGAATGGCTGCATTTAATCATTAAACCACACTATTAGTCCAAATGAAAATAAAAACATTTCAGTGATGCTGCCTTGGCAGTATTGCAAAAAAACTCACATTCATAAATGTATTTATGTGCTATGAAGAAGGGCAATTCCCCCAAATATCACCACTTATGCATTTTTTCCCTTTTTAAGGCAGTATTATTCAGTCTTTTGTAAATATAAATTGTAATATAAAGGAATAATATTTCTCAAAAATATGTATACAAGGCTGTAAAGACATAGCCATGTTATTGCATCCTTGTTTATCATTTTGGGATATGGCCACATGGTGCATTAATTTTAAATCAATTCGATGGCGCACAGACACACAAGTAGAGCATTACATATGCAGGATATGCCAAGTTTATAAAAGAAAATTGCGAAGACATGGCTCCCATCCAAAAAGCCAACATTTAACCATGAAGCTGATATTCACATGCAAAAACCCACAAACGTGCTTAGAGGCAATGCCCTGCTCTATCTGTGCGTTCACCTGAGATAGGACACGACGAGCGAGTTCTTGAACATGGAGTACGTGCGAGAGTTGAATCGGTTCATGCCACTGAAGCCCTGGCAGGGCGGCCCGCCACACAGGAGCTCAACGTCGCCCTTCTGCGGCAGCCGCTGGCCTAGCCCGTTGGTTTTCTCTCCTGACATGACCAGCTTTAGCAGAATGTTGCAGTCCTCCGTGAAAACCGTGCTGCCCGGGTTGTTGAGACGGAAGGCCTGCGCGGCTGGCTCCCACATCTCGATGGCCCACTTAGTCTCTGTGATGCCTACAGAAGATATTGCAGACACATGGCGAGTTATATTACAACTGGCCCTGGCCCTCGCTTCCCGTTCACCAAATTGTGGTGACACATGGTAAAACAACCCCATGAACAAAATTGCATGGAGGCCTTCATCCAGCTGTGGATAGATCATGGAAGTCAATGATGATGGAACTTTTCCCTTATATACTTTCCCTCTGCGTGGAGGTACTCTCAATACCTGCCCTGAACTATAATTATGGTATACTGTGGATTTATGGATGGTCTAAATGCAGCTGAAAGACGTTGTACCTGCTTGGTGGAAGCCCTCCGAGAGGCCACCACAGCCCGAGAAGACGTCAAGACCCCGAAGCTTCCTCACCTTCTCCTCCGGCTCCTTTTCCACCGAGTGCTCAACACTCACCTTCCCCTTGCCTTTGCCTGGACGTAAAACAACAATGGAGATGGGTTACAAACCGCACACTGAACAGACCGGATGGCTCAGAAGCCATAGCACTCAACTAGCACCACTGAGGTTCTGGGTGTGAATCTAGGAAGCTGCCTATGATCAAACGGTGTCCCCTGAAGTATGAGTTGATGGTCTCAGCTCGGTCACCAATGACTGACTAATAAATCCATTACATTAAATGTAGTTTTGCAGTTAATTTGGCTGAATTCCAGTTCTTAGATTTAAATATATAACTTTGAATGTCATGCTGTCATGTGACAAACCGTATTCTCCTAGGCAGAGCAAATTAGATGTGCTGCCCTCTACTATGTGTGGGCCACAGGTCACTTGAAGGAATCTGAGGTAGCTCTGTTATTATTCACTTTCACGTAATGATCTCTTCAAGCGATTCAAAATGATACCGTATCACATGACATGGCGCCGATAGCACAATTATAAGACAATATTGGGGCGGGGGGAGGAGGGGCTTGCGGAATGATAAAATAAAACATTACTTTTCTTTTATCTTGCTGTAAGCCCAAATGTATTTACTTAAAAATGCTAAAAACAACTACAGTTGACAACAAATGTCTTCCTTCCAAAGGTCAAGATTATTTGTCCCGCAGGTGCAAAATGGCATGTAGCAATTGCGAAAGCACAAACAACTATTGAACTATTTTCTTTATGTACTTTATCAAAGTGAGATCAAAGACCCATTATGTAGGGGAGAACTGGAGATGATATTCCGAGCAAGCACTGACATTGTTATTTTTTTCAACTCAAGAGTAATGTCGAAACGTGGGCTCATGGCAGCAGAACGCAACGGGTTACTCTTACAAATGATTACGTGATGGAATCATTCACATCCACTTTGATATGAACATTATCAGGCAGCCATGGGAATCAAACCGCCAACAATGCACGCAAACCGACAGAGGGGAGAGCGCAAACTACTTTGGCTCTTCAGTCACCATCAAGTGCAATGAGCCTATGAATGTATTCCTTGCAGAGGAATTTATGCTGGGGGGGGGGGGGTGAATAAGACATTTTAAAAAGCAATGCTGCTAAATGCATGTACAATTTGGGGCAGTGCCATAACTACAGTAAACCTTATTATTTTACTAAAAGGTCAGGATGTACATGCAGAGGTAAAAAAAAAAAGTTTCCACGCAAGATACGGAACCAAAAGGAACGCTGGTATATATTGGGTGTGAATAAATATTAAGTGTGATATCTCACCTTTTCCCTTGCCTTTGCCCTTCCCTCTGCAGCCTGCACTGCGTGCATTGTAAGGAACATCCTCAAAGCTCTTTGTCTTGGCATTGTATGCCTGCAACGGTGAGGCAGGTCACAGCAGGCCACCAAAAATTATTCACAAAAATGCGTTCAATGGAGCAGGCTTGCAAAGAGGAATACAATTAAACACAGTAACCAGTGATTTTTGCTTTAAAAGACTCGTGTGTTTATATGAATGAACAAAAAATAACGAACAGTGTGACCCATTTGCCGAGATCACAAGTAACCTTTAACAATGCAAAAACGCATGGCAAATGTAAGACATTTCTCCACAAATCTGGATGTCGTCAGATGATGCGAGTTGTAATTACTGGTGAAATATCATACTGAAATGTAAATGTTGTGGGTTTACTCTCCAACACACCGGTGTGCTATACTAGTAACGAATTGGAATGTTTTATTTACGTGACAAACTTTACTAATTGGCTGTGTCGGGTGGTGGCAAGTTTAACGATACATTAATATTTACGCGATCTAACCCAAAAAAACTCTTTTGGATAACATGTCGGGAAAGCCTACGTGTTAAAATGTATGACAGTGGCTTTCACAATTCTTTAATGCTAGTGTAATTCACTTGGGTGGGGAAATCAGGGTCTACGATGGTGCACGACAAACTGCAATCTCCCCGCTAATTCTGAGCGGGGGTCGGGGGTTTGTGTGGGAGGAGAAAACTATAGTTGCCCAGAGAAAACTCACGTGAGATAAGATTATCTTAATGTTCACAGGTAGCAAATAGGAACCTAACTAGGACCTTAGTTGCTGTACCAATTCGATGTTTTACTCAAGACAGCTCTATCTGAATGATCCAAACCCACCACCACCTTAAACCGCATCCACACAAACCATGGCAGATACAGATACTCGATGCACAAATGGAAAATTTAAAACTCTCCAGTGTGCGACTGTAGTCATCCAGACCAGACCATACAACATATAATGGCGCAATGCCCGATTCACAAATACGAAGGAGCCATCACAGCGATAGTACTCTGCTGCTCCTGATGTGGTTATCTGGCTTGGCCACCTGAACGTGTAATTATAGTTGTTGCTCTGCATCTACATCAGCCATTGGAAAGAAGCAGATTTTATATCAAAAGGTGAATTTAGCCTTCATCTGGTCGAACACCGAAGCACATCCCCAATGCGTGGTCGTAAGTCCACAGCTGGGAGCTGTGGGGGTGTGGGAGGGGGCAAGCGTGGAGTTTTGGTTGCATCACCTCAAGGAAGTAGAAGCGGTCGGGCCCTCCCTGCGAGTACTCGGCCACAGACTCGGGCAGGTCCTCTCCGTACTCCACGCGGCATTTTCCCTGCACGTTGCGGAACTCCACGACAGTCTCCTCGTCGCTCCAGTACAGCAGGTTCACGTCACCATGGAATGCTGCGCTCATGCCCTTGTGCGTGTTCTCTGGCCTGCGGTGAGCACACGCATGCATGCACGCACGAACACACTTATAATGCAGAAACGCCACGTGCCAGACAGAGCCGGCTTAGCAGTGCCGTAGTCATTTTTTTTTACATTCTGTTGTATTGCTTTTGTAGAACATGTAAGTGAATAAAATTTGGTTTTCATGGAAGCAATATGACATAATTGGACCAATATGTAGACTTGCAATTGCTTACTCATACCACTACTGTCCCTAGGGCTTCCACTGGTGGGAGCACTAGAGAGCCCCTCTAGGGGGTATTTGGCCTGCACACTGGCCAGACATCTTGGAAGATGTGGGAGTATCCACACTTTACCCCACCACACGTGACGTATGTATGCATGTCGAACGTTTTCGCATCATACGTGGCCAAATGTGCCAATCGAAGGTGTGACCTGCCCACTGACAAACTCTTTTCCATAAATCCAACGCAATTTGAACATCGAGTGTATAACATCAAATACAATTGTTTCATTAGATACTTGACCAAAGATAAAAAAATGATATACAGTGAGGGGAAAAAAGTATTTGATCCCCTGCTGATTTTGTACGTTTGCCCACTGACAAAGAAATGATCGGTCTATAATTTTAATGGTAGGTTTATTTGAACAGTGAGAGACAGAATAACAACAAAAATCCAGAAAAACGCATGTCAAAAATGTTATAAATTGATTTACATTTTAATGAGGGAAATAAGTATTTGACCCCCTCTCAATCAGAAATATTTCTGGCTCCCAGGTGTCTTTTATACAGGTAACGAGCTGAGATTAGGAGCACACTCTTAAAGGGAGTGCTCCTAATCTCAGCTTGTTACCTGTATAAAAGGCACCTGTCCACAGAAGCAATCAATCAATCAGATTCCAAACTCTCCACCATGGCCAAGACCAAAGAGCTCTCCAAGGATGTCAGGGACAAGATTGTAGACCTACACAAGGCTGGAATGGGCTACAAGACCATTGCCAAGCAGCTTGGTGAGAAGGTTACAACAGTTGGTGCGATTATTCGCAAATGGAAGAAACACAAAAGAACTGTCAATCTCCCTCAGCCTGGGGCTCCATGCAAGATCTCACCTCGTGGAGTTGCAATGATCATGAGAACGGTGAGGAATCAGCCCAGAACTACACGGGAGGATCTTGTCAATGATCTCAAGGCAGCTGGGACCATAGTCACCAAGAAAACAATTGATAACACACTACGCCGTGAAGGACTGAAATCCTGCAGCGCCCGCAAGGTCCCCCTGCTCAAGAAAGCACATATACATGCCCGTCTGAAGTTTGCCAATGAACATCTGAATGATTCAGAGGACAACTGGGTGAAAGTGTTTTGGTCAGATGAGACCAAAAATGGAGCTCTTTGGCATCAACTCAACTCGCCGTGTTTGGAGGAATGCTGCCTATGACCCCAAGAACTCCATCCCCACCGTCAAACATGGAGGTGGAAACATTATGCTTTGGGGGTGTTTTTCTGCTAAGGGGGCAGGACAACTTCACCGCATCAAAGGGACGATGGACGGGGCCATGTACCGTGAAATCTTGGGTGAGAACCTCCTTCCCTCAGCCAGGGCATTGAAAATTGGTCGTGGATGGCCAACTACAAGAAACGTCTGACCTCTGATTGCCAACAAGGGTTTTGCCACCAAGTGCTAAGTCATGTTTTGCAGAGGGGTCAAATACTTATTTCCCTCATTAAAATGCAAATCAATTCATAACATTTTTGACATGCGTTTTTCTGGATTTTTGTTGTTATTCTGTCTCTCACTGTTCAAATAAACCTACCATTAAAATTATAGACTGATCATTTCTTTGTCAGTGGGCAAACGTACAACATCAGCAGGGGATCAAATACTTTTTCCCTCACTGTATAAGGTTGGATGAAACCCAGAAAAAGAACTGTAATGAAATGCACTCAAACACAATGACACCCCTGCTGTGTACAGCTCACGTGCAGCTCAGCTTATGCAATTATTTTCGGTCTGTGTTTGTATATGGATCATAGTATTTATGTCTAGTTTCATTTTTGAGAACACTCAGGGCATTTTCATATAGCTTGTAAAAAGGTCTGAAATGAATTCAATTTCTGTGGGCAATTATTTGTTAAATAATAACCACATCCCTATTAAAGGGGCACAAGGGCACTTCAAATCAAGATTGAAACCTTTTACGTTTTTCATATTCTTAGCTCTTTCGGTAAAGTGACGTTCGGTAAAGTCACGTTGTTTTATATATATTTTATTATTTGATTGTTTCCCTTCAACGTGACTTTACCGAAAGAGCTAAGAATACGAATTACTGCAGTCACGAAAGCTTTAAATCAAAACTTTTACGTTTTCTCTGTAATAGTTACAGGCGAAAGATTCAATTTTCACGATTTAAACTCATGGACTGAAGCATGAATATCTATAATGTGATATCTGTAATGGTCAAGATTGTGGTTTGTAAGTATTTAGCCAACTTTTTCGGCTCAATTCACAAGACATCAGAATTTTTTTGGTATAATTTTCTTGCTGGAAAAACCCCCCCCCCACTTTATTATTCTTACAGACTCCACCAAAGCAACATCTGCACCACCAACTTGCCACTTAGAACTCCATTAACGTTAAGCAAGCTCTGTTTCACTTTCCGAGTGAAGACGTCAGGGCATTTTTTATTTTTAACTTAATCTTAAGTGATCCTACTGCTATAAAACAGCTGTGGTTTCCTGCAAACTCACGTCACTGGGCGGTAACAACAGCTTTCATACTGTGGTAATGATTTCTACGCTAGTAGAAATGGAATTTTTTCGGGCACGGACATGATGGTGCACCATTGAGAATCTGAGACTACACTTGGATGTATGTTGACAAAACTGAGATGTAAGCAATCCACATTATAATCAATGGCATAAAAACTTAGCTCAGTGATTTCATGCCATAATAAAGTATTAAAGCTTTCGTGACTGCATAAAATTACTCATTGGTTTTTTCGGTATTGTCACGTATGTAGAAATACAATAAAATTATATTAAAACAAAAAACAATCACGACGTTTCGATCACAACGCAAGCGATCTTCATCAGGTGTCAAGAACAAATCACGGAGGTAAATACAACAAAAAGATGAGAGACGAGAATTCAACAAACCTGAAAAAACATTATGTGAAGCACATCCAGTCAGGCCAACAACACAGTTAGACACTTCCTGGCGGACCACGAATTTCAGAAGAGTGTTAAATTTCGTGTTCAACCTTTGGATTGCACATACCAGCGTATTTTTCATTCTATCTATGCTGGTAGTGTCTAACTGTGTTGTTGGCCTGACTGGATGTGCTTCACATAATGTTTTTTCAGGTTTGTTGAATTCTCGTCTCTCATCTTTTTGTTGTATTTACCTCCGTGATTTGTTCTTGACACCAGATGAAGATCGCTTGCGTTGTGATCGAAACGTCGTGATTGTTTTTTGTTTTAATATAATTTTATTGCATTTCTACATTCGTGACTTTACCGAAAAAAACAATGAGTGATTTCATGCCCTTATGAAGTTTACACACAAAGTCGGTAAGATTTGCTGGCTGAGAATATAACCAATATATTACTGCCAAGATTTGATAGACTCACAAAGCCCCACGCAAACACTTTTGACATTTAAGCAACTGGTTAACACAATTACAGCTGTCAAGCTGATGAATATATGAGACTACATTTTCAGTTGTTTGCCAGCACAGCTTGAAATACTCCACAGTTATTACTCCTCTGAATTTGCAAACGTAAAATCAACTATAAATATGACATGGTAGGCGTGTTTTTAGTCTACTCCAAAACTATATATTGACTTCCAACCGTACCTACAAGGCAGGTTACTGCTGTGCCCTTAAACAACAATGCCGAGGCCAAGCAGTAGAGTTGACAAAATGTATGAAGGTTTGGAAGACATCAGAAAGCACAAATTCACCTGTAAAATTTGTTGATTTTAAACTTGATGTCCGTCTCGCGGTTGTTGCGTTTGTTGCAGAAGATCTGTGAGATGCGGCCCACACGGTAAGGCTCGGGAGCATCCAGGTTGCTGCCCTTGATGTAGTCCGACGACTTGCGGTAATACTCTGGGTGTACCTCCTCATCAATGTCCTCCTTCCGTGGAGCGCGCTTCACCGGCGATGCTGGCTTTACGCTGCAAACAAATGGATATTTGTTATCATCACAGTTGCTGAGGACAGGCCCTCAAAGCCCAAAATGCCATGCGGCCAAAAATCAACAGCGCTATTGAAGGTAAAAGAGTTATTATGTTTGAATTGAGAAAGGTTATAAGAACTAAGAGACCATCGGAAGAAATTGCATAGTTGAGCATTGGGAAGAAAGAAGCTGAAAAAAGAGTGTTAACTGCAGCGTGGTGGCTAAACACTGAATGGATGGGACGAAACAGTGTGGGTGGAAGAATCAATGAAGTTCATAGGAAGAGGAACCAATCAATGCAGGACCAGCTTATCCCAAAATGCATGCCATGTAAGGGCATACAAGGATTATTTTATGATATATGATTTTATATCTATATATAACTTGGACCATATTGACACACAATGGTAATTATATTAGAGGTTCATTTAATACACTCTACAACGGCACACATGAATAACGTTATTACACTCTTGAAAAGACTCGCCGAGTGTCAAGACACCATTTGGGAGGGGTCGTAAACTAGGTTGTTGGGACAATTCCTTTTTAAATGAGGTTTGCATGTGAGAATACCTTGAGAAAAATTAGGTGATAATACTTAAAAGTTAGCACAGATGAGCTACAAACCCACTTGCTTGGGAGTTGTTACAAATGTCAATATGATCAACCAACCTTTGCATGCTAAGAATTGGTATATAGGCAATGTGCCACAACACCCAGCATTGATAATGTTATGCATAATTACTGGGTGGAGGTGTTATCTGAGGTTTCTAAATTCTTGACATTTTTTTTACACCACTTGCAGAGTATGCTATCCACAAGGATAACGTGCTGTGAAAAATTACAATATTTCATGTGATCATTTTATTACGTTTAAAAATGGCTTGCACATATTTGCCTTATGCCAGTTTTATTCAGCAACTGCCTCCACTGGTGATTGATTGAAAATGTCACTGTCCAATCTCTTGACATGCATTCTTCTGGACAAGCTTTAGAATAAAAATACAATCTGACCATCTGACAAGAATGCTTAATGGGCTTCGCAATGCTTTGCAGCTATATATATTGCATTAATGCTATACACATAATGCACGCATGCCTTTAAAAAAAATAAGCATTGATTTATAGCTGTGGAGATGTTTATAATTATGCCAGAGCTGTAAATGGAAGTTGTTTATATTGAGAGCTGTTTTCCATTGAATTTCAGGGAACTGAAAAATCCATTCTCGATTGCATTTCAGAAAATCCACTAATGTAAATGAGGAAACACTGGCACACATCTATATTTTTTTAACAAGAACCATTTTGCAGGGTGCTGAAGCACTTGCAGTTCGAATAAACTGCGTGCATTAATGCACAATCGGTGACTGAACAATAAGTGAACAAGAATTAACATTACTCATTGTTTTTTTTCGGTAAAGTCACGTATATGTAGAAATACCATAAAATTATATTAAAATAAATCAATCACGACGTTTCGACCGCAACACAAGCGATCTTCATCAGGTGTAAAAAACAAATAGCGAGGGAGCACATAGGGTGACGTCAACGCAACACATAGAGAGCGTTAAACTGCACGGAGGTAAATACGACAAGAAGATGAGAGACGAGAATTCAACAAACCTAAGGATAAATTACGTGATGCAAAACCAGTCAGGCCAACAACACAGTTAGACACTTGCCTGGCGGACCACGAATTTCAGAAGAGTGCTAAATTTCGTTTTCATCCTCTGGGTTGAACATACCAGCATGGACAGAGTGAACAAATACGAGGTACAAGGTAGCAGAAATACTTTATACAGGGACACCAAGAGGCAAGAAGAGGAAAGACGGACAGAGAAGCAAGAAAAAAGGGCCGAAGGGATGAACAGACAGAGGCTTAAAATAAGCAGTAGAGGTGGGGGGAGGGTCCGAAGAAAGCAAGGGGCACGGCAGCAGCAGAAGCGGGCTAGAAGAAAGCAAGGGGCGCAATAGGTTTAGGACAGAATTGTAAAGGTAACTTCCCCGTAGAAGTGTGTTAATAAAGAATTAAAGCTTTCGTGACTGCATAAAATTACTCATTGTTTTTTTCGGTAAAGTCACGTATGTAGAAATACCATAAAATGATATTAAAATAAATCAATCACGACGTTTCCCGTGTATGGGGAAAAGGGAGTTAAGTTTCCCGTGTTTGATGGATAAGGGGGAAAATCAATGTTTGATAACATTAATTCTGTACTGTACACATAAATAACATCCATATATTTAGTTAATACAAATAGATAACACAAACAATGAAAAAACACACATCAATTATTTATTCTGTAAATGTGAGTTTTATTTACTTTGGATTATGGGGGAATGATTATTCTAATTTGGCGGTCATCGATGCACTTGACGCCACACTCTCCCCAATTGCCTTCGAGAGTTATTTATATAATCGGATTGTTGACTCGTTTACCATGTAATGGCAGCCAACAGCTGACGCACTATCACCACGAGAAAGTCTATAAAAAAAACTCAACTTTTCGAGATAAACTCATTACATTGTTCTGCCTCGTGCTCCTACTCTCCCTTCCTCCATTTCACTTGACACTTAGAACCCATGATTAGAAATACATCAATAACCACCACAAATAAGGCAAGAATAGCACAAGGCAAAAACACTTGAAGAGTAAAAGCTCAAGCATTTGCAAAGCTGCACACCGGCCACAATCCACTGCTGTACTGCGTAGGTTCAATACTACTCCCAATAATGCGATATTGCCAAATCACAAAAGTAGAAGGGAAAAGGTGCGAAAGTTAACTAGTATACAAAAAATTTGCGAATTAAGAGGTTTTACTGTACTGAATGCAAAAACCTTAATGTCAACATTTTTAACCTAAAACTACACCAGTATAATTATGAAATGTAAAAAGAAATACTGTGATATCAAATCTTACCAGGAGTAACATGGTTAAAAGCTACTGACTGCATTTTTTAACATGTACTATATTAAATTTTGTATATATATTATATTCCGAATAAGTTCTGCTGGTAGAATTCCTGGCTCCCTGGCCGTATCCCTGGTGCATGATGACGTCACTCGCATCTCACAGTGTTGAGCAGGGTTCGTGCGTCATGCAGACGCCATTGATGCCTCCTCCCGCCCCCGGTCCCACCCTTCACCCCAGCCACGTTTCCCACGCAAATGTGTTTGATACGCTATCAAACTATCATCATACTACTTTAAAAAAATAATCTATGGCTCGAGTTTTCTGGCTGGCTGCTAGCTCAGCTCCTCTGTACCCCAAAAATAACTCTGTTGTTAGCGGCTGTGGGCTGTTGCCACCGAAAATAGCTGGGTAATTGGCTTTATGAGATTTTCTGTAACAAATAAACATTGCATTGAAACGGTGAAAGACGTTCGAAAGACATATCACAGATAGCCACACCAGAGGTGGGAGCAACGAGTACAGACTACTGACATGGTTCATTTAAAAATGCTACAACTTTTCAATTTGTGCTAATATAATTATCTCGCCAGAATATTCTTTAAATCAAAGAGTATTATAAAATAACTCACTACATATTATCTTGAATTTTATTATATTAAAAGCTAATAATTTTTACTGCTCCAAGTACAGGATTGTAAGCAGAGTATGAACTTGCCAGCTATCTCTTATTTTCCGCTCAGAATGGGTCATGTCGGAGGGAGGGGAAGGCGGAGGGGAACATCAAATATACAGTGGGCTGGTAGTCTTATCTTTAAAAAATATATAGGCCATAATAATTCATTGCAATATAAATAACATATAACATTACTTCACCAGAAAATAAGACTAAGATTAATTCAAGTAATTTTGTATTCAATCAACTATGGGAAGGCATTCCCCCCCTGTTTACAATACTGAGCCATCGGTGAAAATTTTATATTCCTATAGCAAGGTGCAGTAATGCATAAGAAACCAAATGAGGACGTGCCACTGAAGCGGAAATAATTCTATCAACCCCAGAGGAAAGAATGGCCGAGTCAACCTTACCCGGAATTTGAACTCGAATCAGCAAGCGGTGAGCTATAATGGGTGCACCACCACCCAAGCGGAAGGTCGTAACTAAACAATACAACTCAACAACGTGGTGAACACATCAGGTGACCTAAAAACAAGGCCAGTTTACACGGTCTTCCTTTATCGGTCCATTCAATCATCCATACTCTTTTCACAAAATGGTTGCTCAGCCCAAGCCCCAAAATACCAAGATGCAAGCAAAAAAAACAACACTTTTGGAAGTACAACAGATAAAAATTAATGTTTCTTTAAATGAGCAAGGTCATAAGAGCCTGGGAACAGAAACAATGGGAAGAGATTCCAAAATTGAGTACTGTGAGGAAAGAAGCATAAAGATAAGTGATACATATTTTTTGGTGAGAGTTTTGATCTAAAGTATAGCGGATGAACACAGTATAGATGAGGCTAAACAGTAAAAAGTAAAACTGTTTTATTTTACTAGGGAAGGCCCAGAGCAATATAGCTCTTTTACAGAAGCAACCTGGCCACCAATGATAGTTCAACAAAGTGGCTTATCACGTGAAAATTTAGCACAGCCAAATACTAAAAACGCACGTTTCAAAATGTGGAGGGAAAAACCGGAGGACCTGGAGAAAAATCCACGCAACCACAGGGAGAACATGCGAATTGCAAATATACAGGCGGCAGAGTCAGAATCGAACCCACAACTAGGTAGTTAACATCTCGTCACCGTGCCTGGTCGACAAAAGTCTTCGACATAGTCGGAATAATCAACGAGTGAAGTTCGTGAGAAAGGTAACAGAGGAACAGCACTGGCAAGACCAAAGATAAAAACGTGGGAGAAAAATAAAAAGACAGTTCCTTTTGAACGGTGGCAAAGGCGGCGTCGCGGCGCTACCTGAAGTTGAAGGCGTCAGGCATGAGGTAGACCCCATCCCCGACTCGGTACTCGACACCGTCCTTGAGCGCAAGCATGTACGTCACGATCGCGTCATCTTCCGGGTCATCCAATCGCGTCTCCACGCACGGCGTCTCCCGTTGGGTCAGCTCCGACAGCCGCACGCAGCTGGCGCAAAACCTGCACATGGGCCAAACAAACACAACAAAAACGGAGTTCGTCAGCGCCAGGGTGGGAGGCAGAGACTTCCTACCACTCGGACGTAGAACGCAGGGCTATCAAACATCAAGGAGTGACACGGTACGGCATTTATTCACGATGTCAACTTATGATCACCGTCTGAATTATGAAGCTGCCTTCAAAAAGTCTGTTAAGTTACATTTCTTCAGCCCTCGTTAATAAATGCATTTCTTTCACGGAGCATATAATGTGGCACAAAATGTAATGTACAGCTTGACAACATTACAAGAACCACCCACACTTACTTGTCTCCGAATTATTCTATTATTAAAATAACACAACGTGAAGTTGAGAGCTTGACACAGCAGCAAATGGTCCAATTGAGGGTAGCAGCTAGGATTATTAAGCAAGGGAAAGCAATAATAAAGCCACATACACACGTACAATATATATGGAAAATATATAAACTGAAAGACAGTACCAACCCTTGATAATACTAATTAAAAACCAGCCGATGGAATTCGGGGGCTACATGCCACAGTGCTAGCTCACACATTAAGCAGACGCAAGTCGTCTGAGATGTAGGTGTTGACGCTTTAATACTGTCCTATTCAGTGTAATCAGCCCCACAAAGTATGCATGTAATGATTCAACCCTGCTTCTATATGAGACTGGATGAAATGTCACAATTCAAATCAAAATCTTGTTTTGTCTTTTACTTTTCACGTATTTTCTGGAGTCTCTCTTGTTCGTTCCAACGACTTGCTTAAAGAAACAAGCGTGTACAAATTTGCAAGGTTCAAATGATTGAACTCTCACACGCACAATTCTATGGAGGTATCACGATCATAGGAAACAGTTTTGATTGACAAATCGATTAACATCGCGACAGTTTTGTTGGTTGCGAGAGTTTATGTTAATTAGAAGTCTCGTATAGATGTCACAAATTCAATCTACACTGTGTACATGTGGATGCTTGCAAGATCCTCACTTGAATTTGTTTTCCTCCGCAGGCGTCACTTCGGGAGGGCTCTCGAATCTCGCGTACTCCGGGTCGTACCACAGCTGGTAGAAGAAAGATTTCTCTTCGTCGTCTTTGCTGGTCTTTTCTTCTTCTGTTTCCATGCCACCCTGCACAGCAAGCAAAGTTACGTCCATGTCACTGAAACAGGACACCCTCGTAGCCCGGGACAGGGTCGAGATGTCATGATGGCAAAAGTCGCAGATGCCACCACACCGCGACACAGCTTTCTACCCTCTGCCAGATGCCAGATTTGCTACACAGGAGATGGCCTTCAAGATTTAGCCTGGGTAGAAGGGACATTTAATTTCCCATACATTTCCCTCTTTTCATTAACAATTTACGATTTGCTTTTTAGTTAATATAAGTACTCTTTATTTTGGTAATTTATACCAAACAAACCTATCCTGCTCATGACCAGGAAAAAAAATTCTGATTTTTTTATGAATAAATGTAGTTAGGAGAGAGCGAATGAAAAAGAAGTATAAATAAGGTACATGTGACAAATTCCACAGACAGCTCTTATCAGAAAGCATACAATGAATACAATGCATATTTACAGTACAATGTCAGTTATCGGTTGAGTAGAACATTTTTATTTTGAAAACGGGAAGCTGCATATGAATAAGGACATATTCTATGGTTCGTTCGGTAAAGTCACGTATGGACTTCACTTAAAATAATAACATAGTTTCAATTATTCTTCATACCTGGAGGTTTTAGCACCACCCAGTGGTAACAGTAGCTTTGTAAGTTAAAGTGTATATTGTACAGCATGAGCAGTGGTATCCACGTAGACCATTATTGAGTAGTAGCCAAATATACTGATCACTTTACAAAGTAATGATCTAATTTCATTTTTGCACACATGAAAAGTCACCATTGCATCTGCGACCGGTCTACTTGCGATCGAGAGCTTAGTTCGAGGGAGACGGCTGTCACTGTCGAAACGTCGCCCATCTCGATGCGCAGATTCCAACAAATTTCACCACTTCAGTTGGTGGTCGACATTCGAAGTGGACTGCTACCCTCAAAAGGAATGGTGCAGCCCCCATGGTTGCCGCTCCGTGATCCGTGGATTCAACAAATCATTCGAAAACACTGGCATGGAAGCAAGAGCAGTTTATGCGAATGCTGTCGCAAGAGGTCACACGTTTGACACAACGGTCCTTCGCTTCCTATGTGCAATGAATGAATGAATTAATGAATATCTAATTTCAAATTGGTTCAGAAACATCGAAAGGTACACACACACCCACAAACACAGTAATAGATTTTTCTGCACTGCCCTCTGCTGCCCATAGCATAGCACTAAACTACAGTGTCAATAATATGACCACTGACGCACACAGAATGAGCCACGGTGCGCAATGACTGGCACCCACCTCCATGAACCAGTTTGGCGAAGGGGCCTTGTACGTTACGGACACCTTCCCGTACACGTACGACAGCAACATGTCCTCACACTCATCCACCAGGAAGAGCTCCAGCGGGTCTGACGTCTCGCCCAGCACCGTGTCCGGGCCACGGCAGAACCAGTGTGGGTGGAACCACTTCTCCCCGTTCTCTTCTTCCCACATGGACGTGATCCTTCAAACGGGGGAGTAGGGGGACACAGTTCAAGTCCAGTTCATCCATTGCACGCTGTTAATCAGCGACGTGCCGTATTAGGCTTGGAGATGTGCAGCTTAGAGTCAATCTCGCATCCTAGGTCACCATCTCTTACAACCTTTTGTCAATCCACTGTTGGATTTCGGCCTCCCCTATGTCATGCAGGTGGTTGAACGCAGGGAGCATAGGGATGGAATCAAGAATACAATACAAGATCGATTTTGCCGTTCCACGTAGCCCCACAGCCACTTGTGGCAACCTGGCAACAGTGGCACTTGCCCATCTAAGTAATAAACCTAGCCGTCACGCTTAGCTTCCAATATCTGGGTCTATTGGTAATTAATTACATGAATACATTCATAAATTATCTTTTTTTAGACCATGTACACCAGTGTAACACTGCATTCGTTCACATGTGGAATACAAGGCTTCGACAACATCTAGATCTACAATGCAGTTAACACACACACACACACATAGTATGCCTGACATTTATTTCAAGTAAATTATTCATGTTCTGTTTTTTAACATGCACAAATCAACATGACATTTATTCATGGCCACTGGGAAAAGATTTCAATGTTGCTCCAAGCCAAGGGCCAAGTGTAATTAAGAATAAAATATTAAATTCACAGCTTTAATTTTGCATGGTGTGTTTTGGCATGTCTGATGTTAAGCTTTCATCATAGGTCAGATCCAGAACCGAGGAAGCTCCCCGCACGTGAAGCAAAACGTCATGTCGATCAACGTGCAATCTAACCAGGAAATATGTCGGAGAACTATACATAAAAAACACAAAAACCTATTCTGTAGTACTTTCGTTAGGTACCCTACCTGGCTGGGAAGAGAGGCTTAGAAGGGTCATCTGGACACACGACCACACAGTCTCCAACACCCAGCTCCTCATCATCCAGACGAACACGCTGGAAGTATTTGCGTTCGGTTTCCGTCTTCACCACATGCACAAAATAGCAGTCAATGGCACATGCTATGCATTTCATGGTCAATCAATACATTTTTCTTTTATGCACCAATATCGCCCTCAATAAAGTAGGCATCAGTGCACATTACAGCAGAACGGGAATAGTACAGGGGCATAAGAAAAAATCCGTCACGACCTCAGTGACTAACATAGACTGAGCAAAGTAAAGTGCAACTTTGATCAACGAATAGCATAAGAAAAGTAGTAAAAAAATCATTGGTAAAAAAAGCAGTTTTTTCCCCCTTCTTAAATTTTATAGGAAGGCAAGGTCTCCGATCTCTACTGAAAAATAAAGATAATTGAAGTGACAGCTGCAAGCTGTTTTATGAAGTTAAATTAATGAACTCAAATAATGCCTGTTACTTGCAAGGCGATAGCCAATGAACAAGAGTGGTGACGGAATGGTAGCCAAATGAGAGAACTCTGTTGAGAGAATGACCATTGCGGAAATACAGCGATGCGATTAGACCTTGTGTAGGAGTGAGATGGATTGTGGCATCTTTGCAACAAGAGGGATGGTAATGACAGTGAAGGCGTTCATCCAGCAGTGGATAAACAATGCATGATGGAGGTGTCGATAATGGATGCCTTCAACCAGTTTTTTTATCCACAGCCAAGCATACTTAATTCATTGTACTTGAAAATTACAGCAATGCATTCGGTAACAGGTGTTTAAATGTTAATTGGTTTACTAAAAATGTTACTATTTTTTATTTTACTGGGTAAAGCCCGCCGAGCTACAAAATACTTTTCAGAGGCGACCTAACCACGAATAATAGCTTATCATATGGAAATTTATAGCAACCAAACACTGTAAACGCACGTTGATTTTGAATGTGGAGGGAAAAACCAGAGGACCTGGAGAAAAACCCACACGACCACCCGGAGAAAAGGCAAGGCAGCTATAACATCTCGCCACCTGGGTGCCCTATATGCGTGCAATGCATAAACCTTACCTTCTGAGGCTCTCCAATCCATGAAATCTGAGACTTGGACTTCTTCTTTTTCTTGATGTCGGTCACTTTCTTCTGATGGATCTTATTCACCTCCTCCGAGTCGGACTCCTCAAAGTTCTCATCTTCTTCAGCCTCCTTCACGGCCATATTTGGACACCTGGTCGAACAGCAGCAGAAATCCATGCCACTTGAAAACCCACGCGATACGAATACCAAGGTGCAAACTGGTATAAACAAGGTGGCTAATCTGGTCAGAACTTGGGAGACAAAAATCCATATGAAGGATTATGCTAATTAATGTAAACATGGGTTTGTCTTTGGAATTATTTAATTAGCAGTATTGAAGCTGATGGGTAGATGTCAGGGCAAAAACATTTTCATATTTGCAAATCACCCTTTTTTGCAATCCTTTGTTCAATGTATTCTGTCTTCAAGAGAGCATGTTTAAAATAGCAACACAACTTTATACTACAGGTTGGTTCATATTGGATCATCTTTATAAGTTACTGTGCCCATATTCTTGGTTCTTTTGGTAAAGTCACGTAGATAGAAAATAAAAATAATTAAAAGCAAAAAACCACGACGCCGAAAGAACCAAGAAAATGAATTCCTGCAGTCACGAAAGTTAAGTAAAAAATTTCTGTGCCCACCCACCCCTTTATAGATGGATGGAGGGAGACAATGCGTAACTGGTTTCAACCTTTTTTTGGAAAGGATAGACAAGAACATCAACCTAAACAAACGTTGGTCAAAGATATAACCTGACTAAAAGAATACAGGCAGCTAGAGAACTACGTGTGTTCAGAATGCAATGGAATACGCACTTCCGGTTCATGCAGGCTTGCTTGAAGCGTCCGATTCCGCCAAATTTAGGCATGACCTTGCAGGTTGAACATTTCCCACAGTCTTGTTGCTGGCAAACCTATGCAATAAAAGACAATTTTAGGAACCTTGTCACCCATCTATATCTTAACAGATCCAAAGTCATAACAAACTAGACCTAGGTCAATATATAAAATATTCAAGCATATTATTACACTATTCAAATGTAACACGAATACATTCTAAAATATGCATTTTGACCTTGCCCTACCATACCTGGCTTACTGATACGATACACAACCAACTAGTGAATAATTTGGGTATCAGAGCCCGAGTGGCTCTGATACAAGTCATTTATAGGAAATGGCACTTACATTTTACAATAATTTCAGTCTTGGCTTGTCCTGCAAATAATTAGATTGCAATTTGTGACAATGTATGAAATACAAAGAGGTGAAGATAACGTAATAATCATGTGCAGGTTCACGACCTACGTGATTTTTGCGAAATCGTTTCAATTCTGGGTCACGATTTCATTCACAAAATCAATGAACTTTCGGAAATAGTTAATATACTATTTAGTTGCATGAATTTACAGAATGTGCTATTTATGCAACATTCGTGCTAACAGACTGAGGTATGGATATAACCAAATGAGCAAGATAAACAGAATTAATCCCCATTGCAAAAATGAATTGTGACAAATCTGTCAAATTTGTTGCACGGATGAATATGGAAATGTCAAGTTCCTATGTAGTGTATATCAAATCCCTCACAAAATCCGCATTGAATCACGCATTAAAAGAATGTATTACTTATGACTCACACGTTGTAGTTTTGTAAGGCCATATATCAGATGCATTCATGCATGCATGCATGGTGAACATTAAGTGTGAATTTGAAAGCATTGAAATGAATCAACGCATTATTATAGCCCCTATATCTCAAAATTTGCTCGACTGTAAGGCAGAGGAAAGTTGACCCATCACAGCTGCTTTCTTCCAGCACAGCGTCGCCGCTGCTGCACAGCATTACCTCGCAGACCCCACAGCGGCGGCGCTTTATCACATTCTCCTTGTCCCGCTGCTCTATCTGCTCGTCAAAGAACTCGTCGAAGATCTGCCGAACGAGCAGCGTGGTGGTGGCCTTGCTGGGGCCCTTGGCGTCCTTGGCGATCTTTGTCGGGTGCTTAATGGTCTGCCTACGCTGGGCTCTCCTGCAAGAGAGAGCATCAAGAACGGGGGAATAAACAATACGAAACAATGCGATATTGTGAAGACCCTTAAAAGCATGTGGTATTTTCATTCAGTCATAGAACTCTCTGCCTCCGAAAACTTCATCGGCCCTTTTTTCACCTCACAATGCATGTCCTTCACCGATTGTAAAAGAAAGACAATCCAGGTACTTTTAGAAGGGAATTCAATTTTACTTCCCAACACTTGTAAGAAGGTCATTCCATATTTTTGGTTCTTTCGGTAAAGTCACTTTACCGAAAGAAACAAGAATATGAATCCCTGCAGTCACGAAAGCTTTCAATCAAAATTTAAGGTCATCCCAATAAGAAAAAATGCTTTACAACATTCAACAAAGGACACATTTATGAATTAGATTTTGCTATGCACAGAACATTTACAGGCTACTATTTTACAGCACCATTTTAACCAGGTTTCCATGCATACATAAATGGCTCCAGTCGTCTTCATGCTTGTCCAGAGAGTGTAAAGGGGTTAAAGGGCAGTTCAAAACTCAATCTGCGCCTCGTCCCCCTCGGCTGGTCTGCATTTAACCGGTAGTAGAATTGTATGACTTCCACACCGAATACATTGCTACTAATAATATGCTTAACTTAGCCAAGCCACGATGGGTCTTTCAGAAGGGTCCGACACATTGTTTTTTTTGTCCATTTCCATAATCGAGTGCGTTGATTGGGTGGAACCTGAATAAACCCATGACTCTTACGAGTCAACATTCAAAAGGTGAATGTAATATATTGCTATATGGTCATCTCTTGACCAGCCTAAACCAAGTAGTAACCAGGCCAAACCTTGCTTAGCTTTGAAGATCTGCGAAGATTCAGGATTATTTTGTGGTAAAAAAACACTACTCACGATAAATGGGCCCCCCCCATTAGATTTTGATAGTACATCGAGGAGATGGTGTCATCGCATCACCTACATGCGTCAAGACCAAAAAAGAACCTGGCGCCTCCTGTGCCGAGCCAGTCTGGCTCTGTACGGCTCCGTTGTACAGTGGAAAAAGAGAGGCACCAAAAACAGAAAGGGAGGAGGCGGGATGGTGCCTGCACACACCGCTTCCCGAGTGTGACGCCGGCCAGCTTGATGAGGTCGCGCATGCAGGGCGTGATGATAATGGGCGGCTCGTCCTCGTCTCCCGCCTCGTCGTAGCTCTCCACTTGCTCCACAATGAACTGCGCATGGCGCAGCAGCGAGTCCTCCGTAAAGCGCGTGAAGCTAAGGCCGCACGGGGGCACCGTCGTCTGGTGCAAGAATATGCAGGCAGATGGAACGAATGAAAGCCAAGTCATTTAATCGCTCACTCACTCACTCATTTATCTCACAAAAGGCATGTAGAGTCCATTGCCTACAATCCATTTTTGATCAGTAATCTCACATCATAATGTGTAACGGAACGCTGGTGAAGTGGTTCGAGCACTACTCTATGAACTTGCCTTGATTCTCGGGCCAAGGCCAACACGAGTGGCGAGTTGTATCTCAACCGGTCGAGTTCACATTCACAAACCCTCACTGAGCAGCGTGGAGAAGTATTGTCAAATAACACCAATGACTGATCGTGTGAACAACAGGCCTTCATCCAGCAGCCGATTAAAACAATTGTTGTACAATATTACATAAGTTCTCCAGTCATTTGATGAATTTCACAATTCAGGAGCGCAATTTGATTGCTAAATCAAATCTCTTTCAACTCTTTTTTAGGGTCTTGTTTGCATTCTTGTTATTTTTTCTCATTTGCAGTTTTGTTCACTTCTTTAGCCTTAACACTGGGAAATTATTTTCAAATAATTTTCAAAATCCACAATTAATTCTCACAATGAGCATAATAATACATTTGAAATTGATGAATCGTTGCACATTTATGCGCATCATTTACATAGTCGAGACATATGTTATTCATACTGACATTGTCTTCATTCCGGTCGAGATGTAGACATTAAAACATATCTTGAGTATAACAATATATGATAAACTATGCTTTTTTTCTGGGATCCAACACAACAGTTCAAGTTTGCTATGAAGCCAACAGTTTGCAATCTGTGCGTCATGCCCCCCTGGAAGCCTTTCAGGGGAAGCGCAGACTGCGGCATAAATATCATGAAGGATCATTTTGAATGAGGGAGAATTTTATCTCTACGTCGCAGCAACAAAAGACATGAATACACAACATGACACAAATATGAGACCTCCTTTGCCAGTAACAAGATATAGGAATAGGTTTTTACCCTTTTAACTGGCACAAAAACTGACACCTTTATTCAAGGCATCATGTTTAGCAATAACCACAACACAAGCAGTCAAAATGCAAACAAAAAAGACAACTCTGATAATAATTCAAGGACAGTGCATATTATTATCAGAGTTGTCTTTTTTGTTTGCATTTTGACTGCTTGTGTTGTGGTTATTGCAGACATGATGCCTTGAATAAAGGTGTCAGTTTTTGTGCCAGTTAAAAGGGTAAAACCTATTCCTATGACACAAATACCTTACGAACACCACGTTGCCTCGAGGCAACACAGTGTTCGTAACCAAGGGGGGCAGGGTGGTCGTGAGGGACACCATACCAACAATGTTGATCGTCGCTGTTCTAAGCATATATTTATAGATTATGCAAGAACAATGTCAATGAAAGATGATTACTAAAATCAGTAGCACAGCACCATCACTCACCTATCATGATAACGCTTCACATGCAGTGGCATTCTAATAAATAAAGGGGACATGCAGAAATCCGGTGATATGCCATTTTTTTTTTTATTTTGCAATGTTCTCGTTACAGATTTCACCTGCGCTAAGAGACTGACCTCGATCTTGTTGAGCAGGTCCTCATAGGTGGCATCCCGATTGTGCTGCAGGAACTCGATGACGATCTTGAACATGTAGATCTTCTCCTGCATCACGGCAAACGTCGAGGCGTACTCCTCGCTTGGGTTCATTAAGATGTAGTCGGCAAATGCTGGAGCACAATAACACAAGCCATAAATAAGGCCTCTGGTAAAGTATTAGTTTAATGACATGACTGCTAATTTAGACCACATGGCCACTTGGCAAGATTGGGTAGAAATAAAATGTTCGTGGTACAACTGAGGGTTGAATGATAAACAAGCATCATGGACCAGACGCATTTTGACAAAATTACCAAAAAACATCACCTGAGTTGAGTTGTTAATGGAGTCATGGGCATGTCTTCCCAAAAATCGGACAGAGGAACTTTCAACATGTGAAATGAGCCACATACGTGTGTTTTAAGCATAACAGCACCCACAAAAAGCTGAATTATCATCAGCACATAATTAGTACCACTGTGTCCCTGTGTATTGAACAGTTATATCCACAATTATATGAGAAAATGTGTAATATTACAGAGTGAGTTCCTGAAGCTATGGAAGGACTCTTTTGCTCATTTACCTGTGGTGATGCCAACAAGGGCCTTTTCTCCTCCATCAAACCCAGTAGTCCACCATGAATTAATGGGACCCAGCTTCTTGGCACTCACGCCACCTAGTCAAACAAAGTAAATCCATCATTAGTGCAGCTTATCTATAGAAACCTTGCAATTATATTAACATGAAATGTATATCTCCTATGCTGATTTAATGCTGCATTATATATTTAAAATGAGCACCGTTTCTGATGGATACAAATTAAATATTGTTACATCACAAAACAATTACATTTTGACAAATAGCTACACTTTAACATGACTGTAAAAATGAAGTATATTTTAGTTGATCTCGATGTTTTCAATTAAAAACTAATGTATGGTTTATTCACATACTACATTATTCAAAAAGTCAGAAAACTAAAGGAAACTATGTACACATTGAAATAGTTTTTTTTTTTTTTATCAATGGCTATTTGATTTGTACACACCATCATTGCAGGGATTCTCATCATAAATAGGCTTGACGACTCCACTCAGATAAAGCTCCACATTTTTTTCCACGAGTCCGGTGTCGAATGCACACAGGTGCAGCTTGCGGTCGTACACGCTGCACTCGGACATAACCAAATCACGCGCGTAGATCAAAGAGAATGCAAAAACAATTAGTCTGCAATTCTCAGCAATTAATGGTCTACATTAAATGCACACAGGAATACATGGTCATAATTTAATTTATAAATGTACAGGCCTGAGTAAATCCACTGCTGGATTAATGGCTTACCCATGCTGTGGGCCAGATTTATATATTTTTTGGCAGTCATGGGGGCATTTACGTACATTGTACCATGCTGCTCAGTGTGGGTTTGTGAAGTAAGCCATGGCCAGCAATCGACCTCAGGTCACTGGATTCATAGCAAAGTGTGCGAACCACTGCACAGCCGGTCTCCATACATGACAACATAAGGAGCACATAATCCCAAAAAACATAAATCAGACTTCATTATAGTTGTAATAGTTTTTTTTTATAACATGGATTGTTTGTACTGTACGCACAAATAACATCATTTGGAACCAATGGAAGAAAGATCCAAAGTGGGCATTAAAACTTTCAGATAAATGTTCTATAGTTGACGTCTGTATTTTCCAAAAAGTTAAAAGAAATTCTCAAGGAGCTGTCTAAGAATATTAAGTTTACTTGCACACGAATGAGTCTTGAAAACATGCATTGGTGTATGCTGCGACGCAACACGTACCTGAAGTTTGTAACTTTGTGCTGAGGTAGGTCATCGTAGCTTTCCATCGCATCCGAGTTGCTTTCAAACACCGAGAGTCGCTCGTCAGTAAGCATCTCTGGCTCATCCAGCTGAAAACAACAGGGTAAAAAGTTTACATGAATAAATCTGACGCATCTTACCAGCATGTCTCAAGATGTGGTTCAGCACCCCCCACCAACAGCATTTCAGGGGAGGTGGTGGGGGACAGGCTCTGGCATGGATTCCGTACAGTATAAGTTGCTAATGTGCAGGCAGAACCATTGGCACCACATTGCAGTAACAAAACACGAATGCACAACACGCCAATAGATATTTTAAGTGAGGCTTGGGCTTGGCCGGTATGGGGCGAGGACAAATGGCCTTTATTTGGGGGCCAACAAACTAAAATTGTTGAGAACTACTGGATTATACCATGTTTTGAATTGTCAGGCAATTGACATTTCGGCAAAGTCAAATATGATTATTTCAATAAATGAAAAAAACATCATGACCTTAAGAGTCACCCTTAAATCTAAAAAGGCAAAAACATGTGCTTGGGAATGTCACATGACAGAAATTACATGATTTTTTTCAACAGCTCAGATTCTGACCATTTACCAAATTGGACTGGCCATGTTTTATATATATATTTGTAAGGACTTCGGTTAAATATATTTTTTACAATGGACACACAAGTGAAATGGATAAAACTGAGTGGTGAACTTATGCCTTTACACTATCAAATTAACACAATTGAGCCCTTAAATTACATCAGCAAAGTCAGCCTATAATGATATGCAAGAAGGCGGGAAACGATTACAAAGGAAACTTACTGCATCATCTGGGTCTCCTTGAAACAATTTCAGGTCACGGTCATCCAGAAACTGCTTACACTCCGTACACTTTGGTGGTGGGGTCTTCAGAGAGGCAAAAGAGACAAACCACCCATAAAGACAAAAACATGAGTAAATTTAAACGGCATTCATGCAGAAATGTTAATGGAAAAGCAATCCACAGTCTACTTAACGCGAGTTAAAATGCTAGTGAATATTCATTCTGTACAGCATATCTAATGTCATATAATACACTCCAACAAATACATACCCTTGCTGGTTTGAACTTTGCAGGTGAACTTTCAGGTGCATCAGACAGCAATAGTGACCTACAAACACCAAAGTTTAGAACGGACTCATCAGAATGTAATGCAATACAGCAATATTAAAAGAGGGGCAGTTGTCATACAGCATCATAATGGATGGACATGGGTGTCATCATGAAAGTTGAAGTTGTCTAAGCCATATAATTAAAAACTGGCAAAAGCAACAGCCTACTTACTTTTCAGCAACCAATTCCACTTTTCTCCTTTTGTCCTCCAGACCCTCCTTTATCAAAACAACAAGAACAATGAATGTTTAAAGGACCAGCAAAAAAATTAAGCATGTAATTAATGCGTATGACAATGTTTATACAGTGGAACCCCATTAAAACAGTATTTGGACAGCTTTCACAATGACTCAAATGAATTGCAATGAAAAATCCAGATTTACATAATTGATTTAAATTAAACACAACAAGATTAATGTTGGGCATAACGCAACTCGCATACACACACAAATTATTTATACTTTGAACAAATGAACAGCATGCAAATGAAAGTAAATTATATTCACCTCTTTAGTCTGGGAATCTTGAATGTCTTCTTCCTTCACCTTTCCATTTGCCTCCTCCGACTTGCGTTTTACAGACCTGCAGATCGCAACGTTGACAAAACCGATTAAATCCTCACGCCAGCCAAAGCCTCTCTCACACGATAGGCTGCACGATCTTGGATCATGATGTTCATGATGTGAGCATGAGACACTAACCCTTTGCCAAACATTGAAGCGATGGTTTGCTGGCTGCCCCCAGCTGCCCCCACCGACTTGCGGCCACGCTGACCACCTCGACCACGGGGACTTGCGAGTTCTGCTGCGAATATGAAAGTGTAAATTCAACTGTCATCAAGTATAAAACGGAACATCAACCGAAATTCAATTCTACAAGGAGACATGTTCAGAGTGTCAACCTTCGCACATTGTCAGCAACTAATGTATCACGTAATAGTTCTTCGTGAAAAATGCTTAATTTATTGGGCATACCCCTCCACTTAAACCAGTTAAGTGCCAGTTATACTAATCGTTGCATACACTGTAGGTAATTGGCTTAACATTCAACTTGCTCACATTGGATAACGTTTTTTGAATCACTATAACTACAGGATGTTTAAAAAAGATGGACCCGATTTGAAATCACTATATCTTTGCAATCACAAACCGACCATTAATTACTCTTACCACTTGAAAGGGCGGGGCATAGAGTTTCAAATGATTACCGCTAGATGCCTCTCCCAGTGCACAAACAGCCCCGAGCCTCAGTCATTCGCAAGACACACTGCCTCAATGTTGGATAGGTCGCACAGGACTCCAAGACTTGGCGCTACACTCTTGGCCCCCAAGATCCCCAGACATCACACCCTGCGACTTTTGTTGTGGGAATACGTCAAAGACCCGTGGTGTTTTTGTGCCACCATTAGCGACTAATCTGGATGACCTCAAAAACAGAATCACGGCAGCGGTAACTTCAGTGGAAGAAGACACTTGGACAGGCGTTTGGGACGAATTCAACTATCGTCTCGATGTTGTCCGTACAGCAGGTGGAGGGCACGTAGTGCATTTATAAAATCGTTAGTAAAACTTGATAACTCATTAAACCGTTTGTAACTTTTTGTGTAATTGTAACTAGTTGCCATTGTGAAATGTACTGCTATGAAATTGGGTCCCACATTTTTAAACACCCTGTACAGTCATACCTCGGTATACGACCGCTTTGGAATACGTCGAATTTGGTATACGTCGTGTTTTGACGAGAAAATATATCTTGGGATATGACGTCTTGCTTGGGAAACGACACGCTTGCTAGAACTTGTATGGGTCGGGATGAGTCACCGCGTACCCGCGAGTACCCCGTTCACGACTGAAACAAAGCGCCGCTCCTCAGTCTGCCTGTAGATCTCGTTCAGTGCACAACCCTTGTTATAACTCTGTGAACTTTCACATGCATTTATTTTAATTTATGTATGCATTTAAGTAATAAGTAGTGTCTACATTATTGTATACAACCCCATTAATGTATACTATGCCATATAAAATATAATTTCTTATACTCTGGAACGGATTATTTCCTTTCCCTTTATTTCTTATGGGAAAAATTCGTTTGGTATTCGTCATTTTCGGTATAAGTCCTCCTACCTTCTGGAACGAATTAACGACATATAACGAGGTACCACTGTATTTGTATTCATCTAGAGTGACAGTAATACGTCTAGAATTAGTTACAGATAATGGTGTGAATGTTCCGTTCGTAGGAATTATAAATAGCAAAACTGGACTCTATCCCAGGAGGAAAATTAGTGAAGGTTGGCATCTTAAAGGAAGCAGGCCACCAAACTAAGATTTACTTTTTGTTTGCATTTTGACTGCAGGTATTGTGGTTAATGCAGACATGAATCCTGGTAAAAAGGTTTCAGTTTTGTTGCCAGAAAAAATGGGAAAAACCCTATTAAGATTAATTTGTTCCTAGAACACTATAAAAGCTCGGGCATCCCCTTAAAGTGACGCACAGATTCACTCTCTGAGAGGGGTTAAAAGTGGGCAAGGGCTATCGGATTCATCACAATATATGCGCCTAAAAAAGCGAGCTGTGAGACAAAAAAATCTGAGTGTCATGCTGGAATGTTTTTAACGATGCGTAGAAAGATTGCAGGACTGGAAAAGATACTGAAGTATAGGCAAGTCGTGCCCATCTCAACTAAGTTGAGAAAAGAGCCGACTCAGATGGCTAGCACATGTCGTAATAAGAGACAAAAAGCACATCAGAAGAAAGGTGATGGACATTGAATGAGGTGGTTTCAAGTGGTGAAGCAGAATATCAAGAACTGCAGTGTGTTTAGAGATGGCCCAGGACAGAATGAGCAGAGAAGAACAACGAAGCACACCCCATGAAAATGGAAAATGCCAGAAGGAAAAGTGTAAAAATATTTTACTGACAACCAAAGATTGATAAGAATTTTGATAGCTTGATCGGGCTGAAAGTCTAGATGATTCTCAATAAAATTTCGGTTGGCGTGACATTTCCCCTTAATTATGTTTTCCAACTGCAAATGTTCTAATTGAACAAGCATCACAATAAATGGCAACAGCAGTTCATTATTTGCAATTGCATAACATTTTGCTATGCAACTATCCTGAAATAGCAGAGGGGAAAACAGATTCTTTTACTCTTAAGATCCAATGTAATCAGCATAAACGTGTTAACATGGACAATTCCGTGTTCTGCATGTTATATATATATATTTTTTATCCATTCATAACTTTTCCATTTTCTCGATTATTTATGATTTTCTTAGACCAATTTTAAATGTTGATATTTACTTCAGACTTGAGAAAAACTTTAGACTTATACGTCAGCATAGTACTGTGTTGTATTTTGACAATAAAGACCACTCTCATGGAGTGACAAATAAAAAATCTCATCACAAAACAAACTTGTGCACGTATATATTATCAATTATTTCACGAACCAATAAAACATTCACATTTAACGAATTGGTGATTTTTCCCCACTATAAATATAGGTGCTTTTCTCAATATTCCACAAAACAGCTGTCTTATTAAGGTGCCCACCCGCTTCGGCCGCCTGCTTCTTTTTGCGACCCCGCGTTTTCCCGGCAGAGGCCGCCGAGGAGGAGGACGATGACGACGACGTAGGTTCAGCATCATCTCCCTCCACTTCCCCATCGTCCATCTCCGCATCGGACTTGACGAACACAAGCCCGTCACCATTGGCTACTGCCTTGCCGGAGCATTCAGGCGAGCCATTGGCCATTGCGGGGTGCGCGTCTCCATTCTCTGTTGCCGCCTCATCCCCGTTGGCCTCCACAGATTCGGTTTTGCAGGCAGTGGCGGTGGTGGCGGCGGCGGCAGTGGCGGCATGGTGCGTGGTCCCATTCTTTCCGTGATTCACCTTGCCGTTTTTGGCAGCACCATTCTGGTGGGGCTTTTCCGAGCCTTCTTCCTCCAGCTTTGGAAGCTCCCGAAGGAGAAGTGTCTTAACTTTGTTTAAGTACCCCTTCTGTAGGGGGTACAGGGAGTGGGGGCACCTACGATTAGAATGGCTGGCTACATACAATATATATACATACATACCGCTGTGTTAGGAATTTTAAATAAATCATCATTTCTTATGATTTTTCTCTCACTATGAACTAGGGTGTGGGCTACATTGTAGGCAATAGACGGTAGTTCAGCAAAATAAATTGTTGTACTCAACATCTACGCTCCTCACTTTAACTAACTTGCATTTACCAGCATGGGCAATTTAGTCAAGTGACCGACATGGCCTGCACTGTATGTAATGCACAGAGAGAACTGGTATTTTGGCACAGTGATAACGTATGTCATTGTCTGTCATTGTGTTGGAGATGCATACCAACTGGAAATACTCAAAGCAATCCACAAAGGTGGCTACAATTTATGCGTAAAGTGAACCGTATACAAATCACTTTTGTTTAAACCGATTTAGAGTTGCAGGTGCATTGAATGTATGTATGTAGAACTTATTTCGGACCTTACGTAGCCAACCGTGCTAATCGGAGGTGCATTGTCAAAGCATAGCGGTGAACCAACCCTCGCCGCGGAAACACTCAAGTGATATTTTTTTTTTATTATAGGTGCTCTCTTAAAGCAAGAACACGTCTCAAATTGTGCTGTGTTGCTACAGTGCATGGATCATAAGTGTGTTACCACTTTACCTCTGTGATGTCTTCCTCCTTCAACTCTTCCTGCAGCGTTTCCAGCTGGGTTTTCACCTCACCAGAAAGAAAAGGTTGCACCAGGCCCAGCTTTTTCTTCATGTATCCCTGTGTGAAATAAGATGTCAACCACAGCTTACATTTGGGCTACATAAAAGCCTGTATGGATACCATAAACATGTAAAGATTCACTTCTTCAGTGATTTAAGGAATTGTCACAATTTGTGGTCATGATTTGATTCAAAGCTACTGTTAGCATTTTTTCATGTTCTGTGACATGTGTAGAGTTGTATTTGCATGGAGGGAGAAGTGGTGCCATGGTTAGTGCATTGCACTATAAACCCAGTGACACAGTTACATGCCTACCCATGTCTCACATCAGTGTGAGCGATATCTAAACTGGTCCAGGGCTTCCTCTTCACCAACTCGAACCGAATAATATAGTGAAGTATAGTCAACAATTAAGGGGCATTTTATCCTGCAGTGGATTGACAGAAGGATGTAACATTTATCTGGACTGCAATAAAACACATTCCTGCGGAGGGAGCTGGTAGGAACGTTGGGTTGCTCGGTCAATGGCCAGGGTCAACGGCGGCACCACGTGGTGTATTCCGCAAATATGCCCGACTGTGAGGGCGGGCACAAGCCGGCGTGAGTAGGTTAAACGTTGAGTTTTATAAGGTCACCACGGGGTGACCAGCCCCTCCCCACCCAGCCCCACCCCTCCCACCCAGCCCCACCCCTCCAACCCAACCCCGCCCTCCCCACCCAGCCCCGCCCTCCCCACCCAGCCCCGCCCTCCCCACCCAGCCCCTCCCACCCTCCCCTCTCCACCCAGCCCCACCCCTCCCATTTTTGGATGCACGACAGATGGACACAATAATCGTGGGCTGGTCTAACCAGGAGGTTCCTACCAGTAATACGCTTTTTCCATAAAGTGACTGTACTCTTTATTAGATTGTGTTTTAATATAAAAAATGACTTTATAGATTAACAGTTCAATCAGCAATACCTATACTATAATATATTTAAATCGATAAACCATGAGGCATCTATTCTCTCAAGTACCATTCAAAGCATTAAATGTGAGCTTAAAAATCAACATTAATAAAAACATATTTATATTTGCTAATTGTTTGAACAGTTGTTCTTTTCAGCCAATGAAAACTGATGGGAGCACATTGTGAAAATGCTTAAAGAAATACCATTATACGTGAATTAAGTACCTACATGCAGCTGTTTATGTTATGCATACAGCCATATCTTATAGAAAGTGCAGCGGCCACAATAAGGGTCTCGCTTTAAAACATTCATTCTGTGTATAATTGTTCTCACTATAGCCCTAGCGACTCTCAAATTGTGAAGTACAATTACCTTCAACTTACCTTCTCTGTTAAACATTCTGTCCGAAAGCGTTCTTCCAACTCTGCGAGCCTGCACACAGATTAACACAAAACATCAAAGTTTTCAATGAGTACTGTTCATAATCCGACCGATCGTACTTTTTCTATCTATATATAATTTTGGATATCTGAAAGAACGCAAACAGAGGAGATCGAGCGATTCAATAAGTTAATGTGTTGGATGGATTGTTCCATCGCAAGATCGTGAGAGGCAGTAGCAGATTGGTATGGCCTTCATCCAGCAGTGGATTGATCATGGCTGAGGAGTTGTTGCTGCAATTCAGATTTATGTTATCGAAGCTTTTTTTTTTACACCTCAAAGATTCTGAACGTATGATATAACCCAGGGCTGGCACCCTTGTGAATAAACGTCTCATTGTCTTATATTATTAGTTTCCATCTCCAGGTAAAATAAATGTAAACTTAATTACTCTTTTCATCACTGTACATTAGCATTCCTAAAATGTTTACAACTCATTTATGAAGTCCTAGACCATATCTACTCATCTTGTCCATGCAATGATTTTTAAATGAAATAGGGTACTGTATTTTTTGTATTTAAAGCTTTCGTGACTGCAGGGATTCATATTCTTGTTTTTTTTCGGTAAAGTCATGTAAAAGGTAAACAATAAAATAAAAAAATAAAACAAAAATATAATATTTTTTTTCATATAAAAATATAAAACAATAAAAATATATTTATATTATTTTATTGTTTCCCTTCTACGTGACTTTACCGAAAGAACCAAGAATATAGGATACTGTATCTTTATAGTCTTGAAAATGACCGTTAACGGCAGTTTTACCCACGTGCTATGGCCCAATTATACCACAACGCCTAACCGCCAAAGAAAAACTGACAATATTGCACATATCACAGCATGCTTAAGGAAAATGGTATATTTGATATCTGTTTCAAACCTCAGTAAACATGCATTATACTTACAATTGCACATATTCTGTCCAGTTTAACTAGTATTGGCATATTTAAGCTTTGCACATTATTGTCAAGAAGGCAGGGAACTTTATCTGCACATTTCTAAAAACCCAACGAGAGCAGGTGCCTGATAATGATTACGATAACGATGTCTGCCGTTTTTTCAAGCGACACTGTGCCATGTAATTTAATTGATGGACATAATTACTCAATGGCTTAGCAAGCGCACACATGACTGTGCGGGAGACATGAAGCGTGGATGGTTTAGTGTCAGAAATATTCTCAGACAAGAGGCCACCGAAAAGGCAGTGTGGCCTGTCTGCCCATATAAACAGAACTGGAATGGCTCAGTCCATTGAACGCACGCACTTTTGATAAGCACATTAGAATCCAAAAGATTCAGCCCAAGTTCCACATTCGAGGGGCCATGGCGACTCACAGCTTGGCTGTTCAAATTACTTTAATAGTGACAATAGGTGACATCAATGATGCAAACGTTCCCATTACTTCAGGTACAAAACGTCCCAATGCCAAGTAAACAGGACAAACCACAAATGAGTGTACAGTATCTGCCTGTATGAAGGTGTACGAATTATCCGATATTATGCAGTACATTATGGAGTAAATAATGTAAAAAACATGCAACATGGCACATTATTTTGCACGAAAAACTGAAGATGTTTGTTTATCACATGTTGCTTTTTTAGCAGTCTCAATGCGAGACATTGTCCGAGCAGTCTCACTTATAGTAGTCGCTATAAAGCACAAATTAAAATAAATTACAGATTCGCTCAACAAGGCCATACCATACTGCAACATGCAAAATTACATCATATGTGACGGGAAAATATAGAATGTTCTAATACCCAAGAACACACATTACATCCAAAACTGCATTCCACATGTACGCATAAACAATACAGCATCTGGTTACTATTGTTTTCCATTGTATCGTTTACATGAATAGAACAAAGCAAGAGGACTTCAGATGTAATCGGGAAGCGGAGGTTGCAATGGGTGGGACTTGTATTTTAATGAAGGACGGCAAGCCAAGTATGGCACCTAAGGGGCCGATTTCAATTCAGATGATGATGAGACCATAAGAGTGGCCCATGAAGGATGGGATTCGACAATAACAATCAAGATCCAAGGTCATAAAGTGCCGAGAAGTAGGCCTTGAAGGTTGGGTCTTGATTTTGCAATAACTCACGATCTAGCAAACAGAAATAAATCCATGGCATTGATCACGATGACCTAAACTATTATACCTTAATTTATAAATCTATAACTCAACCTAAAAGTCTGTGTGTATTTAATTGCCTAAAAGCTTTGCCAATTTGTCCCTATCTTAACTTATAACCTAGGTTAAGAAAAACATCTGTCCATTATTTCATGGATGTTGATGACCGCTTTGTATATTTTAACCGAGCCTTCTGTACTTAAGATTATTGCTTGTTTCCAGGTCCCTCTTGCAAAAGAGACTCATGTCTCGATGGCCTGTCACTTTGCGATTATCAGGAATTCTATACTTTTTTTATTTTAACCAAATAACCCCAATAAATTAATAAGCCCCAAAAAAACCCAACACAAATTGTTGCTCTGCTTGTGTTGACCTGAATGGAAACGGTTACTCCACATGTCAAAAAAAATATTTTATTTATATGCATATATTACAGAAATTGCATGGATTCAAAGTAAATGTCATTTCATATTCTTGGGTCTTACGGTTAAGTCGCATAGATAGGTTCAAAGAAAAAAAACTCTTCTTTAGGTTCAAATAATTGTTTTTTCTTTGAACCGATCTACGCGACTTTACTGAAAGACCCAAGAATATGAATTCCTGCAGTCACGAAAGCTTTAAGTCAAGATTTAAATGTCATTTATTTAGATAACCAATCGAAAAAAAGAGCACAAAAAATATGTATTAAGGACTTCTTTCACACCATCCGTAGCCAACCCTACTAATCGGAGATGCGGAAGTACCACGACTGCCACACGCAGCAGCATGGCGCAATCAGTAAATCCATGTCCTTGAGTTCCTCCTTAGTCTACCACGTGCACTTCAGAGTATGGAAACACTACAGAGCACAGCATGTACCTTAGGCAAGTTTTTGAAGGTGGACCATATTCAAAACGATGAAAGAGGCAAACAAGAGCAGGTTGATGTGCTTTTGCTGAGGCGACGGATATGAGAAAACACGGATGCTGTCAGCAACTTAAGTGTGGGTTGAGGCGACGCAAATTAGGTAGTGATATTAATAAAGTAACGACGTATTTGCGAAACGATGTAAAAGGGGGAGATGTAAACCGATATATTACTATAGTATGATATGAAAGGATACAGCACATACATGGAATGCAAAACTATTGAACCACCACGAAACTCACTTTTGGACAGGTAGAAAGTACTACATTTTTTTAAGAAAAATAAACACGTAAAATCAGAAGCCCTAATGATATGTTTATGCGTACACGCACTACCTCCACAAGGACCACTCGCCAAAAGTTCTCCATCACAGTATTGCACCCCACACGTACGTACAGACCTTTGTTAAATACATTGCTGGACGGGGGGGGGGGACTCCACACACCGTCTTGGGAGCTATTTTGACCACACTCCCCCACAACGTTCAGTGCAGGGTGGGGAGACAGCATAGGACAGCAGAGCAATGGATTGTGTTGCACTGCCCTCTAACCCCACCACCACATAAACCCACAGCCAATAACAACATTGTGCATGGCGGTCTTCCATCCAAGCACCAAACAGACTCATAACCTGCTTAGCTTTCTGTGATATCACACGATGTCACATTGAGAGTGATTTTATAGGCATAATCACTGCAGTGATTATAATTAGTCATTGTTTTTACAATACTATCCCATGCTTTCCAGTAAGGCTACAACTATGGCATATTTCTTGCTGTTTACATTTTTGAAAAACATATATACATGTATTATATATTGCACACTTCCTCAAATTTGGACATTTCATAAACTTGTATATCATCAATTATCGGCAAACATTCAATAACGTATTTAACTTTTTGATTTAAAGCTTTCGTGACTGCAGTAATTCATATTCTTAGCTCTTTCGGTAAAGTCACGTTGAAGGGAAACCATAAAAATATATAAAACAATAAAAAAATTATCACGACGTTTCGACCATAACACAAACGGTCGTCATCAGGTGTGAAAAAAACAACGGCAAGAAACATTTGAAAGAAGTGTCGGTTTGCAATAATGTATTTATTTTTAAACGGTGTATGTATTAATTAATTAAAAAACGCCGGCGCCACGCGCAGCGATTTGGCAGTTTACTTAGAAGGACGAGTCCATCTATATTCTGAGAAGAGGGGGGAGACGAAAAATTAATGTATGCTGTCTGAAAGCCACCGTAAGCGTGAACAATCAATTAAGACCTGAAATGGTTTATCAAATCCTTCCAATGATTGCTAAGCCAGAATCCATCTTCTCGGTTGAAATTGTCTCTGTGCTTGTATATGTGGATAGCCTCATGAACGCATCTCTCATGGTAGCCAGATGGCTTACAAAGAACCTCTCTCTTGGAAAAGGCAATGTCATGTCAGCCTACTGACTGATAACAATGATCTGCCACGGCCGAGGTGTTGGTCCTACCGTGTTTAAGGTCTGCTTTGTGTTCACGAATGCGGTCCGAGACATGTCATTTGGTTTCTCCAATGTAACTACTACCACAGAGGCAACTTAGTTTGTAGACACCAGGGTACTGTATGTCCGGAATCACATCTTTTACAGAAGGAACCAGATCACGGATTTTATGTAATGTGTTGAAACGGACCTGGATCTTGTGTTTAGTCAAGATTTTGGAGATATTTTTTGTGATCCCCGCAATGTAGGGTAGAGTGATGGTTTTGAAAGGCTCCTCAAGAGGGTCCTTCTTCATGGTTTGAGTGATAGCTTTGCGGATTGTATAGTCGGAGTAACCATTAGCCTTACGAGCTTGGTGTACGTGCTTGAGCTCACTGCCTATGTGTTCCTGGTCAGATATGCATTGGGCTCTATGGTACAGAGTCTTGATGAGAGAATTCTTCTGTGATGGATGGTGGTGGGAATCCGGTTTCAGATAAGCATCCGTATGGGTAGCTTTCCTGTAGACAGAGTGGCTCATTGAACCATCAGGTCTCTTTTTTATTAGGACATCCAAAAAAGGTAGCTTGCCATCTTTTTCGACTTCCATGGTAAATCTGATGGCTGGGTGTATGGAATTGATGTGGTCGAAGAATTGGTCTAGAGCAAGCCGGCCATGTGGCCAGATGACAAAAGTGTCATCCACGTACCTCTTCCATAAGGTTGGGCGCAGAGTGGCAATCTGGATGGCGTCAGTCTCAAATTTCTCCATGACAATGTTAGCTATAACCGGAGATAGGGGGGAGCCCATTGGGGTGCCCTCAGTTTGTTTGTAGAAAGTTACATTCCAAGTGAAGTATGTTTTGGTTAAACAGTGTCTCACCAGGGGGGGTACCTCAGTGTTTAGTCCTTGATGAACCAAGTCTTCAATGATTGCGATGGTGTCAGGTACAGGAACCTTGGTAAATAAGGAAACTACATAAAAACTGACAAGCAGGTCGTCTGGGGACAGGGAAATACCCTTGATTGTCGATACCAGGTGAGTATAATTTTGTACCGCAGAGGTGGTTTTTCCAGTGAAAGGATTTATCAGTAGGCTCACATGACATTGACTTTTCCAAGACAGAGGTTCTTTGTAAGCCATCTGGCTACCATGAGAGATTCGTTCATGAGGCTATCCACATATACAAGCACAGAGAAGATGGATTATGGCTTAGCAATCATTGGAAGGATTTGATAAACCATTTCAGGTCTTAATTGATTGTTCACGCTTACGGTGGCTTTCAGACAGCATACATTAATTTTTCGTCTCCCCCCTCCTCTTCTCAGAACATAGATGGACTCGTCCTTCTAAATAAACTGCCAAATCGCTGCGCGTGGCGCTGACGTTTTTTATAAATAAATACACCGTTTTAAAAATAAACAAATTAATTGCAGACCATCCACTTCTTTCAAATGTTTCTTGCCGTTGGTTTTTTCACACCTGATGACGACCGTTTGTGTTATGGTCGAAACGTCGTGAGAATTTTTATTGTTTATATATATTTTATTGTTTCCCTTCAACGTGACTTTACCGAAAGAGCTAAGAATATAACGTATTTAACGTTAACTTCCTTAAATAAGTTTTCTTAATACACCTATTTCCGGAAATGAAACAACCCAAACACAGCAACGAATAGCACGCGACAGATCGCTGCACGTGGTGTGTGTCCGCCCAGGCCAGAGCAATCGAACCGAACAAACTATCCAACCGGGATTGAACGTACAGAATATAAACTAGCTGCGTCCTTCATACGTCGTAGATTCAATTAGGCAGGCAATTGAGAATCAACAACACATTGAGATGCAGCATAGTTATATTGACAACTGAAGATGTTAAACTCTTGATATGACGATTTCATGTTGTCTACAATTGAGGATATACATATTTCAAAACTGCAACGTATATTCAATCAAAATTAGCAACCAAAGAGCGTGCCGTACACAGCACCCAAGCGTGTTCGTGGCAAGGCGATGCTGTCTGGCACCACTAAAACAAAGATCACCACGCCGTGTGGCCATGCACACTCTGGGGGTGGCGGGCGATTGCAAGTGGTGTTTGAAAGCACCTATTAAGGCCCGAGCGGCACACTGGTTCTTGGGTGATAACACCGCGCCCGGTCGTCTTTGTCTCCCCCTCTGATGTTTTGACACACACCGCACCAAGTCCCTCGGCGATTTCAGGAAGTCGACGCAAGGTTAAGGAAACACGTGCAACAGTGACGTCCATGGCGGGAAATTGTACAGCTAGAAGACTGTGATATCGTGGCACGAGTCACGCACGCATGCACACGCATATGTCAAACTACTGCTGGATAATGAACTCCCCAGCCCGTGCGGCGTACGAGTAATATTTGGCCCATACCTCACGCTGACAACGCGCAGTACCGCACCACAGACATGCCAACCTTACACACAAAAACGCCCAATAGCACCGTCGTGGAAACTGCTGTTAGCGAACACCTATTAGCGTCTGCACACATCAAGAGGGGTTGGCGATGGTCGTATCCAAGGCACGCTCGGCCACCTTTGTCTCCCCAGCGCAGGCGTTCTCACACACACACACCTGCACCGCGAACCGTGCATTACTTATTAATGGATGAGGGGCTGGCCTTGTTAGTCGAGGCCGGTAATCGAACCTCAGAGATTCCCGAATCGAAGTCTGCGGTGCCGCTCGCCGCGAACTTGGGCGAGAAGACGCCTCTGCCATTGTGACGGACGACACTAACGACGGAGTGGCGGGGGGGGGGCCCAAGGGGTTGGGGGGGGGCCCAAGGGGTTGGGGGGGGGCCCAAGGGGTTGGGGGGGGGAAGGGGTTGGGGGGGGCCCAAGGGGTTGGGGGGGCCCAAGGGGTTGGGGGGGGGCCCAAGGGGTTGGGGGGGGCCCAAGGGGTTGGGGGGGGGCAAGGGGTTGGGGGGGGGGCAAGGGGTTGGGGGGGGGGGGCAAGGGGTTGGGGGGGGGCCCAAGGGGTTCGGGGGGGGGCCCAAGGGGTTCGGGGGGGGGCCCAAGGGGTTGGAGGCGAAAGAAACGCGACCGAGGGTGCCCGTTGCCGAGATGTTGCGATTCAATTAACTCCCGTGTGCATTGACGGCGAGCCATGGCGACGATTCGGAGAGAAGGATTTATCCGGCAGTGGATAGACCATGGCTGACGATCATTAACCATGGCGCTGACCACTGCACCACTGCCCCCTCATAAATGAACGACTATACCACTACGACCACTAACACCACCATCGCCAACCACCACCACCTCCGTTATCATCACCATGACAATCATCAACTACCCATCCACCACGACCCACCAACCATCATCACCGCCATCGACGATCAACCACCGCAGCCTCCCTCACCTCTCCTTCACGTCGTCGGGGAGCGTGAGCGCCATGGCGAGTCGCCGCGGTGCCCGTGGCTGCTGCTGCTTGTGGTGGTGGTGGAGACTGATTGTGGTTAGTTGTTGTTGTAGCGGCGGCTGTCCTCGCGGTGTCCGTGCTGCTGTGGGTAGTGGTGGTGCAGGAGGAGACGCCGCTAAGATGTCCCTCAATGATGACAGCGTTTCCCGCGTAAAAGCGGCCTCGGGCGTAGCCAACTCGTGAGATCGCGGAGGGGGGGGGGGTGGAACCGAGACTGGGGTCACTACGCCTGGGATAGCGGTGATGACGAATATCGCCGTCCCTTCACCCCGTGAGATTCCGCTTACTGTCACGATTCTCGGCCACAATGTCTATATTTTGGTTGTGTTAAAGTGCTGCCACCGCCGCCCCCATCTCTCCTCTCTCTCTCTCCTCTGCGTGGGCACGAGGTTCAACTGCAGCACGTGGGAAAGTCGATCTCAGTGGTAGCTCTGTGAGGTTCGCTTTCGCGGGCCCCCGTCCTCTTGTTGCATGGGGAGGGTTGTTGTTGTTGTGTCGTCTGGTTTCTGCGAGAGTTCCGAATGGGCTTCTGCGTCTCGTGACATTGAGAGCACAATGGGGACGAAAGTTCGGAGGTGGGGGAAATTATATATTAAAAAAATAACATCTATCGCTTTGTAATCTTGGGATTGTTTGCAACCGTTTCCCGTTTTGTTTCCATGTCGTGTGCTTCGAGAGCCTCTATTTTAAATATTAATATCTAATCGCGCATATAATTGACTTCCGTCGTAAGTAACATGCGGTACACATTGCGCAGCATTTTCACCAATTAATGTAATCCAAGCCTAAATGTGAAATTTGGGACGAATCCGAAATTTTGGGTTTTGTTTTGGATTAATCCGAAAACCCGATGCCCCTTCCGTGATTTTCCCGCCCTAAGAGATGTGGTCACGTATCGGAAAACTTCACAATTGTTATAGCTTGGAATATATTGAACTATTTAATGTTATATATTATCCATCTAACAATCCGAAAAACCCGAAATGTGTGTAATCCGAAACGTATCCCTTATATTATGTTAAAATGCATCATCACCCATTGAACATCCATGATATTTTTGTCTGTTAGAGATTTAAACTGTGCAAGTATAATTCGTTACGTGCTTGCTATGGACACGAGGGGGGTGGGGGTGGCCAGCACCACGCCCGGCCGCCTTTGTCTCCCCCCAGTGACGATCTTTTTACACACCGCACCAGGTACTCACTTGAGGCCGAGCCGACCTAGTGGAAGCACAGGGTCGGTTCAGATAATCCTCACCGGTGTCGGTGGCCGTGAGCGGGAATCAAAACTCGGGTGGCCGGGTTCGTAACCTGCACACAGCGTGCTAACCACTGCACCACCGCTCCCCCAACACCCCCATTTCAAAGTGCGCGGGCCCGAGTTGGTAGAGTCCGGTGACCCCCCCCCGCCTCCATCACGCGTCACGTGCCGCTTAAACCAAAACCCCGCGCTTGTTAGTCACCGGGTGTACGCGTGTGTTCTCATTTTAAATTGCAATTTTTTTTTGTTATACAAACGACTATAACCTATTGCGACTGCTATTAAAAGCCGACGCGGTCAACATTGTTTCTGTTTGCGATCGGCACCCGGCTCGCGGCTGCTGCGAGGGTTCGCGTGCGGAGCTTTATCATACACAGGCGGTAAAGGCGCTCGCGTGGGCCTTGTCTGGAGCCTCTGGTTTCTTTTACCGCTTCGGTAGCTTAAACATTAAAACTTACAATTAGAATGAAATGATCAACATTGATCCAGGTTATTTCTGTAGTGGTCAGCTTTAAGTTGTATGTATCACTGTGTAACTCGCCTCAAGAGCTTGTGCAACAGCAGGTTTAGCGCATGTACTACTGATTCGAAGTAATGTTCATATAAACATCATTGCTACAATTACCGTAAATTTGTAACACTATTAGAAGGCATTTAATTAAAATGTGGACTTGCTTTACTGAAAATGTGTTGTTTAGACCTGAAGTGACCTGGAATATCCTAATCTATGAACTGTTAACTTATGCCATTAGTATTATTTTATTGTTTCCCTTCTACGTGACTTAACCGAAAGATCCAAGAATATAGGTATCGAAGTGTCAAGTGTAAAGTTAACGTGGTTATGAATGAAGTAAATGCTACATGATATGTTTTCAAATAACCACTTTCCTAGCTACAGTATAGTATTATTCTTGGAGTTATACGGCTATGAGGTACGGTGTTGTGTTTGAGATAAAGCGTCATACTCTTGAGTTATACTGTTTATATACTGTACTCTTATGCAATATTCGGATTTATAATAGGCATTTATAAAGCACTTCATAGTACTATATATTTAAAGTATCTGTAATAATTTTAAAGTACTTGCATGAATGTGAGGTATCCCAATGCCGCCACATTTAGACGCTTTATAAATACACATTGTGCTATTGTAAGGAATTACACTGAAGACGAGGTACTGGTACGATCTTATTCTGGCAATTGGAATAATTTGGATAATTGTTTTTTTACCCTTTTATCTGGCAACAAAACTGACACCTTTTTTTACAAGGAGTCATGTTTACATTGACCACAATACCTGCGGTCGGAACGCAAACAAATGAGGTTTCCAATGGTGGAATTTTCTTTCGTGTGGATGGTGTTGCTAAAATAACGTCTATGTTTTCTATGAACGCGCATGTTTTACAGAGTAATGTCACAAAGCTCTCAAACTTCCCTTTTGGAAGAGGTCTCGCAATGGAATGCTGATACCTGTCAAGAACAAATGGAGACTGTTCTACCCAAGCTTCTGATATCCTATACACAAATTAAGAATCTTGATTTGAAGCTTTAGTGACTGCAGGAATCCATACAAAGAGTACAAATGAAGAAGTCACAAATAACTTACAGTATACATTTTTGTAATATATAAATAACAGTACAGTATTGCAGAATTTTGGGAAAACAGTACTGTATTTGATATTGGAGGCAACATTGTCAACGGGTGGCAGTTATACTGTACTTATCCAATGTCTACACTGTACAACTTCAACCCAAACTGACCAGCATGGTGAAGTATGGTCTAACATCCCTCATCCAGCAGTGGATTTACATAATGCTGTGCATGTACTGTCAAGTCTAGTGTTTATAGACTTTGAAAAGGCATTCTAGATTAGAAGCTTTCGTGACTGCAAGGATTCATACTCTTTGGGTATTTTCGGTAAAGTCACGTAGGTAAAAAAATAAATAAAATAAATGAAAACAACTCAATTAAATCACGACGTTTCGGGCGCAACACAAGCGTCCGTCATCAGGTGGGGACAAACACAGCGAAGACAGTTGCTGAGACATATCTAAGCAACTGTCTTCGCTGTGTTGTCTTTGCTGTGTTGCAACACAGATATGTCTCAGCAACACAGCGAAGACAACACAGCGAAGACAGTGGCTGAGATGTCTCAGCAACACAGCGAAGACAGTTGCTGAGATATGTCTCAGCAACTGTCTTCGCTGTGTGTGTTCCACCTGATGACGGACGCTTGTGTTGTGCCCGAAACGTCGTGATTTAATTTAGTTGTTTTCATTTATTTTTTTACCTACGTGACTTTACCGAAAAAAAAAACAAAGTTTGAAAAGACAGTTGATTCAGTAAATACTGACTAACGTTTCATAATTGAGAGGACTAGAATTTGAATGACATTTGTTAATGCCATGTGGGATGCTTGTAATTTAAGACTTAATTTGATATACTCTCGAAATATTTGGTTTTAAAAATAAAACACTCAAAACTTATATTTATTCAATTCAGCAGCAGCAGCTTCATGATTAGAACATTTGGTCAAATAATTGACGTAAAAGTTATACACCCATTGACAGCAGTTGTATGTAATTATGTTGAACTTCTTTCGCACAGTACGTAGCCAACCGTGCTAATGGAGGGGTGATGCTTGGAATTTTGTCATTTGAACATTAAATATTTTCTCGAATAAAAGGTTCCCTTGACTAAGCTTACTGTCTATATTCTGAAGAGAACAGTTTCATGAAGATAAGTAAGTATATCTCTACATTCAAGTTATGTACTATTGTGTTCTGTGGCTGATATATTTGCAAAGTAAAAATTTGTAAAAAAATTGTATGGCTCCAATTAGACACCATACTTTGTATGGCTCATTGGAATATACACTTGCAAATTGCAGCCGAATATACTTCTTTATGTGGGGCAGTTTGATAAATGCATTGTGTTTATTGCTGAAGCCGTGAAAAGCTTTTGGTTTGGCTTAATGTCTATTAGGATACCACTTTTATGGGACCATTTTTTGTATTTTTGTTTACAGAGGTGCTAAAGGTGTTGACAAACCATTTCCTGCCACACATTCCACTCAGTGATGTGGAACCTAAACTGTTCTCCAAAGTTCTTCCTGGGGTATGGCACATCTACAAACACTGTACAAAGTTTGACGTTTTTATTTTTCCATCTCGAGGGCAAAACTATTCCACTTTCTAAAATATGTAAATTTGTAAATCGTTGAGGGCTCGGTTTCATTTGGGCACTCAAATCAAATTGACAATCGTGTCTTTACACTGGATAAATCTATTTACATTTCTCGTGATCATTTTCAATGGAAATATGCATCAGGAAAGGCTCAAATTATGGTGCATAATCATGGATGTCTGTTCCAATGAGGTTAACGTTCCACCTTGAAGCAGTAACATTTCCGAGAAAAATATCAAATTAGTATTGTGTTTCGATTTAAAGCTTTCGTGACTGCAATGATTCATCTTCTTTGGTTCTTTCGATAAAGTCACGTAGAATGATAATAAAATAATAAATTGATAAAATTAAATAACACAATAATATCAGGTGATGAAGGCCACTTGTGTTGTGGCCGAAACGTCGTGAGAATATTATTGTGTTATTTTATTTTATCAATTTATTATTTTATTATCATTCTACGTGACTTTACCGAAAGAACCAAAGAAGATAGTATTGTGTTTACTGCATGACTTGTGATATCACTGTTGTGTTTCAGGTAAGGGAAATCGTCGATGATTTTATTGAGGAATTAACATCTCAAGGTGCAGAGCTGTCCAGCCAAAACATTGAACTTAAAACACTGCTTCGAAACATTTTACAGGTCTGTAATCTACTACAACTGTTTTACAAGATTTTTAATATGGTAGCATATTTCCTTGCAGTATTTACGTTCTTACAAGTACACAATTCAAAACATGTATTCTGACCAAATAAATTTACTCAATATTTATAAATACCTAATATAGAACAATATCGATTTTTTGTAAAGATAACACGTGTTATTTCCACTTTATTTGTAAGTTCATGAATTGCATTATTTCACCCTTTCAAAAGAAGTACAGTATCTCAGTAGCTCTCATCTCCATATATATAAAAGGCAAAGTTGTGATTACGTGTGTCTGTTCAAAATGTTTAGCCTACTTCCCGACATGCAACAAACTGGAGATTTGTCATGCGGGTACTTTCCAGACTGTACACCATGCAAAAAATATAAAAATACACTTTTGTGGTTTTTTTGGGGGGGGGAGCTCAGTAATGCATATATTTTTTGCACGGCAAGTGAGCTGTGACGTCAAATCTGTCATGTGACCCGCGCATGTGGAAGCGTAACGCATTGTAGTGTAGTGGTTAGCGTGCTGTGTATGTGTCTGTGTGTGTAATCTGTGTGTGTGTGGAAGCGTAACGCATTGTAGTGTAGTGGTTAGCGCGCTGCGCTAAGAACCCGGCGACCCGAGTTCGATTCCCGCTCACGGCCACCACCGGTGACGATTATTTGAACCGGTCCTGGGCCTCCCCTATGTCGACTCAGCCTCAAACGAGTAACTGGTGTGGTGTGAGAACATCGCCACTGGGGGGGCAAAGGCGGCCGGGCGTGGTGTTGGCCACCCACCCCCTCGTGTGCCGTGCCGGCCTTCATAGGTGCTCGCTAACAGCACTTGCCCCAAACAGTCTAAAAGGCTACACGGGGGATCTTTGTCTTTATCCTGTGTGTATGGGGGGGTGGCAGCGACTGCGTAGCGATTCGCGCGCTGCGCTACGAACCCGGCGACCCGAGTTCGATTCCCGTTCACGGCCACCACCAGTGATGATTATTTGAACCGGTCCTGGGCCTCCCTAGGTCGACACAGCCTCAAGCAATTAACTGGTGTGGTGTGTGAACTTCGCCACTGGGGAGACAAAGGCGGCCGGGCGTGGTGAATCCAAGTCCCGGGCGAAGCCGGGTTGTAAAGCTAGTTATGAATAAAGCAATTACGTCAAAGGTCAACTATCAGTGTAATTTAATATATTATGCTACAATTTACCACATCCTATGGTATATTATTTCTGTTGTAAGTGAACATTACTCTGGTGGAATATGTATCTTGTGCTTTCCAGGCTTTGGTGTCCATAGTTGAATGTCTTGGGGCATGCATCCGACAAGTTATTTCTGGAGACAATGCATTGTATCTGGAAGCCATGCATTCCCTTCCATTCTCAGTTCTTCACATCCTCAAAAGCACCTTTCAGCACTGCAAGGTAACATACCACATGAGCACATACCACCCAAGCACATACCACCCACCATGGCCTTATGGTTCATAGAGGCAACTTTTTTTTATTGAGTAATAATATTTTACAACAACTGATACATCTTAATATGAGAATAGGTTTTCCCCCTTTTTTCTGGAAACACAACGGCTGTTAATATGTCAAAACACCAAACTGAAACCTTTTACAAAGAATCATGGTGTGGACCAATCATTTTCAAGGACAATGCATATATTATCAGTGTGTTTTTTGTTTGCATTCTGACCACAAGTAATTGTGGTTAATGCAGACATGATTCCTTGTAAAAAGGTTTCAGTTTTGTTGCCAGAAAAAAGGGGAAAAACCTATTATTATATTCTTGTTCAAAGTAGTTTTTAAATTTTTCTTGCATATGCAGCAATTCTGTGATTACCAGTGTAGGGTCACATGGTCATGCCAACATGAATACAAACGTTACACATTGCAGATTTTATTTTGGTTTGTGATGGCATGGAGAAATTTGAAAAAGAAAACTACAATGTATTTTTAAGATAAATGATTAACACATCTTGTTTATTACACTCCAACTGCTTATCACATTTATTTCATAGGCAAAGCATTTGCCTGCCAAATTTGCATATGCTCCTTGGGGCAGGCATCCAGACAAGAGGCGAGTTGGTGGTCAAGCCTTGGGCTTTCTGAGCCTATATACAGGCTGTAATTGACTATATTGTTTCAGTAATGTATGACAGCATTGCATTAAACAAAAGCAACAAAGTTCATATTTAACGTGGGGTGTTACATAGGTCGCTCTGATTACACACAACAGTGCTTGTCACAAATGAGCCACAATACCTTGCTGATCTCGTCAAGAAGCATACACCATCATTCGAACTCCGGCCATCCTCGCAGCACATTTTGGCTGGCCATCGAGTAAAGATGGTCACTGTATCGTGTGCTTTCAGATGTGCTTCTGCAGCCTTCTGGAACACTCTTCCGATATTAGGAAGCCACTGGAGCTTTGAATTTTCAAATCTAATTTAAAAACTAATTTTTTTAGAACTGCTTTTTGTGTTTAGTGTGTTGTCCTACCTCCGCACCTCTGATTAGTATGGCTGGCTACATGCGGTGTGAAATAACCTGCACTGGTTAAGCTTTGAGGCGGTTTGGCCCAATGCCTCTTCATGGCTCACGTGTGACTCTCGTTTATGCTTTGCAGAACAGCGAGGCGGTGTATGGCTGCAAGCTGCAGCGTGTAGCGGACCTGCTGCAGGCCGTATTCAAGGAGACGTACTCCCTGCAGAAGCTCTTCCTGGAGATGATTGATAGAGTGGTGATTAATCCGGAATCTTCCCAACAAGATGTCACAGACTTGATCGCAGGTGCTGACCATGATGTGAGGGGTCACAGAGTAAATGTTCCCTCAAGAGTGTACATCGTTAAAATTTTCCAGTGCAAGTTCCGATTATGATATCTGTGCCACACCAATTTAACACAAACTCCGATACACAGCCATTCTTCATTTATCTGTATTAACATATTAATAAAGGTGTCCCTCAGAAGAGACATCCTATTTTCCATTTTAAAACACGGGGGTTAAGTGACAGAAAATTGAACAATATTTTCACTTATGCATGCTTTACTTCACCTTAAAGGAATAATTTGTGAAGATGGAAACAAATATGATATTGTTCTCGCATCACTCACATCACCTTGGATAAGAAAATATGATTGTAATGCACCTGCTTTATTTAATTCACTGTCGTTGATATATTATGTTAATTTTAACTTTGTTGGTTGTTGCACAGAGGGCCAATGACTAAAATGTCAAATAGCCAGCAGCAAAGAGTAATATAAAAGTTGTAATGGATTACAGTTAATACACTCCTGAATTGAGAGGTTATGATAACTTTGGAAAAGAGATAATGGAAGGAAATGATAAAGTGGGCTGTGTGAGGGAAGAAACATAAAGAGAAGTGTTATGACCTGCAGTGTGTGTGGTTGAACACTGGATGAGATGAAATTGCCGGGGTCTTGTAGATCGATTCCTCAACATCTGGAGGAGGAAGCAGTGAGTGGAGCTCATGGGTATGGGTAGCTAATGGCAAAGGAGTGGATCGTATTATGAGTGGAAGAATACAAGTTCTTAATAAAGAAAATAAATGATGATGTGTAAAACATAATGGCAGAGTTGGCAGTGAAGGTATCAGACTGGCTACCAATAAAACTGCATATATCGACCTATTTAGAAATTCAAGATTGCAGATTTTACTTGATTTCACATTTATGGTAGTTTGGCAATTCAGGGCGGGATGCCAGACTTAATGAAATGCTTGAGTAGAAATGTGTTTTAAACTGACATAAAATTTGTATAGTAAATATAAGTAATGTTATTCTTATAAATTATAGGTTTTTGAATGAGTGTTTCATGTGATATTTATACAATAGTTAACTATATCTATGTCAATAAACATTGATGTTTGTGTGTGCATGCGTGCTTTTCTAGTGATTCATGGCGTGTTAGAAATATGTACTGTTATTGCCAACATGGACCACGCACTTCAAGCCAACACGTGGAAATTTGTGGTTAAGTATGTAAAAAAAAATCCATGCAATATGTTCAATTTAATGCTACATACAGTAAGCAAATTGTACACACATACAATCGTAAAAGTAGCAGAGTATAGAAGAAAAATCCTAATTCAATGAATTGTGCTCCAGTTTGCCTGTAAGCTCTTTTGTGCATTTTCAGGCAGAGTATGAAGCATAGGGTGTACATAGAAGCTCAACTTAATCACCGGGACATTGTCAAGGGCCTATGTGACGATTTGGTGTTCAACTTCAACGCTTGTCTACAACGGTCCGAACAAATACAGCAATCGACAAACCAGGTGGTTTATTTGACCCTTCCATACAACAGTCGATGGTGCTTTTGAAGGCCTTCAGAAGTTTAGTGTAATTGTGCTGTCCTTGTAAGTCTAAATGCTGTACATTATACGCTTGTTAATATATAATTAAAATACTTTGTGAATATTTGTTTTACTTGATGAATACGTTGGCACAACGATGGATGCATAGCATGTTGCAGATTTGTTAATTGGCAGTCGTTTGTTACAGTTGCACTGCGTTATTAATTTTGCCTACATGAAATGGTACTTGTGGCTGTTTTCCTCTAGCAAACCACCATGACCGAACAGAGAATTTTTACCAGGACTGTCAAGTTGTGTCGATTCTTTGCCAATACGCTCATTCATTTCATCAAGGTGCGTCTTTGCAAGACATACTCGCCATTTAATGTACTGTTTTGACACAATGTAAATGTCCTCCAGATTTTAAAAACTGATAATCCTTTATTCATGAATGAAGGAAACTTAACCTTTTAAGCATGTATCACACGGTCATACTTTTTTCGACTTATGCATACCAAAAAGGTCCGAGGTAGCGTGCAATTTAATATGAGAATTTTGGAAACCGTAGAATAGGTCTATGCAATCCTGTAAATGTCTGGGTGCTGCAGAATTTAACTATGTTGTCAAAGTTGTGAATATGTTGAACACTGCCATACTTGCAATTATACACTTTCGTGAATAGAGAAATACTTTATGTATATTTGATAACAATAACCACTGGACAAGGAAGTAAGCAGATAAATAAAGTGAACATCTATATCTTTTTTTAGGAGTTTAAAGAATATCTGGGAACCTGTTGCAAAGATCTCTATGACCTCTATCTTCAACTGCATAGGTATCTGCATTCAATACACCTTTTGCCTGACTTGTTATGAAGTACACAACTTTTGGTTGTATTCGGTATTACCTTAAATGAGCATTCGAATGTAAAGTATCAAGTAAATACATTATATGCGGTCTTAGGAAAACTTTCAAATTAACGCCTTGAAAATGGGATAAATAAATTAGTAATAATTTGTTTTTATACGTATTACATTAGTGTAGGGACTATAGATTAGGCACCAGGGAACTCAATCATGTTACATTTCACGGCTTCTGCTTATTATCTCGACATTGTCCTTTGGGGGTTCGTGTAATTACTTTCAGTAGTGAACTTTAACGAGCATTGGTGTGAGAAGTCAATTTACATTCCATCTACCATATTATAGCGCTGTATTGCAGATGTGCTCCACAAACTCCACACGCGTGTTATCTAAAACAGAAACCAATTATATACTTAGCTCTTTCGGTAAAGTCACGTTGAAGGGAAACAAAATAATAAAAAATATATAAAACAATAAAAAATTCTCACGACGTTTCGACCATAACACAAACGGTCGTCATCAGGTGTGTCGAAACCAATTAGTGTAGCTACATTGCCATATTTCCAAGTGTTCAAAGTATGTGTTGAAATGAAGCTTAGACATTATATCATCTACTTTGCGTATGAAGCAACATTTCAGTGTTTTGTTGCTTTTGGAAGTTCTGCTAAGCAGGACACACATTTGTCCATGTGCTTGCGGCCTAATGGTGCGTGCTATTGTGTGCAGCAAGATGCCTCCGAGTGTGACAGCCCCATCCATGGCCGACGCTCACATGCAAGAGCTGAGAGGCAGTGTGCTGGTGTGCGCTCACCCATTGCTGTCTGAGCTCATTGGCTGCTTGCGCTTTGCTGAAGTTGTGCTCTCCGAGACACGAGGTGAAACTGAGGGTGTTCTGCCTGACGAGCGTGTGTGCATATTGTTCGGGAGTTTAAATATAATTTGCCTGCTTTTGAGTGCAACATTTTATCTCAAAGGATTTTGCGTTTCATAAATATAAACTTTGCCATCCAATATTGGTGCAGATGTTGTGTCATTGTCAGTTTACATTCTACATTGCACCTGGTGAATTTTATGCTTCATCATAATCAACCATGATTTGTCCTGCTGGATGAAGGCTTCTCCAAGCAGTAAACATATATCATGGTCAACACAATGCAACAATCCGTATAGTTTATTCCATTCATGTATAATATTTAAACAAATATAAGTATCTCACAGGAATACATTTTAACTATAAATTTTATTGTACTCTAGGAAGACGTTTTGTAGCTGTGGTTAGTATGAACTTATACGTATATTTAACATGCCGCATGCATTTCTTGTTATACAGTGTGATATGGAATTTTTTAAAGAAACACTTTTTTTAAAGATATCACTTCAACCACAAACATGAAACCTACATCTAACATTCTTCAATGGACCCGAAAAAAATAACTTTAGATCCGAGAAAACGTTTGATCATGAAACACTTTTCCTGCCATAAAACAGCTTATTCTTCATGCTGTGTTTTCTCTAACTCTGCTTCTATTTCTCATCCTCACTACCTTCTCTAATGTTGTCAATTGCTCTCTTCTCTCATGCTGTGTCTGCTTGCCTGCATTCGTCTCCTGTGCTGTGTACATATCTCAATGCACGCTTCTCCATATTTTGCCTTTCTGTGCACACACCTCGCCTCATCTCAAGCCTCTCGTTCCATACATCTGCTCTCTTGTTTCTGTCTCTGCCTCTTTCGCTCCATGTATCTCCTTCATCTCACATTGCACTCTCATCTCCCGGCTCATGGTACATTAATCTCCCTCTCCACACATCTCCCGTGTCGAACTTTTTTGTGTTTAGTTTGTTTTTCCCCCGCTCCTCCGATTACCACGGTTGGCTATGTACAATGCAAAAGAAGTTGTACGTACATACATACTCTACGCAACCCAAATCGCTGCGCTGTGTGTGCTCTGGCTTTCTACACGCGACTTAGCGCTCAATAATTGCACGTCACTATGCGTACCACTTCGACGCGGTCGCTTTTTCATGCCACTTGCGAGGGTCAGGCCACGTAGATTGTGAGATGCGTGGAGTGAATTGTGGGAGGTGTGTGGAGTGAGATACTGAAAATGTATGGAGTGAGAGGTTGGAGGCTTATTTGCAACATGCAGGTGAAATGACAAAATACTAGGATTCATCTTGAAAAATGTATGCTTGTGATATGTTTTATGGGTATTGCTCATTATGTAATGTTGTGTTTTAATGTACTGCAGCAGATATCAGTCAAGAGTGCTATCTGCCACATTGTTTATTGCTCATGGGGGTGATGGACATGCTGCCCAGCCAGACTGAAGATGTCCTGGAGATTTGGTGCAGTGGCAGTGAGGATACAGAGAAACCACCCAGGTGACAATACAATGAGATTTTTACAGAAAGTGCCAAAAACAGAATACATATTTGTTTTACCTTAGGATGAATTATTGCAAAACTTAAATAAAACCACGACACAAATAACTGTTTTATACGTTCGCAAGAGAGTTTTCATAGACACTTGTAATCCAAGCGTGTTTTTTTTGGGTCGGGGTGCATGTTGAGCATATCTTCTGTCAATATTTCACTACGCACTACTACGGGCATCTTCAGGAGTTGAATTACTCAACAACAGTTACTCAACTTCTGAAGATGCCCATAGCACTGTGTGGCAAAAGATTGAGAGAATAAAATTCCCAACATGCAGCCCAATCTGGAACACTGCACTTGAGTGTATACTTTGTTGTATGAAGAATAACAATTAGATGTAATCTCCATATTTTCCCAAAACAATGCAAAAACAAATCTTACATCAACACTTAAGAGTTAGAAGATGCTGTTTTAGTGCGGTGTATCAGCAGTTTCACACATTCTGTAATATCGCAAGAACATACTGTTGTTATTCTTGTGTAAATACAATTGCAGCAGACACAATATATCTCTTTGGGTCCCCTCACTCAGCCAGGGAGGTGTGAATTGAGAGTGCGCCTTTAATCTCCGCAGGCACGGTCTATTCAAAGCTGTCTTTACGGCTTTGGGAGCGTGTCACGTGGAGCTCGCCCTCCCCGTGCTTCTGCCAGGCGTGATGAGGAACGGGAATCCTCTGGCTTACATCAGCCTCTACGAATACGTCTGCACTCACCTCTGCGCTTTCATCACCTCGCTGCCTGCAAAGCATTTTGGAAAACTGGTGCGTGAGAGCTGCTTTCTTGTGCATGAACTCGGCTCTGAAATTATGTGTGAGCACTTGGTGTGTTTTATGTGAGCTCCCCTCTGTGGTGTTATCTCTCTCGAATGTGGTTGTGTATGAGTTGTGTTATGCATGAGCTCTGCCACACATGCACAAGTTCTGTAGCGTGATATGAAACATAAAATAATATTACTTATGTGGTATGAGGGATGCTGTCATGATGTAATGGTCACTTCACTGGACTTAAAATCCAGAGGTCTCCGGTTTGAACCTCTGGCAAGGCAGTTGAAACAATGGGAAAATGTATTAAATCACCTCCGCCTCTTGCCACCCAGTGGCATAAATGGATACACCACAGTCAATCGGCAAGGCTCTTAAGATGTCTGGCTTGCGTGGAAGGTAGGCTAAATGCCCTCTTGAGCTGCCTTGGGTGGAGGCCCTTCCATGTGAACAAGCATTTGCAGGGCTGTACCTTTAGATTTTGAAAATGTGCACTAGCATTTTGTGGTTATTTGTTATATATTGGTTTCTTTCGGAAATTGTGACTCGTAAATATGGGCTTTAGTGGATTACATACAGATTGGAGAACAATGTATTTTGCTCGTCTATCATTTCATCACTTATCATCTGTACAAAAGTGATTAATCAGTAAAAAAAAACTTTTTTAACTTTTTATAGTGAAAATGTATCCAAGTTGTTATAACATGAGTGAGATATAGAGCTAAGTTTTAAGAAATATTTTTTGAGAATTATAGCCGTATGGACTGCCTGTGGTATAATTTAATTCAGTGTCTCATCTAGTAAAGTGCTTGTGTGGTAATGCGGTGTGCTCGTGGTTTAGGAATGCTGCCTTCTTGAGGCCGTGCTGGGAACTGACGTGATGTCTGCTCTGCTCGCTGTTGACAGCTGGTGCTTTCTTGCTCGGTGAGTTTCCTATTTTTATGTGCCGTTTACAGCACGTTTTTTTTTCTCCATTAACCTCTCATGTGTATAAACTGTCTACGAAGATCATAGAAACCCGAATAATGAACAATTTAGAGGCTAACCGCCGACGTGAACATGGACCACATGAACGACAGAATACAGTTGCTTTTAGACTCTTACCACATCACCAAGAATGTGCCTAAATTTGTCAGATTGTAAGCTAAGTGGGTTCCGACAGTGCTTGGTTTGGGTGACCATCGTGCGCAAAGGACAGGTGTAATCGGTGCCGTGGGCAGAAGAGGACAGTGCGTCGAAATCTATTGTTCAACATCCCCCCCCCCCCCCACCTTTCTCTCCAGCATGGTACAGTATGGTCACATATCCCTGACGGCCCACAAGGCATGGGGAGGCCCTCATAGCAGTTGATTGACAAAAATGGGCTGTGCATGAACTTTTACATCTAGATTATTTTTAAACAATGAAAAGGCATTTCTTCTATATATATAAAAGGGAAATTTGTGTTCAAGATGTTTAGCATACTTCCCGACATGCAACAAACTTAAAATTTGCCATGTGGGTACTTTCCAGACTGTACACCATGCAAAAATAAAAAAAAATAGACTGGGGTGGGGAAGGCGCAAAAATGCATACATTTTGCACGGCAAGTGAGCTGTGACGTCACAGCTGTCATGTGACCCGTATGCGGAAGCATAACGGAGTGTGTCTGCTGATGTCACCCCCCCCCCCCAACCCTCCGCGGGTAAAGTGCCATACAAATGTGTTGCAGGTCTAAGGCGTTCTTCGCGCAGCATTTCTTCATTATTTCAGTCGTTTACTGCCGTACGCACCCTGAAAGTTGTGTGGTGTGTCTGCAGCAAGCGCGTGTATGTGTACCTACGGACGCGCGCGCGTATGTGTGTGTGGGGGGAGCGGTAGTGTAGTGGTTAGCGCGCCGCGCTACGAACCCGTTCGATTCCCGCTCACGGCCACCGCCGGTGACGATTATTTGAACCGGTCCTGGGCCTCCCCTAGTTCGGCTCAGCCTAAAACGAGTAACTGGTGTAGTGTGTGAACATTGCCACTGGGGAGACAAAGGCGGCCGGGCGAGGTGAATCCAAGTCCCTGACGAAGCAGGGTAGTAAAGCTAGTTTTTTACAAACTGATGCAATCGTCCAAGCTTTCTCAAACCATGATCTTAATAAAATAAAAAATACGCGTGGAAATTATATACATTTATTAAAATGACAGATCTACACTAAGATTGTATGAAGAAAGCAGTTAAATAGAAAGAGGCATTGGACAGGGAGATATGTTCACCAAGGTTATTCACAATGACGTAAGATGCTTGCCAAAAATGGGATTGGGGAATTAAATACATAAACATACATTGAGAGACTAGTAAACACCTATGTATTGCTGATAAACATAGTAATTATAACAACTCATTGCAAATTAAGTGCAGGGTATAATTGAAGTACTTAACAAAGAAGGCTGAAAAGGCCAGGTTCGCTAAATAAAAGAATATATTTGAGGCATTGTTGGAATTGTTTTTGTATACTATTCCGAAGAAAACTATTGACAGAAAAAAATTATTCAATAAAGTGGCAAATGAGAGCAGGGTAGGGCACTTTTGACAAGCTGAATTTATTCACCGAAAGTCAAATATCAATCTTCTGAAATATTTTAACAAGTGCATAATACTTGCCATTAAATGAACCAGACATGGACAGAAAGAAAAGCACATGGATCAGAGCACAAAGGCAAATTAGAGACATTAATTGTAAAGAAAAGTTATGTTGGCTGTTGCACGGGAGTGGTAGTGAATTAAGTAAACATCCAAGAGGATGGCATTCGCAGATGTGGAGTGATATATTCCTCATGTGCTGGAGAAAGATTGTTTTTTGCATCACAGGAGCATAAGGGATGGCGTTGGTGTGGTAAATCAAGCCTGATGATATAATATGTTGCTTTATTGTTATTAATAGGATACTAGAATCAGAATATTTATTGATACTAGGGGAATTCGACCAATATTTATTAAAGGTGTGTTTCTATGGTTTACAGTTGGTAAATATTGGCAGTGCTTATCAATAAAGCCTGGAATGTTTACGAATAACAAAAGAACAGAGTAGTGCAAATTGTATTGTCCACTGGTGTGTACATTGTGTGTTGTTAAATTCATATTAACCTACCAATGTGTTAATGGTTTTCAGGTATGGATCTGCAGAACTCTGTGCACATCATGTGAACATCCTGACTGGTTTGGTACGCTATATTCAACAATTCTCATATTCATTTATTTTTTAAATCGACAATTATTTTAGAATGTTTATGTTGTCAAGCAGAACTAATTAAGGCGTTTGAAATAACACTTATTGCATGTTTACTTTAGGATTTAGCCTTGCGTTATTATATATTGTTTGCCAAGCCCTTTAATTTGAAATGTGTCATCTGTCATATGTTGTGTTGAGGGCAATGTAATTGACTAATATAATACAATTGAATGAAATTGGCATTTGTTTGGCCACTTTGCTCGCGATATTTACATATTTCCAGGTTGAACGCTGCCCAGAACAGACCTGGAGAGGGTCCTGCCTTTTCTTGCTGCTCCGTCGACTGCTGTTCTTCATGGCTCCCGATCACCAGGTTTTAAGAACATCTATACATAAAGCCAGCAATGCAATAGGCATAACAGAGATTATTATATTAAAGTCTAAAGGTCACCACTGCCAGTGCCATTGATTCTACTACACCTCACCATTTCTTCATTCTGTTAAATCTTGTATCAAAGTTTATACATGACCTCCAAGGTCTGTTTAAAGTGCTACTACCATTAAGCTTTAGGTCTTCCCCTTCTGTCACCTACCTCTCGGTGCCACTCCAATGCCTGTCTCAGTAAATTGCCCTTCTCCATCCTGCACGTGTCCTACTCTCCACATCCTCCTCTTTCTGGTACATCTGCAACACATTTCTGAATTGGAATATTGCTATTGTTATCTTTTTGACTTTGCATATCCATTACTGATGACTTATATGTAAAACAATTTAATAAAAAGAAGGTAACTATCAAAACGCACCTCCAATTAGCACGGTTGGCTGCGTATGGTGCGAAAGAAGTTCAGCATACATACATACATAGAAAACAATGGGCAGGAAAAGACCTTGTAACAAACGGCATGTGTGGCGCTTACTGCCCCCAGGCCGAATTCCTCGTGAGGCTGCCTCCAGGCGAGCCGGCGAGCCTGCCCGTGTGGCAGCACCTGAGCGTGCGAGCGCTGGCTTCAGCCCTGCAGGAGAGCGCCACCTCCGAGCTGCTCACGGCCTCCACCCAACAGTGCTGGAACTCCGTCTCCTCCCCGCAGCAAAGATCAGACCTCGTAAGTTCCACGATAGCAGTGGCATGAAAGGAGTGCATTGTATCCCCATTTTTTGTTTGTTACCCACAACTGTACGCTATGTATGTCGGTGCAAACGATTCTTTGTTTTGGACAACACGCTTTTGGTGACGCATCTTGACAAAGGTAAAATGCGAACGTTTAAATTTGGCAGCTAAAATGTTAATTATACATTTTTTTCTCTACTTTTGCCAATGATATCCAAGGCTAAAGGCATTTGGCTTTCAAGACCAGCCTTGTTGCTTAAATGATTTGATATATAATTCTATTGCATATATGCACACACATTAACAGCACAATCTACTCTATTGTGTTGTGGATAGTTTACAACCAATTGAGAATCCACATTGTTTAGCATTCCCGATATTAATGCTATGTTTTTCACGTGTCTTGTTAATGCACGTATGTTGCTTTTCATTATTAATTCAGTTTTTGAAATACATGCCTGATCTGGTTAGCCTCTTTCATCATATTGATCCAGGTCTGTCTTCCATAATTTCCCAAGATACACATACTTAGATGTGTTTTCCAGCTATGTTTCTGTGGCAGATAATCGGTGTGTATCGTCTGCTCTGATGTGGATCAGAAATATGTAAATTGACAAAAACATGTAAAAAAGTAGAAAAACATGCAAAGAAGTAAGGAGAGCTGCATGCATTAGAATTGCATTGAGAGATAGATAGAGGAATATGACATCATTAACTTCAGCAGTGTAAAATGGCCTGGACAGAAGACATCGCTTGAAGTGATGTTCGGTTGTGGAGTCTTAACAACAGTGCCTAAGAAACATGTCTACTGCAGACATGGAGCAAAATAATCAGCTCGTGTGCAATGCTAGACAGCGTCGCTTTCGCTAGAATGTGAGAGATGGCTTGGGGAGGCCTTCACCTATCAGTGGATAGCTCTGGGCTGATGATGGCAATGATTGTAGTGCTTCCTTTAAAGCACTGCTTCCAGTTCACACTTGCTGTTTATCTGTAGAATACTGCCCTCTCCTGCCTGCTACACCTATGCCAAGATGCTGACCTGAGCCCAGAGGACCTGGAAAAGTCATCGTTGCTTCCTCTAGTTTCTCAACTCTGGGAGATCACCGTGGCCACACAGGTATTTTTTATTATGGGGTTTGATTGTACTGTCCTGCATTTTTTATTTGTGTCAGGCATATTCACTCAACCATTGTTTCAAACGTTGCTTTTTTGACTAAAATAATCAGAAGCGACATTGCAAAAACATTGTAAAGAATGCTTTTGACTTAATACCATAATTTACTGATGAGACCCAGATGGTTGAAACCAGTCAAAAGTTTGCTTGTTTAAACAAGTGCTGCTTGATCATATTGATATCAGTAATGGAAATAATTTGTTTTGGATAGAGTGCCCTATGCGCCGAGGCATGTAAGATCACTTAACATCTTATCTCATAAAGCCGATAGGTTTTGTAAAAAATATGTTTTTGGGTGTGAGGTTATTTCTTGGTACATTGAACCCATATGTTACTTTTCAGTGCGAAGTCAAGTTGCCTGTTTTAAGAACGAATTTGTGTGCATACAGGTAGTAGCTGTGCACTCAGTTGGACAGCGAGCCTGCCTTCTGCTAGCCTTGTGTGCTGTGCTTATACAGAGTCTGGAAGACAACATCATCATACAGGTATTTATTGGTGTGGGGGTCATTACTCATTCACGTATTATTCACATAGTGCAAGTGTGTGTTTAAAATTATTTGAAGCAATGTTGTGCATTTAACTCTTACGACCAGGATCAAGAATATGAGTTGTGTGCATATCCCAATCACTCCCTGCTGTTACAAACCCAAACAATAAAGCAGGTGCTAGACATATATTTGTATATTTATGAAGACATTTAATTATTTAAATACCACTTCTAAAACATACATTTGTCCATTTTATATGAAGACAGAAACATGTTGTATTCTGAAAATAACATAAACTGTAAGTGATTTGTTAAATATATCTAAATATATGTTACATTCATTGCAGATTGTGAATTTCTTGGAGTTGTTAATGAGCATGAAGCCAGCTGTTTGCTTGAAACTTGCAGCGCTGGATTTCCTGGGTACCCTGGGAAATAAGGTTATTCCTCCAGAACACCAGGTAAATCATTGTCTATTCATGTGGATATGTTTATTCTATAACTCATAGATTTCAACATTGTGGGCTCAGGCTGAACTCAAATGATTTTGACATGTTTTTTTCTTCCAGTTTATCATCACCAAACCTTACAGGTGCTGCGTGTACCATGGATACATTAATATTCATACAATCCTTAAAATTAATAATAAGCATGTCATACTTGTGCTACTAATTTACAGAAATTATGTCAGGATAGTAGAGTTGTTCTTGTATTATATTAAGGTTATAATATAAATGTCATATATACTTAAAATAGTCTCCCCAATGAATGTAGCTAAAGCATATTGTAAGCACCATCTACGCTGCCATAATTTATTTATTGGATGGTAGAGCCCTGCTTAGCCTCGTGGATTATGGAGTGTTGCGATTGTATTCCTTCGCAGTCTAAGGTTCTTAACAAGCTACCGGCCCTGTTCTCCTCTATGCTGGCTGACAGCCACTGGATGGTACATCACCGAGCCCTGCAAGCTTTCACTCAGTTTGCAGAGGTGAGCATTCAGCATTGGCTTTGTCAGGAAGCTACTGTCTAAAGTCTAAACCCAGCACCCTTCGTGCAGTTATTCATTGAAGGTGTAATACTCTTCCGCTGCATACCAGATGACCGGTTGTTGAATTTGGGAATATTTGAATCCGTATCTTAATTTTTACAATTGGTCCCATCTTTTTGCAGCTGTGTAATTTGTGAATTAGGATTCCCGTTTGATAATTGGTTTTGTTGCATTTTGGTAGCGAGTCGAGGCATGTTAAAGTATTGTCAAAGCAGTACATTTGTGTTTCAATAATTAAAACAATGCCTAGCCTTTTCAAATTAATAAGTCATGCATCGAGATGCATAGCTCAGGAACACAGTTATTGAATAATCTGCATTGTGACTTTTTTGTCATTAACTAAGAGTTTAAACTTTGATATCTATGTGCAGTTACAATGAAGGGTGATATTTAATTATTGTTTCTTCCTTCCAAAAAAATCAGGAAACCAGCCATGAATTTGTGGTACCCCTCTGCCTGGGAACGGAGGAGATAAAGTCACAGGTTGTTAGATATCTGAACAAAGTAAGTATGTTAATATTGTGTTCTAACACTAAAAGCAATGCAATGATGGAAGTAAAGCAAAGCAATCGTAAATATTAACTCAAGGACCAGCATTCAATTTAATCTAAAAGTTAATGCCAAAGTATGTGAATTTGCAAGACAGAGTGTGTGGAAACTTTTATTTCAAAATTTACGATATGACGTTTTACCTACAAGTGATAGGTACAAAGTGCATACATCCATGTTTGTGTGAGTTATAAAATAACATTGTTGTTTCTTCACTTTGTCGTTCGCTCTTCATTTAACTTTTTCTGAAGGAAACTGTTTCTGCTCAAAGCACCGAATCCCAAGTGCAATATTTAAAGCAAGAGCAACTTGTGCTGGAAGAGTGGCATACACAGTCATCGGTGCCAGTAAATGTACATCAGAGAGCACCTTCTCCCAGTGTTGAGGTAAGTCCAAAGCACAAGGCCATTGAGTAATCATGAAGCCAAGTTTCGTCATGGTTTACTTGCTACATTGAAAGCATTGCACAATAACATTATGGCTCTTCCAAAAGCACTGTGCACTTCATCTTTTTCTTTCTTGGAAAGTTCCGACTAAAGTTCCATTTTAAGTCCACTGTAAATTATAAGCATTTGTTGGCTTCGGAATTCATAAAAATGATTCTCGCTTCTAATTTAGTACATGTACTCTGCTGATAGCATATTGATATCAACATAAAACAAAAAAATGTTGGTTCCATTATAAGCACACATCTTTCCCACTTAAAATCATAGGAGGGTGACTGCATATTTGTTGGCATTTAAGGAACAATGACAACGATTGACACGCAGCCTGATGTCATGTCATTATTTGTTCATCCCTTTTGATCCAGGCACCTGCTAAGCGGGCGAGGATGGAAGATACTAACGCTGACTCGGAGAGTGTGCAATTGGCCCTGACTCAAGTCCTCGGCGAGGTGGAGTGTGGCCTGGACAGGCTGAGCCGACTCTTACAGCAGAGGGTCCCCCCAGACTGGCTAGACGAGCGGCTACAAAATCTGGAGGCCAAAATCCTCCGTCTGAGAGCATCTGAAAGGTTCTCGTGCTCCCAGTGAGAACCCAACCAGATGTGCCAGACCGCTACAGTTAGCAGCACAGCGTCATAGATCAGGGCATCGTGATGGATATGGCTGGTGCAAATGTGTCAGGAAACTCCCACGAGTTGAATATAACCTGGAGCGTAACACTTGATTGGATTAGCTCTTGCCGCATAATTGAATTGACCGGTATCTGGTCCCATAGATGTTCACAGATGTACTTGCTAATTAACTTTATACTGTACATCTGTATTTTTCAGAGTTGCCAAATTGATACTTTTTAGTAACTGATAGGCTTTCTGCACGTTAGCCTTTTTTTGTAGGTAAGTTGTAACATATTGTAAATGTACAGTAATTTTCAAGAGTGTACAATGTAAATGTGTGGCTTATCGTTCACGTTGTAATATGTTATTTCCATGTTTAATGTTTGCTGACCACTTTGATAAAAATGTATGTTTTAAACATGTTTTGCAATGCTTTACGTCTTCTTGCATCTCAGCGTTTTTGTACTTATGTTAAACATAAATGATGCTCATTGAATAAAAAGTAAATTTGCACTATTGAAGATTGCATTCATTTTAAGAGAGGCCAACAATTACATTTAATGTACAGGTAATCGTTTTCTGTGGAGCCTTTAACATTACCAAGTTAATATGCTGTTTTAGAAACAGCAGTGATATGTACTGTTATTACAATTCTGTAAATTGTCTGTTTGTCAGTTTTTTAAATAACTCGTAACCTTTGTTTTAAGTTCATTTATTAGAGTTAAAGGTAACTCCTTCACAAATTAAAGTAACAATGTACATTTCACAGTTTTACAAGGTAATGATAATTGTGAAGCGATGAGCTGTGTTTCAGAAAGTTTTTGTAAAAACTCTTTCGGAACATGATCAAGCTTATATTTGTAAGTGCAATAGTGAATGTCAGAGATTAATTGAATGTGTTGCATATGCATTGCAGTCTTAGCTAGCCAGGCTTACAAACTAACAAGGCTTTCAGCACCCGATCCAATGCTTGTTCAGTGAACTTCACCCGACACACGTCGAGACCACCTGTACACACGGATCATATACAACCATTCTTGATGATATGTCCACTTGTTAAAGTACTGATGAATCCAGTTAACCAACAACTTTGAGATGATCGAGTTCCGTGGTAACTTGATGAAAACCATACAAATTCATGCACTTGAACCTTTCAGTCGAAAGAGAAAACATTCACGATTTCCATCTTTGCTTGTGGATTTAATTGTAAAGTTGTGGATGTGGTAAATGGTTTGTTTTGGTTCACTTCTCTTCTATTCACCTTTATGTATGGACTGGTAAACTATTATTGCATATATATTATATGGGCCACATTTCAATTCAGCCACACAATATAAACAAAATTACCATGCACAGGGGCATTCCGAAGAAGAATGAAAAGCAGACGATGAGCAAACTGCACCTCTGGTGGATGCTTTGCTGCCGTGAGAGTACGAGTTGTATTGGTATGACGTACGCGTTGTGATCCTGCATTCCACTGGAGTCTCCAGCAGCTGATGTAGCAGAGGCAATGGTCCAAGGCACAGTCCCACTGATGCTGTAGATGGGCTGAAGCGATGCATTTCTAAGGCCCGTGAAACCGACATGGTCCATCGATGTCACCACGTCACTGCGTTGGGTCTTCACGTCTTTTTTCTTCAGCATATGCGCTGCCAGGTTTTCCATTACACCTTTGTTGATGGGCAGAGCGAGCGGACCTCCCTTCTTCAGCACGGTCACCTGGCGGCAGTAGGGACAAGAGATGAGGCCTTGCGTGTAGGCGTGAGAAGACAGCTTGGTGAGACAAGTCTTGCAGAATGTATGGCCGCAGTGAAGCAGCTTGGCGGTTCTCGTCCGAGGATGGTAGATGAGGTAACAGATTCTGCACTCGAGTTCCTCCACAGCACCGTGTATTTCCTCCGCATGTTCCATCGCCGCGTGGTTCTGTCGGTGTGCCAGTGCTCGCTCCTCTTGTGCCAGCAGCCGCAATGCTGTTTTAGGGCAGCGTTGATCGTACATTCTGATATGTCTGCACATTTTTATCTATACCCGGTCTCATATTGTATCTGTAGCAGGTTAATAAATGGAGAGTATTAACTCGTGACCTTGGCATGGACACATTCTGTACCGTGTCAGCAAAACTAATATTGCACATTTAACCAAACTACAATGCTGAGGTTTTTTTTTGTTTAAGCTCTGATGAACACTAAAAATGTGGGCCTTCTAAATCTTGAAGAATTGCAATTAATACTTGTAGTGTGTGCACACTGTTTTTAATGCTTCTCCTTAGAAGAAATAAACTATTCAGTTGTTCTGCCTCGCCATTGTAAACGTCTTTACAGCTACAAACTGTAAATTTGAATACACCAAAATTGTCTCGAGTTTTTAAGTGGGTTTTATAATGTGATATGAAAGAGGTAAGAATAAGTTTAACATGTAATCTAACCGTGAATCCTACCATACCTGTCAACCCATACGGATTACCCGTATTCTTTTACAGGGAAATTAAAGTTTTCAGGTCCTTAGAGTATACAGCCGTTTCAATGCGGGCACATTTTTTGGTATATTTGTGTTTCTCCCTTGTGATGAGACTTTGTCGAATGAATGTTGAGATTTATAAGGACACAGGGTGACCAATAAGGTCTGAATTGGTCTTATAAGGTCGGCACTGATAAGGGGTTGACAAGCATGTACAGAGGGAAAAAAGTATTTGATCCCCTGATGATTTTGTACGTTTGCCCACTGACAAAGAAAATGATCAGTCTATAATTTTAATCGTAGGTTTATTTGAACAGTGAGAGACAGAATAACAACAACAAAATCCAGAAAAACGCATGCCAAAAATGTTATAAATTGATTGGCATTTTAATGAGGGAAATAAGTATTTGACCCCCTCTCAATCAGAAAGATTTCTGGCTCTCAGGTGTCTTTTATACAGGTAACGAGCTGAGATTAGGAGCACACTCTTAAAGGGAGTGCTCCTAATTTCAGCTTGTTACCTGTATAAAAGACACCTGTCCACAGAAGCAATCAATCAGATTCCAAACTCTCCACCATGGCCAAGACCAAAGAGCTCTCCAAGGATGTCAGGGGCAAGATTGTAGACCTACACAAGGCTGGAATGGGCTACAAGACCATTGCCAAGCAGCTTGGTGAGAAGGTGGCAACAGTTGGTGCGATTATTCGCAAATGGAAGAAACCCAAAAGAACTGTCAATCTCCCTCAGCCTGGGGCTCCATGCAAGATCTCACTTCGTGGAGTTGCAATGATCATGAGAATGGTGAGGAATCAGTCCAGAACTACACGGGAGGATCTTGTCAATGATCTCAAGGCAGCTGGGACCATAGTCACCAAGAAAACAATTGGTAACACTATGCCGTGAAGGACTGAAATTCTGCAGCGCCCGCAAGGTCCCCCTGCTCAAGAAAGCACATATACATGCCCGTCTGAAGTTTGCAAATGAACATCTGAATGATTCAGAGGACAACTGGGTGAAAGTGTTGTGGTCAGATGAGACCAAAATGGAGCTCTTTGGCATCAACTCAACTCGCCGTGTTTGGCGGAGGAGGAATTCTGCCTATGACCCCAAGAACACCATCCCGACCGTCAAACATGGAGGTGGAAACATTATGCTTTGGGGGTGTTTTTCTGCTAAGGGGACAGGACAACTTCACATCAAAGGGACGATGGACGGGCCCATGTACCGTCAAATATTGGGTGAGAACCTCCTTAATTCAGCCAGGGCATTGAAAATGAGTCGTGGATGGGTATTCCAGCATGACAATGACCCAAAACACACGGCCAAGGCAACAAAGGAGTGGCTGAAGAAGAAGCCCATTAAGGTCCTGGAGTGGCCTAGCCAGTCTCCAGACCTTAATCCCATATAAAATCTGTGGAGGGAGCTGAAGGTTCGAGTTGCCAAACGTCAGCCTCGAAACCTTAATGACTTGGAGAAGATCTGCAAAGAGGAGTGGGACAAAATCCCTCCTGAGATGTGTGCAAACCTGGTGGCCAACTACAAGAAACCTCTGACCTCTGTGATTGCCAACAAGGGTTTTGCCATTAAGTACTAAGTCATGTTTTGCAGAGGGGTCAAATACTTATTTCCCTCATTAAAATGCAAATCAATTTATAACATTTTTGACATGCGTTTTTCTGGATTTTGTTGTTATTCTGTCTCTCACTGTTCAAATAAACCTACCATTAAAATTATAGACTGATCATTTCTTTGTCAGTGGGCAAACGTACAAAATCAGCAGGGGATCATACTTTTTTCCCTCGCTGTACTACATGCTTCTGAATTATATTATTTGCATATTACTACCATTGACATGTATTCCCAATGGGATAAAAAAATAGGCACAGTGTGGTTGTTTAAACATTACATGCAGAAAAATATAACCTTGGCAATTATACATTTAGTCTTGGTGATCTGTGCCTCACACCTGACGCTGCACGCTGTGTGTAACGCTGGGAAGGCGACATAGATCCCAGTGACGTGACAAATTAGCCAGTATAATTTTTGCAACATGCTGCTAACAACATCTGGAAAAGTACCGCATAAATTGTTTTTGAAATAAGGAACCATTGTAATGCCAATTGGAAATATCAACCCCCCAAAAATATTATGCAATGGCACACACGTCTGGTGATTTGAACCTTATGGCAGTACCCCGAGGTACCATAGTACCCCGGTTGTCGCATAATGTCCGTGATGTAGTCATGTTTAGTCTGTCCATGGTCGGCGATGCGGCAATCGGCTCATCTCGACGAGCTGTACACCAGTGACGTGCGGTGAGGTCAATGGCTGGGGAGGCACTGGCGAGTGTCAGAGCAAGATTCACACACTGAGGGGGGGCGTGGCCTCACTGAGGGGGGCGTGTTAGACACGTCCCCCTCAGTGAGGCAGATGTGATAGCTGCCTCCCCTGGTGCTTTTTCATTGCAGTTTCATGGCGAGACCAGCGAGCCTAAATATCTTCATACACACGTGAAATAAGTTACCTGGAGTATGGAAGGCGAGGACATGAAATGAAGGGGTCTACAAACATTACACTGGTGACATACTGAGATAGTAACAGGCACGCGCTTATTGCCCGCGCTCCATCCAGTTACTGAGGCGTTGCGCAATCAGAGGGGAGGCTGAGCTCGTCGCTGCCTCACCTCTCGTCTCTTCCTGTATTTGCAGCGGAGCTCCGCAAATTTGGCGATTTTGACTATAAAAATAATTGTAATCGTACAGAAATGACATTTATAACACAGATCAGTGGAAAATCTTTATATTTATGACAGGTGAGGCTCTGCCTCCCCTGCCTCCTCTGACCGCATGTCCCTGCTGTACACGATGCACTCTGGTGCATACGAGCGTTCAGGGTTTTAGCGCAATCGTCCTCGCTGTGTTTCGACATCACGGAGTAGCACTGATTTCAGATTGATTAGTACCCCAGTCGCGGAGTTAAGTACACCCCTGGAAAAAATAGTGTCCCTGAAATAAAATATTTCATTGCCTCGTCAATCTTGTATTATTTGGTACCCCGGGGTACCGCCAAAAGGATCATTCGTGAAATGCACCGTAATTTTGTTGTGGCTGAAATCATTTCAATCGTGGAGATAGTCTTAATTCCCAGAACTGATCTGGTACCGTCTGATGTGAATCTACCATTTATTCTGAAGTGAAGACAGTTTCCAATAATTCCTGCATTTGCTATCACTGTCAATACGTCGCAAGGACAAACTGTGAGTATGTTGGACTTTATCTCAACGAACCTTGTTTTCTTCCCATGGACAACTTTGTGTTGCTTTGTCAAGATGCAAACATCCAACCAACATCAAAGTGCTGATTCAACAAGAAAAACTTTTGTGAGCTGATCGTCAATTCACACCAAATGTGATAAGAGATTTTTATTATTATTAAATAAATTCAATACAATCTTTACATTTTACACGTTTTCATTACATTACATTTTTTATGAACCCGTCATATGACAGGCAATTACACTAGCTCTTTATAATTCAGGTGTATTATTGAAAAGTGTATTTTCAGCGGTTAACTTGATAAAGATGTGTGTTGCTTTGCACCCTCTATAAAAAAAAAGTCAATGTGTAAAGTAACAACTGGTATATTCCCTCTGAACCAGTTAATGCCAAGGAGTCCTGACCCCAAAAAAGTGATTTTTTTCGGCGGAAATTATCAATAGACCACATGGCATGTTTAATATACAATGCACTGTTTAATGAATGCAAACCACTCAGAGCTGCACTGGCGTATTGAATACGTTTAACAGAAGCAGATATTTGTTTGTTTGTTACAAAGTACACCCACGCCACGTGTTGGTTTATTGCGACGTGTCTAATGATACTTATATACCAGAGGGCAACTTTTTTCATCGATCGCATAGTTTAAAAAAAAAATCACACGACTGGAGCCATAATGGCTGTGGATCATTGGAGGTACACAACCGGACTATGCTGAACACAGGGTAATTGCTAACCTCTGTGAGGCGCGAATACTCTTTCCTCTGATTTTGCACCCTGATAAATTTCGTTACGCCACAGTACACTTAAAGCCAATATGCATGTGTGATGAATAGTATTGTACTTTCTACTGCATGGCTGTTAAGCACGGCACAATTTGTCTGCTTACATCAGAAAGCTTCCTTAATTGGACTCACGATTAATTCTACTATATTTAGCTCTTAAAGGGGATCTATTAAACCATGTTATTCATTCCGTGAGCCTAAATTAAAGGGAAAATAGCTGGCAAGACTGAACAAAATACGTAGGTTATGGTCACAAGGGACTGACTTACAATATTCATTGGCAGTGTTGCCTCTTAATAGCATGTTAATGCACATTTAGTTGTTTAATCTAGTAGTTTACTTAAAATGTTCGTTCAACTTTATCTCTGTACAAAAATACCACTGAATTAACATTTGAGACTTATTCAACATGTAATACATTACAAGTGATTTTAAAGCACTGCGACAGCACATTTGAGCCTATAATGATTATCCAGCCAGTGTTTACCAAAGTACTTATTGGAGTCATGCAACATACATTTTGTATATATACAAAAAGGTTCTTAAACATGTATTTTTAGCACATTAGATCTATTACAAAACGGGTTGTTTTTTTACCATAGAAATTCTGAATTCACTGCAACAATAACACAAAGCCCTTTAAGCTTGTTTTTATTATGACCAATTCCAGAGTTAGATATGCTAGGAAAATATACCTTCATACCGAGTACTTGACCAATTAACACCGTATTGTAATGTAGTTTATTTTTATTCTTGGTTCTTTCGGTAAAGTCACGTAGAAGGGAAATAATACAAATAAAACAATTACATTCTCACGACGTTTCGATTGCAACACAAGCAATCATCATCAGGTGTTGCAATCGAAACGTGATAATTTTATTGTTTTGTATTATTTTATTCTTCTTCTACGTGACTACCGAAAGAACCAAAAATATTAATCCCTGCAGTCACGAAAGCTTTAAATCGAAATTTGTAGTTTCTTTTATTTTTGGCTGTGTGCATACATTACTTCCTTTACTGCATGGCAGAGCTTGACCACGTGTAAGCGCAGGTACATTCATAATCATGTTTCCAGGGCAAAGAGCTCAGATTGGAAGCTTGTGAATATCATAAGATGGTTGCATGGGCTGTTGACAACATCAAGTGCATTGGTTAATTACAATAGTAATTATGATTTAAAGCTTTCGTGGCTGCAGGGATTCATATTCTTGGTTCTTTCCCTTCTACAGGACTTTACCGAAAGAACCAAGAATATAATAGCAGTAATTATGTTTTAGCACTGTTCTGAAAATAGTTTGGAACCATATTTCCTGGATTTCCAACTCGTTGGGAGGAGCACTGAATTATGAGCCTGGCACCCTGAGTGTGATTCCCAGCCACGGTTTACATCAGTGGTGAGCGATATCTGAACCAATCCTGCACTCTTCACCATACGCATTGACCAGCATGGTGAAGTATGCTCAAACAACCCCCATGATCGACTTGTCGTGGGGATGCCTTCATCTAGCAGTGGATTGACAAAAGGCTGTACTCAAATTCATGACACTTTGTTTATTAACGTTTGTGGACTTCCATAATATAGGTTTTTTGGGTTAGATCACGTGAATATAAATGTGTCGTTAAACCCACCACCACCTGACACGGCCAATTAGTAAGGTTAGTTACGTAAACAGAACATGCCAATTCGTCACCAGTACAGCAACACCGGTGTGTTGAAGAGCAAGTCCACACCATTTACAATCTGAGTACGACGTTTCACCAGTAATTACAACTAGCTTCATCAGCCGACAGACAGATTTGTATTTACGCACTCTAACCCAAAAACCTATATTGTGGATGATATTGGTCGCAAAAGCCTACATGCTAAACTTTGTTGGTGTTTTTACAAGACAGGAATACATTGGATCCAGGTTAGTACAAATTTCTAACCGTAACACCTTTCATGATATCACTTTAAACTATGCCCAAATGAACAACGATGCACACTTTGTCAAAACATATATATGCATTTCAGTGCAAGTATTCGGTATTTATGTTGGAAAGAACCATCCGATAAGGAAGTTTATGCATTGTTGTTAGGCAATATGTAAAGTACTATATATTACAATTGGATGCAGGAGGGATTGTCACAAAAAGTAGACAAAAGTTCAAATAAAGCTGCCTTAAGAAAATGACCATTGAGACGAAAAAAAAACTGGACAGGATATACATATGTGTGGAAAACAAGTGCTCACTTGATTATAAACAAACTACTCAAACACTTTGAATTGAACAACAAAAGTTTTTCATAAAATCACGTCTAATGCAAAGCATATACTCATATTAAAACAAATGCACATTAGCACTATTGTGCCCAGTCGTCTGGAGTGGCCAATGTTACATTGTCAGCCTCTACAGAGTGGTATAAATGGCTGATACGAGTAATTTGTAATGTACAGACTGTACGTTTTTCTTTTATGCAGTTACTAAAATGGTGAAATCTACGTAGAAAACAACGTGATAAATACAATGTCGACAGCAGGAACAGTCATGGTGTTTTGGTGATTCCAAGCAATATTCAGAGGGCAGCTGCATATCTATATCTGGAGCATGCAGATTGTTTTACGTGCATAAAAGCAACACTTGACACCAAGGGATATTCTTTCCTAAACAGTTTCACTACTAATACTTACATGAGAATGAGGTAGAACTGAGATAATTTTTATTTTATGCATAATACATTGAGATATAAAATGTAAAACTGATTTATTCTGTCACAAATAGTCATACAATATGCATTAGCAAAAATCCGAATCTGTTTTTGACTGAAGTAAAACAGATACTCTGTATAATAATATTGAGAATATGCTAAATTACTTTATAGTACACCCTTTTCTATAAAATGCATCCAAACTAATTTTAAGTAAAAAAAATCTACCCCTTAAAAAAGCTAAAAATTTGACAATGTATTTTCACTCGAATGTGCTTTTGCCTGCATTCAAAATCTTAATGAAACATGCTGAAATTATAACCCGTGTAATTATCCACAAAGGACTGCGAATTCTTTGTTCCTATGAATCCTATACAAGTTTGGTGCCATTCTGAGCCCTGTTCATATCATAGCCAGCTGATCTTGAGGAAGACGGCACACAATAGCGAGGAGTTTGGCACGTGTTGTTAGATGTGGGCAAATCCTATGCTCAGTTCCCTCCAGACATACTCGGAGAAGCCAGGTCGTCGAGTTCCCATATGAGATGCAACAAAATTAAGCCCTACTCGTGTGAGTTGTATCTCCAAACCATACTTATAAACCTTTACAGGTGTGCACAAATAGATGATTGTTGCTACACACATCAGAGAGGATCGTCAGTGTGTGTCTCAAAGTACTCAATCGTTAATGCGGAAAGCGATACTGAAGTTAATGCTACTCGGTTGCATATAGCATTAGAAAACTGTTATCACCCGTGTGCACTCTCTAAATCGGTGTTGATATAAAAAAAATTGTGCAGCTTTAAAGCACTAGGGGGCCGTCCATAAATGACGTCACGCACCTGGGGGGGGGGGGGTTTGAGAAATGTGATGTCACATCAAAATGCGCAACTTTAAATATAGAATTGTTATAACTCATTGTTATAACACTCCTACAACATCAGAGTGCAGCGCCACATTAAATACGCACTACAATGACAATAGTTTAAAGCGATTTGAAGCATGTTTTATTTTCAAAATGGAAATGTTTTTTTGGGTGGGGGGGGGGGACAGCTTTGTGACGTCATATTTGAGGGGGGGGGTCTGAATTTTTGTGACGCCGTGTGACGAGGGGTAAAAAAATCGTCCAAAATCGCGTGACGTCATTTATGGACGGCCCCTTGGGGAGAATTGACACCGCAGTATGATAGCTCCGTCTGTTTCTTCCTGCTAATAAAACAAATGTTGCGTGGGTTGCGAACAAGTAAAGGTTTTGGTGGATTTTAATCAAGTGTTCATGTAATCACCACAAGCATGAATTATATCAATAATATCTGGGTAATGGGTGGGTGTTCATTGTAACAAAATAATGGGCCAATGAGCAATTCCAAAAACGAAAAAACCCGTTAATTTTGTAAATTCAAAACTATTTTGGTTTAACACTATCATCCAGTCGAGCAGTTTATTTTCACTGTAAAATCTTAAAATGTTCTCAATTATTTTATCTTTACATATACCAACTGCTTAATTGCTGTTGGCATATATAAAAAGTGCTCAAACAAGCTTTATGTAATTGAGACTATGTATTATCTCCCTCTAGTGACAATGCAATATCATTGCATGATTATATTAAAAATACAGTACACAACAGTACAATGGATGCAAGTAAATGATCACAAATAAATATATGCATTTCACTTGTTAAAGCTGTCTTTTAATAATGGCTTTGTTTAGATAAATCAAAAGCTATATGTAAAATGTTTTAACTTTGTTGTCAATTAGTACTGCAGTAGCAACCCTTCCAGGTTGTATGAAATATAATGGTAATAGGTTCTAGATCTTCATAATTTTAGTAAACCAAACCAGTGGCTCGACGATGAGCCAGGGTCGAATTGCCATGCAATGGGCCACCACAGTTCAATAGAGAAGGTTCAATATCTTTGCAGTATAGAATTGAACTTAATATAGTAATAAAAATCTGTGGTGTGCAAAGTGCAATTTGATTATCAAACTGTTCACGGACTCAAACTACTGATTTATTTTTATCCCCTACTGTATAGGAATACCCAGGTGAATGTTCATTTGTAGCAACAATTATGAGTAAATATGAGTTTGTGTTGTGTATTATTTTTGTATGGGGTTTGCATAATCCAGCCACGTATTTTTCAGTCCTGCGGCATGGTTACAGAACGTTGTATATTACGTCTGACATAATAAATCGCGCGGTCTTAGTTTCACAATCCAGACTGTCCTACCGACTAATGTAAACACCAATTGGCTCCGATTGGATACAAGATAGTTTACAGTAATTGCTAAGAACTGGTACGAAAACGAAAGGGTAACATTTGCAGTACAAAACAAACCTTACAAAACCTTTACACCATTGGAAACCTCATTTGCCAGTAACAAAATATGATAATTGATTTTTTACCCTTTTATCTGGCAACAAAACTGACGCCTTTTTTTACAAGGAGTCATGTTTACATTGACCACAATACCTGCGGTCGGAACGCAAACAAAAAACAACTCTGATAATGTATTGGCACTGTCCTTGAAATTGATTGGTCCACACCCGAGACAGCTTTCTTTAGAGCCTCGTCTCACATGGTGTTGGACCAGAAGACGCCAAAAGACGCACGTTTTCTGGTCCAACACCATGTGAGACGAGGCTCTAAAGAAAGCTGTCTCGGGTGTGGACCAATCAATTTCAAGGACAGTGCATACATTATCAGAGTTGTTGTTTTTTGTTTGCGTTCCGACCGCAGGTATTGTGGTCAATGTAAACATGACTCCTTGTAAAAAAAGGCGTCAGTTTTGTTGCCAGATAAAAGGATAAAAAAACAATTATCTTACAAAAACCTAGTTGCATGCTTCACATTGGTCAAGTTCAGTACGAGTAGTTTTTAGCACCAAGTTTTTTTTTTTCAAAGGCAAAATATCTGTACATCACTTACCCACACTAATCGCTCGTAAATTGCTACAAAATGTACAAAACTATTTTCAGTATGAATAGGCATATTAATGTCATTTTTTTTTCACTGTTGAAGGTACTAAAGAAGCAATTCCTTCAGTATGTTTTTATACAATTAAAAGGCCAGACTTACTGGCAATACATCCACCAGTCTAAATCATTACATGGGGGGATCCATATGCATTTAAACTACACCTTGGTAAGAGTTGTTTTGCTCTGGTAAGCTGACCCAAGTATTATTGGTCTGAATGACTGAGTAAGCAATACAACTCGTGCTCAATAGTTTTGAGGCGCAGGCATTAGGCAAAGCATGTCATAATTTTTTTATTTTCTTTGGTTCTTTCGGTAAAGTCACGTAGAATGTCCTCCAAACAGTCTCGTCCCTTCGCCTGATGAAGGCCGCTTGTGTTGTGGCCGAAACGTCGTGAGAATTGTTATTGTTATTTTGTTTTATCAATTTATTATTTTATTCTCATTCTACGTGACTTTACCGAAAAAACCAAAGATGAATCCTTGCAGTCACGAAAGCTTTAAATCGAAATTTTATTTTCTTTTTCAATGGTAACCAAGCACATTGCCATTATAATGTAACCTTGTACGAAAGTACATTCCTGGCAAGACATGTTAAGCAATAAAGATGTCTGGAATGGAACATGGCAGGTGTTGTAGATGAGGTTGAGGCAACAAAGGCTGGGCTGGGTGGAACGTGTGTCGGATGGAGGATGGGGAAGTGCCGATTTTGCCGTGACCGGCATTGGAGTGGCCTCCATTAGTCCAGCGACCAAGGGCAATCCCTAAGACCAAGATGGTGGGGAGACTCTTAGGGGAGATCTTGGAGGTGATGTCTTAATTCGCAGCAGCAGCTACAGGATATGGCGAAGCGCAGAAAGTTGTTGTCGATATCTTGATGACTAGTACATTGAGATAGGATGAAAAATAAGTCCATTATTAGATTAATAAGGCTTTTATTAGTTTCTTATATACATGAGGCTTTGCTCTTTATACACCCCACCCACACTCAAGGGGGTATCAAAACAATGTACAATTTCAGAAACAAAATCGGGTAGAATAGTTTGACTTGGCATCTTCCGTTGCCTAAAGTTCATCCTCTGCCTCCGATTTCTTTTTTATTATGCCATGCTTGATCCCAAAGTGGGATACGAATATCAGTGCGTGCTAAAACATCAGCTAATAATACCTGTATAATCACGTCACCTTAATATAGCATCCAAAAAGAGCTCGGAGTACCCAGATTGTTCCCTGTCAAACAGAAGGATACTATTACTTTTATATTTTACGAGGTCTGCCAGTAGCTTTAAGCTATTGGCAACGTGTTTTTTGTATGTAATCTATTCATCCAGAGATGCTTGATTTTTTTCAGGAGGGTTATGTATTGGATATTGAGTTGATTCCATGTGGAGGAGTGTTTTGCATGTAGGAGGAAACAAGTCCCAGAGAAACCCTCGCACTCAAAAGGACAACACTAAGACGTCTGCACAGACAAGTTCAAGAATACACTTGCTGTACTACTGTCTCCTAGGCGCCTTGTAGATCAGAACGTTTCGGAGTGCATCAATATTATTATTTTAAATACACTCTATAACAGTGTAGCTGTTAAAGATGTATTCCAAAATTCGTAGCCAAATGTATTTCAGATAGATCCAGTCCAGGATTTCCGGGTGTCTCAAGTGTGTCAGTAGGTGTTTTCAATGGTTTTAATGCACATGGGACAATTTAAGGTCCATGTTTTACTTTTTGCACAGATGGTTTGCTGGTGAGAAGCAACATTATATTGTAATATTGTACTGTAGAATCTTGCCAATTCCCATATCCTCTGAAAATAATCCGTGCCTTATTTACAATCACTTGTGGCAGTAAGCAATGTTTTTGAAAATATGATTTCACACAGTTTTAAGTCCAACATTATACAACTGTAATTGGTTTGTCGTGCAGTAAAAATTACCCCAGTTGCAGCGGCAGTCACGGGCGGTTTATTTCAGTGTCACGTGACACGGCGTGCATGCCCTCCAGCTGCTCCGATCGCTGATGCTCTAATGATCCCACGTGCTCCTTATTAAAACCTTTTTGTATATATCTGTGTAAGAACCTAATGCCTTGTTAATGTCACATTTAGCCCACTATTATACACTACTGGATGGGCTGAATATTGCTTATATTTATGGGTCACGGCAAAACAAGTGTTATAATTCAACTTTATGTTAACTTTATACTGTGTATGTGTATGTATAACTACATACCTATTTCCGATTAAGCATTAACGTATCTGACAATATGGAAACTGACCAAGGCTAATACACCGCACAAAGTACATAATATAACTAAATATATATTTTTTTAAATCCAGGGCCACATATTGAGAAGAATTTAGAATCCTGAAATAAATACAAATCAGAAAACATAAACAGTGCACATATAACCACCACTGTGCTGTTTCACGTCGCCAAATTATTCCATGCTTCACCACAAACCTCATCCACAGCAGGCTCAAGTTCTCTCCACGGCCATCGAGCGAATTTTAATCCGAAGGAGTTGTACATGTAAACAAAACCACAGGGGACAAGCGGCGTGCTCGCTCACTCGCTCGCTCGCTCACACAAGCGTGAGGAAATCATTGGGGCTGCCCAAGCAGAAGCATGGGTACAAGGGCTCCGAGAACTTGCTTACGAAGCAGAAAATCTCTAGCTTGCTGTCGGCGTCGTAGTACGCAATGCTGCCCCTGTCCACGTCCAGCACGACCATGAGGCGGCGCGGCACGCCGGGGCACTGCACCACTGTTGTGACGTTGCCGTGCCAAAAGGTACAGCGCGGTGTGAAGTTGGCCACCCACTCGAGGGCCCAGGAGGAAGTGCTGCGGCCCAGGCGAGACTCTGGCCCCGAGCGTTCCACCTGCCGGTAGGCCACGCCGGCCGCCCAGCCAGTCATGCTCGGACTGAGCATGACTTCCCAGTAGTGCCTGTGTAGAACGGAGAGACGTATGCATATATATGGCGAGGTCGTCATCAGCCATGGTCAGTCCATTGCTGGATGAAGCCCCCTCCAAACGGCAAGGTCAGTGCTGCCCTAATGCAGCACCAACACTGCCTACCTTCCTTATGGGAGCACAAATAAACATAGGTATATGCTGTATAGATGTGGGTCTCAAACTTTCTGGATCTGCAGACCATTGTGAAATGTAAAACAAAGTTTGCAGCCAAACCTAAAACAGTTTGCAGACCACCGTGCATTAGAAATTTGATCTTTTGTGAAAAATAAAATCTTACCAAAAGTTCCACAGACCACTTCCCATGGCCTTGCAGAACACCAGTGGTCTGTAGATCACAGGTTGGAAACCGCTGCCTAATAGGCATGTAATGATGCACAGGTTCGTCAAACAAATTCAGGTCTTATGCAAATGATACACCGATCGAATTGTGCTTAAAGGAATCGATTATTGGCAATTCATGAAAAAATTTACAATTTGTAAAAATTATGTTATTCATTTAAGCAAAAAGAATGAACAAAGCTAATTAAAAAAAACTAAATCACCAATCAAATGAGATGAGAAAAACTACAAAAGAGCACAATCTGTAATTGTAACCCCACCCCCGCCCCCCCCCCCAAATTGTAACAGGTGAATAAGTGCATGTCTTCTGCTCCAGCTGTTTACCATACAACGCGGATCTGTTTATAATTTTTCATGTAATTATACTTGGCAGTGTCAGAAGAATGACCACAATTTAGGGAATTAAAGAGAACGGGTAAATTATAGCACAATTAACAGCTTGTTATGGACATTTAATCGGCCTTCTCAAGGTCCCTAGACTTGATTAAATGCGCATGAAAACACAAGTCTAATCAGTATATCATATGTTGCAACCTGGATTTGAATAAGTACACGTGCAAAGTACATTATTACGTGACTAATGTTATTTGCTTTGAATTCACATTATGAATACCATGTACCTAGGTTTAGTCAGAATTTGTGGATTGCAGTTTAAATTTGAACCCTTTACAAAATACACGAATGAATAAACTTCAGAACGAAACATGATTGAGAACATCAAGAATAGATTTCATTCTAACAATAACACTACACTTTTTAAAATAAAATTTGTTTATGCAATTTACAGATTGACTGGCTATTTTAAAGTCCAAAAGATAATTTGCTTTCTTCAACATAGTGTATTTGTATATTTTACTACTAGTGTGGAATGATCTACTGATGCACTGTACAGCTCCTATTAATAGAGTACCATTGAAATTAGTTTCTGTTTTGGGAATAAGCTGCAGTGAATTCATTCAACAAGTGGGTTGGAGTGGTGGTCGTGACAGACACTGATAGCAACAACAATGACCATCACACAAAAAGATAAAGCACAACTGCAACACGCTAAACACGTCAGTAAAAGTGATTTACTGCTCCAGTGATCACTGAGGCAGTACTGATCTCCTGTTTACAGCCCTGAGCCAGTGGACACAAATCCTCCATTCCTATGATGGGGCAAGTCAATAGGACAACCATTGTTAATTTCCTCACCAAGTGGTACTTATTTTATCAACCACGATTGTGAGCTGCTTGCTCTACCGTTGAGCCACCTGGCTGGAAACACACTAACACATGTTTATATCGGGATCATTAAGTCAAACCTCAGTTACACTTTGACGAAACAAAAGATGAACTTAAGTAATTTCCAATACTTTGTAGGTATGTAATAGTTCTCCGCGTTTCCCACCACCCCCAGCCCCATCCCACCCTACCAGAAATTTCATGAATTGTGACCATGATGTGAATCAAGACTCTTGTTTTGTTGTGTCGATATAAAAATCTCATTGTAAGTTGTCTTTGCTCCAGTAGCTTAAATATTACTTACATCATTTGCATGGACGTAAAAAATATTCTTATTCGCATGACTCAATGCCTGTCCCTTGAACCTTAATAAGTATTAATAAAAAAAGATGCATCAATGCACCCTTAATATTCAGCTTATGACCAAATCACTCTAAAAAGCGCCCAATTTCTTGAGGTTTCGGAAGCTTAAAACGGGATTGAGCTCGGACAGTGCTTGAATAGGTGATCACCGCGCATAAGACAGGTGTTATAGACTGTGGGTCTATGTGGTGGACAACAGAGGACAGTGCTGTAAAGTAAATTGTTATACTGCACTTTGTTCCCATATATAAAATACCTGGCTTCATCAACCTGCACAGAATATTGTGTTGATGATCAAACAAATTATATTTCCCTCGTAGTTACAACCAGCATCATTACGCAGTTGCCAGAATTGTGAAAATGTCCTCCACTCTTGGGCCTTATCAATAAAGTTGATGAAGCGACTGCCTATTGCGCTCATGCCAAATGCCATGAGTCGACATTGGAGTCATCCACACTTTCACATCCAGTGCCGGATTAAGCTAGTGTGCGGGGCCTGCAGCATATGTTATAAAGGGGCCCTAAATTAAAAAATATATATTAAAACACTATTTTTTTACTTGCATTGCAAAGTAATTGTATGTTTTCATGTTCTATACAGCCAGATCATACGACAAATCGCTAACCTTAAACACCCAGTCGTTCATAAAAGTTGAAGGCGGTATAGTACTATAGCAATAGAGCAAGTGCAGAATCACTTAACCGGAATTGATAGCTTGAAAGCATTTAGCGCGGGGCCCTTGAAAGTGCGGGGCCAGTAGCATATGGCACTTTTCCGACTAGGATAATCCGGCACTGTTCACATCCGCCGAAGGAACCATAGGTACCATTGCCAGGCGGAGGACACAAACGCTTTCAACAATGCTAAGATCGCTGTGAAGTACACGAGGGTGCCAAAAACAACACCGGGACGGTGGTGGTGTTGGCGATGGTGGGGTGAGAGGCGATGGCCACCTTCCATAGGCGAACCCTTGCGAGCACATGATGTTCCACATGTCCTTGAAGGGGTTTCCGTGCAGCGGTAGCGGGGCGTGCGCCAGCTGCCTCTCGCCACGTGGGCGCGCGGACCGCCCGTGCCGCCGGTGGGGCGGATGGTAGAGCCCCGCGAAGCCCAGCTGCGGGTGAGCCGACACCGTCACGGTGCGGCCCTCGTTGGAGATGCGCAGCATGGCGTGCTGCACCGCACCCTCGAACGCGAGGCTCGCCTTTTCTGCACGGGGTTGACGGCAGTGCAGGACAGAGGGATGGTATCAAAAAGCTCGGACGGACGGATTCATAAATGAAGTCGCTTAAGCGATCCAAAAAGAAATTGTGATCTAACTGCTTTTTACGCGGTCGATTACTTGGGCCACCTTAAAAAGAGTGGTCGCCCACCCACTGTATCAATTGCACGTTTTGTTAAACGCTATTTTGCTCTCCCTTTGATGTTCCCACTGTATTCTTGGCTCTTTAAAAACAATGCTTATATATAAAAAAGTGGTCACCCTGACTTCCTGCCTTATGAAGGCAGGAAACCCCCCTATATTCCATGCCGAGTGTGACGTAGCTGATGATGTCCATGGCGTCATCAAGCCCCACTAATCACCTCATGTCCAGTATCACACGTGGGAACAAAAGTGGACCTTTGTTCCCAACTAGTTTCCATTAGTTATATGATTTGTTGAGTAATACAATAAATTATTGGAAGAGTAATTTCTGATTTCAATAAACGGACAGTCCAACTAAACGATATACAAGAGATGAGTGGGGAAACACCTTAAATAACGTGCGCACAACCTGCTGCAATTGTTTGTGATGAACTTGTATCAACATAAATACAGTACAAATCACTGTCGCCTTTGACAAAACCACCCAGATTGCACCGATTCTCGTCAGAACCTTGGAAGATAAAAAAAAAGTTGAGCCCAGATAGTGCTTAGATGGGTGACGACTACGCACCACAGGTATTGTAGGCTGCGGGGTTGTGGTGAACAACAAAGGGCAGTGCAAAAAAATACATTGTTGTAATGTACTATGCTATGATGTCTATGCTACCAGTGTGGTAAATTATGGTAACACAACCCCGATGACTAATATAGCATTTGGGGGCCTTCCTCTAGCAGTGAATTTTAACAGAGGTCTGGGAATATATATTTTAAACATTATATACAGTATTTATTATAGCAGTGTCATCTGAGCGATTCATGTATCCTTCCAGATTTCTCAGATCCAAATATTGGAGAAATTACACCAGAAGACGGCATGGCAGAATTACCTCGAGAGTCATTTAACGGAGCTTCTCTCTTTGCAACATCAGACGGAGCTCCTCCATGCACTCTCAACAGTGGTATGTCACATGCCAAGATATCTGACATACGAATACATTTTAGCTGTCGGCATAGTTCGTCACCAAGTTCATCGCTAAAGTGATGAACTTCGTGACGAACTATACTTAGTAATTAACTATAGTTTTGTGCGTGTAGTTATCGGTGACTGATTCTGAGACCATCAAACCTGTTAAGCTTAGAAACCGGGAATAATCACGGGTGGCTGTCCAGATTGGAACCCAAGGTCCCAGCAGTGCGAGGAGCTCAGTGCTCTTAAAATGTTGCCACTCTGGCTGATGGGTGAAGCGTACATGAAACTGATTTTTAGGATGAAGCACGCCTTACAAATGTAAAGTATTATTATGCTCATTCATCATCATCAGCTATATTCTATCCGCTGCTCTCATTCTCTGTATTTCATGAATTGCCTTCGAAAGTTTACTGAGATACCCTGCATATATTGCGTTGTATTTTCCAGTTGTGTCCCACCAAGTGATTTTATTTTGTTTAGCAAACTTTTTGTGTGGGACTTTTTACTTGCTTATATTTATCTTGAGCCCAAATATGCAACTTGCTCTCTTAAGTTCGTCGATCGTTTCCGATACTTCATTTCCATTTGTTATAATTACTGTTGTTGGTAAATTTGAGATGGCAAATGCGTTCCCCAATAATACTTTTTTTGATCCAATCCAATGTTTGTTCAATATATTTTAATGTTACTTGAGAGCCTTAGTGAGACTGTATAGCCATGCATAACTCATCTTCTGAAACTGGTCATTTATTAAATTTCGATTTAAAGCTTTCGTGACTGCAGGGATTCATCTTCTTGGTTATTTCGGTAAAGTCACCACGTAGAAAGAACCAAGAAGATGGTAATTTATTACTTTCTTTATGCAATCGCAATGTAGTTCCATCTTCATCATCGGTTTTTAATGTTTTTCTTAATTAAGCCTTGATTTGTGAGAACTTGGATGAATGAATTCGTTTCTACCGACTCCAAAAGCCAAACAATGGTATTTGATATTTATTTGTTTGAGAATGGTTGATACATATATACTATATCTAGGCAATAGAAAAACATCAGAATTTGTCTTTTACATTGACCATTGCTGTGTTCATTAATATATTTCAATGCTGGCGCTTATAATCACAGTTGACCTTTGAATGAGATCTTTCACAAAAATAAGATATTCTACGTAATGTGTGTGGAGAGAGGAAGTGAAGGTGGGTCCTTAGCACAGTTAGGTGTCCAGTGTGAGCAGTCCAGTGCCTGATACGAACACTGCAAGCTGTGGAATGGCAAACTGTGCCCCCACGGGGAAACGATACTGTATGGGACGAGAAAACAGCTGTGGGTGCCGACAGTGACGAGTGCAAATGTGCCATTACCCCCTGTCACGATAGCGAAGCAGTACCGGGAAAAAAGACCGACTTACAATTAATCAATTATTTTTAGGTTTAGGCCACGTAAACGATCTGGCCAAACATAACGTTTGGCTGCGAACACATACGCGTTGAGACGCGTGGACTATCACCTCCGCTGAACCAATCAGCTTTTGTGTTGGTATGCAAACTGCCTGCTAACCTGGCTCCTTGATGGGGATTCCCTTGACGACTCGTTGGAGCCAGTCGGCCGGGACAACCTCATCCTGCACCTCAAAGTCTCTCTGGATCTTGGGAACGGCGATGGCGCTTACAGCGTTTAAACTGTGGGGATAAGCAGGCGACGCTTGTTAGTGCATTTTCAAAGTCAATAGTCTCAAGTGATTTCTTTGCTCAAATAAGCAGAGGGGCTACTCATCTCCTGTGGACAGGCCCTGAGCCAGTGGTGGAAGTTCCACACCTCTGGGGGGGGGGGAGGCTACTCATAGGACAACCACTGATCACTTTCCAACAAAGTGGTAGTTAATATTATTGAGCCTGGATGGAAGAGGGGCCGAGTCAACCCCAAACCAGGAGTTGAAACTTGCAACCTTCCGATTGCGAGCCGTTCACTTTACTGCTCAGCCACCAGGCATTTGGTGCAGAGTAATTATGTTGATGTGTAAATTTAAGTAAAAAAATAAGTATATGGATTGCGGCTGGTTTTATGTACGAATGCACAATCATGAGTGTAAACAATGTTGTTGTTTGTACAGAATACACACTCAATTTGCTTTTTGTAAAAGTATGATAAAAAGCATTACCTTTTTACATGGCTGCTGTAAGCCTGCAAAATAAACAGTTATGAACGTCAATCTCTGTCCAGTACAAAGAGCTACTGCATATACTCTTGAAGACACGTAACATTTGTCTTTATTTTAAACAAGGTGAAAACCCAATACGAGACCCTCATTTGTGAGAGACATGGAACCATCACGAACGAGAGACCGTTACGATTGCAAAATTCACTTGTGGGTAATTAAGAAAAGATCTGGTTAAGATATACTGTACTGCAGGGCAATGCCCCCATCCTTCAGTGTATTGTGGTGGTGAAATAATATAACCATTCACAACCCCTGGTGATTTGATGAACTGCCATGATGCAATGCTGTGATCTGGAGAAACACGCATTCGGCGGTGGATCGATAAACGGCACACATGCGTGCATACATGCCGTGCATACGCAGACGCACTGGGGTAGCGCAAAAAGCATGCTCCCAGAGCTCTGCGACGCACCTTAAGCAGGTAGAAGTCGTCCTTCTCCTCCGTGATCTTTTCTATGGTGGTCTTCACTTCGTGCAGGGCCTTGAGGTCCGAGCTGGAGACGTGAGCCACGGCGGCGGCCACGACCTGGCGCGCCCGCGTCGCGTCCTTCTCGATGTTGCGCCGCACCTTCTCCTCCTCCTGGATCAGGTGGTGCCGGATGGTGTCCAGCATGTCCGACGCCTCCTTCTTGAGACGGTCCGTCTTCAGCTGTTGTCGGCGCGCGGTCAAAAAAAAACAAAAACTGTAATTATGGCTAGTGGATTTTTGTGTCGTGTAACACATTTGTTCAATGAATGCAATTATATTAATTTCCCCTCCCCCCCCACCACCACCACCCAATTTTCATGTCAATTTAACTATCGGCAGCATGTCGGGAGACAACGTATGCTTTCCTTTCACATCTCTCGCAGAGCAGTGCATCCGCCCATGTTGGAGAACGGCCCAAAGAAGCAGATATTACAGAGCTACAGCTCAGATCCCTTCTAGTGACCTCTGTTTCATACAACGGTAGACGGTAGCACTTGCTACCTCACTCTGCTTACGCCACGAAGTTCGTTGCTAAGACCAACAACTCACTATACTTGAGGACCTGGATTAATCAGAAGCAACTGTCTGGATTTGAACCCAGGACCTTACCCATGACAGCTCAGCACTCTGACCTCTGATCCATCTCTAACACATTTACTCAACAACAGCTCTATTAGAAGACTATTCGATTCTTGTCCAAGATGAACTGTAAATGTGAATATACATGCTCACACAAAATGCTGGATAAATATTATATGAAGGAAAACGCATCTCTTTGTAAGGGGTGTCACCTCAATCTCCTGATTCTTCTGTTCAGCTTGCTGTAGGAACTTCTCAAACAGCCCTATCTTCCCCTCCAAGTTCCTGGTCTTGTCTTCCAGAAGGTCCTGAGAAATAAAAACGCTCACGGTAAAACCCCATAAAACTCTGATTAACACTAAAATTGTATGAACATTGAAGGAGTTATGCGCTTCATTTGCAAAACTAAAGCATATCATAACTTAATCTTTAAAAAATATACTTTGTGGTTTTATTTACTTGTTGAAGCATGTAACTGAGGTATGGGTGAAATTAAATTGAATTTAAATAGAACTTGAGTGATTGCCTCTGTGATCAAGGTTTTATGATTTAATCTCCAGCCTTATGAACACACTCAATGCCATCGGGAGGTGAGACTGTTAATTGATATTTGTGTGTGCAATTATTGAGATCTGTAAAGTGCTTATAAGAGATGCTTTGTGAAACAGATAGGGAAATGTGTTTTCTTATCCTTTCCCCGCACCTCCAATTAGCACGGTTGGCTACGTATGGTGCGAAAGAGGTTCAAGATACATAATGAAACACACCAAATTATCATGTTCAGTTTGATTTTAGAGATGATTTCCAACCGTTGCATTCATGATATAAAAATAAATCTGCTCATTCTTCAATAACGGTACAGGCAGACCTCGCTACCTTCATTCGTTATGGCGCTCTGTCCTGTAGAACTCTTTCGCACAAAAAAATAAAAATCTAAAAAGCACTTACGTGGGAGAAGATGCAGCACTAACATATTTGTTTACATACTCTCAGCCAATGAGAGATACGAACGCTCTGAGCCAATCAGCCGCCCACCCTCCGCGATTCGATTGTTGCAATTCATGGTCACGAATACAGAAAAAAAACCTACTTTTTGAAAACGTTATTACATAATTTGTTATTTAATGCTATTACAGTGTGCCTGGAGCCATTCTGCGTTAGCCAGCTTAAAAAAAAAATACTCGCCTGCTGACGCGTGTTTACTCCATCTTGGCCTCTGCCTTATTTACGCTTGTTTTTTGTGAGCATTTTAGACCCATCACGTCTGAAATATAGGCTGCAATTGTTAGTGCTGGAAATGTGAGCAAAGCATCACTTTTGATGTTAAAATGCAAGTGATGAGGTGGGCCGAGGTGGATCTGAGAGCATCTGGTAGTTGTGGGTCGTGTCAGGTGGATGTACTGGTGAGTACGGGACATAATACTGTATACTGATGTTATTATAGTAAAAAAAATACTTATAAAATGTTGGCCATCTGAACTATTATTAGTACTATCACCGATACCCAATGAGGCCCTCATATTCCTCATATGTAAGAAATAACGACGTCGGGAACCCATGCCCATAGACACAACGACCCCATTTCGTGCCGATTTGATGAGTGCTCACTGCTTCAGGAACGCATCTTCAGCGCTCAGTGAGGTCTAAATGGAATTTAACTGCAGATGATGGCTGCAGTGCTTGTAACAGCCACCATTGGAAAAGCTGAATTAAGGAGATGATTCTCATTGTTTTTATCTTCATCTTAAACACGTGTGAGGGAAGCAACTGCCGTATAAAATTAGAAGGCTGTGTTAGAAGACATGCACTTGGTTATACGATGTACTGTACATTCTTATATTTAAACAACGGTGTGATCCTGTGATGTTGCATGCTCATACTGTTTGTGTGCCAGGGCTTGGCGGTATTAAAATAGCAGACATGGGGAACATCAGATGGTCGATGGGTCCGGTTATGTATATAATCTCTACCGTAGATATTCCGTCAAGTCCAATAGTAGAATGTTATTACAGGAAAATGTAATGGTACAGAAAACCTGTGCATGTTTTTTTCTCCTGAAAATGTTGGGAAGATAAGCGTAAGAGCCAAGAATGAATTTAATATTCAAAACACTGCACTATACTTATGGATATTCTCACAAATTCTACCGAATATCATTTCCAAGCCGAGCTAAGTGGCTTAATGTTCACATCCTTTTAGACAACTTGTGCCTGATGGCTTGCAAGCGTAATGTTTAAATTAGGAGATGTTTGCATTTGGTGCCTGGTGCTATTTGTGTGTTGTTGGATAATCTTTAAAGTAGGAGGGCGGGTAGGTCTTCACATGTGCACCATAGATGGGTGTTGGTTTACGACGGACCACCCATCTGTTCATGCTCACTCAACACCATACCACCCATCACCTGTCTACCCTCACAACTACCAATTATACCACCAAAAACCCTACACCCACACCATCCCTTATCACCCAACCACCTATGACATCGCTAGAACCAGTCTTCTCACCCCATCCCTCACCACCAATACAGCCACCACTTGAATATCCTTTCATCCATCCATCCATCACCCCACCAAGACCCTTTTATCCACCCATCACCCAGCTATCCATCACCTGTTCATCCTCCTGACCACCCATCACCCTACCCAAATCACCCAGAGATCATGGAACGTATCTTGGTCTGGTGCTTCCAGGAGGCGCTGTGCCGCGTGGTGGACCTCACCAGGATTGCAGACACCCAGAACCGGTTCAAGTGCCACTCGCCACTGATATTAGCCATGGCCAGGAATTGAATTCAGGTCGCCATGTTCATAGCTCAGTGCCCAAACCACTGCGCCACTTTTCCACTCCCACATGACTGGTCAACCATTATTCGTCTATCCACCCATCCACTTGTCTATCCACACAAACACACATCACCCGTTTGCCCTCCCAACTTACCTACGATTCCACCGAAGCCCATCTACTCACTCATCAGCCATCGCACGTAAAAAAAAAAAAACAAATCCTTCACATTTCTAGTCATCCGTCACCCATCATCCCATATGACCCACCACACCACATCACCCATTACTCGTACATCACCCGGCCGCGGCGTGCGCACGCACGCACCCGGACGTGATGCGCGTGCTGTGCCAGCGTGCGCACGGGGTGGTCCCGGTGGCCGCCCGCGAGCACGCATACGCTGCACACCAGCGCGTCGTCCACCGCGCAGTACAGCTTCAGCGGCTCGTCGTGATCGGTGCAGCGCCGCTCGGCCAGCCGCGCCGTCGGCTGCAGCAGCACGTGCCCGCGGAAGCAGCTGTTCTCGTAGTGGGGCCGCACGTGCTCCTCGCAGAAGGACACCTCGCACTTGGCGCACGTCCTCACGGCCGGGCGCTGGGCATCGCGCCGGCAGAAGCTGCACGGCACCGCCGGCGACGACGACGGCGACGACGGCGACGACGGCGACGGCGGCGACGACGACGACGACGTCGACGACGAGCACGCGTCCAGGGAGCGGCAGCCGCCCGCCAGCTTGAACCTGCCGCCGCCGCCGCTGGTGATGCTCTTGAGGTAGCTGTCCACCACGTTGCGCAGCTTCATGTTGGCCTCGACCCGGCGGCCCGTGACGTCCGTCTGGCACTCGGGGCAGCGCACGTAGGTGTTGAGCTCGCACATGCGGCGGAAGCAGGCGCGGCACAGGTTGTGGCGGCACTGCAGCTGCACGGGGTCGTCGTACAGCGACAGGCACACGGAGCACGTCAGCTCTTCCTGCAGGCTGGGCGCGCAGCTCGCCATGGGATCCGTCGGGCGAGGTGCTTCCCGCTCTCTGTCCGCGTGCACACAAACGCAAAAGGCGCACAACGCTCATTCACTGCGGTCAGTCGCTGGCCCCACACGGGAGGTCAGTCGCTGACCCCACACGGGAGGTCAGTCGCTGACCCCACACGGGAGGTCAGTCGCTGACCCCACACGGGAGGTCAGTCGCTGACCCCACACGGGAGGTCAGTCGCTGACCCCACACGGGAGGTCAGTCGCTGACCCCACACGGGAGGTCAGTCGCTGACCCCACACGGGAGGTCAGTCGCTGACCCCACACGGGAGGTCAGTCGCTGACCCCACACGGGAGGTCAGTCGTCTCCTCGTCGCTCTTCTAACGCAACTGCCATGGCTGATGCTCCCGTGAAGTTCACGTATCGATTTTGCTCCACCTTTGTTGAGGATTCGGTCTCCCAGACTGTTTTGTCTCATCCATGCTGTGCTCGACGACCATACTGGAGGTGAAACTCTTCTCTTGCGAGAATCTCGCTCTGCTCAACTCACTTTGGAATTCCCTCCAATTACCTCTATTACCAAGTTCTTGTGAGTTTGCTCAACTCACGAACGATATTAACTCTTATCGAATGCATTATATCTTCAATAAGTCTGGTTTGCTGCTGGCCACAAAACAGAACTCGGCCAGGTAAACATTATGGGTGGGCGAGTACGTGACTGATACAATTAACTATTGTCACATGCTGGTGGAAACTAATACCCACTAGACACAGTACTGCAAGTAACAACAGTGCATGGAGTTATGTGCAGAGTTTAAATTCTCAGTCGATAGTTCTGCTGACTTAGGAATAGCAATTACTGGAACAAGGCACTAACACTAGAGTATAATGAACGCCTACCCACAATAGTCCAAGCATTGCACCCTATAAAGCTGTGATGCCTCGTGATATCACGAACACAAAATGAGGCGAGATGGATGTGGTGGTACCAAAATAATCCCAGGAAGAGGTTTCGGGTTCGATCCAGACTGAAATGGAGCACTGAGTATGTGACACACATACACACAACCTACATTGGGTATTCTATTTCGGTCTAACGTTGCTGCTATAGTTAACTTAAACATAATAATAGGGCAGTTAAACGTAACTTAAAATGGCCACGAGTTGACAAGTCACAGCCTAAAATGTATTATTGAATACAGTACACGTAAACATGTTACCCGATAATAAATGCAGGCACGGTGGTAGTAAGAGTGCACGTGTGCTGTGTATGGATGTGAATCTACACGCATGTATAATTACATACCGTATGTGCATCCCTTTCTGTCAACCCACTGCTGGATGAGGAATACCTTACGTCCACAGCATACCGGTTCATGCAGTGCGGGTTGGTTGAGCTAAGGAGGTTGGTGGTGGTGGGGGCATAGGCATAGAGTACAACAATTCATGTTGTCCGCTGCCCAACCACGTATAGGACGACCACTCAGCCTATGCACGGTGGTCACCCATCCAAGGCCTGGCCAGGCTCAACTCTTGCGTATCTCATAGGGATCGGTCGATTTAATCACGGGCAAAAAGTACGCGTACCGCTTCCGTCGCGTATTTTTTGTTCCGTATATTTGAAACCGGTCGGTTGGCATTTCGTTGTTGTTGTTGTTGTCGTCGTCGTCGCAGACATTCGCCGAAGCAAAAGGTTGGGACGAAACCCCATCGTCACCGTCACCCACTGCGGCGAAAGTATGGCCAAACAACCACCACCAAACCACTTTGACATGCGACGTCTTGGGAGCCGCGTGGCACTCATCCAGCAGTGGGTTGACGACAACTGGCTCGCGACACGTCAACACACTGAGTCCTGTGCATCACGGTGTGTGTGTGTGTGTACGCGCACACGCGCGCGTGCGTATGATACGTACGCAGTGTCGTATCATACGCACGTGTACACGCATGTTGCGGTGATACACACACACACAACAAAAGGTCACAGTCAAATAGCTGAACCTGAACGATGTAAACACACCACGCCACACGCACAACTCTCGCAAACCATTATCCAATGCATCCTGACAGCAGCAGTACGTCTGCCGAAACTTCCGACTGTGTTTTAATGTAAATTAATAAAAACACACGTAACAGTGTACATCGCACGGCTGCAGTATATATGTCGACTGTATGGTGGTGGTGGTTATATACACACCGGGTGTCACGACGTTCAGTCCCCTGGACTCTTGTTACCAGCGTCCCCCACTCAGCCACTCGCCGTTACAGACGAAGTCTGAGCTCTTTGTGTGTTCCTTTGACAAGTGGCGCACAGCACCGCCGCTCGAGTCCGTGCCGTTATTGATCGACACGACGTACACAACAACAACGACAACGGCTGCAGCTGCAGCAGCAGCAGCAGTCGAAACGTTAACAAGAATGGCCAAAGATGGAGACGTCTCTTTGCGAGCAACGGGGATCGTTGCTGCCTGCTGCTGCTGCCTGCTGCTTTGCTGTCGGAAGCGAGCGACTCTTTGTTTACCAAAAAAAAAACCCACCCCAGGCCAACCGAAGCAGGTAGCCAAAGCCCAGCAGTCACCAGCAACCACCACCAGCAGTCACCATCACCACCACCATTAACCCCAGCCCTCTCTCGCTCTCTCTCTCTCTCTCAAGCCTTGCTTCCCCCGAAAGTGAGCGACGTTGCGACGTTTCGACTTCACGGCCAACCACAGCCAGCCTTCCCCCCCCCTAAGCCTTCCCTTTCCGCCCTCTTCACTCGCGTTCACCACCACCACTCCTCATGCGCTACACAACGACGGCGTCTCTATGGCAGGTCGAGTTGTTGTTGTTGCTACTGCTGCTGGTAGCAAGGAGAAGTAACGGCGACGAGGCACTGTTGCCGACTCCGCGTTGTGTCTCTCTCTCTCTGTCTGTGTGTGTGTCGATGGCTTCTGCCTGCGGGCTGCCACCGCCCCTCCGGCTTGTAAACAAAGGAGGAGGAGGAGGCCGCTCAGCTGTTGCCGGTGACGCGCCGCGCTGCTCAGTCACGTGGGGAGTCCCTTTAAATCATTATTATTCCTGCTACGAATATTGTTGACTTCGCTATGTTATTTGCCGGGATCAAAACGATGAAAAAAAATATATGAATGGGGGTTTTTACCCTTCTCTGGCAATAAAACCGGAGGTTGTTAAGGCGTTCAAACACCAAATGTATTTTTCAAGGCGTCAAAAGTCTGCATTGGACGGCACGTACTTGTGGCATAACATGAAAACGTGCTCTGATGATGTATGCATTGCCTTGGGAACTTATTGAGCTACAATAAGTTGTACACCAGTGGTACACCAGACAACGCCACAAGGCGAACAGTAGAAAGACGATGCAAGTATCAGAGCATGTCTCGCTCGTTTGTGAGCAGTTATATCGATAGGACCTTTTTTGCCAGTACCAAAAATTATGAAAAACAATAATAGGTTTAACCCGTCTCTGGCAATAAAACAGGAGGTTGTTAAGATGCTCACATTTCAAATAGATGTGTTTCAAGGCCTCAAAAGCCTGCATTAACGGCACGTACTTGTGGAAAAAAACATGAAAGCGTGCACTGATGATGTGTAATGACGAACTCGGAGACGATAAGGGGCGGTCCATAAATGACGTCACGAGATTTTGGACGATTTTTGACCCCCCCCCACCCCCTTCGTCACAAGGCGTCACAAAAAGTCAGCCCCCCCTCTCAAATATGACGTCACAAAGCTCTGCCCCCTCCCCCCCCAAAAAATAAAACATGCTTCAAATCACTTTAAACTATTGTCACTGTAGTGCGTATTTAATGTGGCGCTGCACTCTGATGTTGTAGGAGAAACATTTATTTAAAAGTCTATTTAATTAAGGAGAAAGTGTTGTCTATATTTATTTAAAGTTGCGCATTTTGATGTGACGTCACATTTCTCACCCCCCCCCTCCTCGTCACACATCGTCACAACTGTCTGACCCCCCCCCCCCCCTAGGTACGTGACGTCATTTATGGACGGCGCTTAAGACTTGGAGGCACTTATTTTATTTAACGAGCACCATCGGTATAATACACACCCTACGTGGGTACAGTCGCTCGCCTATACACAACACCACGTGGGTATTATTGTTGCTCGCCTATACACAACACTACGTAGGTACACACTATTATTGTTGCTAGCCTATACACAACACCACGTGGGTACACACTATTACTGTTGCTAGCCTATACACAACACCACGTGGGTACACACTATTACTGTTGCTCGCCTATACACAACACTACATGGGTACACACTATTACTGTTGCTAGCCTATACACAACACTACGTGGGTACACACTATTACTGTTGCTCGCCTATACACAACTCTACGTGGGTACACACTATTACTGTTGCTAACCTATACACAACACCACGTGGGTACACACTATTACTGTTGCTAGTCTATACACAACACTACGTGGGTACACACTATTACTGTTGCTAGCCTATACACAACTCCACGTGGGTACACACTATTACTGTTGCTAGCCTATACACAACTCTACGTGGGTACACACTATTGCTGTTGCTCGCCTATACACAACTCTACGTGGGTACACACTATTACTGTTGCTAGCCTATACACAACACCACGTGGGTACACACTATTACTGTTGCTAGTCTATACACAACACTACGTGGGTACACACTATCACTGTTGCTAGCCTATACACAACACTACGTGGGTACACACTATTACTGTTGCTATCCTATACACAACACCACGTGGGTACACACTATTACTGTTGCTAGCCTATACACAACACTACGTGGGTACACACTATTACTGTTGCTAGTCTATACACAACTCCATGTGGGTACACACTATTACTGTTGCTAGTCTATACACAACTCCACGTGGGTACACACTATTACTGTTGCTAGCCTATACACAACACCACGTGGGTACACATTACTTTTGCTAGCCTACACACAACACCACGTGGGTACACACTATTACTGCTGCTAGCCTATACACAACACCACGTGGGTACACACTATTACTGCTGCTAGCCTATACACAACACTACGTGGTTACATGCTATTACTGTTGCTAACCTATACACAACACCACGTGGGTACACACTATTACTGCTGCTAGCCTATACACAACTCTACGTGGGTACACACTATTGCTGTTGCTAACCTATACACAACTCTACGTGGGTACACACTATCACTGTTGCTAGCCTATACACAACACCACGTGGGTACACACTATTACTGCTGCTAGCCTATACATAACTCTACGTGGGTACACGCTATTACTGTTGCTAACCTATACACAACACTACGTGGGTACACGCTATTACTGTTGCTAACCTATACACAACACTAACCGTCACACTGACGGCGCTGAACCGAGACAGCCAACAACACTCTAGCAGCGCAATGTCGAGTGATCTTGAACATCACGACAGGGATCCCACTCCAACAACAGCCACGAGGTCCCTCACAGTGGCCCTTCTCATACTCTCAGCGTGGCCTCGCTCCGGCCCGGCCATGCCCCCCCCCCCTTCTGGAACCTACCAGCGGATTCCCGAGGCTTCCCGATGGGCCCCCCCTCTGTGACCTTTCCACTAGATGTTCCCCTCTCATGTCTAACATGGCCTGCTGAACTCAATACTGCCGTACACCGCAGTTCCCATTTTTCGCCAGCAGCTAGCACTATGCCACTGCACATGCATTACCTTGGAAATGCATAGGAGGGGATGCAGCCCTTTCCCTGGTTATTCATGATAATGTTATTATTTCAGATGCCCTACTGCGGCCGTCTCGAACGCTCTTACTTACGATATTATGAAGCCAGTGGAACTATGGTTTTTGTGTTTAGTTTGTTGTCCTTCCCCCGTACCTCCAATTATCACGGCTACGAAATGTTTCCAAAGAAGTTCAACATAAAAAAATAGGTTTTACCCTTTCTGACAGTAAACAGGAGGTGGTAAGATGTTGAAACACCAAATAGTTACCTTTTGCAAGTCATCAAGTCTGCATTAACCATATGTACTTGCAGCAAACCATTCACACAAAATGCTCTGAGAAGTCTCTCAAAGTCTACCATAGTCCAAACTAGAGGGGCACTCCAGCTCTGCCCGTCCCACACCCCTCCCCTTATGTAACCGTAACAAAGGGAGACGTTATCATCATGAGCCGTTATCTATCCACTGCTTGATGAAGGCTTCTTCCTAGCATGCTCATTCCATCGCCATCCTTTTCACGATGCTGCAAATCCACTTGGTGCGTTGAGCAGTGTGGTCTCCACTGTCGTTGACCTTGTGGTTTGAGCCTCCTCCTTTGGCTGCTGATCTATGATCAGTCCATTCCATCGGCCATCATAATCTTCTGGCAACGTGTCCTACCTAAGCCCACTTACTTTGTGTTTTTTTTACGCAGTTAATATGATGTCTCTTATCTGCGTTATTTCTCCGACCCGTGTTTTCATGTTCCTGTCTGTCAAAGTCAACTGAGTGGACATTCATGTGCTGTACATGCACAGGGTGGTCCAGATGTATTATGACCTGCAATTAATTGACCTCTAATATTGATTTCGTTTGCATTTTCTTCTCTGTTTTAAATACACCTTATTTTTCAAATATTAAGCTTTAGAGAATTAAATGGGGGTCACAAGATATCTGGGCCACTCTGTATAGCCATGTGAGCAATCCACTGCTAGATGATGGCCTCCCCATGCTGTCTGTGTAATAGGAGTGAATTGACCATACTTCACTACGCTGGTAAGTACTGGTTGGTGAAGACTGGGAGCATGGACACCGGAGCATAGGGGGAACAGTACAACTATGTATTTTGCTGCACTTTCCTCTGCTGCCCACAACCCAACCACACGGCCTCATGATCACCTTTTAGTGGATGGCAGTCACTCATCCAAGCGCTATCCAGGCTCGTTCTAGCTTAGCTTTTAATTATGATAATGACATTTAGAACGCGCCAGATTTTGAAGACAAGTCAACAACTCAGAGGCGTGGAGCCACAAGCTCAGGCCTGCTCGAAAGCCTGACCAAACATGTTTCTTAACAGTCAAGCGGCGGATGGCAGTCACTCATCCAAGCACTATCCAGGCTCGTCTAGCTTAGCTTTTAATTATGATAATGACATTTAGAACGCGCCAGATTTTGTAGACAAGTCAACAACTCAGAGGCGTGGAGCCACAAGCTCAGGCCTGCTCGAAAGCCTGACCAAACATGTTTCTTAACAGTCAGCGGGCATTTGATGTTGCGGATGTGCAAAGGGATAGAGAGTTCCACACTGAGAGGGCGACAGCAGAGAACCGACGTGAGGCGGTAACAGTTCGAGGCCTTTGAGATTTGACCGAATCGGGTGAATTTCGGGTGATTTAGTCAAAGGCAAACAACGTATATGGTTCAATCTACAGCGAAAGTATTTATTGTTTAACCGTCTTATAATTATATAAGTGGCCAATAATTTCAAGATAAAAGTATTTTTTTTCCAAGGAGACCTGAGGTTACTATGCAAACGTGATATTAAACGTGTAATGCAAAATAACATAACCAATGCTCACAGGCAAATCCAGCAAACAGAATAAAATACTTGACTTAAAGCTTTCGTGACTGCAGGAATTCATCTTTTTTTCCTGCCTCAGCAGCTCTCCCGCTATAATTTTTCACCTGATGACAATTGCTTGTGTTGCGATCGAAACGTGATAGTTTTTTTTCTATCTACGTGGCTTTACCGAAAGACCCAAAGAATAGAATAAAATACATTTTACACACCTGCCTAAAGATGACTACAGTCACCCTGCTGTGGTAGAAAAGCCTTGACTTGCTCGATAACAAGGCTGACACGCCCCAATTTGTTGTTACGAGTGTTCATATTCTCAGCTGTCCCACATTGTTTTGTGTTCATGCTAATGCCACGGGTTTCCTGTACCCGGTAAACAATGGGGAAAACAAACGAATGTTAACGTTCTATGCGGGAGATGAGAGGTTCATCAGATAGAAATGTACGCACAGACTGAAGACAAATGAGGGTAATAATACTCACACAAAAGGTTATTTATAGACAGAAGAAGGCACGATTGTGACCACTGGCTCATTACATCTCAGGATGTCATTGGGAGCGTCTGGCAGTGGAATGCTTGGCATTTTTTTTTAAAGCTTGACATTCATATGCAATGGCTTAAAAGTGTTGTTATTATTCACATTGTACAGCCCTTTGTCAATCCACTGCTGTATGGGAGTTGTTTGACCATACTTCACCACACTGGTCAGCGTGGGTTGGTGAAGGGGGGCACATGAGCAGTTCAGATATCACTGGCCTCTAATGTTAACCATAGCTGGGAATCGAACTCACATCGCCAAGTTCAAAGAGCAGCGCACTAACCATTGCACCACCACTCCACCACACAAGGCGTAGTACTAAATAAAAACAACGTAACATTTATGTCATATATAATAATATAATATGTCATTTATGTCATATATAATTTGAGCAAAAGATGTGTCCTGTGTATGCACTTTTAAAGCATTGAAAATACTGCAAGCAAATTCTTCTGCTCGAAAACCATTGTTTTTCACTATCACTGTAACAAATGTCTGAGTCAACTGTTAAATCCACCAATTTGTTTCACAACACAAATGATAAAACATACCATACCACACGATTCCATTATATTCGGAGACTGTAGATCACCTTCAAAATAATTGCAAGTGGTTGGAAATACTATTGCTCTTCCTTCATGAAAGGAGATTTTTCCAAGATGCCTTCACATGTTTTATTTTTTGCCAGTTTACGTTCACAAACATGATCTTTAACTAAGAAACAAGTACAGTGTGGCAGATTTCCAAAGATCTACGTAAATATATATTTTAAGAGAAAGTCAAGGAGATAGCTTAAGGAATGAAGAAGCATATACAATTACAGAGGTCACCGATTTTGTTGTTTAAGAACACATCGTAAGGACTGAGGAGATATGAGAGACAACATTGACATCAGTGTGGTGCCCGAAAACAAGGCGAAATAAGTAGACGAAGACAGTGGAAGAACTAGCAGGAGCGAGACGAAATCACCCAAGTCAGAGTCCACGATTGGGCAGAAATAACTACGGGGAAAAAATGGGGTAAGCCATTGCCCCGTAAGTCGGACGATACAGGCTGATAACAACCACAACAAATCATCTTCACTACTTTAGATAAGACCAGACTTTGTGGAATAATTAGTGGTGCACTTCGCACGATTCTTGAGAGACACTTTTGAGACACGCGGATATATAGAGAGACACACACATAGACCATTTACTGCATATTTGCAGGTTGGACAGAGGTGGGGGCATTTGAATAAACTTGTCCAGTGATTCAACCACTGCCCCAAGAGACTAAACCGGTGTCTTCTGGATTGAAAGCCCAGTGGTGCTCACCAACAACCATTGTACCGGGAGAAACGCTTCCCGAAATATATTAAACTTTTCCTTACCATTCTCCAAGTCGCCACTAGGTGGCGACCTCTCACAGTAATAAAGTATTAAAGCTTTCGTGACTGCATAAAACTACTAATTGGTCACTGACTGGATGTGCTTCACATAATGTTTTTTCAGGTTTATTGAATTCTCGTCTCTCATCTTTTTGTTGTATTTACCTCCGTGATTTGTTCTTGACACCTGATGAAGATCGCTTGCGTTGTGATCGAAACGTCGTGATTGTTTTTTGTTTTAATATAATTTTATTGTATTTCTACATGAGTGAGCTCTCACAGTGTTGTGTCGGTGGTTTCTGAGTGCGGCAGATGGGAACGCAGGACTTTCAGCTGTTTCGCTGTTTGTTTATACTGGTAGGAACGAAGTTGTAAACTGAGTGTACCAGCCTGCAATAGATTAATGTGTCCGTCCGTCCGTCCCCTTTCAATACTTTAACGAAGTGAAATCTCGTGCTGTTGGGGTGTAAAAATAAAATTGCGCAAAATTCCAATGTTCCTACCAGCCCACCCTGCAGGGACCTGTTCATGGCCTGCGAATGCTCACTCGCAATTCTCTTCCTCGCCTCTTGCTTTTTTTTATTGGGGGGGGGGGTGGCATTTCCATCTGTGGCGCGCTCCGGGGGCCCCGTGCGTTTTGCTTATTTGGTCATTTTTCCAATTTGTCGCGATCAGCTGTCAAAGTGCCATATGAAGCAAAAAGAAAACATTACAAACTTCCTACAGCATTTCCGAAAGTAATTTGTGTGTGACAACGTAAATGCCCTCGATGTATATTTTGTTTGCATATGTCCTGTATTGGCTGTATCTTTTTTTTTAAGTACTGTATCGCAAGGGCCCCCAGAGCCACATTGCCTGAATTCTGGAGCGGTGCTCAGAGGCCGGGTTAACTATCATAACTACTCAAAATACTTAACCAATTAGAACTCATGTAGTATGTATGTTTAATTTATTTTGCACCGTACGTAGCCAACTGTGCTGATCCGAGGTGCGGGGGAAGGACAACAAACCAAACACTATGTATATATATTCTTAGTTTTTTTTCGGTAAAGTCACGTTGAAGGGAAACAACAAAATAATAAAATATATATAAAACAATAAAAAAAATTCTCACGACGTTTCGACCATAACTCAAACGGTCGTCTTCAGGTGTGTTGGTTTGCATAAATTTATTTTTAAACGGCGCATTTATTTATTTATAAAAAAATCAAAATTCAAACACTATGTAGTTTTAAAGAATTGAGTAGAAAAAAACTTGCGGGTGTGCCTTTTCCACGTACATAAGTACTGTAAAATGTAGCATAAGTACTGTGAAATGCTGCTTGTGACTACCAGTAGTTGCAGGTCATTGTTAGCATGGTGGTCACATGATGGGTGTGTGTCTGTGGCATTTGCTATGGCCGAATTGTCCTCGTTAATACTGTGAGAGGGAAGATCGTACGGCTAAAATGTCAGTACACTGTACTGTGATGTCTCCCAAGCACCAATTCTATACAACTCACTTGCTGTGTCTGACCAAACATGGGTGAAGTATGGTCAAACAATCATCATGACCTACAAAGGTATTGGGAAGCATTCGTCCACCAGTGGATTGACAAAGGGTGCACACATTACACGCAGTGCCGGATTATCCTCGTAGCAAAAGTAGCTACAGATGCTACGGGCCCCGCACTTTCAAGAGCCCCGCGCTAAATGCTTTAAAGCAGGGGTCACCAAACTACGGCCCGCGGGCCGAATCCGGCCCGCGACGTCAGTCCATCAGGCCTGCCGACGGTAGTTGAATTTGGTTGATAAAAACGTGTGGAACACGAGACGTTGTGATACAATTTAAATTTAAATATTATGTTTAGAATACTAAGAGATCATCACGCGTGCGGAGACCTCCTGACTGCTATGTTCCTTAAATTTACTATTTTAAATTATTGTATCTATATGTTCTTGTTTATTGTAATGTTTGCTTATTTCGCGCCATCCCAAGTACTTCCTCGGCTCGTGGTAGCTCCGCCTACGCTCTGACGTTACCGTGGTTTCCATGGCAACGTCATGGCAACACGTTACCATGGTTTCCATGGCAACACACACAAACACGCATCTTTCCCGCCCCCAGATTTTCCAGCTGTCAACACAGGTCCGACGCTCCAGAAATATGTATTCCTTATGCGGCCCGCGCTCGTCATTCTTTCAGTTATCCGGCCCACTGTGAAAAAAGTTTGGTGACCCCTGCTTTAAAGTTATCAATTCCGGTTCAGTGATACTGCACTTACTCTATCACTATAGTACTATACCGCCTTAAACTTTTATGAACGACTGGGTGTTTAAGGTTAGCGATTTGTCGTATTATCTGGTTGTATAGCAAATAAAAAAATACAATTACTTTACTATGCAAGTTACGTTGTTTTAGATTTCAGTTTTTTTAGGGCCCATTTATAACATATGCTACAGGCCCCGCACTAGCTTAATCCGGCACTGATTACACATTGTTTTTTTCTGTAATGATACATGCTACCACTTAAAAATTAACTCCAATGAATTGTCCTTCACATAAATTTGAAAGGCAAATGCAATAACTAAAATAAAAAAAAACACATTAACAATTGTAAGTGAATGGTGTTTTCCACATTGGCGTTTTAATAATGCCAGGTAACCAAAATAAAAAAAAAAATATCTCAAAGATGTTTGCATGCGCCACAATTCCAGTTGCTACATTATTTCATGCAACAATTCAGACGCATGCTGTGTGTTCTGCTCAGCTAGCTGTGCACAATGGGAGTTGACCAAGAGATGGCTCGTAAGGGTGAAGGCTGGGTCGTTTGTCAAGGACAATGACATTGCTTAGTTTGAACGTTTTCAAAAATTCTAAAGAAAAAAAGAGTAATTCCATTGCAGCTGAAAGCAAAATAATTAAACTGTATACAACGCAAGAACACCGAATTGATATATTTACCTTTTTATCGCCGGGTGTGTATAGTATATGCCACAAATGATAGGTTTACAGTTTTGCTCGCTGACAGATTTCCACACTATTGTGTATATTAATACCTGTTGGGACTTAAGTTTACCTTGATAAGATATATATATTATTTTCTGCACACCAAATGTTTGACGTTTTTTAAAATTACATACTACTTTATAGTGTCATTCGGTGTACACCCAGATAAAAGTTGGACGGGTGGAGTGGTGGCACAACTGTGAGAACCTGGGTTCGAATCCTGGCCATGGCTGGCATCACAGTGGTGAGTGATGTCTCAACTGCTTCTTGGCCTCTCCCCTTTCACCAGCCTTTACTGGCCATGCGTGGTGGAAGTGTGGCATATGTCAGTCAACAACCCTCATCAGCCTACATGGTGTGGAAAAGCCTTCGTGAACAGAGCACTGGATTCACAGAGGGTTGTTAATATTGTCCATCCATTAACCTTCAATTTATGCAATTCAAACAGCTCCCTCTACGTGCACAAACTGGACATTTTTGAAAAAGAGCTGCATAGCTCATCAGATTCCTACAGTCTAAATACAGTTTCTGATTCTGAGAGGTTAGACTAAGCTTGTTAAGGCCACAATTGATTGCAGGCGTTGAACAATTACGAAGATCACTTCATCCAGGGTCTTTATTACAAAAACTAATTATTCTTGAAGTAGGGATTAATCTGGATTTTTACACAGGACATTATCATGAAGGACCAAGTGCACTTTAAAACATCGTTACTGGATATGACCCAGATATGTGTGAAAGTGCAAATTCAACACACAGATAAGACCAGTAAATGGAGCCAAACATCCCGTATTTTTATTGTGATATTCTCTTCGAGTGTAAAGTCACTCAAGGATCTCTACCTCTGGCTTATGAATGACATGTATTGATATTCCATTTACAACATTATATACATTACTGTAAATGGTAGATACAAAATGGAAAGGACTAGCACGGTTGGCTACATACGGTGCTAAAGAAGTTCAACATACATACATGATGCATCTATTAAAATCCGTCCTTAGACTCACGATGCGTGTTAAATTATACATATAAGAGTATTTAATATACAGGGTGCTTAACAAAAATTAACACTTCTGAGAATTTGCAACAACACCACAAGAAATGTGCTGCTGCCTCCGGGCTCTGGAGACCACCTGGAGAAGATTCAAGGCCACGTGTTGACAACGATGGCGAACAAGTGGAGACTCTTTGACTTTTTGAAGCTATAAAGATACATTTGTTATCATGTTACAGTGTTTTATCCGTTCTTTTTCCATTTAAAACGATAGTCCCATCTAAGTGTCAACATTCTTTTCAAGCAACCTGTACTTTATTCTCTAGTTAACGAATGCAGCCACTCGAGGTGCTACATTCAAGATGGTCACTGTATCGTGCGCTTTCAGATGCGCTCCTGTGGCCGTCTGGAACGCTCTTCCTTCCGATATTAGGACGCCACTGGGGCTATGCACTTTTAAATCTAGATTGAAAACTAATTTCCTTCGAATTGCTTTTTGCGTTTGGTTTGTTGTCCTTCCCCTGCACCTCCAATTAGCACGGTTGGCTACGTATGGTGCGAAAGAAGTTAAACATACATACATTGTAAAAAAAATATAGATTTGTGGATCAATTTGTGATTTCCTAATCGTGACAAACCATCAGATTGCAGAGTGGAGAGAGTTCTCTCATGTTTACAAAACGAAGTGCAGTGTATGAATGTAATGCATTGACTTTGAGGCAGGGTGAATGGGTCGCTCACAGACGGGTTTTGTGTGAAACACCGGTCTAACAGAGCAAGGTAGTTTTTGTAAATGGCTATAAAGATAACAGGCCAGAGGTCGGTAACCTGAGGTTACGGAGCCGTGTGCAACTCTTTAAGGACTGCTTCGTGACGTTCTTTATTAAGTACCCACCGTCTCTTATTCGCATGCTTTGTGGCTCTTAAAATATTCTGTTTTTTTTCCCGAATTAGAAAAAAATGGCTCTTTTTGTTACTTAGGTTGAAAACTTTTGGATTCGGCATTTTTTTTTTACATTTGCACATGGCTTATTTTTAGTGTCACTGACTCATATGTGTGAGCGTTCTCTCGGCATTCCTGTTCCCTACCACACACAACATTCTCAAAAAGGAATTGTTGAAACATCCTGAGGCAGGGCCATCATAAAAATTGACCTCGAGACTTCGTGAGTTGCTTACTCACCCCGCTGCTGGTGAAAGGGCCTCCACTAGAGGACGCTCTAGCCATCAAGGCAACAGTTTGGAGTAACCACACTTTACTCCCAACCACATGTGATCTGGCGAATAACTGTGGTGTACGGACCCATTTATGCTTCTGGGTGGACGGAGGTAGGGAGATTTGAGAAACTCCCTCCATTGTTTCAACTGTTGCGCTGGCAGATCAAACCGGCGACCTCTGCACATTGTGCTAATCATTACACCACGATTATCCATCCCTCAGTTTACTATCGGCGCCACGGTGGCAAGATGTTAACTACCTCGCCTTGCATGAAGGAGGTCGTGGGTTCCATCCAGACCCTGACGCCTGTATATTTGGAGTTTGCATGTTCTCCGCATAGTTGAGTGGTTTTACCTTCACATTTAGAAACGTCCGTGTAAAGTATTTGGCTGTTATCAATTTCCACACTATAAGCCACTTCGTTGAGCTATCATTTGTGGCCCGGTTGCTTCTGAAAAAAAAGAGCAATATCGCTCAGTGGGCCTTACATGGTAAAATAAAAATAGTTTTGTTTAAAAAAATGTGTTTATTATCCTTGGGAAAACAAAGACAACACTATGTAATATGTAATAATAAACATCCGTTTGTCAATCAACTACTGGACCCAAGGCCTCCTTCCTTCCTTTTGTCATTCATTTGGGATTGAAGTTCGACTATTCTTCACCACGTCGGTCAGTTGCGGATTAGTGAAAGGTAGGCAGGGAGCAGCAACGATGAAGACATTCACTCGCCCACTGATGCCAGCGATGGTTGGGGAATGAAACTCAGGCCGCTGGGACTCACGTGGCAGGCCAGTGCACGAGCCACTGCCTTGCTTGCCACCGTTCCACCGCATTATTCCATTAACATCATTACTCTCACGAGACTCTTAGATTGCTTAAAGGATGAAATGCCATGGCAATTAGTTCAATTCGTTGTCGATCGTTTACAATCACAGATGTACAGTATCTATTGCTGTCACAATGTAAGCACTTGAATGCCGTCACTACTTATGACCACAAAGCAAACGTCTACAGTATTGAGAGGCGTGTGCGGGTGTTATGATCTGTACAACAATGTAACAACCTGTCGCTTTAAATGGATGCGTGTTTGTTAAAGTCCAATACCTCAGTAGTTTGGTATTTGAGCTAAAAGTTTGTGTGTGGAGGGGGGGGGGGTTCACACGCTTTGTGTCATGCTCTGCCACATGAACTCACCTTCAAATGGCCTCGCAAAGGGTGACCACATCATTACCTTCACCATAGCTCTGCCTCTTTAAATAGGAAATGTTTGTTACTATAGCTGGGAAATTATTGTTCGAGCCATGTACGTTTTCCCCTAAGTAAAATGCGTCTTGGTAGTCTAATACGGCTAATAAGGCGAACCAAAACAGTGTTTGATGTGTTTTTTCTTTCTTCTGGAACGAGTGACTTGTATGCGGTCAATGGCATTAAAAATAAACGTTTCCAAAACCAGCTTTCCCACGTGGTTGGTTGATCTCTAAATTGTGCATTTTTCCATTCCTTATGATCTTTGTGAGCAATTTGTATGTATGATTAACTTTTTTCGCACCGTACGTAGCCAACAGTGTGACAGAAAGTTGCATGGATACGAAAGAGGAGGGAGACTATTCCATCATCATTTGCAGCCCTGTGTCATTCTTCTGCTGGATGAAGGCCTCCCCATAACATGTTGTTCATGGGGACACCATGCTTTGCCACAACACATCTTGTTATTGTAAGTTGCTGACCCGCTACTACTGGAGATCTGTGAAAAAGAGCGTTTTAGCTTATCGAATTCCTCCAGTCTAAGTAAAGATTCTGATTCATTGGTCAGTACAGATTGGGAGTGGAGGATAGGCCCAGGATATATCACTCGCCACTGATGTTGACCACTACAATTACTGCTGATTAAACTCTGGGAAGGGGATGTTTTTTTCAAATAGTGAAGTGGGCTAAGAAGTGTTGCAATGCTCCACCCCAATGGCACCGCAGAGTTTTAAAATATGAATACTAAACAATGATTATTTTATTTTACCAGGTAAGGCCCACTGACCTATAAAGCTATTTTCCAGAAGCGACCAGGCCACGAATGATAGCCCATGTACTGTATATGTATATAAATTTGGATGAAAAACCCAGAGGACCGGGAGAAAAATCCACACAACCACGGGGAGAACATGCAAACTCCGAATATGAAGGCGTCAGGTCGGGATCGCACCCACGCCCTCCTGTATACCAGGCGAGGGCGTTAACATCTGGCCACCGCGGCACCCAAAGTTGCTGAACTGTCTCAGTTGTTGAACACTTTACATGCAGATCTCCAAATGCGTTTACATAACTTCACAAGCATAAACGTAACCTGACAATGCCTTAGCCATACCTTCACGCACTTCGTTAACATTTCCAGACAGAGGAACAAGACTTTGAACTTTTTATTAGATTGTTTTTATTAATGATAGCATGCACTTTCTATATTAAATATTATCCACCGAAAAACTCGCCACTGGCAAAGTTCATTTTGAAAACTGTCAGGTGATGTGTTTTATTTGTATTACAGTACTGCACAAGAGCTGCATGTCTGTCTAAGGTGTCAGACCAGCAGCCTTCTTGACAGGTATTAAGTGACGTGGATTCCAAGAGCCTCACCCTGTCCGCGTTATTATGAAAGTAAATATTTGACAGACGTACAAATAATTGTTTTCATGTTTCTAAATGCATTTTTGTTACGAATCATGTGATGTAAAAAAACCAAATTGTTATGAATTTGCGTCACTTAAAAGCCATGTATTCAAATACAAATAATTAATAGTGCAGTATAAACTGGAGTGGATCCAGGTGGAGGGGGAGGTGCCCCCTCCCTTCTGCTCCCGAAACCCACAATTTTTTTTTATTTTACTGATATTTACCACAGAAAATACAGGTTTCTATTTTTACTGTGGGGCACTGCCTTATGTGTTGAAGCTTGACAGTCCTTCGCACCCCGGGCAGCTATGCTGGGTAGGGGCATCCACACCAGTCAGATAGAGTGAGGCGAGACAAAATGGGTCTCGTTTCACCGACCCACATTGACGAGCGTGGGGAAGAATGATAAACAACAATCCCCATGACTGTCGCACATAAGCCACGGTCCCCACGGCCCACAGCAGCTGTGGATCTACAGCTGAGAAGGTGGAGGAGCAGTAGGGAGAGCAAAGAATCGCGGGGGTATGAACAGAATGCCTTCGGAGTTGACAAGTGCTTTGATGTCGTGTCACGTGGCACACTGTGATGTCACACTCCTCGGAGCAAGCCGTGATGTCACAGAGCACTGAGAACGCTGGGATGTTAAAGAAAACATTGTATCCATAATAGAGGTTTTTTGTTGTGGTTAGATCGCGTAAATATATCAATGTGTCGTTAAAACCCGCCACCACCCGACACAGCCAACTAGTAAGGGTTGTCACGTAAACATAACATGGCAATTCGTTACTAGTACAGCACACCGGTGTGTTGGAGAGCCAAGCCACAACATTACAATCTGAGTACGACGTTTCGCCAGTAATTACAACTAGCTTCTACTGGCCAAGACTAATTGGAGAATCTATCGAAATTGAAAGAAATAAAAATAACTTTAACCGTTCGGATAGCTACCACCTTAGTGCTGCGTGGAAGCGAATCATCAAATAATACATTATATAAATGCATGCCTACAAAGGGCAGCGTACTTCAATAGGAATTGCCGTTGGTACGACTATTTTACTCCACGTAATAGACAGGAAGGACAAGGTCAAAGGGCTCGCATAATGCACATACATAATGTTCGTTGACTCAGTAATCCCCCCCCCCCCCCACGTGGCGCAAGAGCGCACAAGCGTGGTCACCACATCTACGCCTCTATATAAGGAACAAAACAGGTGGACTTCTCCACAAATCTGGCTGTCGCCTGATGAAGCTAGTTGTAATTACTGGCGAAACGTCGTACTCAGATTGTAAATGTTGTGGGTTAGCTCTCCAACACACCGGTGTGCTGTACTAGTAACGAATTGGCCACGTTCTGTTGACGTGACGACCCTTACTAGCTGGCTGTGTCGGGTAGTGGCGGGTTTTAACGACACATTAATATATGTACGCAATCGAACACAAAAAAACCTCTATTATGGATGATATTTGTCGCGAAAGCCTACGTGTTAAACAGCACATTGCACGTTGTGATGCCCATTGAGAATAATTGTCCTCGGCATACAAACTCCAATGCTTTCCAGTTGTATGTTTCGCAAAAAATGTTACTCATGAGGTTTGTTTTCAACATAACGTATTCACCCTGATCCCAACATCGCAGCCGTCTTCATTACATTCCTGTAACCGTTTAGGTCGCTCATTTCCATTGTGTGCATTGGATTGTAGGGAATAATTGTATGAACACAGTGGCGCAGCTATGGAGTATGCAGGCGGTGCAAATGCACTCTGGCCGATGATGCGGAGGAGCCCAGGTGCCTGGCTACAAACAGGAGGACATTGGACAGTGGGCCCATATCACTCATTCAATCAGAATCCATGCCAATCACGCTACTCAATTGAATCGAGTGACTATTTGGAGTTTGCGCGGACATATATGACGTCACGCACCTGGGGGGGGGGTCAGACATTTGTGACGATGTGTCACGAGGTGGGGTTGGGGGGTGGTGAGAAATGTGACGTCACATCAAAATGCGCAACTTTAAATAAATACTGTATAGACAACACGTTCTACTGAATTAAATAGACTTTTTAATAAATGTTTTCTCCTACAACATCAGAGTGCAGCGCCACATTAAATACGCACTACAATGAAAATAGTTAAAAGCGATTTGAAGCATGTTTTATTTTTTTGGGGGGCGGGGGGGGCAGAGCTTTGTGACGTCATATTTGAGGGGGGGTCTGACTTTTCGTGACGCCGTGTGATGAGGGGGGGGGGGGGGTCAAAAATCGTCAAAAATCGCGTGACATCATTTATGGACGGCCCCTAATTTTTCGCAATGCGAATCCTACAGAAACGTTGTATTTCTGTTGCTATGGTGTCTTGACCTGTATCGCTTTTGTCACGTGCCACGCTTGACCGAGAACGACTTTCAAAGAGACAGATGCGTGCACACACATGCGCAGGTGTGAACAACTCCTATTGTTCTGCCTTAAGGCCAAGGGGGCCGCGATGCTTATTTTGCTTTCGACTGAGGACAATTGTGCTGTGTATCGAAGCAGAGAGGTGCGTCGTGGAGTGGAAGGAGATGCTGTACCTAGAAGGTTGGTGGCCTATGGGGGGAGGGGAGGGAGGGAGGGATGAAGGAGGCATTCGCAGTGGCCGGTGAAATACTGGTGACAGGTTGACGCCGTGTTTGAGATGGCAAGGTTCGAAAGTGCGGGCGATGGATGTTGGTGGGAAATGAGATGGGGTTGGAGAGAATCCACGGATTCCAAGATGCACTTAGATGGCTCGTAAACACAGATGTTGGACTCAGTCGTGGTGATGGATTGAGAGAGACGTAAGGTCGAGTCCAGAACAGAAAATTCAGACTCGGGAGTCTATGCCTAGGTTTTGGCTGACGGGAGATGACAGCGCGTGAGAGGTTGGAGGAGGTGGGTAGGAGGTGATGGGAGATATATTCAAAAGGGGGCGATGATTTTGGGGAATTTATGGCAGAGACTTTACAACGGGGTGTAGAAATGACAGCGCGGCCACCTCCACTGCCAGAGGATTGATGGATATGCTCATATCGACGGTAGCCAGGAGGGATGGCTTCAGAGAGGGCGTAGAGCTTCGAGATAGCGTGTGCCAAGTTTCAGAGAGACGGTGAATACCAATGATCTACACCGGAAGATAGTTGATAAGGAGTACAACGCTTTCTGTAAATGATGAGAAAACCCATCACACCGGGAAAATGCGTGCGTGCGGGAAACAAATAGATTTATCATGATTGGAGTAATTCCTTCTCTTTGTGAGTACACCTTTGTGTGTTGTTAAGACAATTGAGACCATCCTTAAATCCCAGTGAGTTCAACACTGGGCACCAACTCTCACCTATCATGAATATTTACAGCTCTCTGTATGTGAACGTCAATACAGTATTTTCAAAAACAGGGCCAGGCTGTCAAATCATTGAGATATACTGTTTCTCTTGGTGATAGTAAAAACAGAGAGAGCTGTTGTTATTTTTTTATTAAACAGTTGTTCTATGTTTACAGTCACTAAAGCAGTAACTTGATAACTCAACTTGAAAGAATTCCTCATTGGGTTCAATAATTGTCATCAATCCCAGCGATACTTATGTTACTGGGGAAGGTGCTTGATGCACTTGAACCAAGGCTGCTGGCCAGTAGATATCCTCACTCTCCTCTCTTCCATCATTTGCCATTCGCTCGGCGGTGAACAGTAATCTTTCCTCCCAAAATTTCGTTGTTGTCTCTTAAGTCCTCCTTTTTATGCCATGAACCCACCTCTTGCGTGGATGGCCTCCGCTTCTTGCCCCTTATACATGGCAGTGCAAGGCCACTGATGATCATTCGTTGGCCCTCCCTTCTTTTTACACTTCCAAAGCAATGACGTCTACGTCTTTGTACCTTTTGAACCAAAGTCGTATGCTGCAGGCCTCTTTGTTCCCCGATGGTGCATTAATTAGATGATCGTATTCGTGACGCTCCCAGAATCCTTCTCGGCTCGATCATTTCTTCTTTCTTTCATCCGATCTGCCGAAGATCCAGCGTGCATTATTCAGGTCCGTAGAGCAGAACTAGGGTAGAGCTGGGTTCACCATTGCCATATTAATAATACAATAACCATTTAACCAATTTTTTTACGCAAGGCACTGCTGGGTGAAGGCCTCTCCACACGCCATGTCAGTTGTGGTTGTTGTTCGCCATACCGAGTTCACTGCGCCGGTCAATACGTGTAGATGCAGCGAGGTGGCCCAGAACTGTTTCAGATATCGCTTGCCACTTATGTTAGCCATCGCTGGGAATGTAACTCGGGTTTGCTGAATTCGTAGCACACTGCACTAACCACTACACCACTGCTTCGCGCCACTGCCCTCTAAAATGTGAAATTGAGAGAAAACCACGCACCGTTCATTCTAATCTTCTTGTCTCTGTTGTATTTCTTGTGTGCGATGTCATTAATAAAACACAAAGCATGCAAAATGAAGTGCATTGTGGAATACTGTATTTCATCTTTCGTGGCTGTCTTCCAGTCAAGTCCTGGCTGATAATATTAGCAAAATTTTAACGAGTGTATTTTTCTCTAAATAAGTAGGGAGTGTTCACTGGGAAGAATGCTAGTCCGTGCATGTTTGTGACGTTGGGGGTTCGTACAGACTAAGAGTTGGATGTTGCTGCACTGCCATGTAATGTTCAAAATGACTACCACACCTGTGTATGCGCATGCTGGTCACCCGTCCGAGCACTATCCAGGTTCAAACCTGCTAAAGCCTCCAAAGTGTGAAGGGATCCGGCACATTCCGGGTGATTTAGTCATAGGGAAATTAGTAATGAAAGTATAATTAATACGCATTCTTGTCGCTCTTATTGGGGAAAAAATATATATATAATTTATGCATCGAATGAAATGCAATGTGGTAGTGCTTTCATGGGTCGGGCATTCCAGCAAATAGCAAATTATCTTGAAGTGGCTACTTCCTACAGAACAACAGCCTTGCTGTTATTGTGGGAGGTAATAATGAAAATCCTCCACGCTTTTAGTGAGGAATGGCAAATCGCCAAAATAACCTAATTGCGTGCAACGCGAGCCAGCCAGCCTGCGAGTGTAGCAGAACCATTGCCAATTAAATTGGGATTTTTTGTTTTGCTCCGTGTGAAAGCAACCCACGTTAATCGCAAAGCTGACCCTCATCTAATTTCTTTACCCTATAAGGCAGTGCTCCTTTTGTTTATGTTGCGATAATGTCGAACATGGAAGCGTATTGCTTCGTAAGAGTCCATTGGGGTCATGATCATTATGGATTTTTCGTTCTCACCAACATCTTGATAATCTACAGCAATGTGATTTTACATACATTAGAACGCAGTACTATATGCGAATGGTAAAAGGGCATCGCCCTTTCTCGCAAAAAAGCAGGCGTTAAGTTGTTCAAACACCAAATAGACACATTGCAAGGCATCGGGTCTCCATTCGCCACATATGCTTGCGCAAAAAAAATGCACCACAATATGCTTTGATAATGTATGCATTGTCGTTGAAGCTGATTGGCCTACACCAGAGACAGCCGATTTTATGGCTTTGTCTCACCAGTTCTAGAGCAAAGACCGCCAAAAGAGGAACATCGTAACGCTTGCATTTATGCCAGAAAGGGTATGAATCCTGTTTTTGGTCATTCAGTATCTTCGTACTATATATTTCAGGGAGTTGAGTCTGAGATGGCTAAAGTCTGCACAACTACTGGTTTTGAATGTCACATTGCATAGCTTTACATTTCACAAGCGAGTTGGACAACATCTGGAAACCCCCTCTGTTCCCATTGACGTAACAGATGCGCCTCAGGTTATCGGATATCAATGAAGGTCTGAGCCACTTCATTTTAACGTGGTCGAATATAACGTGGTCGAATATAACCAGTCAAGATGTGCTTTTATTCAATGGGCGCATTATAATTTCCTGCTCAGTTTGATAAAGCTTGGAATGCATCGCCTGTATGACCTGAGCATGCGAGGAACCCAAATCGAACCAGCCGGAGGAGTGTGAAGGGGAGATGCATGTTAGGGTTTGCCTCGCCTCTGGTTGTGTGGCTCTTCCTGAGGGCTACCACCGCTTTTTGACACGCGGAATGTGGGATTGCTAGGATTGTCACAATTGAGTTATCCTCCAATAAATGCGGCACGTTTCCTTCGATCACAAATACTTCGGGCGGTTTTAGTCACGGCATTGAGACGCTTGTGTGGAACTTCGAACAACGCACTAATTTTTTTATGAGTGTTTTTTTTAAACATCGTCTTCGATGGAATGTGTCATTGTTATGCTTCGGGAAAAAAAAAAAAACATACTTGAGCTTTGTTTTTGTAACGGGTATGTTGGCTAAAATGTGGCCCCTGAAGATAAATGCTGTATTTGGCAGCTATAAATTTCCACACGATAAGCCACTTCGTTGAGCTATCCTTTGTGGCCAGGTCACTTATGACAAACAGCTACAGTATATTAGCTCAGTGTGCCTTACACGGCAACATAAAAAAAATAGTTTAATAGATTAGTTGAACATAAAATAACGTGACATGACATTGGAGCACTCTTCAAAGCGAGTTAATTCAGTGATTTACCATGCGGCCTGACGAACTGCCTTGCCCCCTCCGTCTCTCGACGAGCTTATTATGTCTCGGTCATGCAGTCTGCCTCTGCCCGCCATGCCGCACCAATGCAGTTTGTGTGTTATTTTTTTACGAGCAGCAGAACAGATGGGAGCTGTCACATTAATAATAGGCGGTCGCCCATTATTGTTGATGGTGGTGGGGAGGGTTTGTTGGAGGAAGAGGGCGGAGGAACGTGACAACAACGATGTTTTATTTCCACGTAAGATGCCGAGTGCACATTTTAAGAACGTAAATAATGCAACCTTCTGGCTCCCAAATTGAAGACAGTCCACGGATGTGCAATGTCATCGAATGCTTTGATTATGTTTATTGAGCAAATGGTGAAATAAACCCGTAGCATTACCAAGAAATTACAGTTACGTTAGTAGAACTCTTAATGTTGTTACGCAACTTCAAAAATCATAGCTTTCTTTCTCCTGTTGTCATCGCATTACAATGCGGTCTTACTTTCAGCCCTGGTATACATTATACACACTCAATAAAAAATTTCACAAAATAAGAATATGTACGTGAAAATCTATATTTACATTTAGCACACAAGGACACAACAATGAAACCACGCAAACACAACCTGGCTATTACCATTCCGTGAGAACTACTGCCTCAAATTAATTATTGTGTTCAGTTTGTATGCCAAATGCAAACCTTTTCCCCCCCTCGGTCATGTGGGGAAAAGGACCAAGCAGAACCACGCGTGCTTTGTATAAAGGTGCAGCCCTGCAATGTCTTGGGTCATGTCACTGCTGGTAGAAAGGGCATCTCCCTCGTCGTGGGAACGTCACGATGTGTGGCCTACCCTTCTACGCTGGCCAGACACCTAGGAAGAGGTGGGAGCACCCACACGCTTGACCCTACCATAAAAGATCTGCCCATTCATTTATACTGATGGGTGTTGGACAGAGGCTGTGGGGGGTGGGATTTAAGAAAATGTCTCTGTCGTTTCAACTGCCTTGCCGGGGGATCAAATCGAACCGGCGATCTTTGGGTTGCAAGTCCAGCGTGGTTAGTTGACCCATCCTCCCGGCACATCCGATTAGCATGGTTGGCTATCTACAGGTGCGAAAGAAGTTCAACATACATACGTACACACGGTGGGCTCCTAACCATTAGACCAGGGCAGCATTCTTCTACCATTATGTAAAACCAGGTCATTTCTGAAAACGTGCAAGAAATTTCTGAAAACTAAGCGACAGTCCGTGAGCATAGTGAAGGTTGATGAACTTTATATATTTTTTCCTCAGAGACTACATGCATTAACCATGGCACGCTTTTACGAGTCCCAATTTGCACAGGCCTGACAGATGACGTAACAACTTTGTGTAATTGTAATATATGCATGGACATTAACTGTAAAGTATAAATCAACTGTTAGAGTTGCTGTTACATCACTGCTGAGCTCACGTAAACTGGACGGTAAACCGGCCATTCTCTTACGAATAATAATAAAACATCTTATCGTTTAATTTTAAAAGTGCGAATAGAAACATTAAATAAAACATTAATAACAAACCGTGATGATTAATAGACTTCAGTGTGATCAATGGACCTTTCAGTTCCAATGGCTTTGCACAAACACAACCTTTCCTCGAGTAAAGGAACACCTGGAGGGAGAGATATCATTGGCAGCTGAGAAGCATTTTGTGTAAAGCCCATTTGTGAAGTCAATGTTATATAAAAAATAAATAAATAGAAAATGAAATATAATTTTAATACGGGGGCAGTGTGAGGTGGGTGGATGTACTCTGCTTAAGGTATATATTACGTGTCTACTTGTTTGCTATATATGTGTCATTTGACACCATGGGCACCTTTGCAAACGAGATATTCCATCTCAAGGGATCATCCAGGTGAAAGGTTTTAATAAAAAAAGTATAACGATCTGACACTGATGTACAACCACTTCTGAGCCATTTTTCGAAGACTAAATTTTTTTGTCTGTGTACATAGTCCCCATATGTCATATGTAACGTTAGGGTTATTTTTTACCATACTTTGCCATGCTGGTCAGCTCGGGTTGGTGCAGTAGGAGAGGAGAGACGTTGTGAGGATAGCACAATACCATGGATTTTTCTGTACTGCCCTCTGCTGACAACAACCCACACCATATTTTTGTAATGTGTGGTGGTCAACCATCCAAGCACTATCCAGGCTCAATCCTGCTTATACTTCTGAGATAGGATGAGATTGGGCACGTGCGCTGGGTGATTTGTCCCGAGGCTGATTGAATGTGTTCAGAAATGCAGTTCAGATTGTCGCCGATTAGTTCAAGAGGACACCTTTAACGACACCTGAAATCAATGAAATCACACTGATCGTGGCAAACGTTCTCATTTTGGTTTGTGCCTGTGCATTCTTGAAAGACGTCTCATGAATATGACCGAAAGAGAACAAGGCCCTCCAATGCATGCTTTCCCCCGAATGCATGCTTTCCCCCGAGAAATAAAGGGTTGCGCGGTGTTCCAGAGAGAAAAACACAAGCAGAAATTCACGTGGATCGATGCGATTAGTCCATTCCCAACCCTCCTAGACGCGAGCGCCACCACTGTCAATCCTCAAAAACATGTGTTTGCGGACCCACTGCTCACCAACAACAAAATGACTCCCAAACACCGTATCGGCAACAGTTCCGGGTAACGCCTCCCATGGCCTCGGAGATCTTCTGTGGTCCGCAGACCACAGGCTGGCAGCCACTGGTCGATTCCACGATGGCAGCTTTTGCTTGCACTTTACACAAAGGTTGTGTGGAGTGCAAGCATTTTCAAGAAGTTAAGATTTTTTTTCCCCAAAGGTGTATGTATGCGGACTATGTTAATCACCCTGTAGAGTTGGTATAGTTTCTGATGAGCGCATCAATTTACTGCATGTGCTCCTGAGCATATGACATTTTTTTTTCTTTAAAATTTTTAGGAATGAACGGACTGAACTCAAAACTCTTGTAATTGCTTTAGTAGGACCATTACATTTACAGAACTAGTAGCCGCGACTATATTGTCCGCAACTCCTATTATTCACGGGACTCTCGGGTCCACGAAAACTCATCATTCATGGAGTAAAGTCGCAGATGACTCAGCGGATAAAAGGATCCGCAACATTCGTCGACCACGTCTGATCACGGATAAGAGGAGTTCTTTAACCACCACTTTGGAGCCTCCACTTATTTATGGCTTGGTGTACAAATGTGCCATGGCCCCTAATGTGCTACAAAGGAAAACATTCAATTGTAGTCTTGCTGTGACATTTGATAACGAACTAGGTAACATAGAAAAAAGAGCCATCAAAACAAAGACACCTCTTAGTTAAGCGTATAATAAACACACATCCAAGACTTAACAAGAAAAAAAAATAAGCGAGGACTCAATAGCATTGCCATCAACGGCCGTGTTTCGTTTAAGATAAGCGAGGACTCAATAACATTACCATCAACGGCCGTGTTTCGTTTAAAATAAGCGAGGACTCAATAACATTACCATCAACGGCCGTGTTTCGTTTAAGATACAAACTTCTGTGAGTAATGTTCGATTCATCACAGATGTGTAGGTCAGATTGCGCGAGTGTGACACACTTTGGCCCAAAAACCAATTGTGAATCACACCTTGATGTTTCATTGTTGCAAGTCTTATTTGAAGATAGTTGTGAAGAGCAGTATTGTAATACAAAGTTTTGAGTGTGTGAGCACTTCTGAAAAAATAAGTATAAGGACGTCACACATGTGGTGATATGAATTTGTTTTGTTTTACCATTAATTACCAATTTAACCATTATCGATATCAATAGACTAGAAAGTATCTATCTGCATGCATGTGAGGCATCTATAACTGGTTGAAGATATCATTTCCAGAGTATGACATTTTATAAGGTGATGTTAAACAGTCTTTAGCACTTGAGGAGTGTTTTTCCATAAAGCTTTTTAAAATAATTAAACTGTACAATAATATTACTCGTAACACATGACAGGAATATGCGCTTATGCGATGCCCCAAACACATATGTTTCACTTACTTTCATAAATAAGTAAATTCTATTCTATTTTTGCGTGTGGCAATATGTTCAAGAGCTTAATGCCAATGTCGAGGTCTGTTGGCCACGAGAGGGCTTCAGGAGAGAGTTGGTGTAGTTTTTGCAAGTTCCTCCATTTAGTAAGTAATTAAGCAAATTACACGTTTCAATTGTTGAAGCCGATAAGGCGATTGCACGGTGTAGATTATTGAAGGTCTTGCCTTTGTCTGGTAGAGGAATCTTCATTCTAAACCTGGAATGAGTTCATTACTGTTACCTAATCGGATTTGCTGTGCATCCCTAAAGAATGCAAGGTCATACCTGGAATCTGTATGGACATTAATTTGCCGTACCTCAATAGATACAAAGTAGTTTTTTGCCAACTACTGAATTACAATCAAATAATTAGATGTACAAAATCAATGATGTCACATGAACATTTATAATGTATTTATTTATTAGTGCTAGAACTAATAATGCAGTCATTCCGAATGCACATTACACAAGCTCAGATTCTCCTTATGACCATTAACGTATTTGTGTAAAAAGATGCATTAAAACTAATCTTGTAAGCACGATATATATCTATATAATTTATATGTGTAGGAGATATAACATATGTACAGGTGATTAATGTTAAAGCTTATATTAAAAGAGAACGTTTGAAAGTCATTTTTCAGGAAAAATACTGTTTGCGATCTTTAAGGTCTGCTTCGATTCCCACAGCTACAGCCGGTGCTAAGCAAGAGACAACACAGACCATCATCTTCAGCAACGGGCATTAGCGGGGGGGGGGGGGGGGGATACCAAATTTAACTCTGCTGAACCCTCCAAGCCGCTGACATAGAAAGGGATGCAAGTTTGCCTTTACTATCCACGGCTTGCGAGAAGCACTCGCCCCAGATGGGACACTAGCGCTGGGCGCGGTTGCCACCACTTGCATGTCATGGGCAGCAGAAGAATGTATCACAATACCGGACGATGTGAGAACTCCAATATGACGTGTAAATGCATTGTCTTCGGTGGTGTAGTAGTAGTAGTAGTATTGTTATTATAATTTTTACACAACTTACAAAAAAGCAGGGACTTTTCATATTCCGGGAAGACTTCCCTAAGACGGTGCACCTCAAAATAGAGGACGATGCTGGGAATGCCAGGACTGGTGTCAATCCCAAGTGCTTTGAAGGCTGTGCGGCAGTGGAGGGGGGGGGTGAGGGCGGTGTTGGGGTTTAGCCTCTGGACAGGGCCCTCGCCTCACTTCCTTCGGCACACCTCAGCGTAAGCGAGCTCAATCTCGCGGTCCGCCGGGCAGGTGCGCATGAACTCGTCCTGGGCGTACGCGTTCTTCAGGTAGTGCCAGATGCCCATCAGCTGCTCCGGAATGTCAAAGCCTCTGTAGCGCTTGCACACCACCTGCGAAGAGTGGCGCGTGGCATTGTTGGGCGTGAAGGAAATTGTACTTGCCCAGTCGTTAACTGAACGGCTGCATGAGACTTGGTGCCTTCTGGCAAGTTTTTTTTTGTTTCTGAAAGAAAACATTAACTGTTCGGAAAATGAGTGTCTTGTCATTCTGGTTATCTTGATCGTAAAAGTGCAGGCATGAAATTACTGGAGGAGGTGGGAGCACCCACATGTTACCCCATCACACGTGACGTTTATACTGCTGGGTTGACAGAGGTGTGAGTTTTAAGAAACTTGCCCATTGTTTCAACTGCTGCGCCAGGAAACTTAACCGGTGACCTCTAGATTACATGTTCAGTGTGCTAACCATGACACCAAGGCTTCATTCGTAATATAGTCAAGCAACCATTTCTGTTAGGTTATACATTGTTTTATATTCTTACATCACGTTTAGTAAAATTTTACAGGTTTTTTTACATATCAACTGGATTTTGGAATATATTCTGGTATATTTAAGAAGCTGCTATAATGCAGTTTATTGCGTTTTGCAAAATCACTTAGGACTGGTCACCAAATATTGATCTGAATTATTGAGTGCATTATTGATAGGTCTGGGTGAGTGGTGAAGTCAGGGAATCCATGAAATGTAGACTCTCTAAACCAAATATAACCAGAACCTTGTATACTTATATATTATTTTCAATGTTACCACAAAACATTTTATGAATTGCATCTGAAAGCCCTCCCAATCTTTTTTTTACAGGAAACCACGAATATTATTCAATAGTAATCTGTAATGGGACATTCTCCTGATTTCTATCTCAGTTCACGTCACACTCCACGGGAGACAAATTAGTTGCTTCAGTAATAATAGGATTGTACATTTGTAGTGACGTATATTGGAGGTCCCGAGAGCCAATCGGGGCTGTCTGTTTGAATGGAACCCGTCGGTGCTACGTCTCTTCGATCCTCGGTCCTTGGTCTTCGATCTTTACGCTCGGCATCGTGGGTCAGACAATGTGTTACTGACTGACCCGGTTATGTAGTTACCCCGTTGTGGTCTAGTTAACCAGTGTACGTTTATGTAGTTACCCTGTTGGGGTGTGAGAACAAACGTGTTGCCTCCAAGTTCAAGTGTGTGCCTCCGTGGGACCCACTACACATTTGTAAGTGATGAGCAACTTAATGCTTAACCATCCTCCTGGCCATAATTGTCAGCAGGCAAAATCCAAACATTGTGGAATTTGGATGTTTCTATTTATAAGCACTCAATTGTACTTATGTAAAACTTTCAGCTTCCTATCCCTTCTTGAACGTCATTCTAATTCACATTTAGGCAGTCAATCACGGTTGTCTAGATATACAAGACATGTATATCAATCGTGAAAATTATTTTGTATATTAGTGTCTGATATTCATTTGCTTTCTTTTTGTTCTCACTGTTACAAACTAGGTGGTGCTGTGCTAAGCCATGCATTGTTTAGTGAAAGAGCTCAGAGCTGGAGTTCAGCCATATTCATTGGTGATGGGAATGAGACCAGCAACGCATTACAATTGAGAACCCTGCTTATTCACAGGCGTTTACCTGGATACAAACTCAGGATCTCAGCGGCTCCGGCTCAGTGCTCTGACATCTGAGATGCCACGCTACCTCCTGCCCGACTCAATCAGAGGTCCCTGGCTCAGGTGTGACTTTCGTCAGCATCTGTTTGTTTAGTCATAGCCTTCGTCTGCACCTTCGTTATTTAGTCATTCTCTTTAGTCGACTAAAGCAGTCAAGAATGTAGTTCACCGTCAGTTATTAGAGGTTGGTGTGAGAGCCACGAAAGTTCCCCTCCCCCAACTACAACGAGCAGGTCGTCCAATCAGTGAACTCAGTAAATCTATTTGATATTCATTTACAAATACAATTTTTTGTAATCTTCCTCGTTGCACTGGAGTCTCTCATGTAGTTGATAAATTATCTTCGTCTGTACCTTCATTCAGCCTCGTAAATGTTTGTCTCGTCACAGCGAAGTAACGCTTTGGTCTATGGTGGGCAGTCATCTACAAAGGATGGTTCAGATGTCTTGTGACACCCAATTAATTGACTCCTAACATTTTTATTTCTTTTAAATTGCTTCCATTGCATGACACACCCATTGGTATGCATGCAAAAATATTACGTTTTAGAGAATTAAATAGGGGGGGGGGATCACAAGACATCTGGCCCAGGCTGTACAATAGCCGTCAAATCTTGATGCTTACCATCCGCTCAACAGTCAACGTCGGCTAAACAAAAAAAATGGAATAATTATCGCCGTACATTTCCGTCGCTGGTTTCGTTAGCAAAGCGAACACCGCCCGGGCGGCTCACCTTGACGATGTGGAGTTTGGGCAGGAGGTCGCAGTCGGCGAGCGTCAGCTGGTTCCCGTCCAGGAACTTCCGCTCAGTCACATCGCTGCTGTTTTCCTCGTATGGCAGCGGCTCCTTCAAGTAATCGTCGAGCCGCTTCAGCGCCTTCAGGAGGTTCTTCATCAGGTCTGCGCAGAAAGCGTTTCCGTATCGGGGGACATTCGTGTTGAGTTGTGGTGCGGTATCAATAATTCGGCGATGAATGCGCCAACAAACAAACAAACAAAAAACACACATTCTGTTTTCTCGAGTAAGACAAGTGTAGACTGGTATATACAAATAAAAAAAAAACTCCATGAATGTTTAAGAAGTGAAGCTGAGCCTTGGGCACTCACAGTTGTCGGAGCCGTTGTCCGTGGCGCTGGAGTTTTTGATGTACGCCGAGAACCTGGAGAACACATCAGCCCCTGCCTTGTAGGACGACTGATATTTGACGCCCAGGCTTGGGTACCTGTAGAGTGAACGACGCATTGCATTAGATTGGTGTGAATGCTACAAAAATAAGACACTCAAATTCCGTGGCCTAATAAAGGCTTTCATTAGAGGCGTAAAGATCCTTTGGTGTATTGATTAATGTCAATTCTCAAGGCTCACAATATACCGCATCGAATCACACTTGAGTAATCGGCATTTTTCAACGTATGATAACTACACGTGGATGATATGCGAATCTCTTACATTTAGGCAAATGGAGAGAACAAAATTGTATAAATGAGACCAAGGAGAAACAATAAAAATATTATGGTAAATAAGAGATACAAAAAGGTGTCTGTCCTCGCATGGAATTGTTGCCCTTAATCTGAACATTACATTGAACTGCCGGGTAGGGAACCATTACACCCCTGGTATTCATTACGAATATATCTTACCTTTGAATAATTTAGACATTTGAAAAAAACAAATGAACCACAATATTTTTTTAAAAATCCCCTTGGGTCTTGTACTCAAACAATACAACTACTCTATATCATGCACGGAATAAAAATTACACCATGGGAATTGCTACCATATTGTAAGTCCCTTTTATAAATGTTTGATGCCACGTGTAATGCGTTTTTCCAGCCATTTGTGCCCCTTGCGTGCCATAAACATAACGCACAAATGCGCTATTTGGCGGCTTGTTTAATAAATAATAAACTGCATAGCGAGATGTGATTAATGGATGAGCGCATTTCATATGGTGTACAGTGTTGCATTTTCAATTATAAGATGCCAAGGGCAGCATTTTAACCCTTAGAGGCAGTAATCCCGACGAGGACACTGAGCGGCTGATTCAGGACCTTGTGAACAATTGCATTTTCACTCTGCGGAGCTTTTAGTCAAGACGGATTATCTGTGTCATCTCCACGGGGCATTACAACTGCGAAGTCCCGTGCGCTGCCAACACGTTTGCCCTGTTTAGTCTTTTTTTCATGGATATAAAAGACATTATCCTGCTCTCCCCTAAACTAAAAGCTGTTTGTTTTTTTTACATGTTTTTTGTTGCTGTTGCTGTGCTGGTAAGCAAAACAAAAAGATGTATAATATAGAATTCTACATTCATTGTTAAAACTAATGGCATCACAAAAACACATCGTTTTGTTTTGCCATGGCAGTAGTTTTGCAAAATGAGTATACAGTGCTTCATGTAATTGCCAATCATAATATATTAATCACGTACAAATGCCACATTACTGCTGCAGTATTCAGAAATATATCTGTTATAACTACATCTTGCATTCGCTGAAAACATTCCCATTTAGAATGTTGCAAATAATATATGTGATAGCAGCAAGTACGCAATTAGCTAAGTGACCAATTTGGAGCAAGCACGTGCAGCATTTGGTCTGACAGGAGCGCGCCCGCTAATGCACATCCGTGTAAGATGAATCGTTACATTCCCTCTTATTTGTCCTTTGTTGTCACAAAGCCATTGTGCATGGCTTTGTGACATCGTCAAAAGCTGATCCATCTAATGCCTATTGTGTGGCTGCTGTATCATCTGCTAGACTGGGTGGGTGGGGGGCATTATAAAGGATAATGCAGAGGATACTGTCCCCGGATTTTGAAACCCATGGCTATCAAAGTATTGCCTTAAAGGTAAATGTAGAGAATGGAAATGACAATAATTCATCCGTCCATTGCTAGAATGTACCGCACCATGAGAGAGAGGGTGGCACGATACTGCCCTTACTGTATTTGTGGCGCAACTTGTTGTGTCATCGTCTTCAACGTTATTCACGAATAAATGTTTTAGGTTTTTATATGAAAAAAAAATATTGTGCCCAGCCTAGAAACAGGGGCGTATTCTTGAAAACAGCCCAATACTCATTATCCATTATAAAATCCTGGCATTCCGTTTGGCCGTCAACTGAATTAAAAGAGCTTTCAGAAGGCCTGCATCAAAAAAAGTTATAGAAAGTGGGTAGAAAATTTATCCAACAGGTTTCCAAAAATTGTCGACCCCCCCAAATTAGTTTTTACCTCCCCGCAAAAAAGAAATTTCTTGTGTGGGCATATATGCATATTAGCCGACGGGCGAGGCGCGATGCGCCCAAATTCTAATGCATTAAAATTGACCGCACGCATAAAAAATGACCTTTCGGTAAAGAATACAGGATAATACATTACTGTCCTGTAGCTGCCTATCTTCACTTGAATAAAAAATGAGATTAAATAAACCGATAGCAATATGCATTGCATGTTATGCTACACACGAAGACAAAGATCCCCCGTATATCATTTAAAATGTAAATGTTGTTGCTTGGCTCTCCAACACACCGGTGTGCTGTACTAGTGACGAATTGGCACGTTCTGTTTACGTGACGACCCTTACTAGTTGGTTGTGTCGGGTGGTGGTGGGATTTAACAACACATTTATATATATACGTGATCTAACCCAAACAAAAAACCTATATTATGGATTTAAAAGGCTGTTGGGGCAAGTGCTGTTCGCGAGCATCTATGCAGGCCGGGACGGCACACAATGGGGAGGGTACCACCCCCAGCCGTCTCCCCCCCCCCCCCCCCCCCCCCCCGTGTTAACGTTGAACTCACTGCACCACAGACTCACTATGAGGCTGAGTCCACGTAGGGGGAGGCCCAGGAGCGGTTCAAATATTCTCCACCGTACATTGGTCGTAAGTGGGAATTGAACTTGGGGAAATTCGGGTCCATAGCGCAGTGTGCTAAGCACTACACTCCTCATACATGCAGCTCTCAGACATGCAATGTGTGCATATATATAGTTTTATCCACCCCTTTATTGTAACAAATGCAACTTTGTATGTTTAAATTGTGCATTTTTCACTCTTAGTTTGATCTCGATGTAGTTGGAGTGCTTGCTATTTGATCATCTAAGGATATTCAAATTCTCTCCCCTCTTACCACACTCTAGGCTGCTTCACATGCCCTCCTCACCACCGACCAAGGCCGTTTGTTGAATCCCCGAGTCAGCCTTCACTCTGTGGGACGTTGCTTATTCTCATCTGGTACCTCCAGGTCTGGAACTTCCTCCTGCTGACCATCTGCACTGCTGCCTTTCTGCCCGTGTTTCTAAGTCCAGCCTCAAGACCATAACTTTCTCTTATTCCCACGACTCTTTCGTCACACAAAAGTAGAGTGAAGTTACTTGACCATCGGTTAACTGTGTTTTAGTTTAATTTTTAAGTAAAATGTAACCAGATTTTCTGATTATAATGTGGCTTTGAAATCTACACACGATTTTATTGGCCCAACACATGGCCTTTACTTAGTTTTGTCTTATATTATAGCTCATATGGACTGTGCTTCAACCTTGTCTGTGGCCCAATCACCCCCTAGAATCTGCCCGATCTCATCAGAGCCAAGCAAGGGTTTGTGCACCTTCAGTATTTGTGTGGATGACCACTGGCGTTAGGCAAGTTTTGTTGGCATGGGGCTGTGGGGTGGCCAGGGGGTGGTAGGTGTTGAGTTGCCCTACCCCCCGCCTTGTATGGGATCTCTAAGCAGAATTTTGTGGCTTATTCCTCACGAAATCAAAACACTCATTCGTCGTATTCGACAAACATTCCAATGCAGGATGACTCTCGTGAAAGGCAGTCTTGAGTCTCACGGAGGCTTTGCCAGATAAACAATTGTCATTATGAAAATAACTGTTTTATTTTTCCGAAACTAACCTCATAGCATAAATCGTAGCTCGTTAGAGGTTACTTTCTAACCCACGTTCCCCTAAAACGAGTCACCCCTGAATTTAAGAACCACTCCCACTTGCTGCTTGTTGACTTCTTGAAATAAAACGAAGTGCAACGTTTGATCCTTGACCTTTATATATTGCACCCCCTTTCAGAATCAGAGGTCAAGTAAGTTGAAACATGCAGCACACGTGATGCGAGAGTTCTATTGTGATCACATCAGTGGCAGTGACAAAACATATGCACGCATTATTTGTCATAATAATGACGCATTGTAAATTGTGGTTTTACATGGCACCACGAGATGAGTTTTTGTTGTCGTTGCCGTGCTGCCGAGACGTGAAAACTACAAAGTATTGCGCGCACTTGGCGTCAGCTGTGCGACTGTCGGGCATCAGAGTGTGACTCAAGAACGCTTTGAAGAGCTCTAGTGAGCCACACCCAGAGTGACAGCCTCTGTTACCAGGGCCAACAGTTCAGTTGAGCCCACGAACCAAGGGGGATTGGTCAGTACCACCTGGCGTGGCAATTGTTTCTCATACCCACCATCAGCAGTATCCACCCAATGTGGGCAGAGAGTGTGTCATATATATGCCACCTACTTTATGGACACACTTCCTATATATTTTCATATTCCATGGATGTTTAATGTAAAATTAGTTTTTTTTTTATTTCCCCTAAACATTATGCTCTACATATTAAATAAAAAATTGTACTGCAATACCGATAAAAACTATAAACTATTTTTTATTTTACCAGGTAAGGGTCTTTTAAGTAGCAACCTGGCCAAAAAATGATAGCTCAATTAAGTGGCTTATCATGGACATTTATAGCAGCCGAATACTCTTCTGAAACAACATATTTCTCACGAAAAGCTACCACAGTGGTCTTGCAATCGAACAAACACGTGATCGAGAGATACCATTTTTCCAGAAAATAATCCTTAGCATGTGCCATCGTTGGTGGTACCAATAGTTCCATTCTTGGGCAAATGGTTTTGAAGCGCCAAAGTGAGAAGTGCGTGTGGGGCGGGGTCAGTTGTGCAACCGGACGCTTGGACACTATCTCAGGGCTGCGGTGAGGGCCTACCCGGTGCCGGCGAGCCATCTGCCTATCTTCACCCTAAGCGCCAACTTCTCCTGTAGCTCTTGCTCATGTATGGGTAAAGGTGCAGCCCTGAAATTGCTCGCTCACGGCACTGCTGGCCAAAGGGCCTTCACTAGAGGGAGTTCTGAAGCGCCCCTTTTATTTTGTCTCCTTCTCTGTACTAAGCGCAGGACCACTGTTTAACGCGCAGTACGTTTTCGTGACCAATATTATTCGGTAGAGGTTTTTTTTTTTTGGGGGGGGGGGGTTAGATCACGTCAATATAAATGTCTCGTTCAACCCACCACTCGACACGGCAAATTGGTAAGGTTTGTCACGTAACAGAACACGCCAATTAGTTACGAGTTCGGCACACTAGTGTGTTGGAGAGTAAACCCACAAAACATCGGTGTGAACAGATCTACTGCTCACAAGGCTTATTATATATGATGGAAACTAAGAGACGCCAGTGGTGTGGTTAATACGATTTATATTTTTAGCCTCGTTTTTTCAGTTTCACAGGCCCATTAACTTAACTTTGCTGTATAAATTTGAATATGAATTGCACACAGAGTAAATCATTGTTATCACCATAATTTGCATACAAATGTCAAAGGCAAAATTAATAAAAACATGTGACTTTACCGAAAGACCCAAAGAGTAGATTGAACCTATTTTTAATAAAAGAATCAATTCGTCATCAAGGGCCAAGTGGTTCATTAATGTAAAGTGTGCGGCATGCCCACTGACACTAACTTAAGTGTTGATATTACCAAAGTGGAATAAGCTGTTGTTCAGCACTGCATATAGTGTTCATTTCCCGTAAATATCAAGAGGCGTTTTAGTCATTAGTCATCCATTCACATTATTTCACGAGGAAATAATAGTAATTTTCAAACCTGTTACTAATCTACTGCTGGATAAAGGGCTCCCTCCACATGCCGTATCAGTAACGGGGTTATATTATCATACTTCCCTCGGCTGACCAGTGCGGATTGGTCAAGTGGGATCCCCAAACCGCTTTAGACATCGCTCGCCACTGATGTTAGCAGTGGCTGCGAATGAAACTCGGCACGCCGGGTTCAAAGTGCAGCAACGCGGATTGCTGCGCGAACAAACGAAAATGACAAAACTACGATACTTGAATATCTGTATGTACAGTATATGAATCTCTGTATGTATTTGAGGCTCTGCAGTGGAGTTAATTGTCAGGCCAATGTCCCCACACCGGTCGTACTGGATTCCAATGAAGTGAACGTCGCCATCAAAAGTGCTGCCCAAGGTAATTGGCCAATCGGGAGCCGTCTTAGCCACCTGGCACTGACATTCAACAGCCGCGATGTTCCGAGTCCACAAGGTTTGATCCAAAGCTTATCCACCACAATAGGACACTTATGTATAGTATTATTACAATATATATATATTTTTTACATTATTCAGCATTTCTTCTCATTATATCCACAACTTTTTAGTCACCAAATAACTTGTGATATTACATGTAGATACTGTATAATTAGGAAATAGTGTTGCTTCTTGATGATGATTTATTATGACTTAATAACTCGTGATTGCTTTCTTACTTACATGGCCCATGATGGTGACATGTTAACTACCTCTCCTGGTTTGCAGGAGGTCGTGGGCTCGTTCCCGACCCTGATGCCTGCTGTATATTTGGATTTTTCACCGGGTCCTCCGGTTTTTCCCTCCACATTTCGAAATAATGCGATAAGCCACTTCATTGAGCGTTCATTTATGGCCAGGTCGCTACTGAAAAAGAGCCGTATAGCTCAGAAGGGCTTTCATTGGTAATATAAAAAGAGTTAATCGTAGTAAGAAACTCTGTAGCCTATGGGATGGGCAGGGGATGGGCAGGGGCTGGGCAAAGCTGGGCAGGGCCACATTGTTTCACTCTTAGTTTATTTCAGCGTTGATTTACGTCAGAGAAGGGCACGTTGCTTTATCGATGATAGCTGGTTACTCACAGGGTTCAGAATAACCACGTTTTAAAATGTCGGAGTGGCCTTAGTGATGGAAGGGTGTGGTGGCCTGCGGATTAAGTAGGTGGCATATTGTGTCTAAATTTGGAACATGTACCGGATACGTCCAATGAATATAGTCACTGGCCTCTCAGGAATGAGTAATAAAGTACAAGTTGGTATTTTTTTTTCTAAACGATCCCTGGCTGTGATGGAGGGAAATAGATGAGGAGAGAATAGAAAAGGAAGGGGAAAAATAAAAATAATCCATAGAAGCTGATAGAAAGGTTACACCTCATCAACAGTGGTATCCAGACAGCCTCCACGGCTGAAAAATACATTTTACTTATCAAGTAGGGAAATTTGGCAAAAATCAGAGATCCTGTTAGACTCCACTTAAGTATTAGCAGACACCATGATTAATTTCACCGTTCACTTTGAAGATAATTGTGATGTCTTCAACGTGGAGCGGAACGTCAGTTAACATGTCATGAAAGTATTTAACAGACCTTCAGGGAACCAGATGCAATTGCCCTTGCAAACAGCACAGTGTTTTTGTTGGGGTACTTTTTCAATGACAGGGCACACTTTTTTGAGTCCATTTTCTCCTCCTTGCATAGCCTACAACAACCAGGGCTATAATTGTCCCCGTAATAGAAGGGAGGTGTGGGGGGGGGGGGAAACTCACGTGAAATGACAAGCCCTGTGTGAGACTTAAAAGGAGCCTTCTGCCGTACATCCCTCTTTCCCTGGATGCAATTAAGATACTGAGCTTGGGGGCTTCTTCCACGGCAATTTAACCATCACTGTCCTCTACTCCTGTTTGATCGTGAAGTTCATCCTCTGTCTGGTTTATTATCCTTGCACGTGAGCGCGTCGTTGATGGCCTTTGCCCAAATGTGTACAACGACAACAACAGAAAGCAGTTGAGGTGGGGTGCGCGTGATCGAAGTCAACTGGTCGCGGGTACGAGCGCTGCGATGCATGTCCGTACGATGCCCGTCCGTCCGTACGATGCCCGTGCCGTACGATGCCCGTACCGTACGATGCCCGTACCGTACGATGCACACGTACCGTACGATGCCCGTACCGTACGATGCCCGTACCGTACGATGCCCGTACCGTACGATGCACGTACGTATGTACGATGCACACGTACGTACGCTCGTGTACATGTTGTGCGCTGAACTTCGTTGGTGCCGTAACGTGGCCAACCTGAGTGAATGCCCCGCGGGTTGGCGCTTTGCGAGCTTGGGAGCCCCGTTTGCACTGAAATCCGAGATACGTGGCCATTCCAGAGTGTGTGTGTGTGTACGCGCGCGCGCGCAGTCCGTGTGTTTGAATTACAATTTGTTTAGACATTGGAGCAGCCTGTACAATATCAACATGATTTTTTTTTTCCATTCAGCCGCTCCGCATTGGGTTACTTCTGTCCGTAGGCGAAGTTTGACTCCTGTATCTGGAGGAGGGGGTGCAAGGGTTCGCCTTGTCGCTCGCATAAGGAATCGCGGGTGCATATCATTTCGTTATTTTTTTAAAATCTTATTCGTAAACTTCTGAAAATAATAATAAAGGTGTCCATAATAGAGGTTTTTGGGTTAGGTCGCATAAATATAAATGTGTCGTTAAACCCGCCAATACCCGACACAGTCAATTACTAAAGGTTTGTCACGTAAACAAAACGTGGCAATTCGATACTGGACAACGCGCACCGGTTGTGTTGGAGAGTAAAACCCAGAACGTTTACAATTCGAGTATGACGTTTCGGTGGTAATTACAACGAGCATCATCAGGCGCACACAGCCAGAGTGTTAAAGGTGTTCAGTTTGGGCGAGGAGTTGCCCCCCCCCCGACCCCCCTCCCGTGCCCCCCCCCCCGCCTCGCGTCCCCTCTCCCCCTTACCCCCCTTACCCCCCCCCCGCCCATGCCCCCCCCGCCCATGCCCCCCCCCCCGCCCATGCTTCTGTCTCGGTCTTTGCGCCGTTTCGTTAAAAACCCCGGATACATTTGGAACGCCACTTGCTGAGTAGGCACCAAGGTGAACACGAACGGGGAGCCGATATCGCCGCTTGCATCGCCGTTATTGATCGTCCCGAGTGCCACGCCTGTGATGCTCAGGCTGCAATCTACACGAGTGTTTATTGAGCCACACCTAGGCACAGCTCTGTACATTCTCACGTGCTTACGAAGATAGGACATCGCCCGAAACGTCGCCCAGCACATGTTTTCCCTGTAAGGCGACATTGTCGCTGACGGATGTGTTGATTTTGTGTTGTTGTTAATTGTGCGCGGTTGCACCACACTTCCAATGCAGCGGCACCACCAAATCATGTGTGCGCTGCAACAGGGGGTGATTCCCTCATGCTTCTATCGATACCCCAGTGCTCTCCTAATGACCAGCTATTTTCTCAACGGGGTCGTCGAACAGAGCGAAAGCGACGGGTCCGTATCTAGCATAGCTGGAGGAAGCAGAGTGTTACAAGATTTAAATTGGTGGATTGAGATTGGTGGGTAACACACGTGCAGAAGCTTTCAATTGAGGTGTTGTTTTCTCCAGTTTCTATCTACAAATGCATCGCACTGTGTGTCTGTTGTAAGGTAGTGGCTGTTTGAGGAATGTTGTGAGGTCTTCGTTTGGCTGCAATAACGTTCGGCCCAGTGGATGGGCTCCTCTACACCCCAACAGTAACTCTGTTGCGAGTGGCTGCTGTAAGCAGCAGCCACTCGCACCGGAACTAGCCAGGTAACTGGCAAAAACGGAATTTTCCGTGTAACAAATGAACATTGACTTGAATTGAAACGGCGCAAGAAGCAGTTTTAAAGACAATAGATCGTGCCACTGTTGAGGTGGAAGCAACAAATGCAGAAGGCTGGCACGTTGCATTTTAGATTGATCTAAATTTGCCATGTGTGCGCCTATTAATGTAATTCTTTCGCCAGAATATATTTTTTAAAATCATGGAGAATATAAAAAAAACATCACAATAAACATTGTCTCGTGCTCCGATTACAAGATTGGGATACGAGTCGTCGTCTTAAACTAAACTTTGTAAAAACGATGTTTTATTTTACCAGGTAAGGCCCACTGAGCTATGTAGCTTTTTTTCGAAAGCGATCTGGCCACAAATGATAGCTCAACAAAGTGGCTTATTACGTGGACATTTGGAGCAGCCAGATACTCTTATATTCCATTACATTGAAAGAAATATATTTTAGAGTGCTTTGTCAATCTACTGCTGAATGTCACCATCGTTCATTATTCGACATGTTCTATCCACTGTTGATATTTGGCTGGTGGCTTCCAATGTTGTGTTAACTCAAAAGCATTTAACTGCAGGTGGTGTAAAAACAAATATACTGCAGAATAGTGTGCGTGCAATGAACAAGGCTATTGCCTTTAGCAAGTAGACACGTGTTTGTATGTTTGTTTATGTCAGACGTGTTTGTATGTTTAAGCTGTTTGTATGCGTGTGCTATTACGTGTCTACACCATAGACACCGTCGCAAATTAGATTCTCCATCTCAAGGGTGGTTTCACAGGTGGCATTTAAATTTGGCCCGAGTCTTGTCAGTTACAGCTACTGAATGATTGCCATTGCCGTAGAGGATTGTTCTCACTGGCAACAATTGGCAACAGAAGCCATTGAACCTTCACTTTGATGTTACGATCAAACTGTGGCTATTTTGTGCACTAAAATAACACCTACAATTAAATTAAAGGTCACGCAAATATAAGTACATTGCTTAACCCTGAATGATGCTAGGAAATCGTGAGGGTTCAGTTCAATATTCTGAACATATATGTGTGGTGAAAGTGATCGTTTAAAATAACTACATTGTTATCCAAGTGTGGTGAAGTATTGTCAAATAACTCCCACGATCCACACAGTCTGGGGAGGTCTTCACCCAGTGGTGGATTGACAGCAGTGTAGGTATCGGTGCATAGCTAACCATGAATAAATAATTTTCATGCCTGGGTAATACAAATTTCACATAGCACTCAGCAGCATTCTGAACAATACTTTTAAATTATACTCTTGATGCTATACATTTGTGTCAGTCCCACTACTATGTGTATGCCTCTCCAAGCTGTGCTGCTCATGGGGTTTATTTGGCCATACTTCACCATGCTGGTTACAGTGTGGGTCGGCGAGTGAGAGCCGAAGACCGGTTTAAATATCACTCGCTCAGATGTAAGTGGCCATGGCTGGGAATCCAACTACCCAAACTGCCAAGATATGGTAAGTAATGTAGGGGGTTACTTTCATACTTTATATTTAAACTTTGACCACAGTGGACTTACTATTTTCTGTATCAATTGACTGTGAAATACACGGTCAGCTATTCCTTTTCAGATTGCAGAATTCTGCGATATTGCAAATGCACGTTTTCCATTGTCACCCAGATTCCACATTCTCACATTTTCATGTGGACAGATGCTTTTGACTTAGGATTATTCTTTGTGCTGGTAATGATGTACATGTTCATAACTAAATCATGTGTTATGCTGTTTATAGTACACAGTAACACTGAACACATTACTTAGTGATGAAAGCAAATAGCGATTTGATAAATGTGGTTTTCCTTTAACGTGTGGCTTGCACTAAAAATAGTTCCATTTTGGTGAATCACAGTAACACGTTTCCGATATTGCAGCTGGTCTGTGTTGAGTCAAAAGGAACACAAAGGAAACGGGAAGTGACGATGCCATTAGGACATGGTTTGGTGGGCTGGAGACATTGACAGCACCGCAGTCTTGGTTCGTCAAGAAGCGGAAGTTCACGTATGGTGACTTGAATACACAGTGGGTATACTTTGATTAGTAACTGCATCGCTGAGTCAGAAGTTACATTTTTAAAAAGTACTTTTAAAAAATTATTGTCACATTTTAAGTGGGAAAATTCCAAATGTACATGAAAGAAAATATTTCATTGTATTTCCCCCCCCCCCCAATGTATTCCAATTGCCATGTCATTAGACAAAATAATCTATTTAGAAATGGCACACAGAAGCTTGCCACGTGTCAGAGAATGGCCTGCAAAAGAGATTTTGCACTGGACCTATCACAAACAAATTAATCAAGTGGATTCGTTATCCTTTACACAGTAATAGTTGCATTTTCTCATGCTCTTTATAATGAGACTCACATGAGAGTCATACCAATATTTTACTTTTATTTTCAGAGCTGGGACTTTAGCCAAACATACTGCAAGGCTAAATTTGTTTTGCCAATTGGTGACTGGGTTGAGGACTATGAGCTCACTGCACGTGAGTAGCCAGTTTAATCGTGGGTGGCTGCCCAGATTTTAACCCAGTGTCTCAGCGGTTCTGGCTCATTGCTCTGGACTCTGAACCAGCCAGCGACATCTACACAATATGAATTAATTATTTTTTTGGTATGCCCTTTTATTACTTTGGAATATTTGCAAAAGGTTTTGTGTCAACATGAAATTCTGAGCCACATCGTGTCTTAACAGTTCCATAATTGATGTGGCTGTGCAACTTTGATGTATGATCTTGCATTTAGGGCCTAAAAAATACACTGCAATGCTCAAAAAGTAACCGGCTCAGACCTGTGCCTACACATAGGGCTGGGCAGAGGTTTTCAGAACAGGATGCGAACTAATCTACGCTCCCTTTGTGTTAGTCCCATATTTACGTATTATACATATACTATTACGTAAAATTCGTAAATGTGGGGCAAAATAATGGAACTATAGGGGTAAACTTTAAATGCCTTACAAGATACGATAATTGTGAATGGATATCTTCATTTAGTTGGCCTAAAACCAGAACGTGTCCAATCTCATGAAATCTGAGAAGCTAAGCAGGATTGAGCCTTGATAAAGCTAGGGTGGGTGACAATCCATATACTAAGAGTCTACATGGTGGGCAGCATAAGGTAATGTAATTGTATCTTCATGCTCTCAACATCGGTGGGATGTTAACTATCTTGCGTGGTATACAGGAGGTCATGCGTTCGATCCTGACCCCTGTATATTTGGAGTTTGCATATTCTTCCCATTTTCGCGTGGATTTTTCTCAGGATCCTCTGGTTTTTCCCTCCACATTTAGAAACATGCATGTAGAGTATTTGGCTGCTGTACATTTCCACGTGATAAGCCACTTCGTTGAACTATTATTTGTAGCCAGGGCACTTCTAAAAAAGAGCTGTATAGCTCAGTGGGTCTTACCTGGTAAAACAAAAAAATGGTTTAGTAGTTTAAATCTATGCGACCCACCTTCACCAACCCACACTGACGACGTGGGGGGGGGGGGAGCCTTCATTCAGCAGTGGATCATCAGCTCGTGGTGTGCGAATGCTCACCTCGGGGGGCAGAGGGTCTCCTCCAGGAACTCCTCGATCTTGATGAAGTCGGTGCGGACGTCCCCGTTGAAGGTCAGGAAGGGAGGCTGGGATCCAGGGGCCAGGGAGCGCAGGATCGCCGGCTTCCTGCAGGTGCACAGGTTTTGGGCAAAAAAGGAATTTGTATGGAACTTAGGGAACACTCTGGAGAAGCGATGTGTTTCCAGCGGTGGAACCTGGTCTGTTGATTGAGTTGTTTCCACAAGGTGTTTTTTTTGTAATTGCATCAATAAAATGCTTTTTCCCGGTCTATATATTTTTACATACGTATATGTTCATTGTCGTTTTATCTTGCACCCTATTCCATCCCAATTGTGTTGAAATAAAGAGTCCATTCGGATATCTTGTAGAGCCGTGGTGCTATAGAGCGGCTCAGGGATGTGGATATTGCAGAGATCCACTCAAGTGACCTCTGGTCCCTATATAGGGGGGGGGGGGGCAGAAAATTCCCACCTGCCCTGCCATATCAGAGTGCTGTTTACCTGCCCTATGACAGTCTCAACAATGTTTTTAATTGTCAGAGTTCAAAATCAGCCAAATTAAGATTAAAATGTAATTTGATGTTATTATTTTGCACAGTCATCGCTAACCAGGCTGGGACCATCCACAATCAACAAGTATTGGCAATATGGTATCGGAAAACTTAATAAACAGATGCAAACCTAGCTTTCTTCAATAATTATTAACTGCAGAGACAACAAAACGTTTGGTTCAGTGATCAGAGTCTTGTTAATGACTGAGGTTGCTAGGTGGATCACGGCTTGTGTGTTCATGTTAAGGGCTAGGGGTCACTGATTTCAACCTCTATTGACAAAAGCACTCCATTTCAAAGTTCACAAAAGTGCTGAGGCTGTCCAGTCTATAAAGCTTCTAAACTGACATTGAATATCCTATGACATTACATATATATTCAGGAGGCTATTGATGCCAAAGTCAGGTAATAATGGGAAAATATTAACTATTTTTTTTGTTAAATAGGTTATACATGTGCTTTAGGGAATGAACCAGTATATAATTTAGAGTGGAGGTTGCAGGATGGCATAGTGATTAGCACACTGTGCTCTGGAACTGGAGACCAAGGCAAGTTCCCAGCCACGACGCACATCCATGGTCAGTGATATCTGGCAAAGTCTGTGGCTGCCCCTTCATCAACCCACACTGACCAGCATGGAGAAGTATGGTAAAAACATTCCCCATGGCCAACACGGCATGGGGAGGCCTTCATCCAGCAGTGGCTTGATAAAAGGGCTACACGTTATTATTGTTATTTAGAGTGTATGTAATATGCTATGTCTAGAATTCATGTAATATCGTACTGTATTCCTAATAACTAGAACACATTTCCTTCATTTAAATTAAATGTCATGGTGCTCCAACATAGGTAATACTCAGGGTGGTTGAGACCCAGTGCATCTCACATTAGGACGCTTTAGGTGATTCAAATAAAACCACTCTTTGTGTAAACGGTGAGAAAACCCACAATTGCCTCTTTGTTTGCCCTACTGCTTGTTGAGATGGTCACATTACCATATCAAACTCTTTGCGAGTTGGTGGCCGAAAGAATAACGACCAAACGTTCAGCTCTAGAGCTACTGACTTGACTCAATGTTGAGCGCATCGTACTGCACATGCGATGTGGTAGTCACATGATAAGCACGCAAGGAATTATGAGTGCTGTGCTTTATTACTGGTGTTTGTGACCCCATCCTGGGTATCCCCTAGGTCGACTCAGCCTTAAATGAGTACCTGGTGTGGTGTGCAAGCATCAGTACTGGGGAGACAAAAGCCAGGCAGTTTGGTGTGTTGCTGGCCAATCACTCTCTGGCGTGCAGTGCGCGAGCCTTAATAGGTGCTGCTCGCTAAAATAATTTTCTCCAACAGTCTGTTAAGGCTATATGTGTGTTGTTGGATCTATTAATATGCTAATAGAATGCCAATACAGGAGGCACGGGTTATACTGCTGCATGTGCGACTCTCATGCATATACGTGTGCACAATGTGGTGACATGTCCTCATGTCATATCCGCAACACACGAGGAAGAATAAAAGGTACACTAAAGCCATTAAAGCAAACCTGCTCATTACTGGTTATTTTTAAAACAAATATTAAGCCAGCTCTTTGCAAGCTGGTTCCAAGTCACGTGTCCATTTTGTTTGTAGTTTAACCATTTATGCTTTCAGCTTAGCACTGGCAAAAGAAAAGTGGACAGCTGGGAACAAATGTAAACAATCAAAACAAAGTGTCTCATAAGTGAGGGATGAATTCTGTGTATTTTACATTGTCCACTTAAAAAAAAAGCAAAATTATGCAAACCCACGGGAGAGAGATACCAGATAACACAATAAACACTCAGTATATCGTTTAACAATATACTTTAATATATCCCATTCCAGGAATTTAGGAGGATGTTTATCACTCGGGAGGATATTTATAAGAAATGTCCTCATTGTCATTCCACAAGTCAAGACATATCAGCATGGGCGTGTGAAAATGCACAGATGCGTGGATTTCCCCTAACTCGGGTTAGGAGAGGGGATGATGAGGGTGATGGAACAGTTGTGGTTCCTGTTTCTGTTCCCTTGTTGTCGTTACTGGGAGGCCACATGTGGACGTGACTTGTCCGGGGGGCATGGCTGTGATTACTCATGCTCACAGGTTCCACTGTCAACCTCGCCTTTAACTTCGTACTTTCCCAACAGTTTATTTTTTAATGTACAACTGCAATCGTTGACCGTGTTCTGTTCGACCGTATGCGTGTCCCGGTTAGGGTTGCTGCTGCCTTTGAGTTTGACAAGAAAAAGTATGGAGAAGAAACATGCGTTTAAAGTAATGCACTTCAGAGTCACGTTTTTTCCTGGCCAATTTGTGTTCGGGGATAAAAGCGTCAAATCACACAAGGGGCTATTTACAGAGTCAAAGAGAGTCGAAGTAGTGCTGAGGAGACCCACCTGCAATACGTGCTGTGCGTAGTAATAATCATCTACCCAGCCAACTGGTTCAACGGTAGAGCGAGTGACTCACAGTGGAAGGTCGTGAGTTCAAATCTTGGTTGGGGGTTGACTTTAGCCCATCATCCTTCGATAGATCATTAAAATGAGTACCACCTTTTGGGGAAGTCCAGCGGTGGTTGTCTTATGGATAGCATCACTCCTGCCGCAGGAATGTGGAATTTCTACTGCTGGCTCAGGGCTGCAAACGGGCTATGAGCGCCTCCTCCTTGATTACTTGAGCAGGACATCACTTTGACCTTTGCACTCATAATGTATGAGTCGCAACCCTGTCCACGGTCATCAGGAATGACATACTGGATTTGTAAAGCGCATAGTGTTTGTTTCGTCGTCTTTTAAAATCATATAAACTGCTTATCTAGCTTGCGTAGTAACAAAAACTGAGCCCTCTCCGCGAAATAATATCGGTTTTCTCTTAAAGTAGGACTGCTAAGAGTAATGAAGTGCGTTGGTATGCAGTTAATAATTGGGTGATGCCACAGTGGCTTACACACAACGAGCAGTGGGAAGGACTCTGGCATGTGAGCAGCACTGCCCTTAACGATCTGTCATTTTTCATACTTTTGTCCAGCCTGGCGCTAGATTTGACACTTAGAGTGAAAAGCTACTACTGTACGTACACGTCGCAATTACGGGGGGGAAGGCGGTAGAGATGGATGATGCTCGTTAAAGTCTCGTCGCGTGCCCCCAAATCTCATGGCCACGAAGACAAAATCCCGGTGGTACGTAATCAACGCACGCACACAAACGGAAGACCGTTTGTAAACAGCTTGAGATAATGTTCCCAAAGAATGCACCAGCACAAGGCGCTGGTGGCTGCGTTCACTCCTAAAACACGAACACTTAATAAACTTGGAACGTCAGTAGACTGCTGAGTCTCCAGTTGGCAGACCACACTTTGTGTTGAGAAATATCTTTTATTGGCCAGACATAAATATCACAAAGAAATTACGCATGACCCTGTACTGCATGATACTTAATTAACTCTTTGTGTTTGCATATTGCAGAACTGTATATGACACCATACCCAGTAGATTATGATATGCTTTAATAAGTAATGAAATAGCAACCCTTCATTAATTGCTCGACAAGGGGGTTTGTTTGACCATACTTCATCAGCGTTGGTCAGTGCAGTCTTGGTGAGGGGGCGGGCAGTCGAGGACCGTATTAGGTAAAAGTTTCTACTGATGTTTGCGGTGGCTGGGAATCGAACTTTGGTTTGCCTTGTTCAAAGCACAGCGTGCTAACAGCAGCGCCACCGCTACACTCCCGCAAGCAATTACTAAGGAAAACTTGGAATTGGGAAAACATCCCCAATGCTGGTCAATGTTAGTCTGTTGAGACAAATGCTCTCATGGACCATTTGTTTGGGTCGCAAAGAGAGTAAACTGGTAAACTAAAAAAATATATTTTGTTTATTTACTGCGTTAAAAATAGATGTGACACCCTATGATTCACACCTGGACAAACAAAAACATAATGTAACCTATATTTTATCTTGCAATCAATGTTATATATTGTGGCTTAAAATTTCATGGCATTTTTTCTGCATGATATATTTTATGTTGTGCTAAAAATACTGCGGTATTTATACAAATCAGGTGTGTCACCTCACATCATTTAACCTGAGGTATAAAACCATGCTCAGTGACTCTTACGGGAAGCAAAGTGTCAAACACCTCATGGTTAACAGTGCATATCATGTATTTAGTATATGACTATATTTTCTAAGCGTGTATATATAACAAAATATAATGCAGGGCAGCTAAAAGACAAGTCCTACATTTTTACCAAATCCGCTTCACAAATTCAGCAGAAAACATTAGCAGTTTACAAACAGGACCTTGTCTAACAAACCAAAGCATCCTACAGCAAATAAGAGGGGCGGATATGCAGTCCACTCAGAAGCAGATGCTAAGAGGCACTTGAAAAGGCCGCACGTCAGAAAGGGAACATTTACTCTAGAAAAAAATATATACGCAAATCTTTTCCTATTTGCAGCGCTTTAATGGGTGGGTTTTCCGGAATTTTCAGCAGGGAGAGAGAAAAAAAATGAAGTCGAAAACTTTCCTTTGAAAAGCGGGAAGGAAATGGTCCGTCGAAAACTTGAACTGGGATGACATCCAACGGACGTGATGGCTTTACCGATAAGTAACTAAAATGCTTCGGATGGTGAAGTTCAACGTTTGAGTGTCCTTCGCGTCCTCTGAATGTCCCCCTTAAATTAAATTTGTGCACGTTACAAATTTATCAGCGAAATACTTTATTTTGAAAAAGACCACAGAGTTACGGGCAGTGATGTGTTTAGTTTGATGAGTGTGTGTGTGTGAACGTGTTTGTGGCATGTAGTTCAGGACCAGGGAACGGTAGTGGAGCGGTTAGCACACCGTGTTATGAACCCGATGAGCCGAGTTCGATTCCAAGCTCGTGGCCAACACCAGTGACAATTATCTGAACCGGTCCTGGTCCTCCCCTAGGTTGCAGATGAGTACCTTGTATGGTGTGTAAAAACATCGCCACTGTGGAGACAAAGGCGACCGGGCGTGGTGCTAGCCACCCATCCCCTTGTGTGCCGTACCAGCCTTTCATAGGTGCTCACTCACAATTGCTCCAAAAGTATATTAAGGCTATACGGGGGATCTTTATCTTTGCATTTTTGTGGAATGTAGTCGAGGCCCGATTTGTATTCTGATGTCACATCGGTCAACATGACTCACAGTGAAGTAACAGTTAATGTTTTCAAAATAACGTTTGCATATGTTTTGCTTGACTGAGCGTAAGCACAAATACCCCTCCCCCAGCCAACGCCAACCCAATGTGATTAACTTATGGCGCATGTTCAGCCCATGTGCGCGGTTTGCAGTGGTGGGTGGTGCGACCATTTACTTTGTCATGTCGACCGTGGTGACGTTGAAGGTAACCCCCTTGAGCCAGAGCACCATGAAGATCCTCTGGCACAGGGGACAGTTTCCAATTGTCTCTCCATCACTTCCAGCCTGGAAAACACCAGAAGGCATTCGAATGTATTGCAACACACACACACACTTGTCTGGAATACAAAGAACAATTCAGCAATGCAGCCAGTGCCAGATTATCCTTGTCGCAAAAGTAGCTACACGTGCTACGGGCTCCGCACTTTCAAGGGCCCCGCGCTAAATGCTTTCAAGATATCAATTCCGGTTGAGTGAATCTGCACTTGCTTTATTACTATAGTACTATACTATCTTCAACTTTTATGAACGACTGGGTGTTTAAGGTTAGCGATTTGTCGAATTATCTGGTACGTAAAAAGTACAATTACTTTACTACGCAAGTTAATATTTGCGTTTTAATATTTATGTGTTTTTTTTTAATTTCGGGCCCCTTTATAACATATAAGCTACAGGCCCCGCACTAGCTTAATCCGGCACTGGATGCAACACAAATACACACGCACAACGAATTATGACGACCCACAACCACCACACAGGGGACGATGACAACTTGCAAAAAAAAGGGATATTATTTTTACATCATCGTCAATCATCATCGGTTATCGTCGTCAGCCATGATAAATCCACTGCTAGATGAAGGCCTTCCCAAGCCGTCGCCATCACTCGCGGTCCTGCATTGCGATGGTCAATCGAGTTGATTTCATCGCTTAATTCTCTCCAGCGGACAAACCATCGGGTGTGTGGGCCTGCTTTAGCTTGCGCGTCTCCATGAACGTCGACCACCTGCCCATCTTCCCTCCTCGCCAAGCGTCGCGCCCAAACCCACGACTTTATTATTATTATTTATCGGTCAATATGATGCGTTTGTTGCCGGCCACTTATATTTGTCAATTGTTTTTGAACATGGAGGCTTTTGCTCAGCAACGGTGTAAAAAATAATAATAATAACGATGTTGTCCATGTACAGAGAACGTTAATAAGTAACACGACAAATTTAGACTACCCACAGATACTTCACAAAGGGTGGTAATGACCGTTCCAGAAAAACTTTTTTCAAAACGTATGTATTCAAATTTATATATGATGAGAAACTCTCCCTATCCCCCCCGCATCAAAACAGAAAAATAGTGCAGGACAGAAAAGCCATAAGTTTCAAACAACAACACAAAAACGCGCACACGTGTGTGCGCTTTTTTTCCTGCCACGCTTATTTGTACGTCGTTCATTTATCCCTGGGTGACAACAATAACAACAACAACATGTTGCTTTAAATAATTGCGAGGTCGCTCTGCGACTGCTACGCCGTTGGGGCTTCAGGCCGTGTTTCTGTTGTCGTCAGCCACCCCCCACCCCCCCAGGGTGGTTAAGAAAGGTGACATGGGTTGGGATGAGGTCGGGTGGGGAACCTGGCTCGGACTCGAGTCTCTGCCCTCCTCAAAGAAAGTTCAATCTTGCCCCTTTGTGAGAATCGGGGCCCTTTTCACCAGACACTTGCCTCTTATTCTCCTGCCCCAAACCGCCGTGTCCTTGCGTGGGGGACCCAAATGATGGCGGTGTTGGTCGACGGGGCTTATTTAGCAACTGCCGTGAGCGTCTTCGTTAATGTGCGTGCATGATAGATATATAGTGTAGTATCTCGACCGGGATAAAACAACATTGAAGCAGGGGTGGGGGGGGGGAAATACGTTGGTTGCGTTGTCAAATAATTTGACTATCCTGTAGTCGTCTGCCAAATGGCACAACCCTCAACCCATCTGATTTTGAGCTTCATGTAACTGTAAAGCCGTTTTCGATATCGTCATGACACTGAATTAAAATTTACATGCCTGCTTATGTGTGTCCCCCCCCCAGAATAAAGCTTTCAAAGATATGTAACAAACGACATTTGTTTTCCGAAAGTCAAAGTAAGCCATGTACAGCCTATACTGGGGATTAGTATTGGATTTGAATATTTTCAGACTTTCAAAGACCAGAAAGAATGGATAATGATTGCATTGGGATTCACAAGGCGCCGGACTGTATAGGCTTTCAGTTGGCGCACTGTGCTATTGCGAATTCATATCACAGTGCCTGCTGGCTCATATTGCTTGCAGTCACAGCTCATTTTAGTAACATGACTTGTCTCCTGGCTTTGCACAGCGAGCAGCGAGTGTGGCCGACAAACAAACGCACGCGTCAACTGCCAAGTGTATATAAATCTTGACTGAAAGCTTTCGTGACTGCAGGAATTCATATTCTTGGGTCGTAGTTTTCTGTTATTTTTGATTTTTTTCTTTGAACCTATCTACGTGACTTTACCGAAAGACCCAATAATATCCCAAGTGTCATGTTGTTCATATAGTTGGTGAACTTCTTTCGCGCCGTACGTAGCCAACCGTGCGAATCGAAGGCGTTATCTGTGAGCTCATTACCAACGACTCCAATTATCTGCGGGAGCTGCAGGGTCCACAAAACCCATTATCTGAGGCCCTTTTCTTCCCATTATCCACGATTAGCCACCATTGTGTGTTTTCTCCCCGCAGGTAAGTGCAGTACATCCGCGATGATTGTATCCCACATCACCGTGAACAAGAGGAGTTCTGCAGTATTATATATTTATATTTACAAAGTGATTGTGAACCACTCTTTGTGAACACGGGCACTTTAGTGCACACTCATTTTTCAGTTGGCCTTCTATTGGTGAGCAATTTGAGCAACATCTCATATCACCATAATGAGAATTTTATGTAAAAGTTGAGCCTGGTCCTCGACAGGGTGGTCCAGATGTCTTGTGACCCGCGTTTAATTATCTTAAACGTAATGTCTTTTACGGTTTATTTACAACAGAAATTAATATTCAAAGGAAAATATTTTTTTAGAGACAAATTAATTGAGGGTTAGGGGCCGTCCATAAATGACGTCACGCACCTATGGCGGGGGGGGGGGGGTCAGACATTTGTGACGATGTGTGACGAGGGGGGGGGGTTGAGAAATGTGACGTCACATCAAAATGCGCAACTTTAAAAAAATATAGACAACACGTTCTCCTTAATTAAATAGACTTTTTAGTAAATGTTTTCTCCTACAACATCAGATTAAATACGCACTACAATGACAATAGTTTAAAGCGATTTGAAGCTTGTTTTGGGGGTGGGGGGGGGGAGAGCTTTGTGACGTCATATTTGAGGGGGGTCCGACTTTTTGTGACACCGTGTGACGAGGGGGGGGTCAAAAATCGTCCAAAATCGCGTGACGTCATTTATGGACGGCCCCTTACAAGACAGCTGGACCATCCTGTGTGCAGCAGTCCCAGCCACTGGCTCCCTGCTGTATTTTCAAGGTTAGTGGCTATGCCCAGTGGCCAACGTTTATCTTGGTAGCAAACTACAGTAAACAGTTCCTGTGAAATTATCAATAAATCCTCATTCTGCAGCTGCTGCAGTCTCACTGAAAAAGCCTGCGCCGAGTCTTTTATGTTCAGGGTATGGAAAGGATGGCCTTAGGGAGTGGAAAGAAAAAAACATGCTAAAGTTGCGGGGTGTTTGAGCCTCTGTGTAATCATGCTGATGGCGATTACTGCGAAATACGTGATGTTTATTGTGACGCCTCTTTTGTGTATTATGATCTGGTGCCTGGGGTCCAAAGGGCACAACATTTGTATATTTATAAACTGTTTGTTTTACTATATGTGAGTCAAAAGACCCCAGTATTTGCCTTTTAATAGGAAGTGAACAAACAGTTCACATCCGACTATCAGTTTTCCCGGTGATGTCCTTTCTTTTGATGATGTTGTGTCACTTTAATCATCTTTTTGTAACGCACACCAACGCCACGTTTGAACCTTGACCATATTTTATGGCTCAGCGTTGCTCCACTTTTGTAACACCACGCAGCTATATACCGTTTGCAGGCTCTTAAAGGGAAGTTACCACATTTAAAAAAAATACTACGGTTTTTATACCAAAATGTAGCAGGGCTATGTCATCGGCCGTGTAATATTTATTCAAAATTTACACCTTCTACTCAAAGTACTGTAAGAATTCCCATAATTGTTACGTGGTTTTTTTTTAATGTGGGATGTATATGGTTGAATGCAAGTTTGAATAAATTTGTAAGAAAATGTGCAAAACATTCCTTTTGAAATTACCCAGTCTTTCCGACGCAGAATCCTCCCAAAAAAGACATTGTTGAGACTCAGTTTGGCATAGTATATACAAGGACTGTACACAAACATTTCTAAGGATTACATCGTAAGGTACCAGATGTATGCATTGGAATATATAACCTAGCTGTACTGATTACAAATATAAACTAAAGCGCCATTACAATGATGTAATTACTGAAATGTAACATTGGCAAACATTGGCAAACGCGTAGCCATAAATGTATTCGATCTTTTGTCCACAATGGTGTTTTTTGTGATAACAAACACATTGCAACCTATAACCTCGACGTTAATTCTCACAGAACAAAATGTAGTGAGGTACAATTTACTGGAATCTGAACAGGTTACAACATGACTTGCTTGTTGTCTGTTGCACCGAACCAAGTTCTGTCTCATCCACTTCACACAGTGAGTGCTCTTTGTTTTAGAAGGCTCTGGAAATGTTTGAGGTAGGTATTAGTGGTGTAACCATTGGAAGAAAATATTTGCATCGCATACACCTCATTTATAAACAGCCCTTTGCCACGCAGCGCGCGTGTATTTATGGTGACATTCTCAAAGAGTGTCTTGTTTTCATTTGCACTTGAATTTATATATACAGTATAGACATATATTTTTACAAGTGAATACCTCTACACTATTCTGTTCCATGATGGCAAGACATCTTGAAAGAGGTGGAGGGTACCCACACTTCACCCCACCACATGCGACCTGCCAGTCGACCGTGATGTTACGGAGGCGTTGGTTGTAATGAAGAATCATCATCACCTTGCCCCTTCATTTTAACTGCCAACACCAGGAGACTGAAATGGCAACATCCTCCTGAAGTCCAGTGGCGCTAACCATCATAAACACCATTGCAGCATCCTGCCTCTTACACTCCATTCATATAATACGGAAATGTAAGTATCAAGGATTATATCGATTTTAGAGTGCTTATTTCAGTACAGTATCGTAGTGTACAGCACTGTTGTTAAATTACACTGCAGAAACTGTGGCCAGCATATACAGGGTGCTTCGAAAATGTTTTAACACTTCTGAGAATTTGCAACAACACCACAAGAAATGTTCCTCCAGGCTCTGGAGACCACCTGGAGAAGATTCGAGGCATGTGTTGACAATGACGGCGAACAAGTGGAGACTCTTTGACTTTTTAAGGCTATTAACATTACATTTGTTATCATGTTCCCATTAAAAACGAGAGTCCGATAGTAAGTGTTAACATTTTTTTGAAGCACCCTATATATAGATGGTGCGCAGAAAAAAATAACTCACACAGGAGCCCTCACATTGTTAAACAAGCCTACAAAGTAAATGTGGTACTGTATTAGCACCAAGTAAAAAAAAAGTCGCCCACACTTGGCAGCAGGCATGACCTCATGTGTTATGCATGTCCACGCCACTTGACTTCTTTCTCGAGGCACAATAGGGCCCTCTTACAGCTTTATTTACTTCTGATAAAGTTTATTCATCGCTGCAGCTTGCTGTCTGAACATCCTTTACACGATTACGGTATTTCACTGTGAAATATCCACCCGTTTCTTACGATATACCAAATAAAACACACGCGCACACAAATCGGGACATCTAACATTATAATACGTTTCAATCAATTGAACAAAAAATGCGTTGATGATTATGGCAAAATTTGTGTACAGCACTTCTGTAATGCGCGGCTACTTTATTAAGACGTTTCCTCACTCAAATATTCATGTGGGTGTCTCGAGACACGAAAGGCTTCCTCCACTTATCAATGTACGCACGCACTTGGCTTGTCAAGACACCAAACATCCCTAATGTTATTTACAGTGGCGTAATCGTTACAGGTGGGTCTCGCCCCCAGGTCATTGTCGTGCACACGAGTTAAGGGCACATTTAATTATTTATTTTGTTCCTCGTGCCACACCTGAACCAAACATTTTGACCCAGCCCAATGTTCACGTCCAGCTGAGGAATGTGAGCTGCGTCCACTGAAATTGTCTTTGCTTGCCAGGCTTTTTTTTTGTTTGACACTATCGTTTCTAAATAATGAATCGTGTACTTCATCCATATATACAGTATATATGTCTATTCACTGTCACTTTAATTCCAAATAATGAAACTTTGTTTCATGTTAGGGTATTTTATGTATCGGAATTGCAGACACCTTCAAGCGTTTTAATACGCACATTTGACGATGTTCTGTTAAGATTTCGTGGTTAAGATGATTAAAATGCTGTATGTGCATTTTATCATAAGTAAATAACAAAAGTATGTTCATGGCCTAACAGATTAAGTAATGTCTATATTTACATTTTACCTGCCTAACGAGTATTAACAAAACATATTTCATAGCAGGAATTATTTGCTTGTTGCATATTGAAACCAACCAACATATCATAGGTCAGCACATCATAAAATGACATCAATGTTAATTATAAATAACAAAACAGTATTTGCAGACATAGAACACGTATTATTTATTCATACATAACACACACTTTTTAGGGTTAATGAAGAGTTTTTGGTCAAATAAACTTTTTTTTATATCGTACCATCTTACGGAGGTGTTCAAATAGTGTCAGAATAAGGTTCTAAACAGAATTGACCAGACACATGAAGTAAACGGACATGAGTCTCTTTACATTCACAGGCGCTAGCGATATTTCCAAAAATGTTGTCATCACTCCGTAATATAATGCACGTTCACAGTTCGACCTTACCTTCACAAACAGCTCGATGGAAGGCTCGTTGGCGTCAACCCCGTTGGACATTTTGAGACGACTCCAAAAGTGGTCTGACAAATGTGAGCAAAAAAAAAAATAACAACTAAAAGCCTAACAAACAAACAAAAAATCTCGCGTAACACCGGGGCCCAATGTCGAGAGATGACGAGACGCTCTTTTTTTTAAAAAAAAAAATTTCTCTCCACACTGCAAATACCAAAAAAAAAGATTACAGCAACACGGACAACCGAAGTGAGCGCAGCGCATCGGGAGCTCGGAAGGGCGGATGCGAGCAAGAGACCGCAGCTGGAGGCTTTTTATTGGCGACCCGAATTAGGAGCAGAGCGAGCTCCACCTCCCAACATCAGCGGAGCTGCCCCCTTACATGCCCAACGCGCGTGCGTCACTCCACTCCCAGACGCGAGAGAGCAAAAGTTGGCTCTTTGTTGTTCGGACGCGCGCTCCCTGCGCGCGCTGGCGAGCAAGGACTTTGTAATTACGCAGCTGACGTGCGCCGAGGTTCATGTTTTGTATTGCCTGCGTCGTCTCTCTAAGTGGGCACCTAACCGTTATAAGCATTCGCTCGCGCAGATTTGCCCGGTGTCCGAAGATTATTCTGAGCATTATTGACTGTGGCTCCGGGGATCCCGTCGCATTGAATATGGGCGGAGGGGAGCATCGAATGTCACGCTTCGCGTAGGACGTTGATTGGTAATGGATCTGTTATGGCAATAGCGCACCAAAGGCTGAGTCTTTGGCCAACAACTCTGTGCAAGTGTGAAACCCAAAGTGTAAAAGCCAAACAAAGGTAGCAGTGTAATGTCTAAACCAGCAGGCTACCGTATTGTTATCAAGCACGTGCTCTGTATGGCCAGAGCAGGCAGTACCGGAGGTTAAGCAGTGTAATTCGAACACCGTGTTGTGAACCCAGCAACCTGAATTCGACTCATGTCCATGGAACTCTCAGTGGTGATTGATATCTGAACTCGCCCGAGTGGCTCTCCCATCAGCCCTCTGTCCCACTTTCCTAGGCCACACTGGCCAATGTGGTGAAGCCTAACCTTAATCCAGCATCGGATTGGCAATTGGCTGTAAATCAATCAAAATAGGCCAGCGTCATACCCCAGAGGTCGCCAGTGTTTCTGTTGATACAGCACCAGGTGCTTCATTTCAGGCTGCGTTGACCTTGAGTAGAGTCCCAAGACAGATTCAGATACCGTGGCAAATAGCACGGTGTGCTATCCATACACAAGCAAACACTGGACAATGCCACAGGTGCTACACAGTTATCAGCTGTTTGCACACGTGTATGCCACTGCTCACATTGCTCTAATTAAATACGGACACTACAAATTGCCACAAACATACTCAACGGGCAACGTGCTCGAGTGTGACGGGTTTTGACCGCTGACCAAATGAGTTGTGGGATTTTCTCAAAAATTGCATATTTTGTTACTAAAAAAGGCCACCTCTTCTCACCTTGGATGTAATGTATTTTTTGATGACCATTACAATTTTAAACCTCCCAAGAATCCACCTGCCTACTTATCCTATTTGCAAACAACTACACACTTCTGCTAATTCCTGACTTTACTATTTGCTTCGTTGGGTGTTTCGTCATAGTTGTGTTTGGTATATCCCACCGAGGCTTGTGGACCAGCTTCCCATTAACCGCACATTTTTCGCGGATAAGAGGAGTCCATTGGCAAATTCGTAAGAAGAAATGTTTTTTTTTGTGGATAACCCTGCAGATAATCCGATGTGCGATATTTCTGTCCCGCATCACCATGGACAAGTGGCGTTAACTCCTGCATAATAATATTGTGTTGACTACGCATAGATTAAACATGCAAGCAATATACCTGTTACGCATCACTTTACACAACTGGAGAATTCTCACTCACAAGACCCCCGGGGGCAACATTTATGATGCTGTTGTCAAGGTGTTGTTAGGACCACACCCACCAGAATTACACTATGCTGTATCAGTAAGGTATTTTAACTCCAGCATATATCGCTGTCGTCACGAAATATTCGCGAGGCTTCCCATATCGCGGTGTCGTGAATCATCACCATATTACGAAGTGTACCTATTTATGGTTCATTATACCTTCCCTTAAAACAATAGACTGGTGAGTAAATGTTGAAACAGGGCCAACACTGTCGTCACAAACTACATTTGTTGCCATGGGTTGCCGTACTGAATTGCCCCTTTTTGAAACTGGAGGCTTTCAGTCCCCTTTTCCATTCTTAACTCGAACATTTATTTCAAGTTTGCTGAGACCGACTATATATGTCCTTAAATAAGATAATGCTACAGGGCTGACAGGTACAGATATGTATCCTCTGCCCATTCACTATTGCCACATTAACCTTGAAAAGTAGGAGACATAGCTCAGATAATGAAATCGAAATCTATTCAGAAGGTTTTGTAATGGTGGAGGCCATCCTTGGAATGTACAACATTTATTGTGATTGTTTGGCTAACCATTTTTTCCTACGGAATTATTTCACTTTTAGCACCATGAGTAAGTAACCTTGTGTGCTGTGAACGGAATGTGCCATGTGCAGGTTTTTTTAACTTAATATATATTTATCATCATCATCAGCCATGATCTGTCCACTGCTTGATGAAGGCCTCCCCATATTATCGCCATCTATCGAGCTTTTAGTGGGACAACAATCCATCTGGGACCTACGCACAAACTGAATTTATCAATCGTCTTTGCAGTGGACTTTCTCTCAAGCACGTTTCCTCACTTGGCTGCCACTCCATCATTAATCTATACCGAATAACAGTCAACATCTTATTCTTAGCTCTTTCGGTAAAGTCACGTTGAAGGGAAACAATAAAATATATACCGAAAGAGCTAAGAAGATGAATTACTGCAGTCACGAAAGCTTTAAATCAAAAGTCAGCATTTTGTCTCTAACTTGCGTATGTTCTCATTCGTGTGGTCCACTTCCGAGTGTGCACCTCTCCATGCTTTTTTACACACTTTTCAGCTTTAGTTAAATGTTCTTTGTCATCGTCCTTGTTTATGATTCACAAGTTATAGCAGGTAATGCACATGGATGAGTGATAGACTAATTTAATGAATAAGATTTCAAAATATGAGCATGTTTTTTTGTTTCCTAAGCAGTTGAATATATCTGATAGAGACACAACTGGGAAACCCATCCGAGTATTTTACACGAAGGGTATTTTTTGACGCCTGACGAGGATCAAAATTCGAAACTATTAAATAAAGAGGTCGACGCAAGCAGGTTGGATGCTTTTTGAACAGCGGTCCCGAACGATTTTGGCACCAGGGACCGGTTTCGTGGAAGACAATTTTTTCACGGCAACGTTTGATTTTACTAATTTTGGCTACTAGGGGGTCAGCTTGTGGGCTTACCTAAACTGTGACTGAGACAAGTGCGCAGTGCGGGAAAGAGGCGCGGACGGAAGTGGTAAATAAAATAATGGGGGCGGGCCAAGCGTGGACTCACCGCTCTCACCTCCTGCTGCTGTGCGGCCCTTTTCTTAACAGGCCACGGAATATGTAACTTCATACTATATGGAAGAGCAAGCATACAGTTGTGCTTAAGCAAGACAACGTATTCACTGTGCCCTAAATTTGATTTATTGATCAGTATATAGAACACGTCATTTGTATTCATTGTATTGATTTTTCAAATGTGTGTTTGAATAAACAGCACTTAGAGGAATGAATACCTGATTTGTAAAACCAGTACTTGTCAAAACAATTGCTGCGAGAATACTGTTCGTATGAAAGACACAACACGCATTCTTAATGAGGTATGGTACCAAAATTACTTCTGCTATTTAGCTCTGTTTTATGAATGAACGCCTTTATGTACTTGCCATGATTTATTATGGTGGAAGTTACTACTATCCCATAAAATTGCGAATGTTAGCCTTTTGTATAGCAGGCAGTGTGGTATTGCACTCTATTATTGATAATATATATAAAATATTGCACTGCACTGTTTTATATTCTTGGTTCTTTAGGTAAAGTCACGTAGAAGGGAAACAAAATAATAAAAATATAAAGCAATACAATTCTCACGACGTTTCGACTGCAACACAAGAACATTTTCTCGTTGTGGCTTTCACACCTGATGATGATTGCTTGTGTTGCAGTCGAAACGTCGTGAGAATTTTATGGTTTTATATTTTTATTATTTTATTGTTTCCCTTCTACGTGACTTTACCGAAAGAACCAATAATATGAATCCCTGCAGTCACGAAAGCTTTAAATCAAAATTTGCACTGTTTTAGTTTACTCAAGAAAGCCTCAATGAGCCTCAAGCATTTTTGGGAGGGTTCTGCATTGGAATGTTTGGCTAATTCCATCAATGAGTGTTTGGCTTCGCGTGGGAGGAAACTGTAGGGTATACAGATAAAATTCCGAGCAAACCAGGGGCCCTAAGTTCCACACAACGAGTTTCTGAACGCACTTGCTGCACTGCCACTTGTTGACCACCTCGAGTTTTGGCCCAGCTGCTTTGAGAGCTTCATAAATACTTTCGTGATGTCCCCAACTCTTGCCACATCCTCAATACTGTAATGGAATTGGCCAAAATTCCAAACCTGTCAACCCATACCGTTTACCCGTGTTCTTGTACAGGGAAAAAGAGTTTTCAGATCCATATGGCATACGGCCATTGCTATACGGGCAAACAATTGTTGTCTATTTGTTTGTGTTTCTTCCTTGTGATGGGACTTTGTAGGATGAACGTTGACCAATAAGGTCTCTATTGGTCCGTAATAAGGTAGGCACTGATATAATAATGGGTTGACAGGTATGAATTCCCAATGCAGGACCCTTCCTTAAGAAGCCTCGAGACTTGCCGAGTCATTTCTAGATAAGGGGTATTGTTAAATAAGCCTGACTCTGCTAATGAGATCCAGAGGGTTGAAACCGATCCAGAGTTTGCTTGCTTTAAAAAAAGATATGCAACATTGGTCTGGAAAGTAAAAAGCTCAGCTGATGAGATTAAAAACACGTATTTTATAATTTATAAGTGTTAACACTGGACTAAGTTTTGCTTGTGTATGATTATTATTGGAGTCCTGCATTACGGGGATGTAGCTAACAACTAGAGTTATTTGATGAATGTTTTTTGAAATGTAAACAACATTAATGACACCATGAAGCTGTATTTTAAACAAGGGCCCAACTTGGCCAGTGGCACCATCTGTTGGTGCCACTGGGAAATGCAGGAAAATGTCCAGTGCTGCATGGGGGCCGTCCATAAATGACGTCACGCGATTTTGGACGATTTTTTACCCCCCCCCCCCTTCGTCACACGGCGTCACAAAAAGTCAGACCCCCCCCTCAAATATGACGTCACAAAGCTCTGTCTCCCCCCCCCCCCAAATAAAACATGCTTTAAACTATTGTCATTGTAGTGCGTATTTAATGTGGCGCTGCACTCTGATGTTGTAGGAGAAAACATTTATTACAAAGTCTATTTAATTAAGTAGAACGTGTTGTCTATATTTATTTAAAGTTGCGCATTTTGATGTGACGTCACTTTTCTCACCCCCCCCCCCTACCCTTGTCACACATCGTCCCAAATGTCTGATCCCCCCTCCCCCCAGGTGCGTGACGTCATTTATGGACGGCCCCTTGCTTCACATTTCAGGGATTTTTTTTTTATTTAAAGCTTTCGTGACTGCAGGGATTCATATTCTTGGTTATTTCGGTAAAGTCACGTAGAAGGGAAACAATAAAATAAAAATATATATAAAATTCTCACGACGTTTCGACTGCAACACAAGCAATCATCATCAGGTGTGAAAACCACAGCAAGAAATTGCTTGTGTTGCAGTCGAAACGTCGTGAGAATTTTGTTTTATATATTTTTTTTATTTTATTGTTTCCCTTCTACGTGACTTTACCGAAAGAACCAAGAATATATTTCAAGGAATCTAAAGGGATAGATATTAAACACCAGCTGATGATTCAACTGTTAGCAACAATTTTCTGAATATAAACGCACGTGTGGTGCCATTCGAGAGGGCCTCCACTCACTGACTGGCAGCTCGTGCAGAAGTAGTATATTTTGTGTGACGTCATCGCACGAGCACATCGACGCTGTTTACATGACGTCATCGTTGCAAGGGAATGACTCGTTCTTTTGCGTCATTCACCCAGTTCAGTCGCTTGACGTTGCCACAAGAGACTGTAGTCGTTATGACATAATCTGGCTGTTGATAGTCGCTATGATGTCATCGCCCTCACGAGTCGATAGTTCATAGTTCATTTATTTGGTATAGCCCTGTGAGCCATTCGGCTCTTGAATCGGGTGCAACCGCAACAAACAAAAAACATGAACAAGAAAACATCTTAAAGTGATTATGTGACTGTGCAAACAGAAAATACAGGAAAAAAATATCAAAATATTCCTGAAATAGCACCGTACACCAACGCTGTGTGCAAAAATCCCAGTGGGATGCAAGTCAAACAACAACAACAACCACAAGACAAAAAGATTAAGGCCATCAGTCTAACTTCGTACTACAATAAACAAAAACATGGCCAAAACAAAAAAAAACTTTTCGAAATCACCAAAATAAAAGGCATAAATCCAATGTAACAGTGATCATAGGGACTGTGACCGAATTTTTTACAATAAACTACATAAATAAATTATAACACCAAAATCTAGAGCCATATTTTAGGCCACTGAATAGCAGTGGCAGCTAGGGTTGTACAACTCCTCTAGAGCAGTTTTGAGTGAAGATCTCATAGGTAGTGATTCAAGTTGCAGTTTATTGGCAATAGCATTCCAGACCCTGGGGGCATCAATAGCAAAGGCCCTTCCTCCAGTTTTTGTACGGCAATAGGGAATGTGAAGCTGGTAAATGAGCGAAGACCTGAGGTCAAATTTGTTCTTTGAAACAGAGAGGAGATCCAGTAGGTAGTCTGCGGAATTTTTTGTAAGTACATCGTGAATAAATAAGATCTGGTGCACAAGCCGTCGAACATTAAGAGATGTTAAGTTTTACCCAATGTAGAGATCACAGTGGTGAGTCCTATATGGGCAGTTCAATGCAAATCTTAAGGCCGAGTGATAGATGGAATCAAGCTTCTTCAGTACAGTACTTGGGGCTGATTTATACACGATGTCACAGTAGTCAAGTAGAGGCAGTATGGTAGCTTTTATCAATTCCAAACGGAACATTGGGGAGAAGCAGTGCTTGTGTCGATACAGAAAACCAATTTTTATTTTTGTCTTTTTACCAATATAATCAATGTGATTTTCAAAACTAAGTTTTGAATCCAGGATGACCCCAAGATACTTATAGATCTTGACTTGCTCTATTTGATAATTATTCAAGGAATGTAATTGGGGAAAAATAACTTCCTGCTTTAGTCCCAGAGAGAAGCATAGCACCTTGGTTTTGGAGGTATTCAGGACTAGTTTAAGAGAAACTAGCTGATGTTGTACTTTGTTGAAATCACCCTGGAGATTAGCAATCACGTCATCTGGAGAGCGGCCAGCAGTAATCAGTATCGTGTCATCTGCAAAAAGATTTACCCTGGAATGATCCAGTTCAGTGCCCAAGTCATTGACATGAAGAGAGAACAAGAGGGGGCCGAGGATGGAACCCTGTGGAACCCCTTTTGTTATCTTAACACTGTTTGACCTCCAACCATCTGTGAATACAGTTTGGGTGCGAGAAAAGAGGTAATTTTTTAACCATTGTACTGTGTTCTCGGAAAAACCGAGGCAACTTAGTTTACTAAGCAGGGTGTTGTGGTCAACTGTATCAAAAGCTTTGGACAGGTCAAGAAAAAGACAGGCACAGTACTGCTTATTATCAAGGCTATTGTAAATTTGATTCAAAGAGTCTAATGCAGCAGATGTGGTGCTGTATTTTTTCCGGAACCCAGATTGTTTTAGATGTAGTAGATTGTTGGTGGACAGGAAACTGCTAATTTGGTAGTTCAATAATTTTTCAAAAATGTTCATCAATGGGGACAAAATTGAGATAGGTCGGTAGTTATTGGGATCATCTTTAGGGCCCCCTTTGTGAAGTGGACGGACATAGGAATGTTTCCATTCTAGAGGAACTGATGCTTCTTTGATGGACAGGTTGAAAATATGGGCTATAGGTTTGTATATTAGGTGACCAACAGTTAGTAGAGCAAAGACGGAAAAACTATCTGCTCCGGTAGAGGAGGACCCTTTGAGGTAGGACAGTTGTTTCAGAACATTACTTTAGTGGATTGGTTGGAAACTAAATTCTTTAATGTTTGGACAGGGGTGTAGGAATTTGCAGGAGCAGGGGTGACTCCCAATACATTATCAAAAAGATTACCAGCTTCAGAAAAATGAAGGTTAAAATTGTCATCTATTTTTTGGGGATCTGAAAAATATTCCCCATTTCGGTGAAGCTCAACGGGCAGATTTTCTGTTTTGGATGCCTTTTCGATAGATTTGATTGTTTTCCAAAAAATCCTGGCATTTCCATGTGATTCCAGGAGAGTGGAGGAAAAATAGTCATTTTTTGCATGCCGCATTTTTTACGCATCTATTCCTTAAAATCCTGTATTCTAGCCAGTCATTTACCAAATTACTTTTCTGAGCACATGCCCAAGCCTTGTCCCTAGTTTTCATGAGCTTTGTAATCAAAGGATCATACCATGGTGGGCGGTTGCCTTTAGTTTTAAATCTAACCAACGGAGCATGTTTGTTAAGAATTTGGAGAAACGTGTACCTGAAAGTCTCCCAAGCCGTAGTCAGGTTGGGGATATCACAGACCTTATCAATATCCGAGTGAAGCACATCATTTGTAAATGCCTGAGTGCTGAAGTGCCTCAAAGAGTGCTTCTCAACAATTTTAGGGGGGGCTTTGGGTCTGGCTGATGATCTCACACCAAAAATGAAGGAGTGATCACTAAGGTTATTACCCAGAACACCAGTCAGTGCGAAATTGTGAGGGGCATTTGTCAATAGGACGTCAAGCAGAGTTGACTGTCCCGGATTTTTTAGGTTGGGTCTTGTGGGGACATTTATTACTTGAAACAAGTTAAATTCATCTGTAAAATTTGTGGCCACGGCCGGCGGGTTTAGCCAATTCCAATTTAGATCACCCACTAAAATTATTTCACCTTTAGGGAGGCCCCCAAAAAGCTCTCTCAGTGCCGATGTCGATAACGTAAACGAGGCGGCAAAACGAAAGATATGTATATAAAGCACAATTGAATAGTGACAATTAATCGATTAGCTTCCTGGTGGAGGGTCAATTAATGAGACGCCTTCTAGATCGTCAAATGAATATTTAAAAAATATATATTTTTCTAACTCGCTATGACGTCACCCGGCAGCGTTTCACACTGCGGCAATCGATCACGCAGTCGTGACGTCATCACAACTCTATATCCGTTATCTGTGGGGTGACGTCACGTCTAGCTTGTTGGCGCGAGAGGGTTGGGGGGGGGGCGAAGGGGTGGGGGGCGCGAGGGGGGGCAGGGAAGGGGGGGGGAGCGAGGGGGGGGGGGCGCGAAGGGGGGGGCGAGGGGTGGCGGACGTTGCGTCAAATCTCTGCGGAAGTGTCGTCACGTCGCTCCCCGACATGACGTCACTACTGTAAGGAGACAAGTCCGCCTTGGCTAACGCGGATCCCACCTCCCCCATTCATTGCGCTCGTAACTCGGCGGGGGGAAAAGAGAAAAAAAAACCTCGCGTACGTGCGTGGCACCAGCCTCGTTGGCACTGCCGGCCGGAGTTGGCGGGGGCGCCAGCGTGTCTCTCGTGTCGCCGTCGCAGCAGCTCGAGATGGCGTCAGGAGCCACGCGGATGCAGAAGCTCTTCGAGTTCATCAAAGTTGTCGGGCAGCTGAAGGTTCGTGTTTCGCGTTGTTGAGGCGGCGCCATTCCTCACCACCCCTCCCGCTCGACGTTGTCTGCTGCTTCTGTACCGACGTCGCCTGGCGTCGCCCGACATCAACGAACGTCGCCCCAACGTAACCCCCCCCCCCCTAAACAACCGCGGCCCCACAGTCGGGCCTAGTCACAGCCGCCGCCGGCAGCTGTGTTTCAGTTTCATTCCACATTTTGACACGAACAAGGGCCGTTGCACGAAACGTCGCCGATAATTTTATTTGAAGGCAGTGTTTGACGGGCGTGGAGGTAAAAAAACATTGTGGTTGTGTTAATTGCTCTTTACATTTGTAACTGTACTGTGGTAAGCAAGCAAGTAACGATTTAGTAATAGGTTTTTACCCTTTTAACTGGCACAAAAAACTGACACCTTTATTCAAGGCATCATGTCTGTAATAACCACAACACAAGCAGTCAAAATGCAAACAAAAAAGACAACTCTGATAATAATATGCACTGTCATTGAATTTGATTGGTCCACACCCGAGACGGCTTCAAATTCAATGACAGTGCATATTATTATCAGAGTTGTCTTTTTGTTTGCATTTTGACTGCTTGTGTTGTGGTTATTGCAGACATGATGCCTTGAATAAAGGTGTCAGTTTTTTTTGTGCCAGTTACAAAGGGTAAAACCTATTTACTAATTCTTGTTACTGGCAAAGGAGGCATCATAAAATAAAAGTAACGATTTGTACATTTGATTCCTGTACCGATCATAGGTGGAGGAATCGAGTTGAATCGTAGTCGGGGCGTACAGCCCCAGTTCACATGCGCGGTGCTGTAGGTGGTTCATTGAAACGCGATGAGTTTGTGTAACATTTGCAGGTTCGCAGAGTTTAACCGCAGCGCCTCTGCCGGTAACAAAAGGCTACAGTACCCAAACCGCATTGGGATAACGAGAATCGATTCGTGGATCTAAATACAATAATTGTGACCTTCAATCCTGCATGCGATTGGCTGCGATTATAATTAATTATACATGATTTATAATTGTATCTTTTTCCTTTGCGTTAATTTAATGACGCAAGGCAGCTGACGAGCTGCTGTGAACCATTATTATTTTTTTAAAAACGGCCAGCCACAACACGGCACAATCAACCGTTGAAATGGATGCGAGTGATTACGAATTGAGCAAGGTCTCATTTAGGAGTTTTTGGCAAAAAGAGACTATGGGAATACATGTAAGAATCGAGAAGTGAGAGTGCAGAAGCAGAATATCGTGACCTGCCAGTGGAGTGGTTGAACACAGTGCAGTAATGATGAGATGGGTGGGTAGAATCATCCACAACTTTAAAGTAAATTTTTTGGCATTTATAGGGCGTTTGAATTCCTTCGCATCTCAAAGCGCCCTGTCATCTCTCATTTCAACCTTTATACGGCAAGTGTCCGTGTGCGGCACGAGGTGACTTCACTACTCCGTCCCGGTCTGCAAGTAACTACCGTGTGTAATTACAATTGAGTAAAAAGTACAAGTGTTTCCCCCCCCCCCCCTATTAGTCTGTGGGATTTACAGACGGGTATAACATACCGATGAACTAAACAGTGTAGTAGACTCTCGATTTCCGTGCTAATGATGGGGAGAACGGCCGAGGATAATTCAAAATTGAGGATAATTCAAAAATATAAATTTCCCCGGATCTCTGCCAGAAGCCACAAATATAGGTATACAATACTAATGATCGACCAATCGATGGGCATGCTCCGTGATAATACTTCCCCGATTCCGCGCAGAAGACTCGGCCCACGAAGTGGATCGCAGGGCCATGCCGATGAAAATCAAATCAAACTCCGCCCACTGTTGTAAACATGTTGCAGCTACTGAACTGTAGGGCCGATCACGTGGCTTTTGGATTAACCGGAGCAACATTTGTTCGGTTTAAGCACGTGACTTATAATACACATTTCCAAGAATAAGTGTATAACTGTTTTTAGATTATATATTCTTTTGGTCTTTCGGTAAAGCCACGTAGATAGAAAAATAATAAGGGGAAATCCATGAGTTATTTATTTATGTAAAAATCTCAAGTATGTGATTAATCCGCAAATCGGATAAAAGCAGATAATCGAGAGTCTACTGTCTATGCTTTAGAGAGAGAACAGAGTTCCGCTTATAAATATCCTTAATGCTCCACAGCAACGGTCATTGAGTTTGTATATAAATAACTTTTTGCTTTCAACAAGACAAATCTTTAATATGGTTTGCTCTTGCCAATAACATCTGGTAACCCAGCAGCATATTTATTAACAAGCTTGACTTTACTGATGAGACACAGAAAGTCAAAACCGGTCCAGGGATTGCTTGCTTAGCCAAATGCTGCTAGATATTAGTGGTCTAAAAATCCAATAGACCGATGACTGAGAGTAATTTGTTCATTATGGATTAAATGGACAAAGCAAGTTTCCTGCTTCTAATTGGGAATGCAACATTTGGGCCAAAGCAAGAACTTTCTAATGACACCACCTAAGGTATATTTTAGTCACAATCATCAGCTCAGATCTATCTACTGCTGGAAGAAGCCTCCCCAATCTGTTGACATTTCATGGTCTTGCGATGCAACATCCATCTAGGTCCTGGACAAGAGATGGTCTCATGGCTCCATCTCTGCAGTAGATAGATATATTCGGGGGCATTTTCCCTCCTTTAGTTGCCACTCAATTGTTAGTCTTGACCACCATTCATCATCCCTTCTCGTGACATCACCTGCCTCGGCCCACGTTTATTAATGGTCATTATATCACTGATGTGGCTACCCCCCCAGCGCCTCTCCAATGGCACGCATCAATCATTTATAATTTTGCGGCACCACGGTGGCAATGTTAATTTCCTCACCTGGTATACAGGAGGTCGTGGGTTCGTGCCCAACCCTGACGCATGTATTTTTGGAGTTTGCATGTTCTCCCTGTGGTCATGTGGATTTTTCTCTGGGTCCTCCAGTTTTTTCCTCCACATTTAAAAACGTGTTTTAGAGTGTTTGGTTAATACCCATTGTAAATCATTGTTGGTGAATAATTCCAGTGGGAGGAGTGATTTTACTTTTCAGTTATGTCTGGGCAAAATACATGGCATTTGTTTAGTGTAATGATGTTGTGTATGAATACAAAGCCTTGGATTTGAAACATGGAAGCATTTTGGCTGAATTGTACATTGGCTAGAATACCATTTAACACGTTTCAACATCTGTTTTACAAGTTATTTCATTTTGACTTATATCTTTTGTGACTGCAGGAATTCATATTCTTGATTCTTTCGGTAAAGTCACATAAATAGAAAAATAGAAAGAAAAAAATAATAAAAGCAAAAAAACCTCCAATAAAAAATAAAAATAGTAAACTAAATTGCAAGTAAATAGAAATAAATTTAAAATAAAATAAAAAACCCACGACGTTTCGATCGCAACACAAGCGGTCTTGTATTATTCTTTAAAAAAAATTATATTTGCGTGACGTTACCGAAAGAAACAAAAACGCAAGTTATTACATACCATTAACATTAACCTTGATAGCTGACGTCCTACTGTCGCTTGAGCTGAAAGCATTTGATGTATCTGTGTTGACATCTTCTTTGCATTTTTTATCATGGCCTCCGGCATCTGGAGATGGCATACAACTGTGCCAGGCAGCCTTCTCCTGGGACTGTTATCATGCACAAAATACTTTAACCGGTTCCTGCAGTGCATGGGTTGTCTCTACCCTGAAGCATTCTCTCCCCTCAATTTGCGACTTGATCTTTATTGCATTTGGGTTTGTTATTTACATAACATGTAACCGCATGATAGAAATTATTCAGATTTTGAATATTACTTGGAAACTACAGTACACCAGAGTGAATGGAGTGTGGTGTAAAATATGTATGTGCCCTGCACGCCGTTTTTCACTCTCTCCACCTTATTTTAAAGATGTCTCCCCTGTCTTGGTGGCAGTCAAGTGGGAGTCCCAGAATTTGTTGCACTAGAAGTTAAAAGCCACTGACTTGAGTGCAGTTATATCACTTTTCTGCATGGGCACGTGCATACAGCGTATTAAAGAACCTTGGATAATGTTTCAAGCACCTTTGGTGGGAATTGTAGCTCGTAACTCTGCACTTTAAATCCAGCATGTTTACATCTACACCATGACGGGACTTGGACAGTCCCCTCTTGCACGCAGGGCAAACCATAGCTCCGATGCGGACATCTCGCCTATTGTTTGAGCTTGACTAAAGCTGATACCTTGACCTCTATTTCAGAACGTCAAACGGACTGGATGGATCTACAGAAGGGTGCCAGACCCAGAAAGTGTGGCCGACCACATGTACAGGATGGCCATTTTGGCTTTCCTCATTCGTGATGAGTGTCTCAACAAGGACAAGTGAGTGTGTTGCATTGGATTGTGAACTTGCCGTTTAACAGTTATTGGCATGTAGATAAGTGAACTTTCCTCATAGTTTTGCAAATATTTAAAACAAACTTTGGACAGTTTTTACGTAGAATCGCGTTGTTTACGTGAAGCCTCATAGCAGCGTTTAGCAAAAACCAAGTACTGACATTGAGAGACATTATTCCATTCTTGTAGAAGTTATGTAATATTTTCGTGTCAACTGTTATGTAAAACTGGGCACCAGCCCTTTCCATTCACAGCATTTCACGACAAAATGCATCTTCCAGTAAAAACATTGTTAACTGTCTTTTATCCGTCCAAAACAGCTACAGCGAAATGTAAACATTCCTTTAAAGTTGGGATGGTTTTCCATTTCTTAGTAGCAATGAATCTCAGGAAATGTGGGGATGGCCCATGTGATAATGACAGTTATTGTGTAGATGCATGAAGCTGGCTCTGGTGCATGACATGGCAGAGTCGATTGTGGGGGACATTGCACCAGCTGATAACGTCAGCAAGGAGGAAAAACATCGCAGAGAAGAGGTATCTTGCTTATGTTGTTGCACTATGATTGGTTGATGCTCTGGTACAGAGTACACAACTAATGCTCACAAAGTAACATATTGAAGGCTTTTGTGTCTGGCCCTTAATTTTTACAATATTTTCTAATTTTATAGCAATCATTTGACTTTTGGTTATAGTCTGATGGCATTTAGGTACGTTTTTATTTGTGTAAGTTTAAAAGAATCCTCACCGTGCAAATTGTTGTTCTGCCTGTGTATTTTCTGTATACACTTTGTTAAGTATTGAAACAGACTCGTACATTTGAAGGTACTGCACAAATGTTGAAAAGAGTTAACATTTGAAATGACACTGCACCTTTAAACTGCAATGCAAATGTTTTTTTTCCCATTTGTAGGATGCCATGAAACACATTTCAACCTTGGTAGATGAAGAAATTGGAAAGGAACTTTATAGCTTGTGGGAGGTATGTACCATGTATACCTTCGGCAATGATTGCATTGCTTTCATACATGAGGTAACATGTCCACACAATCCTCATTCCACAGCAAAGCCACTTGCTCTGGGGAATCTTAAAAGCAAGGTTTAAATCTTCACTTGGGTTTGTGAGTGAATCGCTGTCAAATCACATCCTTTAGCTTCTGCATTTTTTGTTTTGTTTTACTCAAAGGAGTACGAATATCAGAGGTCTGCGGAGGCCAAGCTCGTGAAGGACCTGGATCGATTTGAGATGATCTTTCAGGCGTACGAGTATGAGCAGACTCACCATCGTCCGGGAGAGCTCCAGGATTTTTACAACTCCACAGAAGGTAATGTATATGTGGCACAAACACGCAAGTGCAATTGAGCAACAGCTCTGTTACAAAGGTGATCTTGCAGAGGTGATTCTTATAATTTGAAAAAAAAATTATATTCTGGCAATATGAGAACTGTACTTAATTCCAACATATATGGATATTTTTATACCACAGATAACACGTTTCTATATACTTGTATATGAATGTTTTTTTTAGTTTTCACCATTTATTTAAAGGTAAGAGACACCAAACTTGATTTAAAGCTTTCGTGACTGCAGGAATTACTCTTTGGTTCTTACGGCAAAGTCACGTGGAAAGGAAATAAATGAAATAACAGAGTACGACGTTTCGATTGCATACCAGTTGTTGATTTGTTTATGATTAAATGTTTAAACATTACAAACGTACTAGACTCGGAAGCATAATGTACATTAACTCGATTTGGCGAGCGTGCTGTAAAATAGTACAGAATCAACTCTCGAATAATAAAAAAAAAAAATCTATTTTCAATTCGCTGCATTAGAGTGTTTGCGCGAATCTCCACGCTCGCAGGGAAGTTCCAGCACCCGGAGATGGTTGAGTGGGACGGCGCCTTGAGAGCCTTGAGAAGCACGGGCGAGCAGCACGGCGCGGAGGGACAATCGGCGGCGGGAGCGACGGCCACCCAGCCGCAGTGTTCCAGGGCGGGCCTCGGATTGCGGACAGAGCCTGAGGGGCAGACCGACCAGCCCAGCCCTCCGTACCGGTCCACGCGCAACTGAGCGTGCGGCACTTTTGCACCGGTCGTTTAAGAAGCATGCACAGCCACCGCCAGGCTCGCCTCGGCTCGCACAAGAGTTCCGGGGTGGTTGACTTGTAAGCCGATTCGCAGCAGCTCACGTTAATGCCACGTTCACGAGCCAGCCCCGTTGATATTGTGGGACCAATTCGTGGCTGGTCTGCAGAGCGTGACGTCACAGTGGGATTGGCTCGTGAAATGCGTTTAAGGACGGTGTTCACATGCCTCGGGTCAACAGTCCTCACATCTGCTATCGCTCGGATGCCATTCCATTCCGGCATTCCTTGTCTGCTATTTACCTCGGCCGATATGTATATTGTTAGGCGTTTTCCACGTTTGTGATCAATAGACATTGAGAGCTGGATTAAAGGTGGCTTCTGAAGGAAATAGTTTGAAGAATACGCGATCCTCATTAAAGTTAGACCTTTAAACTTCTTTCATTGCACACAATGTGTTATTTTACAAAAAAAGGCAAAATGTGGTACTGAACATTATTTTAATTTATTTTATCCTATGATAACTAGTGGGTATACAGTTGCTGTGATATTGAGGCTAGCTAAACAATGCAAAATTGTGTATCTTATAGTTTTTTTCATGACCACCCCCCCCCCCCCTCTGCACACTTGGGGTTGTGCAGTTGTTGTGAATGGCTAGAAAAAAAACCTGCTCCATTCCATTTTCACTGCAATAGTGAACAATGCATGTCAACGCTATGGGAGGTATTTAAGTATATTCGTTGAACATTTTCACAATTGTATTCAGAATGAAGCAACATCGTAATTACACTTCACACCTTACAAACTTTGGTTTCATTTTGTAGACATATATACACAGCTTTAATTGGCGACTAAGCAGTGCCACTTAATGCCAGGTGTTTTGTGGAAAACAGACGGCCCCTTGTGTTCTAAAATCCCCCTACACTGTGATGTGTGGTCGATGGTGTTAATGTTTATTGCACTGATGTACTGTGACTTTCATTGCACACTATTTGCCACACTTGACTTGGTTTGCGTGGTAGTAAAACACAAGATGTATTTTTTTTTCTCTCGGCTGAATGGAGACTTGGTGTTTCGTGTCCGGTCTGTATTCACCGTAGGTTTTCATCGAGCAAACTTAACAAAAACGTGTGGCCAGCAAATGCTAAGTGTTCAAAAAAAGAAAAGAGACTTGGCTTTAAGCGCTGCTGTAATCGCTTTGGCAAAGTGTGAAACGTCAGCTCTCAATCCTGAATAGTGTACTCCTTTTGCTGTAGTTCGTACACAGTGCTTGTATATATGTATCTAAAATGCCAAAAGTCACTTTGTGTCTTACACAAGGTATGCTGTCACAACAAGTTAATAGTAAATAAATTGAATTGCGGAGCTAATATATGTTGTACACCGGCTATTTACATATATGTTTGAATGTGGTAAGAATTTAATTGAGATTACACAATACGAATTTTTTTTAAATGAAGAAACATTGTTACTTTTAGTAACAGTATTGATTATTTATTTTCTGTCGGTTGTTGCTTTCAGCGGGTTTTAGTTTTTTTTTTGTTTTACCGGTGTTGCCGTTCAAGTAACCCTGCACGATTCGCTGCAAGAGTGATAGTTTATAGGTTCTTCCTGGCAGCCTGTGCCCACTGACATTGAAAAACAAATATATTTAACTGGAGTAAGTAATCTACTTTTAAAATAACATGTTTAGACAATTGGGAGGTAGGCAGAGTACAAAACCACAGCCCGACCTGCAACATTTTCACCTAAATGGGGGGTGGGGGGGGTGACGTGGGATAGCGGTACAGCGTTTGCCACTTGCTGCAGAGGTTCACAATTCGAATCCAGATGCTGCCCTGATTAATACTGTGGGTGTATGAACCGCAAAAATGCGCCATCTGGTTCACACAGTGGACGTTAAGGATACCATGATGCCATTCGCAAGACTTGGACAATCATGTGCAGTGGCAGTCAAAACTTGGCAAATTCGAAATTTATCCACAAATTATTCAATTCGGATTACACACAGAAATTGTCACCCCCTACTCGCAGACTAGCGTAATAGGTGCGATCAGAAACGAAACCTTTTCATAGAATGTTTCTTTCAGATTCGCGTATAATCTGAATTAAGTGAATGTTCACGTATAATCCACCCACTAATATTTGTAGTACAGTTATCACTGCGTACACAGTTCTTAAAATACTGTGTTTCGAAAACGTTACCTTCATATATTTATTTTAAAAAAGCAAGTATTTTTAAGTAATGTGCTGAAAACTAATGGTGTGAGATTAAGCATTGTTAAGAAAATTTTATTTTGGAAATTGTGTGGTGCGCTTATGTAAAGTTAATGAGAAAGCGTATTCAACAGTGTTTTAATAGCTCCGTATTATATTAGGTAAATACATCCATTCGTATGCCAATCGTGACCAAACAACGGAGCAATAATAAAATTGTGGTGTGTGGACATTAATACATTTAGTCTTGCTCAAACTATGTATTAAAAGTGTGAAGGTCTACATTCCTTGTTGCTAAAATTTCATGTTCTTACTCTGCATTAAAACCACTACTTACATTACCATACTCGGTGATATAATTACACATTCTTAAATAAACCTAGCATATATAAAAAATATTAGAAGTAAATAAACGTTAGGTATCAAATTGTTAATTAAACGGTGCACATTGTGTTCATGAAATGTATATTAAGGAGGAGTCAGTTAACGGTGTAGTTTAATATTTCCGCGCAATGCATAATTTACGTTGCTGCCATGCATGGGTTTGTATTTTCTGTTTTAAAAGTTTAGTAAAAAAAATTCTCCCAAAATCTTGTAATCTTTTTAATTTGTATTGAATGTGGAAAAGCTGTTTTTGTCGTGTAAAATGGAATTGGAAGCGTTAAATCGACGTGGCACGTTTCACCAATTTTTTCGGTGTGTTGAACCTCTGCAGAAGGGGTTGCAAGCTTTTGCATTATTATTTTGTGTTGCAGCAAAAAACAATGAATGTGCTTGGCGGAGGTATTGGGCCGGCATAAACACCAGGTCTTTTGGGAGCCTGTTTGATATACTACACGATAAACCAGGGCATGCTTTACAGTAAATTCCTATTCACCTGTTAGACCTTATAATTAATTGAGGTATTTTCGTAATGAGAGGTCTGATTAAGACCGAGGAGGAGGGGATGAGGTGAATTTGGGTCGGCGTTTAATGCATGAAAATGTACCACAAACTCTCACCCCGCGTGATCTTTTAACGCCAATTTGAAACATTTCCCAGGTGTTGGCTAAAGCTGCTTGTGAATCGGCCCCATTGTACAAGTTGGGGGTCTGCCTTGTGTTTCCGTTGCTGCTCATGGGTCCTGCCAGGGGACATCAGTTTAACGTTAATTCCCTCATCCTTTGTATGTCAAGGTTGGGCTTCGTTTGACAAACTACCACGCAAGTCCCGCACATGAGTTGTGCAGCTTTGATCGGGGTGATCCGTTATGGGTCAGTGTTGGTTACGTGACTGACTTGTGAACATCTCCGGCTGTAACTTGATAATCTCGCAGCTAACTCCGTGCAAAAGTGTTCGAGAAGTCCGTGGCATTGAGCTACTAGAAGTTGTACTTAGAGACGATGTGCATAAGGTTAAAAACATCGAATTATGTGTGGGCTACAAATTAGTGACGTAAATAAAGCGCTCGTTTCAAGCAGTCGTGACGTTTGCACATTTTAAACACGTGTGCAGTAGTTGGGATGCGCAGTACGTTCACAGTGATGTGGTTAGTCACAATGTGAGAACATGTTTAGCTTTAGTTCATGCAGTGGCAACGTAGAAACTCAACTCATCTGTGAATGGCTATATTTCGTTTTTCCAACATTTTTACTTGGCAGGGAAAGAGCAGGTATTAGCATTCAGGCCTGACTTGACCTGTTGCTGATACTATCAGCCAAGCCAGGCAATCAACACCTCCGATTAGCATGGTTGGCTTCGTACAGTGCGAAAGAAGTTCAATACACAGTTTGTACAATAGAGTTTAAGCAAATATAAAACCTTGTTCTGATTATAGTTGACAATTGGGACTGCATGAACTGCCAAAGTTGTTAATTCTAAGTGAAAATATAGGTTCAAAAAAATGTCCTGTACTTGATTTTCAACATTTAAATAATTCGCTCCTTTTGCTTACAACTATCTGCTGATTTGCATGCAATTTGCATGTGATTCACTCTTGGAAGGTTTGCCCCGGGTGTGTGCCCTTGAATAAACAGCGTTGGTTAATTGATTATATGGTAAGGAGCTGAATGACCACTGGGTAGTGCAAAAGAGCATGCATTGCCTTGGCTAATACGTTAGTGATGTTCGGTATTGCATCGATCTTGTGCAGACCGGGAAAAGGCTACTTTGTGGTATAATTGTACCACCTGGATCTCCTTATGATTATTAACAAGGTGCCTTTGTATTGTTTTCTTTAGAAAAGGTACAACTGCTTTACCGCACAAGCATGTTCTACTCTTAAGTAAAGACTTTAGTTGCAGTGTGTGTTGCACGCACACGTCGCTCAATTATGTATCTTAAAAAGGCGAATAACTTTCAGACTTTGTTACAGTGCTTGTGCGAATATATGTGGTTGGGTTTCTCATGTTGTAAAAGTTTGCGAATAAACATGCATGGTTGTATTGTCGTCGTGTGGTTTAATTGTTTCGTTCCGTTAATTTTGCACACGTTTATCTCGTGCGTTGACATTTTTTTTTTTATGAAGCACTGACTACGCTGCAAGTTGTATGTACGTATGTTGGACTTCTTTCGCACCGTACGTAGCCAACCTTGCTAGTCGGAGGTGCAGGCGAATGACAACAACGCAAAGCAGTTGTATTTTGGAAGTGGAGCAGCGTGGTCCAATGGTTGCCCCCACTGCACTTCGAACCTGGCCACTTAAGTTCGATGTCTGGCCATGCGTGCGATTCGTGGTGATATCTGAACTGAGGTCTGTTTGCCCACCACACCACCTTCGCCAACCTGCACTGACCAACGTGGTAAAGTATGGTCAAACAACCCTTATGCTGGGTTGCCAACTGACGTGCATGAGAAGAAGAATATCTCAATACAGGAAGAAGAGAGAACTTAAAAGATTTCCCCAGCTGTCTCGAGAGTATGATCCCTGGGAAAACCGGAACAGGTGGCAATCCTACCGAACGCGGTGTGGAAGGGCCATCCAGCAGGGGATTGAAAAAAGATTGTTAATTTGTATTTGTGTATGTAGTTCATAGGAAGATGATAATACACAAGGAGTTATACGCTTTTTACAGCACCAAACCAATCTGCAGTGTATTGTGCAAAAACGTTCCAAGTCTAATTTCTAATTGAAAATGCAAATGTGTCCCAACGCAGCTTTAGCAACACAATAACATGACACTGCTTTACAGGGTGGTCCAGATGTCTTGACCCCCAATTAATGAACCGCTAAAAATTTTTTCCTTTGCATATTCATTTCTGTTTTGAATAACCCTTAAAAAAAACTTGACATTTTAGAGAATGAAATGTGGGTTATAGGACGTCTGGACCACCCTGTCGAGTTTGGAGAGAATTCCTGTCGGTCACTGACCCGGGTATGGTGTTGAACATTGTTCGTGGAGTGGAGCACATGGGATTATTTGAGCGTTTTAAAGAGTGTTTCCCGCATCACAGCTATGCAGAAAAGATTTACAGTGATACCAGTTATTAACTTGCTGCGTTTTGGCAGATGTGGAATTTTGAAAGTTCTTGATGAATACTTTACAAGAATACAATGAAGAGGTATTTTATTTACACTTGAATGCATACAGTATATATATACCATATATAATTCTGAACGAATACATCATGCAGTGCTATTGAACCTGGACAGTGCTTGGATGGGCGTCATGAATACCAGGTGTTATAGGTGACGTGCCCATGTCGGGGACAGCAGAATGGTCAATATCGGAATCAGAATATTTATACCGGAGGAATCCGATGAGCTGCAAAGCTCTTTTTCAACGGTGTGATGAGGGCCTCATCCAACAGCGGATCCACGAAAGGGCTGCCCAGTACACGTAGATACGCCATCCAGCTGAGAGGTAGATCAGGAACATCACAGACACCGCTTCTGCTGGGGACTCCGTCCTGATGGACCCTTCCATTGGCTCAAAGTGGGCACCAGAGGCTTGGCGGTCTAGTGTAAATGTCAATGTTGAGATGCAGTCCCAACATACGCATGGGCGAGCCACGCCGGGGAGAGAGAGAGTCTATTCTTGAGCAGAATTAGCGTTTGTGGATTTCCCAAAGGTATCGTAGCGCCGCTCTGATCCAATACGCACAGGAAGATGTAACGCCACACCGCCGTGTGTACGCTACGAGCACGTTAATTTCCGTTGTTAAGAGTGTAAAAAAAAAATGCATTTCATTAAAAATATATATGCAGGATTATTATTCTTGGCTTTTAAAAATGATTGCTTTGTAAGCCTTGGCTAAGGATAACAGAACAAGCCGTGGAACAATGATGTCTGCAGGATGAATGTTTAAAGTACTACAAGATCCCCTTACTCGTAACCAGGAAACCCATGGAGGACCGCTCGCAGTCGGGGAGCTATCGCTGCCCCAAATCCAATTTCATCGTTCCTCCAGCTTTGAGAAGCACCGTGGTTTTCGAGGGGACAGGGGGCAGAGCCAGACGGTCTCTTGTTGTGCAGCGTATCCCGATGTTGCTTGCAGCAACAGCAGCGATTGCTGCGATCACGCCTGTAGTGTCCTTAAATGTTGTACTCGTTCTACAGGATAAGGGGGGGGGAGGTTAGATCGCGTAAATATAAATGTGTCGTTAAACCCGCCACCACCCGACACAGCCAACGAGTAAGTTTGGTCACGTCAACAAAACATAGCGATTTTGTTACTAGTTCAGCACATCGGTATGTTGGAGGGTAAGCCCACTGCAACATTTTCAATTCGAGTACGACGTTTCACCGGTCATTATAACAACCAGCCTCATGAGGCGACAGCCAGAGTTGTGGAGAAATCCTCCTGTCATGGATAATATTGGTCGCGAAAGCCACCATTATGCCTGCATCACAGGTTCAGAACCGCTAGGCATGTCAAATGTCAGCGCCGCGTCGCAGGATCAAGTAAATGCCTTACTAACAGCGCATGGGCTAGAAATGTGGACATGCGATATCTCTGTATTGTGGCCTTAGTAATTGAGGTAGGGGGGGGGGGGCAAAGGGTTTTGATTGAGGGGGGCCACAATCCCAAGGATTTTGAGGACCACTGGGTATATGATTGATTAGTCAATACCGTTTTATCCACTTGAGGGCACTGCTGTTCTTTCTGTAGGAACATAAGTAATTCTACCCTTTGCATGGTGCCATGTATTATAATCAGCACCATATGTTTATTAAATCATCAATAATTCATCAGTGTACACTGCCAAATAATGGTATGTAAAACAAAGTTACGTGATTATAATGTTTTTTCTTCCCACCACCAAGAAAAACGTTTAAATACTTCAATTAAAATGCACTTTTAAAAAATTCATATTGTGCAGAATAATTGCCTTTTCATTTGTGTAATGCGCGAATTTAAAATAACATTAAGTGGAGGGTTATCAGGATCCCCTTGTGGTTCCTGATCAGAGTCCTTTGTGATGGTTTTGGTAATGCAGTACTATTAGTTAACAGGAGCAGAATGTACGGTGTCATTTTCAGCTGATTGCTTAATGTTCCAATAATAAATAAAGTACTACCTGTACAGTTACAAGGCAAGTTCACTGCTCTTTCAAGGTCATTAACTGGTAACGCTCCAGCTCATTTGTTAAAATGTTTTTCAAGATAACTTAGCAGATTATACTTGAATTTGTAAACAGACGCACGTCGTTATCTGTGGATAGGCTACAATCTTTTACCCATGGCGAGTCCTACTTGCTCGAAAATTTAACTTGGTTTTGTCGCGTAATTAATTCCGGCAGAGTAAATAATGGATGGTATCTTACTGCAATTACATAGTAATGAAGGTTAAATGGTAGGGGCAAGGAGGCAGTGTTTAGATTAGGACTAAACAATTAACATTTAATTTTCCTCTTATTTAACTAACCATTAAACCTTTGACCTCTTGATTTTTTCCCAAATGCATAAAAAAATACAGAGGACATTCCTTAATCTATGTCAGAAAAAAGCACTTTGAAATGTTTACATCTGTTAAAATAATAATTGCAATTCCAGTACCGCATACATTTAAACAATGCATTTGTTTTTCATAAACTGATCAAGCTGATTTGTTTTTCATAAGCAGCAACATCGGCGGATTTTGAGCTTTAAACATCGCCTTTTTGTCGGGTTAAGACAAAGTCACCTCAGGTGCTTGGTATCAACAAGGGCCAACTGGCTTATAGTGTGGCATTGCAAGTTTAGCACCTGATCTAAGGTTTCCTCTTCTGTTTCATAAGACCCACAATAGACGAGACCGTTGTGTGGATTGAAGGCAGCAGGCAATGTGGTCTTTAATTTTTCTACTTGCTTTGCAACTCCGTCAACATAAGGAATAACTCCTTACATGGAAATTCAAGTTTTCATCAAGCTCAGCAAAGCCAATTCAATAAATAAGCCTTTTCATGGTTTCAATAAATCGTATGTTTTTGTGAGAAAACAAGCCGCATGCGTCCAGCGAAGGCCAACTGAGACATACATTGTTTGTAATTGTGAGTGCAGTCACGATGAGAGATGTACGCACAAAACTACATCAGCAAACAAAATCGGTTACAGTATATGTCACTGCACTCAACAAAGGGCATTTATGTTGTGCAGTCTTAAGTTATGTTTCTGTACACAAAACATGTCACTGGAACAGATGTACGCACACACACGCGCATACTCACGGACAGAGGCGTAAATATACAAGCAATTTGCATTGTTTATTATAAACATCAGACAACCTGTAATGCATGTCTTCATTGTTTAGTATGGAAGGCAGAATCATTTAAACGTCCGTTATACTCATAACTGTACAGATAAAGGTACATTTAAACGCTTCCCAGGATGCAGTGTTGTATTCCTTCTTAAATTTTAAATAAATGTTAAATGTTTGAGCGTTCCTGTAATTACATGCACCTATAATAATAATTCACATACTATGATATTTAATAATAATACATACAGGACTAACTTTGTAGACATGCATTTGAAATGCATTCACGTAAAGATTATTAACATTCCAATGACTATACGACCACCTGTATTTTCCGCTTGCAATTACTACTGACCTTTCAATTGTTTTGGTGAACATTGGAAATGAATGTTATTAATAATGTAAATGATTATTACTATTGTGTTTGAGGGCAGTGGTACAGTGGTTAGTGCACTGGACTATGAATCTGGTGACCGGAGTTCGATTCCTGGCAACGGCTAATAGCAGTGATGAGTGATACGTAACACCGATACTGGGCCACCTCTTCTTCCAGCCTGCACTGACCCGCGTGGGTGAAGTATGGCCAAACAACCCAAAGTGTGGGGAGTGGATTTGCAAAAGGCTGAACGTCGTTGCGTTTATGTAACACCTGTGCATATTGTAAATGTCAGTCCAAAGAAATACACTCTGATAGCTATCAAGAAAGAACATATAAATGAACAGCATATGTTTTACTGCATATTTGTATGAGTGCGTTTTTCAAAGACATATAAGTGATGTATCAGTAGCAGAGCACATTTTTGGCAATGTGCAGAGCTACAGTAACAAACAATGGTTGTATAAAATCGCCCAGAATGTGCTGATTTTGTTACAATGCACCAGAGTAGAAACAATAACTGCAAGCAGTCTTGCTTCTATCCTAGAATATTGCCAAACGTACTCTTGTTTATGTTTTTGTGGAACAATTTTTAGTTTCTACATTCACTGAAGTAATTTTCTCTGATGACATCCATGTCTTTGCGAGCCACGGTCAGTGTATATGACAGTGGTATAAAAGTGAATAGAAGTTAAGCCTAAACATAATAATCTCTTGAATGTGAATTTAATTACAGAAGAGTTTGCTTAATACCCTTTTGAAAATCTCACAATATTAGTTTTGGGGGCAATTCTGGTTCCAATTCAACATCTTTGCCATAAATCACCTGGTGCTTTCAAAATAAAAATTTCATTTCCTGCATGTCAGTTGTTTTTTTTTACTGCCACCCACTGTGACTGATAAAATATTCACAGATCTGCAGTCCAGCTGAGATTCTGCCACCAACCATGCATGCACGCACACACTGCACTCATTGTTAGGGCTTTGTTATTATCCTTTTGTCTCAGGGGACTCTGACCATCTGCAGATCCCTGCTCCGCTGATACACTTCCTTTGTACTGCTGTGCACCCTCCCAATTCTCGTGCGCCCTGAAACAATGTCGCTCGGATTGTTTTACCGAAGTTTCTGTTGGAGAGGTGAAAAGCCAAGAGTGGTATGCACTGGATATTGCCTTCCAAATTAAATTGAAAGTAACCTGCAAATGTTGGCATAATGGATACGTTTAAAAGACGTATACTGTACTTGGACTGCAGCTTCCAGCCTATTTCGTGCGGAGAGGAGTTTGACAAAAGTTCGGTTAAAAAGGTAGCAGTATATTGAAGATTTGGATTTGCAACAGCCATGGATACTTCTCAGAAAATGTTTCTATGTTTTTTTTCATTAGAGGAAAAAAGTAAGCTTGCAACTCTAGCAGTTTACACAATTTTGAAAGGCTCTCATTTTTCATTACGGAGGAGACATGATGCAAGTGAATCTGATCTGAAGTTGAGTTCTGTTTACAGACACCATCTTATTTCAATTGTCAAGCATTTTGCATTTGAATAAACAATGGACTCTCGGGGTGATAGGAAAGTGTGATGCAAATCAAAATGCCAGCAGAGAACGATCGTCAATCAGGCTTGAGTTTCATATTAAAAAATTCCAAGCGTGAACTAGTTAAGCAACATATTACGGCGTTGTTTATTACCACCCACTACGGCTAATAATGCATTTACACATCTGCAGCGGGGGTGGGCTCCGCCAGACATATTTTACTTATTTCTTGAGCTTAAGTGTTCTTCTCTATTTCCCATAGCCCCAGATCTGTCACTGGCTTTAATTTGCACCAACGCCTGGCAAAGCCCTCTCTAAGAGAACACACTCCTCACAGCAAATATATTTAACAAGAAACAGTCCCTCCTTCAAAGCGCTGGCTGGTTGGTCGTTGTCGGTTTTATGGTGAAAAAAGCCATCACCGTTTTCATATGTCTATGGTTATGGTATTGCAAAGTCTTGCTTGTGATCAAGGCTGGGCAACTGTGAGTATTCCCTTGCCTCGACCACAATTTTCCTCAAGCTAGATGAGCTCTGAGCCGGAATAACACCTAAAAAGCTGCCATCACAATTGAGTTTCAATAGTAAAGCTTTTCATACATTTAACTTAATCTTATTTCTATTATGAAGATTGTAATAGTACATTATTAATTATATGTTAGAATTATATGGACCATTTTCCTTTTTGTCTTGTCATTTCCAATTAAACTTACCTAAGCCAGAATCGCAGACTTTTTTTTCCTTTTTAGCCATAACATAGAAGTAATATTTCACTCGGGAAACTCAATTTAAATGTCTTTAGAGCGTATACAGGTGACACCAATAATGAAAATGGTGTTTGAATAGCAAGCCTGCTACATCTAAAAATAAATCTACAGCACTGCAAAATAATATTTTTCTGGATATGGAATTTACATTCCTTGAATAAGCTGTTAACGTACATAGGGTAATGAATAGACCAAGATCTAGTGTGGACAGTTGAGCACGTTCCAACAATGCAATCCAAAGATAGAGTCCTTTAAACCCTAAGAGCGTAATGCATTACCATTCTCGGTTTGATTTTGTTGACGTCTGTAACTTTCGTGTATGCACGAACGTTGCCAGCAGGGGAATGTACTGCAATGTTATTTCAAGCAGTTTGATGTGCTATAATTTTGGCCAGGTGTGACTTCATCGCAATCCACTTTTATGAACTGCACCTCAGAAGGAAGGGGTCATCATTTATTTTTCGCTCTAAATTTGGTTGTGGCCAATTTTTTGGGTTATTGTATCTCAAATTTGGGTTTTGCGAGACTATGACTATGCCGTTTAAATAAGAACAATACTGTATTACGATAGTTTACTGGTCTGATGTTCACTTTTCTGTAATAGCTCACACTGTATACATCGCGCAAATATTTTGCTCGCTTGGTTGGCATTCCATTTTTTCATATTCCCAAACAGTCCTTGCCGAAAGGGCATATCGTCGTCGGTCGAGAAGAGAGGACTGAATGCGCACAGCAAGAGTGGTGGGCGGTTCGACGATGGGTCCATCCCGCATGCTTGGTACTTGATGCCTCTCCCGATGTGTCAGTGGCTTCACAGGGGGGGGGTGGGGGTTGTGGGTGAACAGAGAGGCTCTTGTGGGCTTTGCACTTCATGCTGCTCAAGTTTCAGCTTCTTGGCAAGACCCCCTTGCCCCAGTTGGCCATCTGTCCACATTTTACCTTCATATGGATGGATTCCAGCAAGGACATATTTGCTGCACCTTATTAGAAAGTTGCAAACAATTTGCTGTGACTGCGCTGATCGTTATGCTCACACTTTGAATGACAAGTCTCTCATTATGCACTTAGTAAAAAAAACATATTTTAAAAATACTGAGCTGCTACCGCATTGGCAGTTTTTTTTGTATGTGTGCCACTTTGCAAATTCAAAACGCTGCTTTTGAACAGCACATGGCCACGATGGTGTACGACTTACCACAAATGTCAGTGGTTTACTGAAAGTTTTATGAACAGCTGTATTGCTTTACTTGACTGCTCAAGCGAGGTTAAATATTTTTTGTCTTTTTTGTTCCCCACCCCCCCACCCCCAGGCACGGTGGTCAGTTTGTTTTTAGCCCTTATTTGTCGTGTGGATCGTGAGCTCTTCATCATCCATAAGGCTTAAGTTTCATTGCTAAACGTTGCACTGTGCAATGGAGAGATAGCATTTGAGTTTGTATATGTTCACAACGAGTATTATTGTTTACAAATATACGTACGTTTTTCAAGAGTTTCTATTTTTAATAACGTCTGGAATTTATGCACTACAGATAGAGCGTGCCAGTTAATAGAGCAGTGCAGCACAACAAAATTAAGTGGAAAAATATCTGCCATATATTTTGACTACAAATAGGTTATTCATTTACAATATACATGGCAATTTTATAGTTTATTTATTCACGTGTGTTTATTCAGAAGTTACATATTGTAGGTACAAGAGATGCATACTTTACATACAGTTTGACCATAGAGACAATATCAATATCATATATAACGTTGAAAAATTAAAATTGAAAGCCCTTTATTAAGTTACTGCTGGATGAACGCCACCCCTCTCTATGCGGGTCTTGGGAGTTATTTGACCATACTTCACCACGCTGGTCAGTGCGGGCTGGGTGAAGGGGCTGGACTCGTTTAAATGCCACTTAGAACTGATGTTAGCCATGCCCAGGAATACAATTAGGTTTTCTATATTTTAGAATGATAATAATTACTTAGTCTGAAGACACCGTTTGATCAGCACATTCCTTGCGTTGGGATGTTTGGCCAACACCGTTGACATTGTGTGTTGTTTAGCCATGGCAGGAAACCGGAGAATCCGGGAGAAACCGGTGCAGAACAGGGTTGGGTGGTGAACATCCACAAACTCCGCGCAGAGCGCACTGTGTGAACCACTGAGCCACCGCTCCCTATATTATATTCCAGCACACACTAATATATATAAAAAACACAAGCAGTTATGTTCAACCCCCCCTTCCCCCCCCCAAAAAAAAACAAAAAATCACAGAGCTTTGTGGTGACTGGGGAAGACGCCAAAATAATTAGCAGAAGCAGCGGCGGCGGCGGATGATGATGATGATGGGGAGTCGGTAGAGAGGCGTTGTTCCGGCGGCTCGCTCGGAACGCGCTTGGCTTGCGAGTCGGTCGAACCGCGGTGCGGTTCTCATTGCGCCTGCGCGTGTACCGGATGCGCAGTTGTATAATAATGCAGTGCGTTTACTCTCCCGCTTAAACACACACATGCATCAACCCTATCGGATTTGCGCTCTTGCGCTTGGGCGCAACCGTTCAGTCCAATTTACACTCCCACACTTCGGCCGTACGCAGAGACATGCCCTACCTCTCGTGCCGCTGGGCGCATAAGCCAACAATAATGCTGTGTAAATCGCACGTATTGCCCCGTGTGCAGAATTGTTGAATTTTTTGTTGTTGTATTATATGTGTTAAGTGCGCGTATCTTATTTTTTTTCGGGGGGTAAAGAATGGAGCTTGGAACGCTCCCTTCCAGTTATCTGAAGAGTAGGCCATTCTTGCATTGTGCATGAGCCTTTACGGAGAAACCCAATCTCCCGCTATTAATCTGCAGTTCCGGGGCAATCTGTCTCGCACAGACGTCCCCCAGCACTGATTACTTGGGAAATCTACCCTCATTATATTCCACTAAGTTATTAGACTGTAAATTTTCCAAACCTCAAATGACTTCCTGAACCAATTCAGCCCATTTAATTAAGGCAAGATGCGATCCCAGCTTAAATTTCCTGCTCAAGGCCGATATTATTATGCTCCAAACACAGTGCTCCAGTGGGCCATAATGGAAGAGGGTTTTTTTATTATTATTGCAGAGAAAACAGGTTTGCGATTCCACTTGTGTTGTTTTTTTGTAAGCGCCTATTCAGTGGCAGATTGGCGCAATAAGGTAAACTGGTTTAGACCAGCTATGGGGGGGGGATAAGAAAAACAGACAGACATGAATGCATGCTAATGTATTATGGACCACTCTTTTTTTTGGACCAGAAGTAGGTATTTGGCTGTTGGTTTTAAAAATCCATTTGGGAAAGTGATTCATATGTTTGAAGGGTGCAATATGGTAAGTGTTGTAGCACATAAAACATTTCGTTCAGCCTATTCACTCTCTCTCTCTCTGTTTATTTATGTTGAGGTTCCTTGTATTTTTAAAAATAAATAATTGAATATAAATTTAAAGGTACTACATCAAACACGTAAAAAATCGCTTCAATTTCCCATATTATAGTTTGTGAACTATGCAAAAAATTTATATTGCAGTTGCGAAGCAAATTGCTGGAAATATATATGCCAAAAAACATCTTTATTAAAATTGCTTCCCGCAATACGAGAGTTTTACAGATATATTATGGCTCGGGAAGTATCGGCTTTAATTAAGTGAATCATTGAGCTTCCAATTTAACCAGCAACAATATATATCTAAAACATTAAATCCATATGAGTTAATATGGTTTGTGGGACTCATAAGACAGAGGGGCTATAGTTTCAGAAGACTAAATTAACAGTAGACATTGACTACTCTGTTTTTGGTTCTTTCAGTAAAGTCACGTAGAAGGGAAACAATAAAGTAATAAAATATAAAACAATAAAATTCTCACGACGTTTCGACTGCAACACAAGCAATCATCATCGGGTGTGAAAACCACAACAAGAAAATTTGAAAAAAGTGGCGGTTTTTTTAACGTTAGCACCACGGATAGCGATTTGGCAGTTTGTTCAGATGGACGAGTCCATCTATGTTCGGAAAAGAGGAGGGGGGAGACGAAAAAATAATGGATGCGGTCTGAAAGCCACCTTAAGCGCGATCAATCAATTAAGACCCGAAATGGTTTATCAAATCCTTCCAATGATTGCTAAGCCAGAATCCATCTTCTCGGTTGAAATTGTCTCTGTGTTTGTATATGTGGATAGCCTCATGAACGAATCCCTCATGGTAGCCAGATGGTTTTCAAAGAACATCTGTCTTTGAGAAGTCAATGTCATGTGAACCTACTGAATTATAACAGTGATCTGCCACGGACGAGGTGTTGGTCCTACCGTGTTTCAGGTGTGCTTTGTGTTCACGAATGCGGTCCGAGACATGTCGTTTTGTTTCTCCAATGTAACTACTACCACAGAGGCAACTTAGTTTGCAGATGCCAGGGTACTGTATGTCCGGAATCACATCTTTTACAGACAGAACCATATCACGGATTTTATGTAATGTGTTGAAACGGACCTGGATCTTGTGTTTATTCAAGATTTTGGAGATCGTTTTTGTGATCCCTACAATGTAGGGTAAAGTGATGGTTTTGAAAGGCTCCTCAAGAGGGTCCTTCTTCATGGTTGGAGTGATAGCTTTGCGGATTGTGTAGTCGGAATAACCATTAGCCTTTGAAAACCATCACTTTACCCTACATTGTAGGGATCACAAAAACGATCTCCAAAATCTTGAATTAACACAAAATCCAGGTCCGATTCAACACATTACATAAAATCCGTGATCTGGTTCCATCTGTAAAAGATGTGATTCCGGACATACAGTACCCTGGCATCTTCACACTAAGTTGCCTCTGTGGTAGTAGTTACATTGGAGAAACCAAACGACATGTCTCGGACCGCATTTGTGAACACAAAGCAGACCTAAAACACGGTAGGACCAACACCTTGTCCGTGGCAGATCACTGTTATAATTCAGTAGGCTCACATGACATTGACTTCTCCAAGACAGAGGTTTTTTGCAAGCCATCTGGCTACCATGAGAGATTCGTTCATGAGGCTATCCACATATACAAACACAGAGACAATTTCAACTGAGAAGATGGATTCTGGCTTAGCAATCATTGGAAGGATTTGATAAACCATTTCGGGTCTTAATTGATTGATCACGCTTAAGGTGGCTTTCAGACCGCATCCATTATTTTTTCGTCTCCCCCTTCCTCTTTTCCGAACATAGATGGACTCGTCCATCTGAACAAACTGTCAAATCGCTATCCGTGGTGCTAACGTTAAAAAAAACGCCACTTTTTTCAAATTTTCTTGTTGTGGTTTTCACACCTGATGATGATTGCTTGTGTTGCAGTCGAAACGTCGTGATAATTTTATTGTTTTATATTTTATTACTTTATTGTTTCCCTTCTACGTGACTTTACCGAAAGAACCAAGAATATGAATCCCTGCAGTCACGAAAGCTTTAAATCAAAAATTGACTACTCTGCTCTATTTCCACAATATTTTCATATCGTATAAATTAGTTGTATTTACAGTATGTATATATGCTCATTGTGTGTGTGCGGGTGTGTACAGAGGGCACGCTCAACACCAGTGATAATAATTATTATCTGAACCAGTCCTGGGCCTTCCCTATATCGACTCGGCCGAAAATCAGTAACTGGTAAGATGTGTAAGCATTGCCACTCGGCAACCAAAATAACAAGAAGAGACATTTGGCTAGAATTCGGTAAACAACTCGATATTTCAAGAGCCGCAGTGCACCGTTGTGAACACGATACGGTCCTCAATAAACGACGGTCACCAAGAGGTCATTGAAGAGCATGCACGCGGCTCCGGAGCCACACGTTTCCCGACCCCTGCACTAGGGAGACAAAGCCGGCAGGGGGTGGCAATGGCCTACCACATTGCCGCCGGGCGTGGTGCTGGCCACCCACCCCCCTCGTGTACCGTGCCTGCCCTCATAGGCGTTCGCTAACGGCACTTGCCCCAACGGTCGGTTCGGGCTATACGGGGCATAGTTCTCATAGTGCAGAAGGAATTGTGGGGGAGGGTGAGCAGAGGCCACGTTAGCACATTACCAGGCCACTCAAGGAAGGGTTCCAATGCACTGGGAAGACTTTAGCCCAACTTTTTTTTTACTGTTTAAAAGTCATGTAACATGTACGATATTTGTACAGACAATTGACAAATAATATGCATGTAGAGAAGCATGAAGAGGTGCATGCTCGGTATTACACAGACAGCACCGGCAGAATGATGGTTGAACAAAACCATTTCTTTTGCTAAACTATTTTTATTTGACCAGGTAAGTCCCACTGAGCTATAAAGCTCTTTTTCAGATGTGACCTGGCCACAAATGATAGCTCAACGAAGTGGCTTACCGTGTGGAAATGTATCGCAGCCAAATACTCTAAACGCACGTTTCTTAATGTGGAGGGAAAATCCGGAGGACCAGGAGAAAAATCCACGCGACCACGGGGAGAGACATCCGCAGACTCCAAATATACAGGCGTCAGGGTTGGGATCAAACTGACGACCTCCTGTATACCGGGGGAGGTAGTCAACATCTCGCCATCGTGACGCCTTAAGGGGGCTTCAGCAGGATACGTTGCTGCAAGTGGGAGCATGGTTGGTGGTGAAGGCTAATGATGGAATTGCAACCAAGGAGAAAACATTGCCCAAGAGGATGTTCATGGAACTGGATGGTTTGTTGCTTCGCGGTAGGGGGAGCGAGATGGTGATGAACTTGGCAAGGGAGGCCTTCATCCAGCCGTGGGTAAAGCAGTGCTCTAAATGATGACGGCATATCTGGACATGACAGCTTATATATATTTTTTACATTTTAATTATCTTACTAAAGGCACTGTAGCAAATTGTGTTAGCAACACGCCAAAGCGATTTTTTTTTTCAAACGGTGATTTATATGTGCCTTGATTGTTGATTAATTAGCTGAGCCATTTGTCATGCTGTCCGTCGGATTTTCATAGGGCGGAGTAATACCTGCCTAATAATGCCAGTAACTGCTTGCAGGTGTTGCCTTGTCGACCTTTGACCTGTAGCCTTTCCCCTCTTGCAAGATGTGATTGTGCCGGTTCCTGAGGCGCGGAATGTTGGGCGGGATAGTGGGATTAGTAAGGAGTAATTGCTCTGAGGTGTCTGCGAGACGTTATTCCCCTGACAGCTAATAGAACTTGTTACATACGTACTGTAACAAACCAGTTTCAGAGCAATGCTGCGCCTGTAGGCCCTGTCAGCTTAGGCAAGCGGCATTGTACGTATAATGAGCAGACACAAGTATATCAGTTGCCCATAATTACGGGCTGACGCCGAAAGGTTTTGCTTGTTAAATCCCTAGAGCATGTACACATTTTAATTAACTTGTAGAAATGCATCCCAAATAAGAGTGGTTTTTTTATTGAAAACTTAAGTGTGTTTAGTAATTTATTTATTTCGTTACAATTTAATAAATGAAAAGGATTACACCACTTTGGCCTAAAGGGTAAACATACTCACGGTGGCAGATAAACAGGGATGTATAATTTTCATTAGAGGGTGCACATGCGTGCATATCTTCTATGTCTTACGGGTCTACCATACAATGCAGCGTTTTTCATTTGAAGATAAATTATTCAGAGTTGTCGAGAAACTATTATTGCAGGTTTCAATAGCTCGCAGACCTCAAATTTTGTTCACTCAGTGACGCTTCAATACCATATAAGAAGGGTCCTGCTAAGATGTAGTTTGATACCTTATTGTGCACTGTTTGGTTCATGTGAAACAAATAAGGAAGGCAATTAGATTGACTGCAGAAATCACACGCATATGAAGAGGTAAACGTCGAAACGCCACATGGGTTGGGCAGGAGCCTACTTGCAGCACTCCCTCGAACGATCTTGTTGTGAGAATATTATTGTGTTATTTTATTTTATCAATTTATTATTTTATTCGCATTCTACGTGACTTTACCGAAAGAACCAAATAAGATCTTGTTGTCTTGCAAGTAGGTGTCTTTCTCCCTCACTGTTGATTTCAGTGCGATCCACCAGACCAACTGTACTACTTACCTCGAAGTTTTTTGACGATGTGTGAACATGCCCAGGCTGCAGACAAATCTGGTTTGTTTACCTCGTAAAATTGCAATGTTCATATTCGTATTGCTTACTTCTCTTTTTGTACTGGTGTATATATACAATTATACTAATCATTTGACCGCAAGGTCAGATGTCTTCATGTCAATCGGTAATTGTTACCAAAAAGGAACAGGACATGGATCTAGTAAAGGCCACGACTGGACGATAAACGAGAGGCATCACTGGCTCAGCGCTAAACAACTCCTCTCTGCTTCACTCTGACGGCCGAACATATGTTGTTACACGCGCGACGATTGGTCGACGTGAAACAAAGGTCTTTATATGACCCAGGGGTATTGAAGTTGCCCAACCCGAATGTCATTAAACATCTCTACACGTGGAAAGTTCTAATTCACTTAATTTTTGCGAGGAGGAGGAGGAGGAGGGTGTGGATTTCATTTTCACATGACGGGAAGCATACGGCTTTTGAAAAATGATCATATACACAAAGAGCCTATCACACATTTATTTTTTCTCACAGGTGAATTGCCTCGACAGATAGAGTGGTTGAATATGTGTGCTTGCCGTTTCAATGAAGCTTGCCCAATAGCCACATTGATACCAAAGTAATCACAGAAGTAATATCTTTTCAATTACGGAACGGCTACTGCTTAACCTTTGAGCCTATTTCCTGCAAGTCCTATTATCAGCGGGATCTGTGCGGTCTGTGAAAACTCTCGTTATAAAGTGGCACTATTATTCCTATTATCATCAATTATTTGCGGATCTTTCCTGCGTACAAGTGGGGTAAATTCGCAGATAATCCTTGCCGATAACAGGATCCGCGATATTGATCTCCCACACCCCCAAAAGTTAAGAGGAATATATTTGCAAGATGCCCACGGCAAATAAAGTTGACTCAATCGAGCTGGCGAATTCATTCGGTATCCTGGAGAGTTTTTGCTCAGACGGTTGGTTGCTGAAACCTCGTGGAGCTCGGCGGGTGAAATTGTGCTCGACAGGGCTGACCCCCTTGCTGTCGCCGTGACGTTGAGCGGGGAGTGTTTCACGTCTGCGCGCTGGACATGAACCTCAGGCTTGCTTCTCAACCGGATTACAGCAACCTCACATCATCATGTAAGGTAGCAGGAGGTTCAGGCGCCACGGTGGCGAGATGTTATCTACCTCGACTGGCATACAGGAGGTCGTGGGTTTGATCCTGACCCTGCTGCCTGCTGTATATTTGGAGTTTGTGTATGTCTCTCCCCGTAGTCACGTGGATTTTTCTCTGGATCTTCCTGTTTTTCCCTCTACATTTAGAATCAAAATGCGTTTAGTGTGTTTGGCTGCTGTAAATTCCCACACGATGAGCCACTTCGTTGAGCTACCATTTGTGATAGCCAGGTCGCTTCTGAAAAAGAGCTATATAGCTCAGTGGGCCTTACCTGGTTAAATTATTTTGTATTGTTTTTCATAATTGTCATCATCCCTAGGCATAGAGGAGAACGGGTACCTGCAGGAGTTATCCCGTGACGCTCATCCTCTGCAACCTTCAAAAATAATTCGCTTAATGTGCTCGGCAATCTCTGTCAAGTTTGCCCATGCAGTCCCAAAGGTTCAGTCCAGATTACAAGGCAACGTTAGCGTGAGCTCGTCTAGCCCTGTCCAGATAGTTCAGCTTCAATATTAACTTTGTGTAAAGTGATTTATACGCTGAAAGTCAAAGTGGATGTTCAATAAAACTGGCAGAGTTCTGTGGCGTAACTATATTCGATGGAATGCAGCTAAAGCGTCTGTCAATACAATAATGGGCTTAGCGGTTACTTAAATGTTACCTCAGTGTTTGCCTTTTGCACACAAATGATGTTTTGAGGATAGCCCTGTAGTTACAAAAATACTTCTAATTCACGGAAAAAAATCGAGTCGATTGTAATAATAATTATTCCAATGTATAATGCGGCATTCCATCCTAGGATCCCAATGCGCAATGCATGAAGGGCAGGAAACAAAAACAGAACCAGGGGCAACCGACCAAACTATAGAGGGAAGGCCACTTTAAAGAGATGTGTTTTCAAAGCAGACTTCAATATATCTACCCACTCCGATTGCCTGATTTCAAGTGGCAAGGCGTTCCATAGTTTGGGTGCTACGCTAACAAAAGCCCCGTCACCAAAAGAGCGCAACGTAGACCTGGGAGTGCTGAGCAGCTGGACATCAGAAGACTTTGGGTGAAATAATAAATCTGCAACCATATAGCTGTGCGTGACTCACGCACCGCGTGATTGAGGCAAACAGAACTAATTTCTCAGTTACATCGGTGGCCTCGGCAGGCAAATACTTATCAAGAAAAAAACGGGGACTCTAATGGTCCAGAGTCCACTCTCGCCTTACCTCAATACTCCAAAGCAATAACTGCAGAGTTTGCTCACCCAGACTGGGCAGAGTGAGGCAGCCCCCCAGTCTCCCTATGAAACTTCTGCAGCGCCTTTAAAATGCGGTTTACTGAGAGCACATGTTGTGATGACCGCACAATTTCCACATTTTTATGCAAGCGTGAAAGCGATGGTGACAAGTATGAGAGTTTCCATGTGCTTCTCTGCAATTTGGCAAAACTAATTTATGGCAAGGCACAGTAATAATATGTGGGAAGGAACACATTTTGTCTTTGTCTAATATTAATTTAAAAAAATATATAAGGTCTGGGATTTGTTTTATTATCACATGTGTATACGTGCAGTAAAAGTGTAAACCATTTTATTTTTCAAATCGATGGTTATTTTTTGCACGTGTTTTTACTTCTTCTTTTGCGAAGGCAACATCTTGTAGCAATCATGGCCAGGTGTTGGAATTAATATATCACGCATATTACCTGCTCTGTTTCAACGTATTTCAAGTTATAAAGACCAACACTAAATACAGCGAAGGTAAAGTGAGTTCAGCAGTTGGTCTGCGCTCTTGGTTTTCATAACTGATTGATTAGCAATGGATACACCCAAAAGTACATTTTCATCATCTGGACACCCTAATCCTCTACACTTACCAGAGCCCGCGGAGAGAGAGGTTTGGGCCCCACTCTTATTTTACGGCTGTTAACAGGGCACGCTGTGCTGTCTGATTGCAATGCGAATTAAAATTAAGATGCTGTACTGGGAGAACGAGGGTGTTAAGTGCAAGCAGACGATGGGGCTGGTGACCGCGTTGTTGCTTTCTGTTGCTGCTGCTAATCGCTACGGTGGCTTTTGCATTCGCAAGCAGAGGACACAGTTCGTGATATATGGAGGGAGTTGGACGGGGGCGTTCTCTGGCCAACGTCACTGCCAAATCCGTCAACCCCGCAAACTCCTTCCATATGTCACCACCCCTCCCACGCCCGCATGCCAGCCAGGGTGCTGAATAACAAGCGAATTACATTGGGATCGAGTTCCAGCGGGGAGAGAGAGAGAGAGGGAGGGGGGCTGATTAATTAATCTACTTCTTCAGCTTTATCCAGCCGTGTAATTGTTTACAGTTGCTAATACGGCGCAGAAGGTCAGGTTACCGTAGAATTGTAATAGCTTCACGCGCACGCTGTATGCGTGGTGGTGGTGGGGGGGGGTCATGCGCTCAACGCTGAGCTTTTGCGAGACACAACTTGGCACGACGTTGACGCCAGAGCATTGGCTGCGTCCGACGCGCTGGTTTGTACCACGAATTAACGTGTAACCTGATTTATGCGAGTCTCTGTTGGATTGCTTCGTGTTAATATCGAGCCGCTTCCTGCTAATTAGTAATTTTCTCTCTGCCTTTTTTTTTCTCCCCACCTCGCGACATCGTACACAATATTCGGTCTGTAATGTGGCGCAGGAAAGACAAAAAAAACATTCCATCCCTTTTTGCACGCTAATATTGTGCTCACGTGTGCACTATAAATAGGATGTTGTACAGGTATTCACTATCGGTTTAATGTTGGGCTTTCATTTTGTCCTTCATATATTTCATTTCGCAAGCACGTACGCAATTTTATTTTATTTTAACAACATATAAACACGCGGGTCAAAGATTCAACAGATTCTATAACTCTTCATTGATATTAAATCTCTGCACCGCATACAGAAAATTTGGACATTAAAGTGAATAAGCCCACGCAATTATTTTTAGCGCGTATATAAGCTGGTAAATACAAACAATAACAATTCTCCAAATGGTAATGACAGCACTCTGTCAAATTCGAATTTAGAACAGATGGCAGAGCAAATGACTATAATGCGTCATTACACAAGAAAAGGCTAATATGTGTGTGAACGTGGTTCATATAAACAATGCAAAAGCAAAGGAAGAAGAGATAATCCCTTCTTGGCTGAAACATTGATTCCTTAGTTGTTGAGAGAAAAAAAAAACACAATTATCCTAACAACTATTAGCGATAACATCATTAGGCAATGCATTTTGTTCACATAAATAACTCATATTGCAATATCGTATTGTGGTATAGGCGTGCAAAACAATATCAGGACATATACAGCCAACATCTGCATTTGATCAATTGTCTACATAAAGAAAAGAAACTCAGAATACGGATGTATTGCATTGTATCACAATTTTCCATAAAATTGCAGTAGGTTTAAAAGTAATGTGAAAGTCACCTTTCAATACAATGTTACATGTATGTGGCACGTGCCCACAATGCACGTGTGTGTGGGGAGCGGTGGTGTAGCAGTTAGTGCGCTGTGCTACGAACCCGGCGACCCGAGTTCGATACCTGCTCACGGCCAACACCTGTGACTATTATCTGAACCGGTCCTGGGTCTCCCCTAGGTCGACCCAGCATCAAATGAGTATCTGGTGCAATGTGTAGTAAATATCGCCACTGGGGAGACAAAGGCGGTCGGGCGTGGTGCTGATCACCCCACCCCCTCGTGTACCGTTCTGGCCTTCATAGGTGCTTGCTAACAGCATTTGCCCCTACAGTCTGTTAAGCCTACACGGGGTATCTTTGTCTATTGTGTTTTGTAGTCTGCTCTAAATTTTGTGTCCTCTATATCCTTACTCCGCGGTGGTGAGATGTTAACTCCCTCGCCTGGTATGTAGGAGGTCGTTAGTTCGATCCCTACCCTGACGCCTGCTGTATATTTGGAGTTTGCCTTTGCATTTACCCGTGGTCGCGTGGGTTTTTCGCCGAGTCCTCCGGTTTTTCCCTTCACATTTAAAACACGCGTTTAGAGTATTTGGCTGCTATAAATTCCCACGAGATAAGTCACTTCGTTGAGCGATCAATTGTGGCCAGGTCGCTTCTGAAATAGAGCTATGTAGCTCAGTGAACCTTATCTGTTAAAATAATAAATAGTTTATAGTTTTCGTTTAAACTGATACTTTCACATACTGGGAAAGGACTGTTTATAATATGCATCAGTATATCAGCTGTGCGGGATGAAAAGGCGTAGTATGTCAGTCGTGCTCGGTCGCTCATAAATATGGTGGGGTTGGTGGCTTACTTGAGGATGCTCGTACTGTATGAGTTTTTGCCAACGTTTGGTTGCAAGCTTTAACGTATCAGCTCTGTCCTTCTGTCTGTAACGTTGCAAGGGGGTCTTGTAGAGATCATCCAATATGTTGCAACACATGTTTTGCTATTTGGGATTTACATTACGGGTAACTGGCCAAATTGATGAAAGTGTTGCCCAAAATTTGGATGACAAACATTTTTTTTGTTAAAATAATTTTCCTTGCCGGTCAAGGCGGTGATGTTACCACGCGTCTCCCCATCCCAATGACGTCATTACGTGTGACGTTTGTCATGGTCAGACATCATGCGCCTTGTGACGTCGTCTTGCTGCTCGGCTTGGAACGGTAACGTTATCGATGATTAAAATGTGGTACTTCCAAGGACAACTCCATGTTGGAAATCATTATAGATTCCATGAATTCTAGATTTGCAGTTTTCGTGACTGCAAGGATCCATATAATAAAGATGCCATGAATATGAATTATTCTTATTCGTTGTTGTAGATTTTAATTTCCAAATATTTATGGCACAAAAACGCAGGCGTTATGATACCAGATTACCGTAACTCTTAACAGCACCATGTTTTGAATGACACTATTCTTAAGAAGTTAGTAAACTTCACTTGACTTCTTAATGCGGTTTAAGTATTATGTTTATCGTAATTGGTACCATAGCTTCACGGAATCTGTGTTTGATAAACCACGCAGACATAAAAACACACAGACGTGTAACAAAAACCCTTTGGATTTACTTTCCAGAACTTTTTTTCCTTCCCCCACGTTGTCACAAAAGTCACTGCGGGGCTTTAGTGAACATGAAAAAAAAACATTTGTGTCAATCCTCGTTAGTTGACGTATTTCACTAGAATATTCAGTGCAATGTGCACCGGCCTGTTATGCGCCATCGAAACGGAGCGAAGGTTTAAGTAATTCCTTAGTGCATTGCTATCCTTCGACAATCTTTTTGAGCTACATTCAAGTATTCTGAAAACTTTGCTCTATCTTCAAGCTCAGGCTTTGAAAGTGCCAAGAGATATATTGAAGCTTGGTGCCAGTCCACCTTCACTCACGAGGCAGAGATTACTGGGCTTACTGTGAATTTTACATCTGAATTCCAGTGCTATGAGAATAGGTTGAAATAACATCCATCTTGCTATCTATCAGACCAAAATTAGATATATTATCCCTTTAGCCAAATTATTTAAATACATATTTCAGCATTTTCGTTCATTTAATTACATAAATTAAAAATACATTTTTTTATTTAAATAAAAAAAACCATCTATATAATTACGAATACTTTTTAAATCATGTATTTCATTTGATAGGCACACAATGTCCTGTGTATTGGCTTAAAGTCATCATCATCAGCCATGTATGTGTGTAGAACATATTTTTCACCGTACGTAGCCAAACGTGCTAATCAGAGGTGCGGGGGAAGGACAACTAAACGCAAAAACATTTTTCTAAAGAAATTAGTTTTCAATTTATGCGAGCTGATCTAATCGCTCCATCTCATTCATGACTCTCCTCTTATACACATGATGAAGACCACTGGAGTTATGCACTTTTAAATCATATGGATTGAAAACTCATTTCTTTAGAACTGCTTTTTGCGTTTAGTTTGCTGTCCTTCACCCGCACCTCCGATTAGCCTGGTTGGCTGTGTACGGTGCGAAAGAAGTTCAGCATATAATAGTTCAACATACATGCATTACATTCATAATACATATTCTTGGTTCTTTCGGTAAAGTCACGTAGAAGGGAAACAATAAAATAATACAAATATAAAACAATAAAATTCTCACGACGTTTCGAAAGAACCAAGAATATGAATCCCTGCAGTCACGAAAGCTTTAAATCAAAATTCATAATACAGTTTATTTTTTATTTTGGGTTAGAGTGCGTAAATATGTGTCGTTAAACCCGCCACCACCCGACACACCCAATTTAGAAAGGGTTGTCACGTAAACAGAACGTGGCCAATTCGTTACTAGTACAGCACACCGGTGTGTTGGAGAGCCAAGCCACAACATTAAACAGAACACAATACAATTTGAATTTACATAGCGTCTAAATGCAACAACATTTCAAGACGATGCAATATACAGTGGGTGGGACATGGGCTTGTTGGGGTATTGGAAGTATAAGCGATTTATGTCATGAATATAAAGATAGTGACATTCAAGGAGAACAGGATTATCATGAACCCGAGCCATGAACCGAGATTTGGTGCAGATGCAAGGGAGTCCTCACTTGCAGATGACGGGAGAGAGGTGCCTCTAGAGTCGTGACTTCAGCGGGCAGCAGAGGAGAAACAGCGATCTCGCATGAATCAAAAAGGTGGTCTCTTACAACCAACGTCACGTTCTGGTCAATTTGTTAAATGTATCGATGTGTCAGGAACGAGGATGCATCGCATTCGAATTAAATGATAACATCGTGGATTGTCCAATTGTGTCTCCTTTGCTTTGCGTATGCGAATGCGACCCTTTCCCGCTCGCGTGCTTGTTGAACGTGCACGGAAGAAATGCGGCACCCCCCCTTGTCCGTGTCTCGATCCAGGCTTTTGCCGCTGTGGCAAAGTAGCCGGTTGTGTCTGCGGCGCGATATTTGCTTTTCTCGCATTGCTCCCATACGCCAGGCCTGAAGCCTCCTTTCCACGTGCAACGCTTCTCAAACATCTTTTCGTGTCCAGGAAAATGGTCACTTTGCTTTGACCAACAAAAAGGAAACGTAATTTTCCGCAAGGGCACTGCTTTGGTCGTTCGGACAATCGCTTGCCTTTTATTTTCGTATCTTCACACCTTGGACGGGAAATGGGGAACCTAGAGAATACTCAGGCACATACTAAGGGTGACAAACTGTGATGGGATTCTCATAATTTGCACAAAGTATTCGAATTTAATATTAGGGGTTTTCCCCTTTTTTCTGGCAACAAAACTGAAACCTTTTTACAAGGATTCATGTCTGCATTAACCACAATACCTGCAGTCAAAATGCAAACAAAAAACATACTATGATAATATATGCATTGTCCTTGAAACTGATTGGTCCACACCCAGGGACGGCTTTCTTTTGAGCCTCGACCCAGGCTCAAAAGAAAGCTCAAAAGAAAGCCGTCCCTTGGTGTGGACCAATCAGTTTCAAGGACAATGCATATATTATCATAGTATGTTTTTTGTTTGCATTTTGACTGCAGGTGTTGTGGTTAATGCAGACATGAATCCTTGCAAAAAGGTTTCAGTTTTGTTACCAGAAAAAAGGGGGAAAAACCCCTATTATTACATTTTGGTACTGGCAAAGGAGGTCTAATGATATTAGAATTTAGTTTCACACTTAGGCAGTCCCAAATATTACCCACAGTGCACGAGGAGGGCCTGTCCAAAGGCCAGCTGGTAGAGCAGCAGAGCAAGCAGTCTGCAAGCGGCAGCGTGTGAGTTTTAATCCTGTTTGGGCATTCACTCAGCCCATTATCTCTTCAGGGTCAGCAGAATGAGTATCGCTTTCGCGAAGAGGTGAACAGTGATTGTCATCTAGGTATACTTGTCCCCGACGTACGAATGTGGAATTTTACTGGCTCAGGGCTGAGAATATCAGCAATGCATTTTCTTTTTTTGGGGTCGACTAAACTCAAGCCACCGGTAGTTAATTGTCTCGTTTGCCAGAGTGCCGCTGGGCATTCGTCTGCCAGTCGGGGGCGATGATTGCTACGCACAGTATAATCCCCATTGAGCAATTTGTGGTACTTTGTTTGCGAGTGATGGGTAGACAGTCGTGATACTTTTGAACAAGGTAGAAACCGGTTCACCGTTCAAAGCTTTCGTGACTGCAGGAATTACTCTTTGTTTTTTTTATCGGTAAAGTCACGTATAAATAAGAAATCATAAAATAACATAATAGCGTACGACGTTTCGGTTGCAACACAAGCAGCCATCATCAGGTACAGAAGAGCTAAATTTAAGAGAGAGAGGAAATACATAACCCCAGATGTTTACACAGACACCCAAGTAGGGGGAACTAACACAGATACAACAGGGGACACAGAGAGAGAAGCATACCAAACAGACAGAGTTTAGCAGAATTTGGAAACCATATAAAGCAACACAGACGGTCGGTCAAAACACAATTAACGAATAGCCTGGTTGATTACGTTATTTCACATATTGCTAAATTGCAAGTTAAGTATGAAATTTAAGATACAAACGGCACACACACACACAGACATTCAAATAGAGCGGACCAGCACAGGTACAAGCACACAGTAAAGTCGCCTTAAATAGGCAGAGAAGGCAAGGCTGAGAGGCAATGGGACATATTAGCATGAGGTATGCATCGAGCAAAGTGGAGCACGGCAGCAAACATTCGGAAGCACCAAGACCCACACACAGGCAGAGACAGCACAGAGAAACAAATCCAAGCACAGACACAAAGGCAGATACACAAGCAGAGACAACACACAGACAACACAAGACAACACAAAGACAGACACAAAGGCTATGCCTTAATTGTGTTTTGACTGACCGTCTGTGTTGCTTCATATGGTTTCCAAATTCTGCTAAACTCTGTCTGTTTGGTATGCTTCTCTCTCTGTGTCCCCTGTTGTATCTGTGTTAGTTCCCCCTACTTGGGTGTCTGTGTATACATCTGGGGTTATGTGTTTCCCCTCTCTCTCGTTAATTTAGCTCTTCTGTACCTGATGATGGCTGCTTGTGTTGCAACCGAAACGTCGTACGCTATTATGTTATTTTATTATTTCTTATTTATACGTGACTTTACCGATAAAAACAAAGATTCGGTTCACCGTTGTCTCCTTGTTCTGCTGTTGCTGAAAAGTAATGTGGTTAAAATTATTAACTCATGTGAGTGGGCAGTCGAAAACAACCATGTACCCCTTCTGCGACACAGCACGGTGATGCCACGTGACTTGCAAGGCGTGCTGGGTGGACTGCTCCAAATATCTCGCAATCGCGCTTTTTGCCATCACCAAATCACCTTTTGCGTGTATTAGGGGCGGTCCATAAATGACGTCACGTGATTTTGGACGATTTTTGACCCCCCCCCCCTTCGTCACACGGCGTCACAAAAAGTCAGACCCCCTCCCTTCAAATATGACGTCACAAAGCTCTGTCCCCCTCCCTGAAAAATAAAACATGCTTCAAATCGCTTTAAACTATTGTCATTGTAGTGAGTATTTAATGTGGTGCTGCACTCTGATGTTATAGGAGAGAACATTTATTAAAAATTCAATTTAATTAAGTAGAACGTGTTGTCTATATTTATTTAAAGTTGCGTATTTTGACGTGACGTCACATTTCTCACCCCCCCCCCCCCCTCGTCACACATCGTGACAAATGTCTGACCCCCCCCCCCCCGCCGCCAGGTGCGTGACGTCATTTATGGATGGCCCCTTATTCCTCTTGAGTTTTCTCCAGCCTGTGAGGACAATTTTCTCGCCGATGCAGCGTCTCATCATTGATGGAAGGTGTTCGAATTGGTTTTGCAAGAAACTCTGCACAGATAGGGGCAGCAACTCGCATCATGCTCTGCTGACTCGACGAGGCACCTTGCCGTGCTGCAGGTGGGTGTCTAATGATGGCACCATATCTGCATGAGCCACCCAACCGCATCTTTGAGTCACTGTTTTGCATGTGTCACCACGCGCAGAAGAGAAATATATAAAGAAGACAGAGTGGGGGATAAATATTAAATGCTGCGTGCTCTCCTCCCCCCAACTTTCTTTCCAGTTACTCCTTTAAATGGCTAATGTGACAATTTAAATAATGGAACATGCATAACAGCCAGCAGATAATTATGTAGGCTTGCAAGCGTGATCAATGATTTAATTATATAAGACTTTAAAAAAAATTATGGATAGCATTGCATTAACTAGGCTACTCTCCCATGACTAATACTGCACTGTTGTAGCAGAAATGTAATTAGGAATTATTATTTTTAAATATAAATATGCTCGCCACTTAATTATAATTTTTTATGTAAGGCATTTAATGCCCTAAATAAATTAAGTAATTAATAATAAAATGTTTTCTTTTTTTAAAGCTCCTAATTTCACGCTCGTTTATGGGCTTATGTTTGTTTTGCTTTTATTTCCCTCTGCCAGGGCCCATTATTAGCATGTAGATCGTATTGGTGTAACAAGTGTGTATTAGGGTGTTGCATTTTCCTCTATGCTAATGTACTTATCACAAGTGTAGCATTAAATCAACAAATCGTAGCAATTAAATTATTCTGCTTTTGTTTGCATATTAATTAAAAAAAGGTAAGAAAATGGGAATTTCCATTATGAATGTTAATTAGGTTAGACAATAGCTGGCTTTCACGTTTATGCGCGACCATGATAACGATAATCATTTAGAAGAAGTGCTTCTTGCGCTCCATTCTCATTAATGAAGGCCTCGCCGCATCGTGTTAGTTGTGGTTGGTTGTTTAGACTTAACTTCTCCATGGCTGGTCATCGTGGGTGCAGATATCACTCGCCACTGATGTTAGCCGTGGCGCGCCGGGTTTATCGCGCAATGCGCTAACCACCGTGCCTTCGCTCCACTCTGAGATTGCCCCCCGGAGACAAAATTTGTCACGCACTCAAGAGCCATATCCACCGAATCATAAGAAATCTCAGGAACGCAAACAAAAAATAATCTATGCATTTACACGGAGTGGTTGGTGCACGCTCATTTCTCATGGCTGAGATGGAGGAGGTGAGCGGAATATGATAGTGTCGCTACTTCCCTAAATTAAGTTCGTTGTGAAGCTTCAATGGTCCGTTTGCCTCTGGAAGACGGTGACTCAGCACACGGGATGAAAGGTGCTGTGTGATGAACACAAGCAGATCCTTGGGCAGGCAAACGGGGGCTGTGCACTCATTATACTGAGATTTCCACAAGCGGTTGAGGAAAATAAAAACTCGACAGGATCACTTGTGAAATGGCAATGAAACAATATCGCAAGCAATACTCTCGCTTTGATTTGTTGTGCTGTTGCACAGCTCCTCGATGTGGTTTCGAGTTGTACCGCGTGTTGTTCAGCGTGATACTGGTTTCGAACCACGTGTTAATTTGGAGCTCCTTCAACTTGCAATCCAGCACTGTGGGTGTCGAGGACGTTCCGTACCGTGGCTCGCCAGTAGAAGGCAGTACAAAAGGTGGCCGAATCGCCATCTGGTTCCATCTGTATGGGGCTAGAGTGTTTCTCCCTTGGGCGCGTTGGGTTTTCTTCGGGTGCTCCGGCTTCCTCCCAATTATATAAACACTCATCATCAATTGGCTGAAAAGATCTTTCGAATTTTTTTTTAATAATAACTCAGTGTAGCAGGACCCTCCTGAAATCGAATCCGACGATTCTGTGTGGTTTTCTTGGATAAATATATATTTTTAAGAACCTCTTAGCAACTGGAGTGAAAAGTTGGACATCATATCGAGCTGTGGGTTTACGTTGGTCCAATATTTCGCTGGAGCACCTGGAGTCTAGTTTGTTATACTTCCCCCGCACCTACAATTAACACAATTGGCTACGTACGGTGCGAAAGAAGTTCCACATACATACATGTGCTGGAAGCTTCTTCCAGAAGGCTGTGCATCCCAGCACGTGGTACAAAACGTCGGACATCATGCCACGCCACACACGGTGCAACACAACAAACACTTCAGCTTCTTCCAGAAAGCTGTGCATGCCAGCACGTGGTACAAAACGTCGGACATCATGCCACGCCACACACGGTGCAACACAAAAAACACTTCAGCTTCTTCCAGAAAGCTGTGCATGCCAGCACGTGGTACAAAACGTCAGACATCATGCCACGCCAAACACGGTGCAACACAACAAACACTTCAGCTTCTTCCAGAAAGCTGTGCATGCCAGAACGTGGTACAAAAACGTCGGACATCATGCCACGCCACACACGGTGCAACACAACAAACACTTCAGCTTCTTCCAGAAAGCTGCGCATGCCAGCACGTGGTACAAAACGTCGGACATCATGCCACGCCACACACGGTGCAACACAACAAACACTTCAACTTCCTCCAGAATGCTGTGCATGCCAGCACGTGGTACAAAACGTCGGACATCATGCCACGCCACACAGGGTGCAACACAACAAACACTTCAGAATCTTCCAGAAAGCTGTGCATGCCAGCACGTGGTACAAAACGTCGGACATCATGCCACGCCACACACGGTGCAACACAACACACACTTCAGCTTCTTCCAGAAGGCTGTGCATCCCAGCACGTGGTACAAAACGTCGGACATCATGCCACGCCACACACGGTGCAACACAACAAACACTTCAGAGAGTTGCACAGCAAGTGTCCAAAATAAAGATTGTCATCTTAGATAAAATTCCTGTTTTAACCCAATAATTGTCATATATAAGTGGAGGGTGGGCTTGACTTCAAATGGACATGGGCCAATTCTTCGTGTTTTATTGCAGAAGAGGCGATTACTTTTGTTGTATGTGTCACGGGATGGGGGTTGTGCTCCCAGAGAGCAGGATGTTTATTATATATCATCGCTTAAGTTCTGCAGTTGATGCAGGAAATGTTACCGTGCCATAGTATGCTTTTTGACTTGAACTCAGTCTTTTAGTTCACAATAACACAATTAAACTCATGCAAGGTGGTGCAGTGGTAACCACATCGTAATATAAACCTGCAGACCATGCGCTACCATGGTGAAGTATGGTCAAACAATTCACCATGACCAAAAGGTGTGGGGGAAAGGCCTTCAACTAGCAGTTAAGATTTGCAAAGATCTGTAAATTAAACATGAAAATTAATTAACATATCTTTGTTAATGTAATGTTGGATGAATACCTCCACCATGTCAATCATGGGGGCTGTTTAACCATACTTCACAATGCTGGTCAGTTTAGGTCGGTGAAGGGAGTGTGTAGGGCCTGGTTAAGATATCTCTCATGACCGTTAGCCACTGCAGCCACGCACTTTTAAATCTAGATTGAAAACTCATTTATTTTAGAACGGCTTTTTTGTATTTAGTTTGTTGTCCTTCAGTTTAACACGTAGGCTTTCGCGACCAACATTATTCATAATAAAGGTTTTTGGGTTAGATCGCGTTATTTATAAATGTGTCGTAACCCTCCACCACCCGACACGGCCAATCAGCAAAAAAAGTGTCACGTTGACAAAAGACAAATAATTCACTACTTTAGCCCACCGGTGTGTTGAAGAGTGAATCCACAACATTTACAGTTTGAGTACGACGTTTCGCTGGTAGATACATCCAGCATCATCGGGCAATTCGCTGGGAATCGACCGGTTACCAGATTCGCTAACCACGGCGCCATCGCTTTTTCATGTCCCCCCGTGTCAAATGTAAGGGCCATGTCGAGTGAGCAACGATGGCAACGTTATTCAAACCTGGGGTGTGTGTAAAGAAAAATGAGAACTGAAAGTCTCTCCACGTTTCAACCCCTGGGCTGTTCTCGGGCTGCGTTGCTGCATCAGCGCTGTGGCAAAGCAGTCCGCAATCTCGTCGCAGCGTACAAGAAACCAGCGCTCAACGTCGCCAAAGTTTCACGCACGTGCACACGCACGTGCACACGCACGCAATTGTGGTGACATCACCACGACGCTTGCGCCAGGCTAGGTGGACGTCGAGGCCACGTGAAGTGTCGAACGCCCGCTCGCAGGAGGTTATGGGGCAGACCCAGGTGCCACGGGTCGACTGACTGAGACGACTGGCTGATGCACCACCTGTGCCCCCTACTTTGCTAACTTGCTGTGCTTTAGCCACCCGGCGCTCCGCTCGTTGTTGTGAGCGTCGCTCCTCCCTCCATCGCTGTTGTTGGAGGGCGACTGCCTCCAACTGCCCGGTAGGGTCCTTCACGAGCCTCCTCCGCAGAGGCCGATCTTAACACCACTGGTACCAGTCATCAGCAAGTCCACTCAGCTCCACATCCTCCTGTACCATATCACTCCATCTCTTCTCTAGCCCGTGCCGCGCCCATTTAGCCCCCTCGATCCCGCCGAACAAAAGCTGTTTAGGCATGCGGTGGCTGGGCATACGGGCTACATGACCCAGCCAACACAGCCTTGCCTGCTGGAGGAGCTCACCGATGGGATATTATCCAGATCTTTCAAGGATATGTGAGCTCCTCACACAATCCAGCCTGGTTAAACCCAAGATGGATCGTAGGCAGGCCAGCCTAAATATTTCTAACCGGCGAAGATGTTCCATTAGGGGCGTCCACGTTTCGCAAACGTAGAGAAAGGAGGGAATGACTGGCCGAGAAGACCTGAAGCTTCGTGCGGAGCGACAGACCAGGTAGCTTCCACACAGCGTTATGCAACCGATGAAAATATAATGCCACTCGACTGATTCGGAGTGAGACCTCTGCTGTCAAACCAGAGCCAGTCATGAGCGCACTGCCCAGGTATGGGAAACTCTCCACTCTCTCCAGAACTGTCCTAATCACCAATTGTGGTGATGTGGGGGTGGAGTGTCCGATGGTACAAAATACCCAGGCAGGTGCTTAGATTTGGTGGGGCTGATAGTAAGTCCACACCTCTTAGTGGCAAGCTCCAGGTTCAGCAGCAGCGCCTCCAACTCCTCCTCTGAGTGAGCAGCAATTACCAGATAATCGGCATACATAACATGGTTGAGCAATAGGGAGCAATCCCTTGACCGCACCCGGGCATCGATCAGCCTCCAATTGTATCTGTACCAGATGGAAATTCCTCCAGTACAGCTATTGAAGGCTTCACGAACTACGTGGTCGAAATAGATGTTAAATAATGTGGAGCCAGAGGACATCCCTGTCGCACCCCAAAGTGAACAGGGAATGGCTCCGACTCCCGGCCACTTAGTTTTACCCGGGTCCGCTCACCATCATGAAAGTACTTAATGATGGTGAGCAGCGGGTCAGGGACTCCGAAAGTACGAAGAACAACCCAGAGCCCGACTGATGGTATCATAGGCCTTGACCAGGTCAATAAAGCAAAGATGTAGGTCTTGTTGGATTCCCTACACCTCTGCTGTAGCAGACGGACAGAAAATATGGCATCTGTGCAGGACCGCCCTTTCCTGAAACCACATTGGGGCTCTGCAAGCCTCTCCTCAGCGTGCCTGGCAAGGCGATGTTGAATAATCCTTGCCAGGACCTTTCCAGGCACACTGAGGAGTGAGATGCCCCTGTAGTTGTTACAGTCTGTGTGGTCCCCCTTCTTAGAGGGGGACCACCAGGGCATCCTTCCAATCCTGCGAAACCCGTCCAGTGGTCCAGACTGTTGTTATGATGTCATATAGGGCAGTCTGTGCACAAACGCCACCCTCCCCCTTTCCTGGTCTCAGGCTCTGGATCGCCTTCAGTACTTCCTCAACAGATGGCACCTCAGCCAGCCACTCACAGGGGGCGACTTCTTCTTCCCATATGTGAGGCACCGCAGCCTCAGCAGGGTCATCCCCACTTTGTCCCATGATGTTTTCCAGGCTGAGGGATTTCCCCTTCCCCAGGACCTCACAAATGCTCAGCAAATCCGCAAACCTGTTCCTGGGGGTCGGAGGTTGGATCACCGTTCTTTCCCCTAATGATGATCATAGGTGTGGTGCTGCAGGTTACTTTTTTGATGGAATTTAAAGAGCGATTTGTGATCGCGGGCCATTGCGGCAGACTCCATCTCCTCAGCAACCCGCGACCACCAACCATCCTTGCAGCGCCTCACGGCTCTCCGAACCTCTGAGCGAAGGCTGCGGTAAGCCTTCTCATTCTCTGACGTGGGATGCTGAGAGTGGGCCTGTCGCTTTTGCTCAGCCAGCCTGAACACCTCCTCTGTCAGCCAGGGTCTCTGGGGAGGTCTGGACCGTGTACCCAAAGCAGCCATTGCAGCTGCATGAGCCACAGTCCTAAACCTTGCCCATTTCCCCTCGACATAAGGAGGAGTGGGGGACGATGCCAACCCCAGCCGCAAGCGATGATTAAATTCTCGCTTGCAACTTTCATCAGCTAGCTGAGACCATGCCATGATGGGTTTGAATAGGGTCCTGGGTGTACACCCACCACCGGAATGTGAGAATGGCAGGCGCATCTTACAGATGACAAGTCGATGGTCAGTGGGCGGATCAGCTCCACGGTAGGTCCTGGTTTCAAGGACATGGGCCCGCATCCGCTGTTCCGTCACTATGTAGTCCAGCAGATGTTCTTGTTTGGACCCGGCATGTATCCATGATTTTGTGTGGATGCGCCGATGCCGGAACAGCGTGTTGGTAATTACAAGCCCATGGGTTGTACAACAATCTAGCAGCCTCCTACCGTTGTTATTGAACTGATCTGGCCCATGTCTTCCAATCACTCCAGACCAGGTGCTAGCATCATGACCAACTCGGGCATTGAAGTCACCCAACAAATTACTCTATCCCGAGGGGCCACATTAGCCAGCACCTGTGACAGGAGGTCATAGAAGGCATCTGGCTCATCGGCCTTGCCTGCATCCCTCCACGGATGTTCGTCTTTGGTGGGGGCATAAGTAACCACGACCACCACTCCTCGCCTCTGGTTGATGGGAAGGCAAGCCCAAAGTAGCCTGGGGCTTACAGCTTCCCACACCTCACCACCACGCTCCCTCGCTCCCTTCATTCTTTTGTTCAGAAGAAGAGCCACTCCATGTTGTTTGACAGTCTCCTGCTCCGAACAGAGGACTGTCCACCCCTCATGGTGGCAGAGCCGGTCCACCGGACCTCCTGAATGCCACAGAGATCCAGGCGGTACCGCTCCACCTCCCGACAGAGGAGTGGCAGCCTCTCCTCCGCAGTGAGCATTCAAACATTCCACGTGGCCACACGAAGTGGCTTTTCGTTGTTTCTGGAGGAGCCCCGAGGGTAGAAATTCAATCTTCTGGCTCCGCCAATTGGGGTTTGGCCAGGAGACGTCATAGATGCCTGTTCCCACAGGGCCTCCGGCACAAGCTTAATACGTTTTTTACATCGTATTTTAGTGGTTACCATTCCTTCGCACCCATCCAGAGCCCCCATTTGGCCGCTATGGTGGTAACAAATGCCATGAATGGAAAGGCCAATCTAAATTGGCCCTCCCCTCACGGCATTGCCCAACACAGCGTTGCCGTCCGGCACCACGAAGAGGTACACACACCCACACACGCGCGCACACACACACACGCGGGCGCGCGTATACACATCCGCGCCACCACATTTATCTCAGGTCTCTGTGTCTACTTACATCAGCGGCAAAGTGCTCGGTGCATAACGCTTTTGTGCAAATGCTGTAAAATTCAAAGCCCGTTGCATACATCAAAAATGCACCGTGAAAAATTGTACTTGACACTGTTGCCTATTACTTAAATTCCACGCATTCTGCTTCTGATTTATGCAGAAACCTGGCATTAATCATAATTTTTGGATTCATTCTTATAGCATTCCCCCCCCCCCCCAGTAAAAAAATCAAAGACATAAATAAATCCCTTACTCGGGCAAGCACAAATGCATTGAGCTAAATAATTAACATTGTTTTTAAATGCTCAAATCTCACCGGTATTAAAGGTTTTAGTTTCAAATGCAAAAATCTAATTAACACACCAGCATGCTGTTGCTCCAGTTGTGTTTGGTGCACTAAGCAAAGCAACAAGAGGATTTACCAATAAATTGAACATTTTTAATCTGCCGAGGCATGGTGGGACCAACACTAATGAATTCTAATGCTTGTTGTGCACTTGTCCCCCCCGCTGCCCTCCCTCCCCCCCATAATTTCAATAGACAAGATTGCGCAACCAGTTTTATTGAAGTGCATTAGCAAAAACCGTTCCAGCATTATGGTACATTCTAAATGGGCACAACTAACAATGCGCAATGCTGCAGCAAGAAATGCATTAGGATTAAGTGGGGTTTAATTATTTATTTGTAAGGTTGTTCAGTTCATTTGATGGGAAATTGGATCGGCCTATCTTTTGAGCTATAATTAATCACAGCGCAGACTGTAATATGATGCATCCATTAGCCAAACAAGAAAACAAATGGGCTCAGAATGAGCATATTTGTTTCGTGTTGCATATCAGCCAGTAATAAATGGCGCACCATATAAAGCATTTTTTTTTTTACGATTAACGGTTTATTATATTTAGGCCCTTATGCTGTTTAAATTAAAAGTTAGCGGTATTTCGTATTCCGCTATTTTTCATTACTGGGGTTTAAGATATGAATGCTTCATTACCCTAACCCAGTAATATACTGAACTGCTGCAGTAATGTACATTCGTTTAACGCGAATTTCAGGGCAACAAAAACACCTGCGTTCGGAACAATATAAACGTCATATCTACTAAACTAATAGGGTTTAAAGTGTGTGGGGGGGGGGGCATGTCTAGTAAACTGCTCTAAAGTAATACAATTATTTAACGACTAATTATGCAGTAAAAAGAACGTCAAATTAAGTTCCCCTCGTGTTTTTTTCTTAATTTATAAACATTCCCCAGGATTGGAATAACCGTTAAAATAACGAGAGACATCTCCAGCTAAAATTGGTCTTTCCTCTGGACAAGTGGCTCGCCACCCAGTAAACAACAGACCTAAAAGGAAAGTGGAAAGTTATGGGGGGGGAAATGAAGTGAATTACATTTTTATCAGAGCTAATGCATTTATATCAGAATTGCCTGGGGGTTCCACACGTCCACATCTCAAGGGGGTAAGCCCTCACACACACCAGATTGTCTGTCATATCACTCTCGTTGTCTTGTTGCCCAGGATGTTTTAAATAAAGTAATTACTCTATTGTAACAAATATTAGATTTGTGGGTTTTTTTTGTAGTGCCGATATTCGGTAGTGTAGTGGTTAGCGCTACGCTGTGCTACGAACCCGGCGGCACGGGTTCGATTCCCGCTCACGGCCAACACCGGTGACGATTATCTGAACCGGTCCTGGGCCTCTGCTAGATCGACTCAGCCTAAAATGGGTAGCCTCGTGCTGTGTGTAAACATCGCCACTGGGGAGACAAAGGCGGCCGGGTGTGGTGCTGGCCACCCACCCCCTCGTTAGCCGTGCCGGCCTTTATATGTGTTTGCTAACAGCACTTGCCCCGACAGTCTGTTAAGGCTATACGGGGGATGTTTGTCTTTGTTTTTGGAGTGGTGCGGGCATGCTGCCAGTCATCACAGTCAGTAATCCCATAACACCTGGGTCTGTACCGTGACCTCCTGCCACCGAGCCTCGACGTTTTACGTGGCCTCAAGGTGCACCTAGCCTGGCACCAAGCGATGTGTTGCGGTACATGCGAAGCTTAGCCTGGAGAGTGGCCGCTCCGGTGTTCTGATTTCAATTCCCAGTCATCGACTGCGAAGGACATTGGTATGTGTGCTGGGAGTTTGTCTCTTACACACCTTTCGGTCTACTCAGAGTAAAATGAGCACCTGGCGTTGGACATCAACGCCAGCCCTGGGAAAATAAGCAGTGAACGCCTGAACAACGATGGCAGTGGTAGCTAGGAGATGTTAACTACCTCGCCTGGTATACAGGAGGTCGTCGGTTAGAGCCGGTATATTTGGAGTTTGCATGTTCTCCCTGCGGTTATGTGGATTTTTATCCGGGTCCTCCCCGGTGTTCCCTTCCACATTCATAAACGTGCGTTTAGATGTTTTTTTTTCAGTTTATTTTGATTTATTAGATACTGTAGCCCTGTGAGCCATGCGGCTCTTGACTTGGGTGCAACCGCAACAAACAAAAACATGAAGAAGGAAACATCTTAAAGTGACTAAGCGCAACAGAAAATTTAAGGAAAAAGCAGCAAAGTCTTCCATAAAAAGCACCGCGTATTAACGCTGTGTGAAAAAAATCCCAATAGCATGCAAGTCAAACAATAACAACCATAAGACAATTTAGATTAAAGTTATCAGTCTAACTCTGTACTACAACAAACAAACATGGCTAAACCAAAACGTTTTCGAAATCATCAAAATAAAGCTCTAAAAACAATGTAACAGTGATCATAGGATCTGTGATTCAAATTTAACAATAAACAATATACATAACATGTACGACCAAACTTTGCAGCCATAGCTGGCAGCATGAGTCACACTGCTATAAATGACCAACTTCATTGAGCTATCATTTATGAGAGCCAGGTCGCTTCTGAAAAAACAAATCACGATGTTTCGATCGCAACACAACCAATCGTCTTCAGGTGAAAATACATATGTAAAAAAAAAGTATTTTTTCACCTGAAGACGATTGCTTGTATTGCGATCGAAACGTCGTGATATTTTTATTATTATTTTTCCATCTACCCATAGAATATGTATTCCTGCAGTCACGAAAGCTTTAAGTCAAGAGTTAAATAGCTGAGTGGGCCTTACCTCGTCAAAAATAAAAACACGGTTTAGTATATTCATATTCTTAGCTCTTTCGGTAAAGTCACGTTGAAGGGAAGCAATACATTTTACGGTTTAGTATAGTTTAGTTATATACCGGTATGAAATGATGCTTGCCAACACCACTTGCCAAAGTAGTCAATAGCCATGCCATCAGAGGGGGGTCTCCTAGCCATTGTGTTATTGCGTCTGTGTGGGCACAAGCTGCTAAAGACTGCTCAGCATGGCGTGGGCTTGTTTGTGGCCTTATGCTCCGCAGGGAGCAAAGAGGAGCAAGTCAGCCTGTGTGGGCAAATGCCTGCTTGCAAGAGGGAACTGCGAGATTTGTCCTCAGCGTGAGATGAGCAAAATATGAGCCTGACAGTCGCCGATTGAGGACGGTGCACGTCCTACAACAACAGCAACAACACACAATGCTTGGTTGCTTTTAGTGAGCACCAATTTCATCCAATGCACTCGCTGTCGTTTCCAATCGCTTTGTATCCCCCCCCCACCCCCGACACGTGAATTATACCCCGCAGGATGATGTAACGAGGCTATTTGGTAATTGTGTACATTTGACATTAGTTACTGGAGGGATCTTACTTTAACATGAGAGTCAGCAGAGGGCAGGAGTGCACAGATAGACGAAGCAAAATCGCGGCTAGATGCCTCAAGCCTTTGGACAGATGAGCCCAGCTTTTCCGAGGGACTGCAGGACTCTGGTCCGGATCTGGAAATGTAGGGTTTGTTGTATTTTTAAAAATCAACATTCTATTTTTTACACTTAGCAAGTTACCTACTTTATTTTACATAATTAGCTCAGCTTGGTTGAGTTGAATCACAAATGATCTGTTTCGGTTTCTTGAACTTTGTTTTCTTGGCAAGCCAGAGCATTTTTGTAAGTGGTGCTTATAATTTTAGATAATGTACCCCGTGAAGTTTGCCGTCTCCAAACACGACTTAAACAACCGTGCCAATAATAATAATTGCCTCCATCTATAAAACCCAAATTCTCTGAAGGTGTGTGCAGTGTACGTGTGGTGTGTGTGTGTTTAGCTTCTGCGTTCACCTTCAAGGTGATATTCTTGAAGAGGAGATCTATTTAAAAAAAACAAAGTCGAGGTGGGATTTCTTCCATTTCACTGGAATGTAATTAACTATTTGAAGACGAAAGGTATTTGAAAGAAAACCCTTTTTTCGATCCAAGTATCAACATGTTCAACGGAGTGAAATGCAAGTGTTGTGCAACCACCGATCAACTTGACTCAAATTTATAAAAAAAAATCATTATACACGTTTGAGAAAAGACCCACATTTCGTGCCGTTGAATCCCAGCCATTTTAATCGGTATTTTTTTTACTTTGTAACATTAGAGGTTCATTACATCCAAAATTTACAGATGTTTAACAATTCAAGTTATTTCCTCATGCGTAGGGAAAAAAGTGAACAGGAAATGAAATGTGTCAACCCTAATTTGGGTTCTTAAATGACATACAATCGTTGTTCGGTATTATTACACGTGGCTATGTGAGTGCATGGCAATTTGCGAATGTACACAATGCACCGTTTGTCTAATGAGACATTTACACTACAACTGATGTTAGTTTCTGCAACTCCCAATGCTCCAGTAAATGGGAGAGAAAAAACAAATCTGCGACTGATGACAAGAAAAATTTGGCTAACATTTAATGCATTTACACATACCATGTATATAGCAATACATTAACTGGTATTTGTGTAACATTTAACAATTATCTCAATATATTAAATGCCAGCTGGATATTTCTCACGTGTAAAAGTCTGCAAGGTTAACGTGTTTTACAAAATGTGGTTGCAGTGCGTGAGAACTAACTTCAAGCTGTAGTTACCTACCTGCATTGTGATGATAACTAACTTAAAGCTGTAGTTACCTACCTGTAGTGTGATAACTAACTTCAAGCTGTAGTTACCTTCCTGCAGTATGTGGACAACTAAGTTAAAGCTGTAGTTACCTACCTGTAGTGTGTGGATAACTAAATTCAAGCTGAAGTTATTTACCTGCAGTGTGATGATAACTAACTTCAAGCTGTAGTTACCTACCTGTAGTGTGATGATAACTAACTTCAAGCTGTACTTACCTACCTGCATTGTGATGATAACTAACTTTTGATTTAAAGCTTTTGTGACTGCAGTAATTCATATTCTTAGCTCTTTCGGTAAAGTCACGTTGAAGGGAAACAATAAAATAATAAAATATATATAAACCAATAAAAATTCTCACGACGTTTCGACCATAACGCAAACGGTCATCATCAGGTATGAAAAACCAACGGCAAGAAACACCGCCACTTCTTTCAAAGCTGTAGTTACCTAGCTGTAGTGTGTGGATAACTAACTTAAAGCTGTGGTTACCTCCCTTCAGTTTGTGGATAACTAACTTCAAGCTGTAGTTACCTACCTGTAGTGTGTGGATAACGAACTTCAAGCTGTAGTTACCTACCTGTAGTGTGATGATAACTAACTTCAAGCTGTAGTTACCTTCCTGCAGTGTGATGATAACTAACTTCGAGCTGTAGTTACCTTCCTGCAGTGTGTGGATGACTAACTTCAAACTGTAGTTACCTACCTGTAGTGTGATGATAACTAACTTTAAGCTGTAGTTACCTACCTGTAGTGTGATGATAACTAACTTCAAGCTATAGTTACCTCCCTGTAGTGTGGTGATAACTAACTTCAAGCTGTAGTTTCCTACCTGTAGTGGGTGGATAACTAACTTCAAGCTGTAGTTACCTACCTGTAGTGTGTAGATAACTAACTTCAAGCTGTAGATACCTACCTCTAGTGTGATGATAACTAACTTCAAGCTGTAGTTACCTACCTCTAGTGTGATGATAACTAACTTCAAGCTGTAGTTACCTACCTGCAGTGTGATGATAACTAACTTCAAGCTATAGTTCCCTATCTGCAGTGTGATGATAACTAATTTCAAGCTGTAGTTACCTACCTGTAGTGTGTGGATAAGTATCTTCAAGCTGTAGTTACCTACCTGCAGTGTGTAGATAACTAACTTCAAGCTGTAGTTCCCTACCTGCAGTGTGATGATAACTAACTTCAATCTGTAGTTACCTACCTGCAGTGTGATGATAACTAACTTCAAGCTGTAGTTACCTACCTGCAGTGTGATGATAACTAACTTCAAGCTGTAGTTACCTACCTGCAATGTGTGGATAACTAACTTCAAGCTGTAGTTACCTACCTGCAGTGCGTGGATAACTAACTTCAAGCTGTAGTTACCTAGCTGTAGTGTGTAGATAACTAACTCCAAGCTGTCGTTACCTAGCTGTAGTGTGTAGATAACGAACTTCAAGATGTAGTTACCTACCTGTAGTGTGTAGATAACTTACTTCAAGCTATAGTTTACCTACCTGTAGTGTGTGGATAACTAACTTCAAGCTGTAGTTACCTACCTACAGTGTGATGATAACTTACTTCAAGCTGTAGTTACCTACCTGCAGTGTGTGGATAACTAACTTCAAGCTGTAGTTTCCTTCCTGCAGTGTGATGATAACTAACTTCAAGCTGTAGTTACCTACCTGTAGCGTGATAACTAACTTCAAGCTGTAGTTACCTACCTGTAGCGTGATGATAACTAACTTCAAGCTGTAGTTACCTACCTGCAGTGTGATGATAACTAACTTCAAGCTATAGTTACCTACCTGTAGTGTGATAACTAACTTCAAGCTGTAGTTACCTACCTGCAGTGTGATGATAACTAACTTCAAGCTGTAGTTCCCTACCTGCAGTGTGATGATAACTAACTTCAAGCTATAGTTACCTACCTCTAGTGTGATGATAACTAACTTCAAGCTGTAGTTACCTACCTGCAGTGTGATGATAACTAACTTCAAGCTGTAGTTACCTATCTGCAGTGTGATGATAACTAACTTAAAGCTGTAGTTACCTACCTGTAGTGTGTGGATAACTAACTTCAAGCTGAAGTTATTTACCTGCAGTGTGATGATAACTAACTTCAAGCTGTAGTTACCTACCTGTAGTGTGATGATAACTAACTTCAAGCTGTAGTTACCTACCTGCATTGTGATGATAACTAACTTTTGATTTAAAGCTTTTGTGACTGCAGTAATTCATATTCTTAGCTCTTTCGGTAAAGTCACGTTGAAGGGAAACAATAAAATAATAAAAAATATATATAAAACAATAAAAATTCTCACGACGTTTCGACCATAACGCAAACGGTCATCATCAGGTGTGAAAAACCAACGGCAAGAAACACTGCTACTTCTTTCAAAGCTGTAGTTACCTAGCTATGGTGTGTGGATAACTAACTTAAAGCTGTGGTTACCTACCTTCAGTTTGTGGATAACTAACTTCAAACTGTAGTTACCTACCTGCAGTGTGATGAAAACTAACTTCAAGCTGTAGTTACCTTCCTGCAGTGTGATGATAACTAACTTCGAGTTGTAGTTACCTTCCTGAAGTGTGTGGATGACTAACTTCAAGCTGTAGTTACCTACCTATAGTGTGATGATAACTAACTTCAAGCTGTAGTACCTACCTGTAGTGTGATGATAACTAACTTCAAGCTGTAGTTACCTACCTTCAGTGTGTGGATAACTAACTTCAAGCTGCAGTTACCTACCTGCAGTGTGATGATAACTAACTTCAAGCTGTAGTTCCCTATCTGCAGTGTGATGATAACTAATTTCAAGCTGTAGTTACCTACCTGTAGTGTGTGGATAAGTAACTTCAAGCTGTAGTTCCCTACCTGCAGTGTGATGATAACTAACTTCAAGCTGTAGTTACCTACCTGCAGTGTGATGATAACTAACTTCAAGCTATAGTTACCTACCTGTAGAGTGTGGATAAGTAACTTCAAGCTGTAGTTACCTACCTGCAGTGTGGATAACGAACTTCAAGCTGCAGTTACCTACCTGCAGTGTGATGATAACTAACTTCATGCTGTAGTTACCTACCTGTAGTGTGATGATAACTAACTTCAAGCTGTAGTTACCTACCTGTAGTGTGATGATAACTAACTTCAAGCTGTAGTTACCTCCCTGTAGTGTGGTGATAACTAACTTCAAGCTGTAGTTACCTACCTGTAGTGTGATGATAACTAACTTCAAGCTGTAGTTACCTACCTGTAGTGTGATGATAACTAACTTCAAGCTGTAGTTTCCTACCTCTAGTGTGATGATAACTAACTTCAAGCTGTAGTTACCTACCTGTAGTGTGATGATAACTAACTTCAAGCTGTAGTTACTTACCTGTAGTGTGATGATAACTAACTTCAAGCTGTAGTTACTTACCTGTAGTGTGATGATAACTAACTTCAAGCTGTAGTTTCCTACTTGCAGTGTGTGGATAACTAACTTCAAGCTGTAGTTACCTACCTGTAGTGTGTGGATAACTAACTTCAAGCTGTAGTTACCTACCTGTAGTGTGATGATAACTGAACAAGCTTTAGTTACCTACCTGTAGTGTGATGATAACTAACTTCAAGCTGTAGTTACCTACCTGTAGTGTGATGTTAACTAAGTTCAAGCTGTAGTTACCTATCTGAAGTGTGTGGATATCTAACTTCAAGCTGTAGTTACCTTCCTGCAGTGTGATGATAACTAACTTCAAGCTGTAGTTACCTTCCTGCAGTGTGTGGATGACTAACTTCAAGCTGTAGTTACCTACCTGTAGTGTGATGATAACTAACTTCAAGTTATAGTTACCTACCTGTAGTGTGATAACTAACTTCAAGCTGTAGTTACCTTCCTGCAGTGTGTGGATGACTAACTTCAAGCTGTAGTTACCTACCTCTAGTGTGATGATAACTAACTTCAAGCTGTAGTTACCTACCTGTAGTGTGATGATAACTAACTTCAAGCTGTAGTTACCTACCTGTAGTGTGATGATAACTAACTTCAAGCTGTAGTTACCTACCTATAGTGTGATGATAACTAACTTCAAGCTGTAGTTACCTACCTGTAGTGTGATGATAACTAACTTCAAGCTGTAGTTACCTACCAGCAGTGTGTGGATAACTAACTTCAAGCTGTAGTTACCTACCTGTAGTGTGTGGATAACTAACTTCAAGCTGTAGTTACCTATCTGCAGTGTGATGATAACTAACTTCAAGCTGTAGTTACCTATCTGCAGTGTGATGATAACTAACTTCAAGCTGTAGTTCCCTATCTGCAGTGTGATGATAACTAACTTCAAGCTGTAGTTACCTACCTGCAGTGTAATAATAACTAACTTTAAGCTGTAGTTACCTACCTGTAGTGTGTGGATAACTAACTTCAAGCTGTAGTTACCTGTCCGAAGTGCTAGGATAATTAATGCAATCTTCATGACCAAAAGGCATCGGGAGGCCTTCATGTAGCAGTGGATTGGCAAAAGGATGAAAATTAGACGTATCATGTTCGCGTATGGCTATTACATAACTACCAAGAAAAGTACCGTTTGTTCACAATGGGTCGCCTAACATGCATATGCATGTTTGGTGATGGCAAGCATTGTTTGACTTGCATGTCTCTACGATTTTAAAGCGTCCTGTGCTGACATTTAGCTCCGTGATTAATTGCGATGCAGTCACTTTAATTGCATCGCTTGCAGTCATTGTTTTTATGCGGCATTTTTTTACACGTACAGTATTCTAACGTGTTTCAAATTACTGGCTACGTGTTGCATGACATATGTTTTAATAGACTATCTGAATATTGGGTAGTAATTAAAAATATTTTTTTACATATATAATAAGAATACATCACTGCAATCATTAATGCCCTTCTAAGAATGTTTTGTCAGTACGCTCAATGTACAATTGTGTTATTGTACATGCTGATTCATGTCGCCAACCCACCTTAATCCGCATACATTAAATCAAATCACGTAATCCTTTAGGCGAGTAGCCGTACAGAATATTGTTATTACTCCATAAAATGGTGATTGTTTTTCTTGCAATAAAATTGTGCAATCGTATTGGCAATTTGCTTTGTGCCAATAGTGTTTATATTCACCCTGATAAACAAGTTCTGATGATGTCCAATGTTAGTTTGAAATTGTCCTTTAAACAAATAATTAACAAACAAATCTTGGTACGTATTTCCAAATGAGCAATCAAATGATGTAGGCATTTTTTATTTAGTTACATTAAAAAGTCGTGTGCAACAACAACACATTCACACCGGCACATCTGCAACAAAACTCCCCCACCTGAAACAAAGATCCCCCGTGTAGCCTTAACAGACTGTTGGGGCAAGTGCTGTCAGCGAGCACCTATGACGGCCGGCACGGTACACGAGGGGGTGGGTGGCCAGCTACCACGCCCGACCGCCTTTGTTTTCCCAGCGGCGATGGTTAACACAACACCGCACCAGGTACTCATTTGAGGCTGAGTCGACCTAGGGGCGGCCCAGGATCGGTTGAAATAATCGTCACTTGTGTTGCCCGTGAGTGGGAAGCATCACACACACGGTGTATAAGAAACGTCTCTGTGTATTTATTCAGTCTGGCTCAATATTATTTATCTTTCTGTGTTCTGCACTTATCTCTTCTTCGGGGTTTTTTTTTTGTTTGTACCCCTCTTTCGTTTACTTAGCTAATATCCCAGTGATTGCTGCATGATAACTGTGTGCTTAAACTCTGAATTTAAACTCCGTAAACACCGCCCGTATTTGCCTCGCATTTGCCTTTGCATTTGTTTTTGGATTTACCCACGCTGTTTACCCCTGAGCTCTATTGCGTGGAGACAAGCGTCCTCGGCGCGGTGGTAATACAGCAGGCAGGGGCAAGTTATTAGCTTGTCAGGAGAGCCGGCGAGGCTCCGTAATAGAGTGAGATTAATTTTTAATATTCCCACTCTGTATTACCGGTCATCGCTCTGCAGCTCTCCGGCACGGGAAAATTACATTCGGAGTCCAGCCCGAGGCGGCAATATTACCTGTGTCGATTACACAGATACAAGGCCGGAGAGGCGGCTGTTTGTTCCAATCATAAACTACTTTCAAGGGAGCTCGCTGTAATAAAGCAGGAGGGGGGGGGGGGGGCCCTTGCAGGTTCTACTTACACTTGTAATATTGCTCTCAGCGTGAGGCAACCCACCGGCTAGTTCCTGTACCCCCTCCTTCCACCCGTCTCTCTGTCCCCATCACGCACGTATACAGCGGGGGAAGCGTGCAGCTCTTTTGGCGTCTTTCCTTTCAAGTCACGCCGTTATGGACGGCTGCAAATACATACAAACCATCTCAGGTTGTGACAAACGGTTGGCTTCACGTTGGATTTGAGAAAAATAAAAGAAGGAAGAAAAAAACACCCCACACCGTATTAAATATGCAGCTAAGCTAAATCTTTCACACTGAGAGTTTTTTTATTTTGCAATGATACAATAAATGTGTTAACGCCACTTGGGTTTGCTTTATGGGTACACAAAACTGTGCCTTGAATGAGGTATAAGCAATGGAGTTTCCCCCCCCCCCTTTTAAATTTACAATTCTACGTAGCGTAAAATGTGTTATGGTCAATGATGATCAAAGGCAGTTATAAATAATTCGAAGGAAATCTTTGTTTAATAAATCAGTATCCAGATGAAGGCAGCATTTTCCACACTAATCACATATGCGTCATGCCAGGGTTGTGATTTAAAATTTATGTTTGTGTGTTTCTACAGAGAAAGATATTACATGAGTGATAAAAGCGACTGGAAATGAAGTTAGCCTGGCCAGGCAGATTATGGATATTAAAGTATGAGGTCTTATAATGTGACTATAGCATTTGAAGTCTCTGGTTTTGACAGTAATATAGCATGCTGCTTGGAGAAATTTGATTTCCTGTAATAACCTTTTAATCTTAAAATTCCGAGGAGGTATGTGAGACCAATGACGTAGCAGTGTTTTTGGTAAATCAATTAAAATAATTTAAATATAAAAACGAAATGGGAGAAATACTTAAAAAATTCACGAACCTTTCTGTACTTAATTGAATTTTTTATGTTTGTAGTTCCCAGAGTAGGTTATTTATCACTGTCTTTTAAATTGAAAAACTATTTTTTTTAATCTGAATACTACAATGTAGATTCGTACGGGGAGAATATTGATTTACACATTAAAACAATATTTCTACCTATGTTCATGGTATTTAATAATATGCACTATAAAGCAATATATTTTTTTAATATAAAGGTCATTCCAATAAGTCAAGCAAATGCAGAACTGTTTTAAAGTGTTTGTATTCTAACAATTGTCAATGAGTAAAGCTATTTTTACACTGCATGTTAACAGAGCCACACATTTTTTTTTTAATCTCTCTCCGAAATCCCAACCTATTAAGGATTTTCTTGGTAATTATAATAATGTAGTTGTTAAAAAAATCATAAATGCATATTTAGATAAAGTGATATCTGGTTTATGACAGGTGCAGATAGATATACCTCATCCACAGAAACTGATAATGAACAGAAAATAATAATCGCAAAACAATGCATACAATTACAGATTTAACATACTAATGAAAACAATAGCGTAATATTATAGTTCTGAAACGTTATACTAATAAATGCAGAAACCCAAGAATAAGATTGTTTAATTTAAATGAAATTCCATTTGTCCGCCCGACCACCCCAATACGCGCACACTCGGAGCAACGGGAGCCTCAGCCACATCGGTGGTCGTAGCAAGGTCAAAGGCGGTTGAAGGTAGAGCTGGTGGTGGCGGTGGTGCTGGTGGTGGCTTTGGTGCTGGTGGTGACGACTGCAAGAGCGACGGTGGTTGCGAGAAAGGCAGGGGTGGTGGCGGTGATGGCAGCAGCGATAGTGGAGATGGTTGCGGTGATGATCGTGGCGGTAGCGGCACTGGTGTTGGTGGTGCTGCCGCTGGTGTGTTTGTGCTGGTGATGTAGAGCTGGTGGGATTGGTAGTGGTGCTGCTGCTGCTGCTGCTACTGGTGACGGTAATGATGGTGGTGGTGTTTGTGGTGTAGAGCTGGTGGGATTGGTAGTGGTGCTGCTGCTGCTGCTACTGGTGACGGTGATGATGGTGGTGGTGTTTGTGGTGTAGAGCTGGTGGGATTGGTAGTGGTGCTGCTGCTGCTACTGGTGACGGTGATGATGGTGGTGGTGTTTGTGGTGTAGAGCTGGTGGGATTGGTAGTGGTGCTGCTGCTGCTGCTACTGGTGACGGTAATGATGGTGGTGGTGTTTGTGGTGTAGAGCTGGTGGGATTGGTAGTCGTGCTGCTGCTGCTACTGGTGACGGTGATGATGGTGGTGGTGTTTGTGGTGTAGAGCTGGTGGGATTGGTAGTGGTGCTGCTGCTGCTACTGGTGACGGTGATGATGGTGGTGGTGTTTGTGGTGTAGAGCTGGTGGGATTGGTAGTGGTGCTGCTGCTGCTGCTGCTACTTGTGACGGTGATGATGGTGGTGGTGTTTGTGGTGTAGAGCTGGTGGGATTGGTAGTGGTGCTGCTGCTGCTACTGGTGACGGCGATGATGGTGGTGGTGTTTGTGGTGTAGAGCTGGTGGGATTGGTAGTGGTGCTGCTGCTGCTGCTGCTACTGGTGACGGTGATGATGGTGGTGGTGTTTGTGGTGTAGAGCTGGTGGGATTGGTAGTGGTGCTGCTGCTGCTGCTACTGGTGACGGTGATGATGGTGGTGGTGTTTGTGGTGTAGAGCTGGTGGGATTGGTAGTGGTGCTGCTGCTGCTGCTACTGGTGACGGTGATGATGGTGGTGGTGTTTGTGGTGTAGAGCTGGTGGGATTGGTAGTGGTGCTGCTGCTGCTGCTGCTACTGGTGACGGTGATGATGGTGGTGGTGTTTGTGATGTAGAGCTGGTGGGATTGGTAGTGGTGCTGCTGCTGCTGCTACTGGTGACGGTGATGATGGTGGTGGTGTTTGTGGTGTAGAGCTGGTGGGATTGGTAGTGGTGCTGCTGCTGCTACTGGTGACGGCGATGATGGTGGTGGTGTTTGTGGTGTAGAGCTGGTGGGATTGGTAGTGGTGCTGCTGCTGCTGCTACTGGTGACGGTGATGATGGTGATGGTGTTTGTGGTGTAGAGCTGGTGGGATTGGTAGTGGTGCTGCTGCTGCTGCTGCTACTGGTGACGGTGATGATGGTGGTGGTGTTTGTGGTGTAGAGCTGGTGGGATTGGTAGTGGTGCTGCTGCTGCTACTGGTGACGGTGATGATGGTGGTGGTGTTTGTGGTGTAGAGCTGGTGGGATTGGTAGTGGTGCTGCTGCTGCTGCTACTGGTGACGGTGATGATGGTGGTGGTGTTTGTGGTGTAGAGCTGGTGGGATTGGTTGTGGTGCTGCTGCTGCTACTTGTGACGGTGATGATGGTGGTGGTGTTTGTGGTGTAGAGCTGGTGGGATTGGTAGTGGTGCTGCTGTTGCTGCTACTGGTGACGGTGATGATGGTGGTGGTGTTTGTGGTGTAGAGCTGGTGGGATTGGTAGTGGTGCTGCTGCTGCTGCTGCTACTGGTGACGGTGATGATGGTGGTGGTGTTTGTGGTGTAGAGCTGGTGGGATTGGTAGTCGTGCTGCTGCTGCTACTGGTGACGGTGATGATGGTGGTGGTGTTTGTGGTGTAGAGCTGGTGGGATTGGTAGTGGTGCTGCTGCTGCTACTGGTGACGGTGATGATGGTGGTGGTGTTTGTGGTGTAGAGCTGGTGGGATTGGTAGTGGTGCTGCTGCTGCTGCTACTGGTGACGGTGATGATGGTGGTGGTGTTTGTGGTGTAGAGCTGGTGGGATTGGTAGTGGTGCTGCTGCTGCTGCTGCTGGTGACGGTGATGATGGTGGTGGTGTTTGTGGTGTAGAGCTGGTGGGATTGGTAGTGGTGCTGCTGCTGCTGCTGCTACTGGTGACGGTGATGATGGTGGTGGTGTTTGTGGTGTAGAGCTGGTGGGATTGGTAGTGGTGCTGCTGTTGCTGCTACTGGTGACGGTGATGATGGTGGTGGTGTTTGTGGTGTAGAGCTGGTGGGATTGGTAGTGGTGCTGCTGCTGCTACTGGTGACGGTGATGATGGTGGTGGTGTTTGTGGTGTAGAGCTGGTGGGATTGGTAGTGGTGCTGCTGCTGCTGCTGCTACTGGTGACGGTGATGATGGTGGTGGTGTTTGTGGTGTAGAGCTGGTGGGATTGGTAGTGGTGCTGCTGCTGCTGCTACTGGTGACGGTGATGATGGTGGTGGTGTTTGTGGTGGTAGTGGAGAGCTGGTGGTATTGCTGCTGCTGCTGGTGATGACGGTAGTGTTCGTGGTGGTGGTCGAGCTGCTAATATCGGCGCTGCTGCTGCTGCTGCTGGTGACGTTGACAGCAACAGCAGCTGCTGAGAGAGGCTGTGCACGGTGCTGGTTGCGACGGTGGCAGTGTGGTGTACGGTGGGGCTGCGCTCTACGCGTGCGTCCGTGCGTGAGCGAGTGCGAATGAGCAGAGTTTGGACTCTATTTTCTGTCGGGCAGCCTCCTGCCGCCCGTAATGGAGAGGGGTGCTAAAGCGAGATTTACGGCCCACATGGCTGTCGTCCCTCGGTGCCTGGAAGCGGGAGCGAGAAAATTGCTGCGTTGACAGGGATCCCTAGAGTGGGGCTGGAGGTTGTTACTCCGGGAACAGAATCGTCGCTTTTTTTGCCTCTTTCCTCTGGCCCCCCCCCTCCCCTGCAAACTGTAATTTACAATAAACACCTTTTTGAAATACTTTTGGGCCCACGTGGAGAGAAAGCCCCCTGGAGGAACTGCTGGATGGTGTTATAGGCAAGGCTTGTACTTTTAACAGTTCTTTTGTTAATTTCGCTAAAAAATGTTTTGTGTGTGAGCCCGTTTTTTTTTACGTCTTCAAAAGAATAACGCCCTTTCCCCCAATTTTAAAATGAATTTTCCTAGCAATATTAACTTCGGTTATCTTTAGAAAAATCAAAATGAAAACTGCTATTTCGGCAAGAAATAATAACATTTTGGAAGCTCCGTGATTGAATGTACAACTGTGCAAGCAAACACTATTGCCTCTTTCATCTTCAGTTTCCATCTCGCTGACTTTCATTTTTGGAGAGCTCTTCCAAAATGCTTTCTGCTGTCTTACAGGTCTGCTGAACTTTCTCATTATTAAAGTAATGTGTATCCGTGCTTGCCTGTCTTTGGACACCTGCAGTACATTGCTTGCGTGCAATGTGTAACTCTTTGCAATATTTTCATTTCTTTCCTTTATACTGAACACACAGCAGCCAAACCTTTCCCGTTGCCTCCATACCCCCTTCTGCGGGTCTCTATGCTGATCTCTCACTCACTGGGTGTTATTGCGGCTGCCAGTCACAGGCTATATTGATCGCTGCTGACAGAAAAACCATTTCCATGAAAAAACTCATTTCCACTGACCGCCGTATAATCCTGGCCTGCGATTTGATGAGAGAGAAACGAGTTTCCCAGTAAGTAAACAGTAAAGTTATTGCTTGAGGGAGATTGATCTGACCCACTAATTTCATTGGAGCAGAGTTTATAAAGTTTCTGTCGAGATAAAGCCCGTTGCCGATGCATTTAATAGAAAGGTCGGCGGGGATTTTCTGAGAATCTCCTGTTTCGGTATAAATACCGCCGGCTGCACTGTATAACGCTGGGGTTGGTGGTTTAATTTAAGAAAGTGATAAATGTGTGTTGGGATTTTCTCAGGGTTACAGGCCTCAATTTCCTGCTATTGATTGCTAGCCATATGACGAAGCTTCGTTGTCAAGGGCGGGAGCCTGGTCCAGAGCCGTAACGCAATCCGTGCCCCCCCCCCCTGCCCCCCCCCAAACACAAAAATCCCATCCTCCTCTTACCAGATGTCTTCATCTGTCTGGCCAAAAGCCTTCTCATTTAATTCATTAGACGTGTAAATAAATAAATAACCCCGTACCCGCCCCTGCACAGCTGATTGCGTTTAGGGCAAAACACTGCGACCTGGTTTTAAAAATATATTTTGTTTTGATAAATACATTGTAATTATTTTAAAGGTTTGCATGCTTTTATATGACATTTTCTATTTATTGGTGTATATTTAAAAAAGAAATGGCCTCGATAGGGTGCAACATTGCAAATGTCATTTGCGGTTAAATAACAACTTTAATGGGGTTTTTTAATTTTAGGAAAATAAAAACATTATTCCATCAGTAGTATCATTCTGAAAACAACAACACTAGGAGGCCTCTTTATATAATGTCATACCAACATGCTTGAATAATGTGCTCAGTAATCGAGTTTATACAATTGCCAAATTGAATGTAGGGAACACGCTATTAAAATCAAATCCAGACATTAATTGTATACGTTACTGGGGTGACGCGCAGTGGACTAGAGAATCAGATGTTGTAATTGCTTAGAAATTAGCTATTGAAATATTATTTTAGGGGAGGTAATTTCTCTTTCTGATTTTTGTTGGAAATGGGATGGATGTTGTGATAAAAACAAACCTATAAAAAACGCATCATACCTCTGCTTAACGAATGCATTGCATTCAATGTAATTCTAGCTTTACATCTATGACTGTGCAAAGCTGTAGTAAAATACGTTTCGGTGGTTCTTCCCGATGTGTGCGTTATGTTTGTTTAATGTGATCATTCTTGGAATAGTGGCACGCACGCATGCTTTCCACCATTTTAATCACAGATGTTTTAAGCATTTACAGTACTGTTTTTTTACATTTTTCAACTTGCAGGTGCAATGAGTTGGTTTTCAAGCAGTATGGTTTATGTGAGTTCTGAATGTTCACGTTTTTCAGTGTCCTAAATGTATTGAAAAAATCAATGACCTGAAACTGCGGTTTATCCCTTTGACCGGCAAAAACCCAGCTGCGTCATATTTCAGCTTCACACAAGTTGTGACATTTCAGTTCATATGCAATAATGATTTTCAGAGCATTTTGGGGTATACACTTTCCACAGGAAAACTTATGCAGCTGCATTCTCTTTATATATTTTTTTCCAATGGAATTATTGCGTGTTTTAAATTGGGGCGGGCGAGCGATTGGCACAGCGGTCAGCAGACTGTTGCGATGAACCCGGCGATCTGAGTTTGCTTCCTGGCCACAGCTAACATCGGTGGCGAGCAATATACATGAACCGTTCCTGAGCCATCCCACCGCTCTCCTTCACCATCCCGCACTGACCAGCGAAATGAAGTTATGGTCTAACTATCCCTATGGCTGACCATGGATTTTAATACCTGACATCATACTGACAATTCAGCATCCTTTAAAACAGCTCCACGTGTGCATTTTTACAGGCCTACGTTGAAAGAGACGATTATTCTCGACCATGTTTTTGGTTTTTGGGTGGGTGGCGTTTGGGTGTGCGGGGGGGGGGATATGGACAATGTTTGGCATCTGATGTTAAAACAACTGCTGTCATATTTCGATTCAGCACCCTTTAAAACCCCGACATGTAAAATTTGGTAGTTCTAAGGAAAATAATTCCCTCACCGCAGTTTTGTGGGCCCCAATTCAAACAGTTTGGTTTGTAAGCGTAATGTCAACTTGTAAAACGTTCTCTCTCGAAGACTCTCTCAAATACAGGGAATGAATCGGTGGCGAGAGGTACTACAGACTAGCGGGAATGGCCGCCAGGCAATGAGCTGGCGCCAACCATTGCCAAAGCTCTGTGATCCTCAATATGTGAAGGTGCTATGAGGCCGGGAACACTCGGGAGAAAGGCCACGCATGTAAGGAGACAACACCTTGTTCCAAAACAGATGGAACAGGTGGAGTCCACATTTTTTTTCTGGGCCACATTCTCCTGGTGAGCCAGGGTACGGCACCTCGATGCCCACGGGATGGGAGTTTCACAACATCTTTGTGTGATCCACCAACCCCTTGCTTGCTTGACAGTGCTGGATTACAGGTGTGTGCCGCCTCTGCCTGGCTAATGTTTGTATATTTCCAGTTATAAACAATGTATATTTTAGCAAAATTGCACCTTTCTACCACATCTGTAGCATAATTAGAATTTCAATTGGTCATGAGTCACTCACTTCCTTACTGATGACCAACTATCCACATGATAAGCAGCTAATCTGTGCGTATGTGTATATAGAATGTATTGTACTTCATAGGTGCTCGCTAACAGCACTTGTCCCATCAGTATGTTAAGGCTATACGGGGGACCTTTGTCGTTTTATATTTGGTGTGTCAAGATTCCTCCTCGACCACTCCACCATTTTCAATGAAAAAGGTATCATTTGAAAACGTATGATATGTATTTAATGCAAAAGAGATTGAAATAATATTTTACGTCTATGTTTGACATGATAATTTGGCAAATTCTGCTTTTTCAAATCATAGATTTTTCCATATCATACATTGTGAAGAATTGCGTGCTAGGTAGGGTGCTCACATCTCCTAAAGTCCTGGCACGCAGATATATTTTTCGTTCCAAAGGAAGCATGTGTATCCTCGTAAAGCCTTGCTTTTGGTCTTCGTTTACATTGTGGGAAATACGCTCGATGTTTAATTCCTCATCATTGAATCTCGACCGCCTTCCCACCACAAATATTCAATATTCACAGATATCCTAATACGCGCATGCGCAAAACTATCGTTAGCAGAGTAAAAGTTGAATTTGTCAAACTTTCTCCCCGCTCCCAGGGTTGCGATGCTGAGCCGGTGTTCTGAGTTGTCATCACTCATGCTACTTTTCTTGAGCGATGAAGAGACCCTGATACTAGCCACAGTGGTGGATGAGTGAAAGTTAATCCTTGAAAAATATAAACAAAATAAAGGACAGATATAATGGACTTTATATATATAAAAAAAATAGGTATGGACACTGAGCTATTGTTATTATTACATTTGTTAGTATTGTCACTGGGTGGAGCGGAAGAGCAGTTATTGGTGTGCTGGGCTACGGACCCGCTGACCTGAGTTAGACTCCTGGCTATGTTTAACATAATTGGTGAGTGATGACAGGTCCTGCCTCCCAACCCCCTTCACCACCCGATACTGACCAGCATGGTGTTGTATGGTCAAACAGCCTCCATGACTGCCAGGGTGTGGCCAAGAGCTTCACCCGGCAGTGGATTGAACAACGGCCTGTAAATTGTAGTCCTCATTGTTATTACAGTGTCGTTATTATCGGAGTGCTATAATAACGCTGTTGGTGTTGCTGACGTATATATTTCGACTTCCCTCGGCAATGCAATTTCATTTTAATGCATTCATCTCATTTCAATTGAAAACCCCTTCCATCACAATGGCTCTCTCCAATGTGACACAAGAAAAGTAGACTCGCAGACAAAAAAAAAGCCGCAGCGATGGCTGGGCTGGGAGGAATCGTAAGACTGTTACAGGGTCAGGTGGCCTCACACTCATAGCTGACCTCAATCAGGGAATGACACGAATGCAATTCAATCATTGAACGGAGGGGATGGCTTTAGTAATAACCTAAAGTAAGAGTCCCAGTTGCGGCTCTGAAGTCGGAAAGGTGCGGCTACAGTAGGGCAGCCCAAGACATGAATCCAGTTTCAGGCTTGAATGGACAAGGCAGTTTATCTCTCCACTCTGTACAGGGTTTTTTCATCAAGTGCTAGGTCTTACCCCCTCTCTTCGGTGCTGTGCATCAAACTCAGGTGCGGTTGTTAATCTGCACCGTGCATTGTTGGTCTTATTTGCAGTCAGATGTACATTTTAGAGCCACAAAACTTGAGCACGTGCTCCATGATTGTTTTACTTATAGCCGCATATCAGATTTTTTTTTTTACAAATGTGCATATTGATAACTACACTGCAGTTTCATATTTGTGTGTGTTTTTTGGCATTAATACACACGTTCAAATAGACAGGGATTTAACGCGCCGGGTTTTTATGGTTTCACATTTTCTGCAAACATGATTTTGGAAAGATGAGTGTTGTGTGAGGTGGAATGGGTGAGTATCCAGTCATGATGGACTGAGTTTCTGCCATGTGTAATGTCACCTGCAGCGTCAGGAAGTGTGCTTCAATGCGGTCCATTTAGAAAAAAAGCTACCACTTAATTGCATTGCGTTAGGAGTGGATTGGGGGATGAAGTAAAAGTATCTGTGGGGGGCGGGGAGGCGATAGGAAATTATATAGGGTGTGGCAGAATAGGCTTGTGAGTAGTTTGGATTGATCACATGGCTTGTTTTGACGACACAAATTCAGGGGTTAAAATGTCACCATACCCAATTATGTTGATGTCATCACTTTGTCGCATTACCATCACTTTATTCTGCGAGATGATATAGTTGTTATGAAGTCTACACCATGCTTCGAGGTCTATTCTTGCAGCATTGAACTCTCTGACTTTAGGTCGTTCCCTTAATTGCCAACCTCTGAGTGCCACTCCACTGTCTGTCTTTGTAACCAGCCCTCCCTCTTCCATCTGGCACACGTGTTCCACCCTTCACAACCTCCTTTTCCTGGTTACATCTACCACGCTGTCTCGGCGCATTATCATCTGAACTTCAAAGTTTTCTTACCTTCATACTTCCATTAAATGTTCCTCTAAAATAAGCCAGGAGCTCGTTTTAGTGGAACATTTATAAAATAAGCCAGAAGCTTGTTTTAGAGGAACATTTATAAAATAAGCCAGGAGCTTATTTTATAAATGTATATTTTATTGTTGATTTGTCAAAGTGCAGCTCTGTGATCTACACAGTGGCGTAGACAATAATACCTCTTTAAAACATATTTAATGTATACAGTATCTTCATGAAGGAGCATATCAAGACACGCGCAGTGTACAAGACAACCATAACGTGAAAACAGTACGAATTCAAAGACGAGTGGTGTTGGTTGAACAAAGGTGCAGCACGCCTTGCACAGGCTGCGTCAAACACTGCAACCTCCACGCGAATGACAAATGTACTGGAATGTGTATTACTCCAGCAGTTTTAAACAACGGTGGAGGTGTGTGTGTGTGTATTTGTGTGTGGGGGGTGAGAGGGAAAGGTGGTGATTTGAATGGAGGTGGAACAGCAGTGAGATGGGGGAAAAATCTAGAGAGCGTTTTCAGGGGAAGCGACTAAAGAATAAGTGTCGGCGAAGAGAATGAAGGACTGGAGTCCGGACTTACGGACGGGAACGGAATCAGCGGCGTGGACAATCGGAAGGAAAATTCCAGACGTGGGGGCTGTAAAGGAGAAGCAGTGATCTCCCAAGAGTGTGGAGTCCCATTGTAGACTTCACCAAAATGCCTAGGCTGAGAATTGCCTCCTTTTTCATGGACCAAACCCAGACATATTTCTCAGGCGAGCCTAGGTCTATCAGAATTATAAAGTATGCGCCACTGTAATAAAGTTCGAAGCAATGCAACCAGACCTCGGTACAAATCAATTCCTACCACCTGCACACAGGCACCATTCCCCGGACTATCTGGTTTGAAAACCGGACAGGTGGCAACCTCTACCTAGGATCTTTGCTTAAAATCTACACACAGGGGAATAGGCTGAGATAACAGAAGAGAGCAAGGCCGGAGAAAGGCAATGTATTATATTAAAAACAGTGATGTCTTAATTTAGGTCATATTCAGAGCAGTGCGAAGTGGTTTTGCTTGTGGTTGTGATTTAGGAGTCTAGTGTGCTGAATTCTGGATCTTCTGGAAAGAGATTTAAAGGAGGCCTAGAGAAGATCGCTCCAGTACTCGACATGAGTGAGTGAGGCATCAATCACGGTAAATTTAAATTTCCTATATGAGATACATTTTGCTGATGAAGGTTAGATATCGCCCCCGAAAAAATCTAAATTCTGAATTTGGAATTAATTATCTGATGTCACGTTTGGATTCAGCATCATTACAGTCCTCCAAATTTAAACGTCACCAGTCTAGGTTTACAAAATTGTAAAAGTTGAACAATTTTGACATTCACCTATATTGGTGGGGAAGATAAATATTGACTGCTGGTCCACTTTACTCGAGTAACCTGGGTGCTGCTGCGAGGTCCACTTTCTGCCCCGCCTCCTTCCCCTCCTTCTCTCTCCCCCCTACTGCCGAGGCCTATATAACCTCGTGCCACGGCAGATCTCTCGCTTGTGTTGCGATCGAAACCTCGTGATCTATTATTTTTCTACCTACGTGACTTTACCGAAAGAACCAAAGAGTATGTCTGTGATGTCTTTGTCAACACTGAAGACTCATCTGCCTTTAGCAATGCTACGATCACTCAAGGTGCAGTTATCCTACTGTTGGGTGCCTTTGGACTCACTAAAAAGGTTAATTTTCTTTCGGCGATGCCATAAATACTGTGGGTGCCATTGCCGCCATCGAAGTCCTCATCTGCCTTTGGCAATGCTACAATTATACAGGGTCCCAATAGCTTGTTGTGGCCAGGTGATATTGGCCTTATGAAATCACCACATACAAGGTAAGTGATTTTCATAGCTCGAGTAACTCGGGAGTAACTCAGGAAATCATGGACGCATCACTTTTTCACCATCTCGAATTTTTTTTCCACAATTTCAAATTGTCCCTCAAGTCGAGTTCAGGCCAACTCTAAGGGCTCCATTGATCGGCTCTAGATAGCTATCCATGGAAACTGGGTAAAATAAAAACCCCTTTATGAGGTTAGACTTTTAATTTTCACCTTATCCCCATCGTTCTTGAGAATCTTGTGTACGGGGAATTTTGCCAGTACTCGGCATTAATGAGAAATCAACATCTGTTGTTATTTACACTGCTTACGTGCACGTTCAGCGTGACCTTGTTTTTATTAATTTACTTGCCTCACCACTCTGCGTGTGATCATAATTCATAATGAGGCACGAGCAATTGTGCAAATTATATGTACAGTTTTTTTTATTGATGCAGTTGTTTTAGTGTATGAGTGAATTATAATACTTGCAATGCAAGTATTACAAACGAATTAATGCAATGCCTTTGACGTAATCCTGTTCCTGAATGATTGTTGTGCAGACACTTTTGGTTTACAATACATGTCAGTAGACAGTACATATGCAGCCCTTATGCCCATCTACTGCTGGATAAGGGCCCACGGCATGCTGCTTGACCATACTTCACTCGGTTAGTCAGTACGGGTTGGTCCAGGAAGGGAGCATATACATTGTAGCATAAGAGTGTAGTACAACTCCGGTTTGTGGCTGCAGTGCCGCAACCTTTACAGGCACACTTTTGCTTGGCCTCTGAGATATGACAAGTGATCACATTTCCGGTTATTTGGTCATATACTCGCTTTGCAATACATCTATGAAAACATGTTGACAATCACAATACAGATTATTGGACGTTAGTATTATGAAATGTTTCGGCTCATCAAAGTATTTTTCAACGTGGCTTATATCAAACTAGCTGGACAATCCACAACCAACGGGACCCGAAAGAATGGGGCATAATTTGCCATAAATATTAAATGCAAGAAAAATAACATCAAAAAATAAAGCGACTCTAAAATTCATAGAGTGAGAGCACTGTCTTGGAATTAGCCTTGGCAAAATCTCTTGGGCCAAAAAATGATAAGTCATACAGGATATTAAATGTCAGAGCCCGCAGGCAGGATAAAGATAATAGCAGTTCTCCACAGTGGCAAACACCCATATTGGGTGTTTGGATTGGTAATTTGTAATATGTACGTGTGTTGATGGTGTTGGATGCCTGCAGTGTCCACAACACTGCAAGGGATGGAATGTTTATCATCTTGATAAAATCTGTTTGACTACTAGACAGTGCAAGGCAAGCCGAAAGAAGTGCTTCATGAAGGCATAGTGCTTTAAAAAAATATAATCCGGCTGAAATCTCATTTCCCTCCAATTGCGTTGTGCTTAAAGGAGCAGTTTCACATAATTACGTCCACCCACTGCATTTTCTCTTTCAATCTTGATTTTTTTTTGGTTTCCTTGCTGTATGGACCGTTGAATTTTCTGAGAGCTATAAAATAGTTTATATTTAAAGTCATGAATGTCTATTAAGATATTATAAAATCATGTGAACATATCATGCTTTTAATTCATATATAAATCATAGAATGATTATGATGCACCTGTACACAAATGTATTTTCCTCTAAAAAAAACCCCCATCTGATCGAGGCAAAAAAAACCTTTAGAAATAAAAAATGCGCACAAAACGATGTTATTTACGCACATATACTTAGTGAAAAGGACAGATCTTGAATAAGCATCACCATTGCTTGGGTTGATTACTGTAGCATACACACAAGCAATGTAGTGCGATGGAACACTTTACTCAGCTAGGTTTCAAGCAATAGGATAATCAAAATGAGACGTGAAAATGACCCAGTAAGTTGAGTTTTTTTATGTAAAATTCCTAAAACTTAAAAAAAATCATTTTTTACTACATATTCAATCCAATGGATTTCATTAGCAGTCTGCAATGTGCACAAGTCAGTTTCTTATATAACGCGTGTTTTTTATAACGCAGATGCGAATTGGATACAATGCGATTGAGTAAACAGAACTACGTCGCACGAGTAAGAATAATTAATCGGTCGTACGGCTGCCTCGGCGTAGCATTACACAAGGCGGGATGCTGCTGGATGCTTCTAGATGCCACCCACGCGCCTCAGTCTTTGTTCAGCCTGCTTAGGAATCTCACGTGTTATCGCGGACTGTGCTTTACCCTACATTATATATCATTGATTATAACTCGATTTTTCCACAACGCGGTGTTCTTCAGGACTGCAACTACTATCACACTATTAGGCGAACAGACTGCATTTGCATTAGCATATTTACACCACTTGTTTATTTCCCGATACATTTTGTTCATTTTTTTGTTGTTTTAGAAACACGCATTAGCACTCGTTCGTTTGGCCATAGCGCCGACAAATTTTGGCTCACTTTCTTGGAGGCTTGCTTTCGGGGGGGGGGGCGTGCAATTTAAAAAGGATGGCAACATCTCCAACAGCCGCCACGATTACGTAGCACTGGCAGGTTTTAAAGCTTTCGTTTCAATCCTGCGAACCTTGCAACCCAGCGGTGGGTGTGCTGCCACTGAGGAGAAGCAGGTCCAGGCTTTCGTTTATGGCAGCCAGAGTGATCTGCTGCGGGGCATTAAAATTTCCCACTCCAGGTGTGGCAATAGAATTAAACGTCAATATGCTTGTACATAGCCTGCGCCTCAACGACGTCTGTTAAGAGGGAACACTTGGCATGGGGGGATATAAAACCGTATAATGGAATGTTCTGTTTGCAGTAGAAAGAAGCCTTTGATTGGTGATGTTTCAGAGACGGCACCTTCACCCTCAGGAATTGCCTACATTGTGGTACACTTTGGATTGCAATTTGACGTCACGTTTCCTGAGCTTTGAATTGTGCGTTTGTGCCTTTTTTTTGGCGGTTTAATAATTACTTTTACTTAAAAAGTAATGGAGTTAGCATCACTACGTCCGTTCATTTTGATATTTTGCAAGCATCGACTGCCCGGCGTATTGAATCCAGAAGGGTGGATTTAAGGTTAGTAGGAATCGTTTTTCAGCCGAAAGATGCATCCTTTTGAAATCACACTGACTCACGGTATTGGGATTGTCCAACGTGGGCTGGCAGTATCATCTTCTCTCTATTTTATTTGTAGTTTTTGCCAATTGTGGCTGAATTCAGCTTCAGAGGAAAAAGTATCAACATCTCGCAGACTCCACAGTACTCTGTGCAAGAACATGCTTCTTTGTGTTCTGAGAACTCGGTATCAAAGGACACAATAGCTGTACAGAAAGCACTCTTAGGCACCTAAAACAAATTGACTGCATAAAATGATTCATATGCGATTAGTTCACAACTTCGCTGTTACACGTTTCCATGGCAGAGTAAACAACATGAATAAAGTACGTTCTTAATCATTCATAGCAAAACATATACATGTAGGATTTGCTTTTCTTTCGCTCATTTATCTGTCGTGTGTTCTTTTTTTCCACTGTACGCAGACTTACCTCTTCGCACTTTCTGAGATGTACAGCAAGATTCGACTCGCAAGAACGTGGCGTCGGAGAACTGTATCGTGCGATGATCTCAATAAAAACAAATATTCCTTCTTCTGCTGCAAGGGCTGCGTATATAGCAATGCTCCATTTGGTAAATGGAGGTAACTGTCTTGAGAAAGAAGAACGTGTGATTTTTTGTTTAAAAAAGAAAATCCAATCAGACGGAACACCAGGAGCAAGGAATGGTTGCTCTTTGCGTGGACCATTTGAAAACTTTTACGTTTGCTTTTTACAGCGCCGTGCATGTCCGGAATTGAGCCGAACGTAAAGTTTCTCACGCCATCTGCTAATTGACAAAACACATTACGGCAGTTGCTCAGTGCAAAGTGCCACTATGATTCCTGTTGCATACACAGACTGTAAGCCTAGACCCACGTCTATGGAACATGATGCACGAGGCTCTAAGCAGCCTCAATGCCATGTTGTATTATTCTTCATATACGTGACTTTGTTTTCATCTTGAAAGATCTTAAAATAGATGTGCTGAGAAAGGAAATTGATCATGTCCAGAGTCACTCGTCCTTTAACAATAAAATACATTTCTATGTAAATAATACAAAAAAAACAATTGCGCTTTCTTCCCATGCAAATAATAATATCCATTCAGTTCAAACCAGTGGATCAAACCAAAGTGGTGTCCAAATTGAAACATCCTTTCTCCTCCCAGCAGAAAAGCAGTTTAATGTAATGGCATGCTTTTTACTTAATGCATGTTAAGTAAGTTGTATGTTCCTCGTGACCCTATTTACTAGATTGATACAGCCATCGCTGCTGCGTGTAAGTGGCTTTAAGTGCCGGAGAAACGACGTACATTTACTGTATTAAACAGAAAGTAAAAGGTCTTGCCCATCAAGCAAAATAGCATGCGCCTGTCACAGAATCGCATAATGGAACGTGCACAGAACACCACTAAGAGCATTTTCTGATACTTGAAGGTGAAATCACTTAAAAGCACTGGGCATGAAACTTTGCCTATGTAACCATACTATTTACAAAAAAAAGCATTGCCTTCGCTTCTGTGAACTGCATCGCATACTTTATACGCGTGCAGATGTTTGCCACAGGGAATGGTGCTATGGCGGTAAGCGCACTGCGTTACGAACCCAGCGACCTCATTTTAATTCTGCGCTGCGGCTATAACATCGCTGGCCAGCGATATCTGAACCGGTCCTGTGTCTTCCCTAAGCCCTAAATGAGTGTCTTGTGTGGTGTGTACACATCAGCGCCGGGGAGACAAAGGTGGCCGGGCGTGATTCTGTCCACACCACCTTTTTATGTATTGTGCAGGCTTTCACAAGCGCTCACTCACTAACAGCACCTTCCTCGGTAGTCCTGATAAATCCTATCCGGGGAGACAGCGTGTATGTATACATATATCGGCGTTTATGTTTGCATAGATATTTCTACGTTGAATATTCCGATAAATATAGACGGCATCTGCAATAAAGTGCATGTGTGTGTGTGTCTATGTGCGTATGAGCACATTATTGTGGATTAAAGGAAACATGGTGTGTTACCACATGCTCTGTCATCATCGGCATTATCATTAGGAATCTCTTCATTACCCTGTATTGTTAGCAACCTCCCTCCTGATCTTATTTCCTACCAGTAGCCTCGCAGGCAGCCACAGGATCAAGGTTGCCACTGCCAGGTCATGTGACTGAAGGTCCTGATGCTTGCAAGGTATTCCACGCATGTCTACTGTGGGTCCTTTAGCCACAAGGTCAAACAATTTGCATCATTGCCTAGCGCTGGGCTTAGGGCTCAGAGATATTTGATTCTCTGGAATTGAATAGGGTTGTGCAAACAATTGATTGAAATTTGTCGGGAGGCATAAAAAAGTAATTTCATTAAAAAGGCCCCGTATAGAATGGGATTAGGGATATAGAGTGTGCCGTGAGTGCCACTGAATCTTTTATGACGTAACATTGTCACCAGCCAACTTGTGTAGGCTTCTGTGTACACACACACTCTTAACAATATTGCATATTTGATATATACACAGCACGTTCATTAATTTACAAATTCTTCGTTGTGAGAAACCTGATCACACAATGCGATAACATATCATTGTGCCAATGCGTAGGAATTGGTGGCTTTAAACGGCATATTTATGTTTTTGTCAGTTTAATAACATTATTTAGTTGTCTTTGTTTTTTTTTAAACCGGAAATTGAATTGAAAAGTGATAACAAAAAAATGTAATGCTACTAAATAAATAAAAATATTAAAGGACGATATTTGGATTTGCCAGCTTTGTGTTTCAAGCTTTAGGGAAATCACAGGAGCCAAAAATAAGCTCCTCTTGAGTATTAGGTGAAGATGCATTTTGCGTGAAAAACACATACATCCCCATGTTTGTGCTTTAAAGGTGGTTTATTGCATTGAAATGATGCCAATTGTTGGATGGAAATGTATGAAACTTTTACATTATGCTCAGCAGTCATCCTAATTCAACAAATTGCCACTGATGGGTAATGAGCAGGTTCTTCACATTGGGAAGTAAAATCCCCAGTCTGTGTAAAAGGGACCTTCAAAATGATTAGTAGTTCCCGCATGCTGGTGATAAATTGCTCACACGTAGGGATTGGATCATCATTGAGCATGTAACAAAAAAACTATAAAATCAACAACATAAAAATGATAGCACAATTATGCAACTTTCAATTTTAATTAAATGGAAATTGAATTTTCAAATGTTACACTACCAATGTTACACTACAATTGTAAATATTATAACTGTTATCTGTAGAGGCCTATTGGAGATTACATAAAATCAGCGCAAGTAAAATGCCATGGTTCTAACCTAACACTACCAAATATCTGGGTGGCTCAACCGCGACCCATGGTAAGCTGGCATCCCTTTCCACAATTAGCAACACCCACACTGTGAGTGGTCTTTTTCATGTTTCCCCTGCCTACTTCTGCCAACTGAGGTAGCCGCAACCCTTTATCCGTGCCGTGAGTCGAGCGTGAGGACAAAATCTTTGCAATTGCTTGGCATGCTGGGACGACCTTTCTGAAACTTGGACTTTCCTGGCCAACCTGGGACATTGGTTACTTTATTCCCAGTTGCCAGATTACCCCACCATGCTGTACCAATCGTAGAACACGTGCCCTCTAGCAGCACTTACCCAATAGTATGTCGGCGGCCCAATAGTGTATTTGGCTTGTATCATTTATACATTATGATGGGATGCTGCTGTGTTTTGTGGTAGTGGTTAGCACGCGACACCTGCAATCCAGAGGTCACCGGTTCGATTTAAGTATTTTTACGCAGTTCACACGATGGGCAAGTTTCTTAACTCCACCCCCATCCCCCGACTCCTATTCGCCCAGAAGTATAAATAAGTACAGCCACAGTCGATCGTGTGTGGTGGTGTAAAATGTGGGAACTCCCGCCTTTGTCAAAATGTCTGGCCAGCGTGTGAGGGCAGACATCACATACCCGGGAGGCGTAGAGTCATTAGAAAACCATCTTAGCGGGGCTCGCTACAGCTCCCTCAGCAGAGGCCACATCTGCCAGCAGTGATGCGAGAAAGCAGTTGCAGAGCAGCACCTTTTATAACTACTCATTACTAAACCCGAGTTCGATTACTGCGTGGGTTTGTTTTCTGCTTCTGCCAATCTGTATTGCATTTACTTCGGCATATTGAATTACCTTATCTTGAATTTTGATTTAAAGCTTTCGTGACTGCAGGGATTCATATTCTTGTTTCTTTCGGTAAAGTCACGTAGAAGGGAAACAATAAAAGAATACAAATGTATTGGTTTATATTTTTATTGTTTCCCTTCTACGTGACTTTACCGAAAGAACCAAGAATATACCTTATCTTACTTTAGTTGCCATCCTTACGTAACCTACGCTCAGGGCCGGATGTTTTTGCATGGACGTGTCATTTGTTCGTATGTCTTGTATGACTGTAGCTCTTGCATTTAACAGGTCCGATTCATTTTCACATTAAAAGCATGGCATCTTAATTTTTATATCCTGTTATATATGTCCTCTCAAGCTATAATAAGTCAATATCTTTCGAGGTGGAGTATATAATGTTGCTAACTGTGGTAATGTTTCACGCTTAATAGGCCTAACCTATATCGCAAGTATTTCCAATATTTTCCTACAGTTAATTAATTGTCTTTGTCAATCCACTGCAGGACGAAGGTCTCTACATTGGGTGCCAGTAATAAGCATTGATTTATACCCATACTTTACCGTTCTGGTGAGTGTTGTATTAGTGCAGCTGATTTCTGGTCCAGTTCAGATATTACTCACAACCGTTGATAGCCACGACCTGGAATCCAACTCACAATCGAAGCAAAGTGCACGAACCCACAACCGCTGTGCTCCTGCTGCCCATTGCCATTTCTTTCGTATGATTTGTAGAGTTTTGTACGGGTTATCTATTAAACCATCCCTTTTAACAATGATTCCAATCCCCACCAAGTTGACTCACATCACAACTCTCTCTATGCAAAAGGAATGTGCATCAATCCAACAGCGGTAAACTACACGTTCATTTAATGTCTTCCAGACTATTACGTACGAGGCGTAGGACACGAGACAGACACTTGATTTTTGGGCATCCATCCAGACAAATGTGGCCACGAAACACGGAGGAGGCATGAAAAGTACAATGTATCACCGCAGGTGAACTCCAGCTGTGACTGTGATATGTGCTGCAGTCACTTTCACACCCAGCTGTGCCTATACTTCATTAGCACTTTGAGGGTGCACGCCATTGGGACTCCATTACACACGATTCTTGAGGGCTTTTCCTGATGCTGCGTGTTCGCATTCTTCACAGGTTGTATTTTCAACAGGGCTTCCTGCAGGGCTGATATTTCCGCTAGACAGCACTTAATTTTTCGAGCCACCTCAGCAGGTGTGGCACATAAATAGCAGCACACCTCACGCAAACTTGAGAGGAGAAAGAATTATTACTGATGGCTTAGAGGGATTTTTTTTCTCCCACCCCACCGCCTCCCTCCCTTTATTAGACAAAATTCAAGCAAAAGTCTAATTTTGTCTCCTTTGATGAGATTGAGACGTTATTAGCTCACCTGCTGCAATTATATATTAAGTTTAAAGTAGGACGTTTGGAAGACCAAAAAAAAACCGCGGAACAAATTTAAAATGAATCCATCACAGATAGTTGTGTTTAGTTGTAAATTATTATATGTTTAAAAGTGGAAACAATGGTTGACGTGAAGATCATTGAAGGCAACATTCTATATATTTAACAATTACATTTTACTCTGAGGGGAAAAATACAATGTGGCCGACTAACTATAATATCTTCTGGCAAAGTATTTTAATCAATATATATTTAAGAATATATAAGTTATGTGCTTACCATTGAAACAAAAAAACACTTGCGCATTGCAGCTAGAAAGCTCCGCGCAATATTGCCAAAATGGGATTGTACTTATTTTAAGGTCTAGCGATGTAGCAAATGCTTGCTTTTATCTGTATTACAAAAACAGCAGCAAGTTGTGGTGTTTATTTCTTCGTCCTTGAACAGTGTGCTCAGCATGTCTATGTCACACCCTCAACTGCCGACATTGGCAAACTCTTGTCAAGCCAAAATACCCTTCAAAATTCCTGCTGTACAACTCAAGGTCTGCAGGTTGCTCCATGAAATTGCGGCGACTGCCACATTATAAAATGTCTCTTTATCAGATGATCACATTAATTGCTTTATTCTTTACTCTCCGTATCAGCAGTGCACCACAGGAGCGACTCACAATGAGAAATGTGTGTAAGGCTTTTCCGTACATATCTGAGTGAGGGCTTTATTTATTATATTAATTGTATTTATTTTTATATCTACCACTCTCTGTTTAGAAATCGCTCGGCCTTTAAGGTTAATAAGAAATTTCCCATTTTAAAAAATCAATTGCATATGAAAATACTGCTGTTGTCGTGATATCCATGATTAATTCCATACTATGAAAACTGATATTATCATTACTAAGGCCACACATTCTGTACAACATTGCTTACGCTCCTTCGGGTATATAATTGATAACATATTTTTTTGTTTTTGTTAAGAAAAACACTATCGGTTGTTACAAAATACATAACATGTATATAAAAAAACCTCTCGAGCCAAAAAGCACCTTCATCCAAGCATGAAGCCCCTTGAAAGGAGGACATATCAAGTGATTTAAATGAGAGGTCAGCTTGCGGAGAGTAAAGGTGGCCTCTCGCTGTAAGAGCTACTTTGAAAGATCACTCGGTCACACGGGTGTAGAAGCGCGCACCTCTGCTGCACATCACGCCACTTGTCTCACGTTCGGCATCCCAACATGGGCGGCCAAGCGCCACATTTACACCCCACACTTTTCCGTAGAAACTCAGCCAAAATGTACGACTGCGTGGGTTTTAGCGGTCGCGCTGCACGCCTCTGTGGTGTGCTTTGGGGTTGTTTCGGACTTTTCGCTCCACATGCTGGCAAGCTTCATCAGGAACTGTCGAAGTTCCCCTCGTTTGTTCGTGTGCTGTGAAGAAGGGCCATTTCCCGAAAAACGTTGCCCATTGTAAATATATATTTTCCATGAAGGCCACACGCTGTTTTTCACTGTCTACGTTTAGTTTCGTTTCTCCTTCCGGAACTGTTCGCTTGGCTATCAGCCAAAGTGTGTGAGTTCAAAGGACATGGATCATGAGGGCTTTCCAATTACAGAGTGCTGTTTGGTTTTGCGCCCTCGTGATATGATTTTATTCTGTGAAAACAATACGTGTGTGCTAATACTGCTAATGGAGCTGATTGGACCTCTTGCCAATAACTGGCACCAGCAGTGTCAAGATCGGCCTCTGTGGAGGAGGTTCGTGGAGGATGCTACTGGTAAGTTGAAGGCAACCATCCTCCAACAACAGAGGAGGGCAGAGGAGCGACACTCACAACAACGAGTGGAGCGCCAGGTTGCTAAAACGTGGCGAGTTGGCACAGTAGGGAGCACAGGTGGTGCATCTGTCAGTCACCTCAGTCAGTCAACCCGTGGCACCTTAGTCTGTCCCGTGACCTTCTGCTCGCGACCGTTTGACGCTTCACGTAGCCTCAAAGTGCACCTAGCCTGGCACAAGCACCGTGGTGACGTCACCGCCACTTAGTGTTGTTATTGTTAATACTGTGTTGTTTTATACAGAAATTGAGGGTGTTCATTTCATCCAGCAGGACAATAGTATCGAATCCTATAGCATTTATATATTTTTCATAACTCTTGCTGAAATTCATGCAAACATTAATGTTGCACAAAGATTACAAATATTGTAGGGTGCAGAATAAATATCATAGACAAGTGATGGGATTATGGTAAGAACTTATTATTTTGAAGTATTAATTTCTCATTATTGGGAGTAAATATTTCCATCCACTTATATTTAAATGGCCATTAAAATTCAGTGCTCATAGAAAATGAAATGTGACATACACTCCATCATACAAATAAAACCCACGCAGTAGGTGTCATGAATACAGTCACGATTCAGTGATGGGCAATAAATAAGTCTTGCCCGATGATGTAATATTGTTCACGTGGTATGGAGGACTATAGTTCATTAAAACTGGACAATATATTTTAATTCTATTTGCACACAATATTTCAGATGACAAGGTATGATTTTTAAAGGAGCATTCAATAATTCATTTATTTGTTCAATTAATTGCTGTTTGCATCAATATTTGACTTAAATTGAAAAGTCCACTCGCCTTGAGAAAGTTTTCTGTTCAAGATGACTAATTATCCATTCATTATTAATGTGATATTTCACTGTAATCTCTTTTGAATTTCAAACAGGGCGTATTTTCGCCTCTCAGATGGAATGCGCACACAAACGTGGTGTTGTTGTTGTTGTTGCTGTTTTTGAAACCTTTGCCTCTCTAATAAGTAGCACGCTAAGACCACTCCAGCTATGAGCTTGTTTACATTTTAACAGGGCAGTTTCCTCTGCACAGTTTGTTGTCGGGCAGGGATTAGTTGAGTCGATCCTCTGCATGATGTCACCCAATTAGAGAGAGCTAAATCTGACTCGGGAGAAAATCTCCAGTTGATGCATCGGCAAGAACCCAGACAAATGAGCCGATTCGTTTTGGTGATCATGTTCTGGCCACTCGCGTAACGTCACGTACCTTGGCGAATGGCACAAAAACACCTCCTGACATTCAGAGAATGCACATCCATGGAAACAAAGGGTTATTTTAGTAAATCGAATCGCCAAAATTGCCACTTGCGAATCGTTTAGAGCATTAGGGAAAGTTTTACGGTTTTAGACATCAGCCCTGGGAAGTCTGGCGCATGGATAACAGTTCGGCTGTAAATATATCTATTAACTATAGGTTGCGCTAAACAAGTCATTGTGAAAATTTGGTTTGTCCACAATATAACAAATGTTCACATACAAAACCCTTTGTAGGTCTGATGCCAGATTCCCGTTAAAATAAATTCAGTTGATTGTAGTTTTAACATTTGTGCATCATCCATAATGATGTAATTTTAATGACAAAAAATAGCACTCAAACGATGTGAGCCCAAGACGTGAAGTACACACAAATGTGCATTGGGTTCCGACAACATTTGGCTAAGAGGAGCATTGACACTTTAAGTACTCCCGAAGTGTTTCATGGTGGGACAATGTAGTATTGTTGGAGCGTAAGGGTCTGAAAAGGGTGTTTATAAGCGTGGAAAAAAGCCCAATACAAGGCGCATGCGTGTAATGAGATGAGTCGACTCGTGGCTCTGGCAGCTTCAGCACTTTGAATTCTTATGCTACATTTGCACACACACACACAGAGTGCAATGATTCCCTTGGAATTGATGCTTTTGAAAGGGGAATGTGCGGGCAAGGTTTTACATGCAGCAAAAAAATAAACGAGATGAGCAGGTTTTACAGCAAAAGTGTCAGGAATTTATTCTTTTGAATCTTGCCAGGTGTTGAGCGGAAGGGCGCGCGAGTTCCATCTTGGCGACAGTCAGAGGTCACGTCCCAGGCCTGTAAACTACCGACAATGCAATCTGAAAGGACTTCGAAAGCAACATCCATTCTGGTTTACATAATAAATCCAGTTTGCGTTTGGCAACAATGAATGCGTTTGAACTCCCTTCACTCCGAAGACCGGGTTGAGACTTCAGCTCCCATTTAAGCTCTGAATGAACGACACCTGATTTGTTGTTGGCTTTCAGCGTTCGGGTGAACGACTTCATACCGGGACTTTGTGCGTTCTTTGAGTAGGCCACCTCCCTCATCAGACCTGCGAAATGTGTCAATGGAGTGCTGCCGCTCCCGTTATGACCGCCACTTCTGCTCACACGCATGTTGGTCATCGCAGCCTCTAGTAAAAAAAAGTACACTTAACAATGTGGTGGCGCGCCACGGCCACGCAATGCTTTATCTGCAGAAGAAGTGTCCCTTCATAATCCTGCTCCATCTATTTGCATTCTATGGAGATAGTTCTAATTTGGAGACTTTTGGCAGCGGGATGGATTAGCTTATCGTACAATTCCCATCACAATGGCAACTTATCTTCTCTTACCTGTCATGTTGGTACATCGCATTACCTAAATGTGGTGCTCTTTTTCAGCAGCGGCTAATTTGCAGTTGGGTTTGCGCAGCAGTAGCAGTGCAGATTTATTTTTTTACATGCGAACATGGCTGGTAAAATGGTACATGGCCTTCGAGAATGTTTTTTTTTTAACTAAAACCATGACGAAAACTTCTGCGCACGGGACCTGAACGTTTGCAGTCGTTTCTGAGTCGACGCAACGCTGCAGAAAATAGGTGTGGAATTCAAGTGACGGGGGTCAATTGCATTTACTGCAAGCATTGCCTATTATTGCCTTTTCTGCTAGATCCCATGTACAATTACATTTTTTTGTTATTCTCTAAAAGCTCACGTTTAATGGTGTTTGACGGTGTAGATAAAACGTGCCCTTAGACCGTAATGACCGAATTCGTAATAATGCTCATGATGAGTGTCTCGCGATTCTTCGGCCAATGCTTTGTTTACCTTGTGCGCGAGAGCTATCCACAACTTGGTTAACAGCCTGTTACGCATAAGAATAAACCGCGGGGTTATTTTGGAGTGTGCGCACGCGACTATGTCTCATCCATAAAAAATGCCACGATATCTGATTAAGCAACAGACACGACAGAGAGTCGGCGCAGAGTTACTGTGAACGGCTTGGAGACATGTCATAAATAACATAACCAAACCACATGTTGGGAAAATGCAACCACTAAACCCAGGACCTGGTGGTACAGATACGAAAATATTCTTTGGTCTATTATGATAAAAAATATTCAGTTTTATCGTGTGTGCTCACATGCTTGAGATAACGTTGCAGAATCATGCTTCCCCCTTCTTTGCACAATCCACGGTTTTATTACAGTTACAGAAACTTTATTGCAGTGTATTACGAACACGTTTAGATATGCAGCAATGTTGTTCCTTACGTTTGTACCTCCGTATCGTCCAAGTGGAACATTCTAAGAAGCATTCCATTCTGACTCCTTTCATTGCAGTATTAACTGAGCAAAAGAGCTTGCTTTTAAAGCGGTCGCGTAGAAAAAAATACGAAGCAAAATAAAAAGGACATTTGGATTGCTTAAAAATGATGCCAGGGTTATAAGGCTGATATGGCCCCAATATGGTGTACGGTCACGGATCATTGCCTTTGCTTACGACAGCTGTGTGTCAAAACAGTGTGTTAAAGTGACAGCTGGAGCAATCATCTTTGTTATTCCGAAATCCATTCTGTTAAGGGCAGCGGAGAATGTAGAGTGCACAATTGGACCACTCGTGGTCACGCATTCCTGTAAGACAATGGGTTGCGAATGCTAGTCGGAGAAAGTTTCTCCTGAAGGGTGTTATTTGTTGCTTAGAGACTTGTACATCAACGTGGCAGGAAAATTGCAATATTATAGGGGTCCCATTAACACGAGGGTATTGTGTGTGCACGTCAAGTGTTGAGAAGAAAATTAGAGATGTCTGACAAAATGTATGCACTTTTCAACACCGTGTGTTTTTATTATAAACGCACCTCGTAATGAATACTATATAAATAAATAAATAACAAGAGTATCATGTTACGATGAACATTATTGTATTTCGACTGCGATCAACATTGCAGTTATTATTGAAGAGTAAAACAGTAAATGGGAGTCTGCATGCTTTCCGACATATACACTATTGGCTATTAATGGTGATTGACCAATTTAATATAGAATTAACAAAACAATTGCAGTAAGCAGACAATATGTCCTCATCATAGATATACCCCTCCACATGAAAATAACAGTTTTTCTAATACAATCCACATCGGCCCCATGGCCTTCTAACATTAACAGAACGGAATCGGTGCAAGAAAACCCTGGGCCAGTTTTGACAGGCAGTGTCTCATCAGCCGAGTGAGGCTTGCATGAATGATTATTTTGCAATGTATAATTACGACGTGAATCATAGGCAGATGTATTTGGTAACTCCGACAATTTGTCTGCATTTGGGAATTTCCAGACCGTCGGAATGGTAACCTGCGTGGCATGTGTATACATGCAAGAGACTAGGCCAACGCAAAATGCGCTATTGTACTCAATTTGTCCGAAGCGTAACTTTCCATTCAGCCTCGTGTTGTCAGTTTAGGCCCCAAAGGGAATGATTGATGATGCATATTATGTTGTAGTCATCGTTGTGCTTTTTTTGTTTTTAGTTTTATTCTGTCCACTTTCAAAATTGCAACCTTTGTCCCTCTCCGCTGCCCTTCCAAATGAAACCTTCATGGCACAGTGTGCATGGTGGATCGCTGCAGGAAAGCTTTTAGGATTAAGTGTCAGTGATATGTTTTCATAGTGGGACATGAGCCATTAGGCGGACAGCACTGTTTATAGAACCTTCTAAAGTGTTCTATCTCCTGACCCATCTACCAGTTATTTTAGAGGTGGCTGAGAGCAGCAGAAGAACCAAATGCCAAACTTCTCATCTATAGATCATACTTAATTAGGTAATGAAAATTCCTTTGTAGCATATATTTCAAGCGGTGCTTTGATCAAAGGTACTTTTTTTGCCTCCCCCCCCCCACCCCCCGAGGCATAACAGGTAGTGGGAATGAGAATTGCCATACGTTACAAATACAGGCACACCTCTTATATTGAAAATGGATGGAATTTTAAAGGGCTGCCAGGATAACAGGATGCACCCTAATGGTAGTAGATGGAAAAAAAAGTGTGACAGGCAACCATCACGGAGCAGCATTAGCGAGGTTTTAGGCGCTAATCTTTATCTCACAGTTTTTATTTATTTATTTACCCCTCTCTCTCTCTCTCTCTCTTTTATCGGGGGAGTGGTTTGCTGGGTCCTGTGGCTATACGGGACACTTTCATGTGCGGGCTTGAGGCGGCGTGGCTGGCTCGGCGTAGCTGTCAAGTCAAAATGACTTCATTAGCGAGGATCGAGAGAAATGGCCGCTGTCATTCATGCCAGGGGTGACTCTGGGACAGCTTTCTACTTGCAGCGGCCCGCGTGCACGCGCGCACGCGCGCGCGCGCGCGTTCGCGGCTCTGGAATTTACCCACGCGGGCAGGTGGGAGGGAGCGGGTGGTTGCGTTGTCCACAGCGTTCGAGCGGCCGCCTCCAGATACAAAACCCCCACCGTGTGCACTCGGGGGGGCCAAGCTGGCCGAGATTGGGCCAGCTGGGTGGCCACAGTGCAACTCCGCCCTTGGTGTTCCCGAAAAAAAAAAAGCCATTAAGTGGCGAGGCTTTTAACCCCAGAATAACCCCTCTTATAGCTGGTATGCTGATGATATGTATTAGTGACAGTTACATTTAGCTCAATTAAGGCTGTAGGTGGACCCCCTTGTTGGACCTTTAGCTTTGCATGGACGCGCACGGCGGAGGGGCAGAGAAGTGCGTTCGCACACTTTGGCGAAGAAGGCTCGACTTTGTATCGCTAACTTGGACAACCACATCTTCGCCCAGTTGATTTTATTTTATTGTCATACACTCTTAATGTGTGCGCACCCACCCCTTTCATATCGACCTCGGATCAAGTCTCGGCAAGCCTTATCCTGGTTAGACAGGCGCCCACACCGAGGATACATTATTATCATTCTCCAATTTTGTAAACCACGGTGGTAATGAAAAATAAATAAAGTATCCTGCACCTTATAAAAAATAAACACGCGTTTTATTTTTTTACAAAGCCGCTGAGCGTGTCCGTAAAGCCCTTCCGCTGTATTTAGAGTGTTTAGGTTTTAACCCTGTGTGTTTCTCACGCTCTGTCTTAATACCTTACATTGCTTTGGCCACCTGTTAAGGTGCTGAGCTGTTGCCCAGCCTTAGCAGGAATTGCGAAGAATAAAACATGTTCCCGGTGCTCAGATCTTAACGACGCTTATAAGCAGGTTAGGGAAATAATTAAATGAAATGTGAAGTATGAGACTTGGTCATCGATCATGCATGCTGGTTCAGTAGATTCAATCTGAATCAATAGCATGTGGTTTCACGTATCAAGGAACAGTACTACTAAGAGGGGAGTGGGGAGGGTAGATTAACAATGCGTTTATGCCAATGCGCCACATACCCTTCATGTCTAGAAGGGTCGTTCAGGTTAAATTTCATTTAATAAAATGCACTCATGCTACCAGGAACTCGAAGCCCAAATAATAATTACGTCTGTGGCTTTAGACACACCATTCCCCGCTGTTACTCAATACACCAAACCGATTACGGTGACGCTGTATTACTTTCATGTGGCGTGACTTTAATTATTTTGTTGAGATACATTCTTTTTTCCTTTACGGTAAAAACTCACGATATTCTGCAGAATAGACAAAATCCGGCGACAACAGAAGGGCCAGTGTGAGTCAAGAGGAAGCCTGTCATTATACAGGATATTAAACGTGTTCGTTATCCAGCCCTTAATTTTATATCTTTTCTTTTGCCGTCTCGCCACGTTTCCGCATATCACACAGCGCCGATAACTTCTGCTCCGAGTGAATTGCGGGAGGAAATGACTTGTTGTAACTTAAGACTCCAAATGAAAGTGGGTCCAGATTGGACATTGCACAATACCGCTGTATAATGCTTGCCCCCTTACACCAATCATAATGACACGGGCTTTTTCATTTCGATCACCTCTTTTTTACCTAGGAATATTAAACATAGACATGGACACAATTTCATCAGACTTGATTTGCCTTTTGAGTCAAATGGATCTGCTATCGTAATGTTATTTGGACATAATAGGACGTTTTTTTCTTCACAAGTAATGTAGTGGTCGTAATTGTTTTAAATCACAGATGACATTCAAGGTTAGCCTGCTTATATATTTGAATATGTTGTATTTCGCTGTAATCAAAAGAATGGAAATTATATATTATACCATCGTTTACAGCCTTTCATATACCAGACATCAATGTTCAATTCCTTTTTCTCGGAATCCAAATTTCAAAAGCAAAGTGTGCTATTCATATATAATTTTAGAATGTTATTTGCATGAATGGGACCTGAAATACAGTATTGACCTTGCCACAAAAGAATCATATAAAATTCTATATTCCACGTAAAAGTAATTATATTTTCCAAAATTATTCCATTAAAACACATCTGTTGTATGCAAGAAAACTCAGAATGAATAACAAAAACAATTATCGCTGATTTAAATGTACAATATGAATACGCATGTGCAGGATTAACATGTGTGCCTGCTACCCTTCTTTGGATGGCAAATGAAACCATGTAGACTCGTCATTATAAATAACTGTCTCCTGTGTGCCATTTAGCGAGATATGAGCGGCAATACGTAGGTGTTATTCTCCGAGATTTTCATGTTGTAAGTGCGATTTCTTTAGACGTCCGCATAGGGATCGGGTGTGTTGCATGCAACAACACATATATATACTTGACAAATATATGTAATGTATGTACAATTCATTGTTTCATCAATGGAACTAATTGTATTCAACACGTAATATTCTGTAAGTAATATATTCAAATATATATAACATATATATGGAATGGGATGCTGTGGCGTAATGGTTAGCACATTGCATCTGCAATCCAAAGTTCGTCCGTTTGATTTCCAGGCGCGGCAAGTTGGAACAATGACACGGTATAAACATCATCCACGGGTGCCTCACAGTCAGTCGATCGGCAGCTCGCGTGAGGTGGGGTAAAGTGTGGGCACTCCCTCCTGTTCCAAGACGTCTGGACAGTTTGAAAGAGTAGGCAAAAAATACTCGACAGTTGGTCTCTCTCTAGAGCTTCCTTTCATTGAGACACCTTTTTTGCCCGCAGTGGCGCAAGGAGGAAATTTCAAGGCTGTACCTTTACTCCTCTATTCAAACTAGATTCGAAGATTTATTCAAGACCGGAGCAGGAAGAGTTCTTCGCAATTCCAGCAAATCGCCTGATGAAGCTGGTTGTAATCACCAGCGAAACGTCGTACTCGAATTGTAAATGTAGTGGATTTACTCTCCAACACTAACTCATTGGCGCGTTTTGTTTACGTGACAAACCTTGATAATTGGTTGTGTCGGGTGGTGGCGGGTTTAATGACACATTTATACTTACATGATCGAACCCCCCCCAAAAAAACCTTTATTATAGGGCTGTACTGTTACTACCGATAACATATGTTACATTTACAAACAAAATGCCATGTGTCATGAATGGTCGTGCCTCATGTTAATGGGGAGCACACAATGCCAGCCATCCACAGTCAATTCATAAACAGCAGCGGTGATTGATATGTGGGTTCTGACCTGGGAATGTGTCCGCACACAACCCATTTCTAACGTAAGTATCCGGCAAACTGTGTCAACGTCAAATCATCATCCTCATCATCATCGTCGGCAGCCTGCGGTGGTGGAAAGTGCTCGTTTTTATAGACGTCAGAGCAGTAGTTCTTAACCTTTGTTGCAGCCTTGCACCCCTTTGGTTTTCAATCGTTATAATATGTACAATGTTAATAAATACATAGGTTTCATGAAACAGAGTAGGTGTACTTATGTGCCCGTGCTAATTTGCGTTTCGATTATTAACCTTCTAAAAAAAAATCTGGCCATGTCACTGCATTAGAGGGACGAAAGGCTCCATCAAACCAAGACCGGGAGTTGAACTCACAGCCATCTGATTGCGAGTTGTGAACTTACCCAGTCAAACCAATGTGCTACCTCACCATCATCATCATCATCCACGATCTATCTACTGCTAGATATAACACATCCCCCCCCCCCATGCCCTCACCATCCCTCATGGCCTTGCGATGGCACAATTAATCTCATTCCTGTATATAAATGGGCCTCATAACTCCATCTCCACGGTGGGTTTCCTCTCAGGTGTATTCTCTTCTTTGGCTAATATTCCATCCATCTTGACTTAAAGCTTTCGTGACTGCAGGAATTCATATTCTTTGGGTCTTTCGGTAAAATCACGTAGACAAAAACTAAAAATTAACAAAAAAACTACGACGTTTCGATCGCAACACAAGCAATCGTCATTTTTTTTCCTCCTGATGACGATTGCTTCTTGTCGATCCCAATCCTTCTTTGTGAAGTTCTTCAACAATTTCTTGTAATTTCAGTACATCAATTGACTGTTTTGTCAGCAAACCTTGAGACGGCGACTACTTGCACCGTTTATGTTTACGCCTTTATTTCTCCGATACTTTTTCACGAATGATTTGTGAGTGCGTATATCCTCGCTTAATAGCGTTGTCAAGGCATCAGCAGGTGAGTACTTAGTTTCTACTAGCGTTTCCACTGACTGAAATACTTTTTTAACATCAAAGGCAATCATTCTTCTGGTCAAAATTTTAGATAAAACTAATCTTGAGACTCACCGACATATTAGCCTTCCATCACGGTTTCGTGAAGATATTAAGAAGGCTACTTGTGTTGTGGCCGAAACGTCGTGAGGATTTAATAGTTTTATTTTATTATTTTATTATTTTATTCTCATTCTACGTGACTTTACCGAAAGAACCAAAGAAGAGGAGTTCTCACCGTTGACTATAAACATACTATCAATCAGATCCTAGAACAAATGAGGACCAAATAGCATTACGTTAACACCGTGGGTGAATTCAATGGGCAGAGCGCTCCAGTATGCTCCCAGAGAGTTTTTTTTTTCTATTGAACGACCGCTTAGCCCAGAGTGCAACCGTAACAGGAGCTAATAATGGTGTCGAGGAGCTGCCTCACTGCACGTTACGTGGGGTGTGTCAGATTCCAGCCAATCGGAGGCACCGTGCCTTCTTGTGAAATCTCGATTCGAGGACGCAAGGGCACACGCTCATTGGCCGACTGAGTGCGTGGCACCACCGGCTGTCACAACGATCAGCAAGAGCTAAATTCCACCTTGTATTCGCGCCACGATAGACCCATTGAATGCACCCTCCCCCAGGTGTGGGTAGACAAAGGTGGCTGGACAATTGCGAATATCCGTTGATCGCCACCTCGTGTTTCATGCTCCGCCTTAATAGGCACTCACTAACTTCACTTGCCCATCAGACACACCTGGTTGAAAAGGGTTCTTTGTGTGAGTGTGGGTGGGGGCGTCGTTTCGCCGCTGAGCATGAGCCTGACACAGATTACACAATAACGTCACCTCCACTTAGTGGTCAATGGCATGTTGCAGGTGTGCGTAATGTATTTCGTGCATGCTCTCACACACGTCAGTCAAACTTTCCAGTACCTCCATTAGCATGCCTTACTTGATGAAGTCATCGGCTCAAATAGACACGCCACCGATACAGTAAGGTCGTGAGTTTTTCAAGCCGTCACGTTGGACTTTAGACAAGTTTTATTTATTTAAAGACCAAAACATCTCACACGTGTAGTTGCAAAGCAACGTACGAATGTGCTTAGATGGGGAAAGTTTGTAATTGTTGCATATTGCCTGCCGTGACACATTCTCTGGGCGCCACGGCCGCGAGATGTTAACTACCTCGTCTGGTATACAGGAGATCGTGGCTTCGAGCACGACCCTGGCGCCTGTATATTTGGAGTTTGCATGTTCTCCCCGTGGTCACGTGGATTTTTCTCCGGATCCTCCGGGTTTTCCTTCCACATTTAGTAGCATGCGTTTGGAGTATTTGGCTGCTATCAATTTCAACATGATAAGCCACTTCGTTGAGTTATCATTTGTGGCCAGGTCGCTTCTGAAAAACAGCTATGTAGCTCAGTGTGGCCTTACCTGGTCAAATAAAAAAGAGTATAGTATAGGAAATATGAACACAAAATGGTAAAATGAACAAAGAAGCCTGGAGAGATGCATGCTGGGATGACGCCTAGTGACAGCAAACACGTGGATGCAAATTACGAATGCAAATTTGAGACATAATATCATCCTATTGACTGTCGTAAAAAGTAAGCGGGCTTAGGCGGGGCACATTTCTAGAATCATGATGGCCAAAGGACAAAACTAGTAATGGAATAGCAGCTGAAAGAGAGAACACACCCAAGAGGACGACAACTATAGAGATGGAGTGATAAAGATTAGCTCATTGGCAGGGGCAAGATGGATTACGGTAGAGCAAGACCATGGTTGGTGTTGATGATGATGAATGTTAATATGTAAACACAATTTGCAGTCGTTTGTCAGTCCACTGCTGGATGAAGGCCCTGTTGATTGGTCGTGGGATTTTTTGCGGTTGTTGTTCTTCCCCTGCACCTTCTGATTAGCGTGGTTAGCTACATACGGCGTGAAAGAAGTTCAACATACATACGTCCGTACATCACCAGGTCGGCCAGTGTGAGTTGGCGAAGGTCCAGGCGTTAGGGATTCAGAACTGGTGCAGGTGTCTCTCACCACCGATGTTCGACGAGACAAAACATATAAACTCTTAACTAGAATTCCACAGTGCCAGCCTGCATTTATCAAACGAAATAGGCGATAAAGAAGGGGGACACGAATCAAGGCTGGAACATTATGATTCAACTCTAAATTGCAGAAAATCCTCTCCTCTCCCTGAGCGATTTGACGAATTTTCATCATTCGGAGTTGTACTTCGATGCATGAATCTACTCCTTCGCACGTCTGATTAGCACGGTTGGCTACGTACGGTGCGAAAGAAGTTCAACATACGTTCATACGAAGTATCGGTTTGCATTGTGGCTCATGATTTCCATCTGATTTGTCCAATTTGTGTTCAATCAGTTACCCCGAACGTAACAGTACCATAATTTGCATTTATTATAATTATAAATACATGAATCAATTCACGCTTTAAACAATGTCATTCATGCATTAGTACCAACCGCACAACATTTTTATTGGATCGGTTTTAATGCGTCAGTTACATGTCTAGAACGAAGGCGTATTCGTTCCCATTGCGGTCAGCCAGGAATTATCCTACTCGGGAACGGGTTTTTTTTTTGGTGTGAGGCCAGCATGAATATTCTGCATAAAAAAATTGGGGGGGGAGGGAGGGGCGGGGGGGTGAGTAACGGCATTGCCGAATTCGTGGTAGGAATGCACCCGATGGCATCCTTGCAGTTGTATTTCTGACAGCCGTCGTAAGTTTTGTGCATGTCTGACATTGCCTTCATGTTTCTCTTGCATCCATACTCTTGTTAGAAAGTGTCCAATTCAGAGTAATGTCAGTCGTAGGATGCAGAAATTAATTCACAAGCACTCGAATTTGCAATAAAAATCGGAAATGCATCGCGTTTCTGTACGTGTCTACAACAGACGGGCATTTTTAACCGATGACCTTGCACGTTTGCATTTTACTTTGGAAATGAATGCTTTGTTTGAGGAACTGCCGAGTCCCTTTATTGTTTTGGACAGAAAATTACCTTCCACCTTAATACCATTCTGTGCTATTTTTTCCCCCCTCAAACAATTCTGTTTGATAAGGCCAGTGCAATAATCACAAACTCTTTCATAGTGGAGCTGATATTTGCTGTCACGTGTGGTCTGTTTCTATATCTGCCGAGATTTGACAGAATATAAGTGTAATTTATTTTAAAATGTCACATTTGAGTAAAAATAACAGGTTTGAAAAAAAAACATTCATCTTTGATTTAAAAGTAAATTTTTATGGTACGGTTACTTTTAATGTTGAACATTTTTATGACTTGCAAACAGAAACAATTTCAAAAGCACAATTATAATTGTAATGACGAAGCGTAAATGATGGAGTAATCGAAGGGGGAAAGTAACTGGTTTATTGAAAAAAAAAGACGATTTCTAGTTGGCAGTTTCCTTATTAGAAGCAGGGGAAAAAAACACATTCCGGTTCTGTTTACATCAAAGTTTATTTATTTTGTGATGTCGCTCACACTACAGCAATATAATACCACGTGTACATATTGGAGGGACGGTGGGGGGGGGTCAAGCAGTGACACATCGTGGGTTGCGCACTGCACTAGGAATCCGGCCACCTGAGATTGATTCCCGGCCGTGGCGTTCATCATCAGTCGTGAGCGATATCCAAACCGTGACTGACTCCACGCCCGCCCCTTCGCCAATTTGCCTGAACCAGTGTGGTCAATTACCAGTCAAACAGCACCCATAACTGACGTAGCGTGGTGGTGAGGGGGGCATCATTAAAAATACATATCAGTATGCATACACTCAAAACAGTGCATAAGGTGTCCATGAAGGTACACGATTTATGATTGGACACTAGTTTTGAGCTGCGTCAATATAACTATATATGCACGTGCACACACACTTGGAAGAGTAGGCCAAATAGCCTATACACTAGCCTTTTGCCCGTCCAAGGACTGGGTGTATTGCAGTAAATCTGAAACTTGCAAGCGAAAATCAGCCCGCGACGTGACATATTCATTGCATCCATTCGTGTGCAATTTGTAAGGCCGCGGTGACACAGACCTATTTCATTTTAAGGTTATAATCCCTTGTTCATCACGACGTCCTTTTTACTTTGATGTCTCAACAACAGCGTCACGGAGATCACGTGATGACGTGAGGGTTCTGCCTTTGTAGTGAGGGTGAGATCACGTGATGACGTGAGGGTTCTGCCTTTGTAGTGAGGGTTGTCAGTTGACGCCGAGGAGGGTGGAGGAGGCGCCTCGCCCCCCCCCCCTCAGTGAAGTTACGTCACCCGCTAATTATTATTAATTGTGGGGGTATCCATTTGGAGGACGTCACCTCTTCATGATTTTTTTAATTTCGATTTAAAGCTTTCGTAACTGCAGGGATTCATTTTTCTTGGTTCTTTCGGTAAAGTCACGTGGAATGGAAATAAAATAATAAAATTAAAAATATAATAAAATAAGATTCTCACGACGTTTCCGGACACGAAACAAGTAGCCTTCTTCAGGTGAATAAACAGGACTGTCCAGAGGACAGCGATCGAGTGAACACTGCCAAGCCTGGACCGCGTCTCGCACCTTTCTGAAGAGATGCCGCGACTCTAAGCTTAAAGAGACGCGGTCCAGGCTTGGCAATGATCATTCGATCGCTGTCCTCTGGACAGTCCGTGTTTATTCACCTAGGCTACTTGTTTTGTGGCCGAAACGTCGTGAGAATCTTATTTTATTATGTTTTATTTTTATTTGTATTATCTTATTTCCATTCTACGTGACTTTACCGAAGGAACCAAGAAGACTCTTCATGATTATTAATGTGGGGGGCCGTTAGATGTGGAGTGACGTCGCCTCCTCATGATTATTAATGAGGGGGGGGGTGCTACATGTGGAGTGATGTCACCCGCTCATGATTATTAATGAGGCGGTGTGCTACATGTGGAGTGACGTCACCCGCTCATGATTATTAATGAGGGGGGGTGCTACATGTGGAGTGACGACGTCACCCACTCATGATTATTAATGAGGGGGGGGGGGTGCTACATGTGGAGGACGTCACCTGTTCATGATTATTAATGAGGGGGGCTGGCCGACGTGGAGTGACGTCACGCGCAGGACACAGACATTCTTGGCTCATAGTAATAGTACATAGGCTCTCTAGAGCTCCCTCTCGTGGAGGCTCTTCTGCCGGCAGTGGCGTGGCTCAGCAATTGCAGGGTTGCAGCTTTATACAAAGACGAAGAACCCCCTCATAGCCTTAATAGACCGTTGGGGCAAGTGCTGTACGCGGGCACCGATGAAGGCCGGCACGGCACACGAGGGAGTGCGTGGCCAGCACCAGTGGCGATGTTTCAACACACCGCACCAGGTACTCAATTGAGGCTGAGTCGACCTAGGGTAGGCCCAGGACTGCTTCAGGTCATCGTCACCGGTGCCGGTGGCCGTGAGCGTGAATCAAACTCGGATCAGCAGGTTCGTATCGCAGCGCGCTAACCGCTACACGAGCGCTCCCCGTTTATATATACACACACATACACTTGATACAGGAGTATAACATATGTTATCGAGTCCATGTGTCTGCCACGGCCGTTGTCGATACACGTCGTTGTATAAGATATCTGGGAGAGTCCCGGCTGTCTGTCAGCATCTCAACTGTGCTGGTTGTTTCACACGCTTCTGTTATGCGCGCTGAAGCTTTTCTGTTTAAAAATAAAAACTTAATTATGTAAAGAATATTATGCCAACGTTTCAACCACACAGCTCATACTGCTTATGGTACCTTTATTAATGTATGCTACCTTTATGGACACCTTGTAGACAACTAAAAGTGTGCGAACCATATAACGTCTGAATTATTGTCAATCTGCAATTAAAATACCCATCATCATTTGCCTTGGTTGATTCACGATTAAATTAAAGCCTCCCTAAGCTACCACCCGGTACCTGCATGCAAGACGATTTAATCTCTCCGTTTTCTCAGTGGATGTCCAATCAGATGCATTCCATTCCTTGGCTGTCACTCCATCATTCCTGTATTCTTAAACGTTGGCCCATCCACTCCTCGGAGTAAAGTTTCCTGTCCAAATCCACTTTACTTTTCTTAACAGTTAGAATGTTGTCGCAATATTGTCTTCAATCCGTGCGTTATGCTTTCTGTCTCTCAGTGTAATTTCATGCATGCATTGCCCCATGATTCTTTGCTTACCTTTCAATTCATCAGTTATTTTTTTATATTCACGGTTCATGGATTTTATTCTGCATGAAATTGAGGCAGAAATTCTACAAACCCAATAAAAAACCAAACCCCAAAAATTCAAACCGCACACGCAGCTTCTATCACGCCGTTCATTTTGCTGTTCATAAATATTGCCAGGCATTTATGTGTTAGCCTGAATGTACACACGACGTTCAGTCAAAGGACCCAAAGTCTCATTGGTTCTCATTTAGGATGAATGGCCATAGAGACCAAAGTGTACTCGAATCGAGCCAAAGGAGGCAGAGGAGGAAAGCATTAATTAGTGATGCAGGGGATAATGAGTTTTCATACCCTAATTAACTTTGCCTTCTGAAAACATAATTAACACTCTTTCTGAGTTTCCGCAGTAACGGTGGTGTTAATTACACAACAGGGCTTGGTGATTCAAACATCTGCCATGAAACTGTTTCCATATGAAAGCACGGCATAATAGCATCCTTGTTTCTCACACGCTTACTGTACGTCCGTGAATAAAGCATGCTCGATGTCGGCTTCATTGCGGGACTCACACCTGTAAGGGTTGTTGCTTTTAAGCATTAATGTATACTAAACGATGTTTAAAAATATATATTACAAACAAGGGATGTGCTCCCGACTTTCATATGAATTCGAAATGAAGCCTAGATACGTCGTTTTGGATGGTCAATGGGTTTTTTTTTGTACCGGATGATTCCAAAAGAGGGAAGTGATATCATGAATCTGACATCATGTCCACGTTTTTCACCGCCAAAAATGGTATCACATGGCATTGATTGACATCACTTCTGTGAGCCCAAAGACACATACATAGGTATCATAATGCATATGACCTGAAAATCTTAACGTTTTCTACAAAATCTGAATGATTTTAATCCAAAAACGTGTCCTTAACACACATGCATGTATGTATATATCATTTTATCATGATATTTGTAAAGTATTTAGTGACTCAATTGATGTGCATATTTAAATGTTATATTACAAAAATGAAGCATAAATATCAAAACTACATTTGTTGATAGAGGTTAAAAGGTGATGACATACACAACGACATGTATGTTGTCCAGAGCAATTCGCTTAAAAGGAAGACGGTATGTTTAAAAATAAATATTTGAGATAGTATTATTATTATTAAATCTTCTATATAAATAACTCATTAACATAACACATAATTTCTGAATGTTAAATAACGCGTTAAAGTCATGCTTCTGGAGATTGTAATTGTGATTTGCTAAGATGGTGAATCTGAATAGACATTAAAATTCAGCTTCAATTTGTCAGTGCTTGCATGTGCTTTTCATTTCCCATATACATATTGGCTCATAATTAAAAATCATTTTAAAATAAAAAGGGAACTACAACACACCTCCGAATCGATGGCAGCTGTCAATGATTCAACGTTACATGTCACACGTGCCTTCGTAACATTTTTTTCGTCGAGTTTTTTGTTGCTATGGTATTATATGCCGCCATTATGGGGAAAAAAATATATATATAAGAGACAGGAGGCATATTTGGAGAGCGAAGTTCAAACGCACTGAATATTTTCTTTTCAAACTTTTGTCAATGAAGCAAGGTCATTTGGATCAGGTGTTTTTTTTTCTTCAGAGGAACGCGATGCGTGTCTTCCCATGAACGAATGCCCCGCCTTCGTTTCCAATGCACTGTCCTCCCTTCTTACAGTTCCTGCCATTACTCCTTCCCCTCCTTTTTAAAAAAAGTAATTGGGTCGGGATGAGGATGGATAGGGTGAGTGTAATTAGAGCAGGGATAGAGGCTGCCCTGCCTGGGGCAAACAAATTACTGTAACTCTACACTCCACGCACCGTAATGGCTTTCTGATGGAAGGCTCTATCAGCCTCCAGTTATCAGACTGTAGAATAGATCGCTATGCTTTTCTGTAAAGCTTAGCAAAGCGGACTAATGGCCTGTGACAGCACGAGACGGTGGCATTACATGCAGAGCAGGGGGTTAGTCATATTCAACAAAACTTTTCAATTAAGCGGCGACTGCGCCATTCCCAGGTTCAAACCGAACGGAGATTGGACACGTCGCTAAAAATCACATCTTGCCGTTTTTTTTAAAGTGTCCTCTTTTTAACTGCCCTGCTCTTCAACATCAATACCGCCAAGTCATCGGCTGGCAACACATTGATGTACGATCCTGGCATGGCGTTTAATTTTGACTCTTTTGTCATTCATTAGCTGCATATGGAACACGCTGAGGCAAAGGACAAATGCTTGCTTCTTCATAAAAGTTGAATACGTTTTGGCTTTGTCATATCTAAGAACTTCTCAGTATTTGTCAATCACGTGTTGTGAGTGTAAGGGCCTTCTAAATTTGATGGCAAGCCCTTTTGACTTATATTGGGTATTCCCACCCAAAATGAATGCTGTACCAAAATTATACATATGAATAGAATTGTTTAACATTGGGGAATTATATTGCTTGCGTAGGCCTTATAGTAAACTAATATACCTACCCATACTGGGAAATATAACAATTTTCTCAAACAAATAGAACACAAGATAAAACCGCAGTGATCACAGTAATACACTCCAATAGAACGTGATAGAAATTGCTTCCATCAGTTTGCAATAAGCCATCCAGTTGGATATTAATATTATCTTGAATTTCTGAAGCATGTGAAATAAAGAGGAATGAATTACAGATTGCACGTGTAATAGTTATTAATATGTACTCAAGACGTGAGATACTGTAGTTTAAACAAATGACGTGCACCAAATGTTACAGAGGACCACCATTCGAGAGAACACGTATAAACATGTGGCGTCATGTTCTCGTTGCGCTGCGGAGAAAAACGTGAAGCAACTGCGTTAATAACGGTGGCTTGTGTGTCGTGGTCTGCATGACATCATGCACACCACGTGTGTGTATTCGCGTAGTTAGAGGTCAGCCTGTTAGTACAGCCATTGATTTTTTCAAACACCTCTCCCCTAATCCGGGTAAAACGAGCTGGAATCCTAGTAAAATATTAATGCCAGGCAGATTGTGGGTGACATCACCGCATGGGATTGTTGTCGAGAAGATATCCACTGTGAGTGGCGTTGCACATAATGCCGTGCTTTCTAAATGCCTTTGCTATCCCATCATTAAATGCTCTGATCCCACTGAGCAGGTGTTTCCACAGTTAATGCCAGGCCAGCGATGCCTTGTTGCCATCGAGAGTGAGAGAGACGTTCGGGGTGAAAAGACGGAGAATATATATTTTTTAAATGTCGCAGCGTGTCTCACATATACAGAGCAGCACGCTGGAAGTGTGGCGACCATGAGACACGCTACTTTTTTTCGTGTAAAAGTTCCGGGGAACATTTTGTTAATTGGTGTTGTGTTATTGCCTGACGGAAGTACGCTGGTGAGATGTTAACTACATCGCCTGGCATACAGGAGGTACGTGGGTTTGATCCAGAGCCTTACACCTGTAGAGGTGTTAACTACGCACTGTTCAGTAACCTGCATTGCCACCAGGTATCAAGGGGGCAGTGCAGCGTTACCTCGGTGTACATAACGGTTGGGGTCAGACGAGGTGAAGTGGATCGTAGCCACAGTTTGGGGAGAACTAATAAGTTCCACGTGGGAATGTGGGATTGGTTATACCTGGCCACAAACGAGTATAAGAAGGGTGACCGCGGGGAGCTCGGAGAGTTCTCTCCCTACACGAAGACCGAAGTCCTGGGCTGAAGACTAGCTAGGACCCTGGACCAAACTTCCAGCCCTTCTGAGGGCTAAGGCTCGGCGTATCCAGTGGTCAGGACCCACCGGGCCAGCGGTGGGTCAGATAGCCTCCCCTAGGTCCCAGCCGGAGGACTCTGGGATAGGGTAGCGGTAGACGTGCAAGTCCCGCCAAGTTAGGAGGCTGTACCTCCTTAGGTATCAAGGAGACCTGTGTGTAAGTTACGCTGAGTCCGGAGGCTGTACCTCCTTAGGGTATCGGGTGAGGGGACTGGATACCCCTCTGTGTGTTAAGGACTGTATAAGAAAGGAATTACAATAAACAGTGTGCCTCCTAAGAAGTTTATTCGTCTTCATAAACTCTACAACTGGAGTCAGAAGTGGTTGAAAATGGAAACGAGAAGTTCGGCCCGCGTGCAAAGTCAGAATGAAGGAAACTCTGACTCACCTGCGGGAACCGCCAACTCCGCTGAGAATGCAGGCGCGTTGTCAACCGCCCAGCCACCGGTTCAGCAGCCGGTCGCTCCTCCTGCCATGGGGGGTGGACTCCGGGCAGCACACAGCCGTCTTGCCCAACTTCGACATGCCGCGGCCTCCATTCTTGACGAGATCAACTCAGAGGTCGCGGGCGGATCAAATCAGCCGCCGACAGATGTTCCCGCCATCGGCCAAGATGGGCATTTTGATTTTCCCGCCGAGGAACCACGTGGTCCCGCCAGAAGCGGAAGCCAGGGGCATCCTGGGAATGCTGGGGGCCAATCGCAACCCGCAGCGTCATCAGCGCGTGACGCTGTAAATTCAAGATACTCAGCGGACGCCGCATCATCACTGTACCGACAGGGTACAGTGGACGCTATCGGCCAGGCAATCACCGATCTCCGGCTTGAGATGGTGCAGGCTGAGGAGGAGACGACGTCCGCCCTCCAACAGCGCCTGCCCATCTTTCGGGAATTCGCGTCTGCAGGGGGCGACTGGGCGGCGTTCCAGCGTCGCTTCCTGAGCCACCAAGAAATGGTGGGCTGGTCGGACGCACAGGCGCTACGAGCGCTACCGGCCACTCTGGACGACGACGCTCTCGCCTCGCTCCTCTCCATCCCCAGGCAACAAAGGGTGACTCTATCGGCCCTCCGACGGATGTCCGACATCTACAGGCCTCCGTCCGACGTCCGCAGCCGATTTTACGACAGGCGATGTCGCCCTAAGGAGTCTCCATTAGCGTTCCGGACCACCCTACTCGCGATGGCAAAAGCGGGTTACCCCCGCATGGACGACGAGGCTATCGACGCTATCGTCTTCGAGAAAATGCTGGAACTGGCGCGCGAGCTGCGCATCGTCATCCAAGCGGTGGACGACAACAGTATATGCTCGTTATGAGCCGCTCGGAGCATCCACGCACATCTGCTGCTCCACACGGATTCGACCATCGCCGCCTTGGCTTCGACATCAGAAACTGCCAGCAGGGACGCCGAGTTCTCCCTCGACTGGGCCTTCATGGCGACCAGGTCGACCGACCGGTGATTGTCCGACCACGCTGGTCGCCGCGACGACCAGCAGCGGGGACGGCCTCCTCCACGCGGCGACGTAACGTGTTTCAACTGTGGCCGACGAGGCCACATCTCCTCCGAGTGCAGTGCGCCTCGACGACGCTCCTCCGCATCCCGAGGCCAGGACTACAGGACGCCAACGGCATCGTGGCACAATCAGGCAAGTCGCGACGCCTCTCACGCTCGGCCCTCATTCACACCATACACACCGCAACGCACCATAAGAAAGGCTCGCGATTCGGCGTGTGATGGGGGGTGTTCCGGCGATTCTTCGCGGCCACTTGGACCTGGGCAGTGGTCTGAGTTGGCCCATAGGGTAGTCGCGGCGACGGCAGGTTCATCCGTGGTTGTCGGATCGATCGAGGGTGTGGAATTTCGTGTGTTGGTTGATACTGGTGCGTCGGCTACGATCATTTAGGATTTGATTTATAATATAGTGCCGTATGATGCCGCCCCTTGGAACGTGTTTCTATCCCGTGTTTCGCCGCTAATGGAAGTTCGCTGGGCATTATTGGGTAAATTCGTGTGCAAATTTCAATTGGTGACATTAAATTGGCAGGGCCTATTTTGGTCTCTTCTTCCCTCGCCGTGTTTGTTAGGCACTGACTTTCTCACGAAAATGCCTATTAAGATCCTTGTAGATCAAGGCTGCATCGAACTCCCGTCGGGTCGACGGATGACATTCCTGCCCACACCCTCACATCCGCACACGGCAAAAGCCTCGGTGCAGGCGTTCGTCGCTAGCACAGTTCGCATTCCGCCAGGGACACAAATGCTCGTGCCCTTGCGACTAAAAAAACCACTAGCCCAGGACACCTCGGTACGTGGCATTTTGCTGGGACCTTCAAATACAGCTGCAAAGGGGTTAGATTTGGTGGCTACACAGACCCTCGTAGCAGGTGACAGGGAGCCATTCTTGCAGGTTTTGAATGTCGGATTGTCCACAACCGTCATTCCGCAAGGAACTGTGCTCGCTCACGCGACCCCGGTGCCCCTGGGAACCGGAGTCGTGGGACACGTGCGTAACACGCCACAGGTTCCACCTCCTTCCGAATCGGATGAGGAATGGTTGGATGTGCTCTGCGCAGACACAGGTGATCTGTCTGGTTCGCAGCGAAGTAGATTGCGCACTGTTCTGCGAGAATTTTCGGATGTATTCAGTAAATTTAAATTTGATATTGGCTGCACCAAGCTGCTGCGTCACCACATTGATACTGGTGACGCTGCCCCTATTCGACAAAACCCGTTTCGGCTTAGCCCGGCGGACAAACAGCATGTTAAATCGGCTGTGGATGACATGCTGGAGGCCGATATCATTTCTCCCTCCACTAGTCCCTGGGGTGCTCCAATAGTGCTGGTCAAAAAGCAGGATGGCAGTCTTCGTTTTTGTGTTGATTTTCGGCGCCTCAATAAAATCTCGGTAGCTGACGCCTACCCTCTCCCTCGTATGGACGAGTCGTTGGATGCCCTGGCAGGGGCGCATTATTTCTCCACTTTGGACCTTCTGTCGGGGTTTTGGCAACTCCCCCTTGATGAATTGTCAAAACCTAAGACTGCTTTTCGGACACCACAGGGCCTTTTCGAGTTTAATAGATTGCCCATGGGTCTCCACTCGGCCCCAGCGACGTTCCAGAGGCTCATGGAGCTGGTCCTCGCTGGGCTCCAGTGGGACTCATGTCTCATTTATCTTGACGACGTCATCGTCTTTAGCCGCACGTTCGGCAAACACATCGAACGATTGCGTGCTGTCTTCTTGAAAATGCGGGCCGCTAACTTAAAATTCAAGCCGCAGAAGTGTCACATTCTGCGTGAGTCTATGCGCTCTCTGGGCCACATAGTCAGCCGCTCGGGAATCTCTACCGACCCTGAAAAAAGCAAATACATTCGCCAATGGCCGACCCCTACATCTGCGGGCGATGTTCGCAGTTTTATTGGTTTTGCGTCGTACTACCGCCGTTTTGTTGCTGGCTTCGCGACGATTGCCAAACCGCTTCATGCCCTTACGTCCAAAGGGGTGGTGTTTCATTGGGGGGACGCAGAACAGGCCGCATTCGACTCCTTGCGGAACGCACTCGTGACGGCACCGTCCCTTGCATACCCCGATTTTTCTGTACCATTTGTGTTGGACACCGATGCTAGCAACACAGGGATTGGGGGTGTTCTGTCTCAAAAGGTCAATGGCATTGAAAGGGTCGTTGCCTATGGTAGCAGAGTCTTGTCCCCTGCTGAAAAGAGATACTGTGTTACCCGACGCGAGCTGCTGGCCATTGTCTTTTTCATTCAGCAATACAGGCCGTACCTGTATGGTCAGCATTTCACCGTGCGTTCTGATCATTCGGCATTGCAGTACGCTCTACAGGTTGACCAACCGTCCGGCCAGCTTTCTCGGTGGCTCGAAGTCCTTCATGACTACGATTTCAATGTTGCTTACCGTAAGGGAGCACAACACACGAATGCCGATGCGTTGTCTCGCCCCCCGCCGGCTCAAAAATGTGCGTGCTTTTTGGGCTCGGGCCGTTGTAAGCCGCCACTGCCTGCGCAGGTCGCGCCTCTCGAAACGGTGTCCGCCGCGCTTCCCGTCGCCTCAGCGCCGATGTCGGATCACGCGGATCCAACGGCCAGTGACGACTTGCTGGGGCTGACTTTGGCCGAATGGGGTCGGCACCAGAGCGACGACATATCGTTGTTGCGGTTGCCTCGTCACGCGAATACGGCGGCTCCGCGTCAGGGCAAATTTTATTCATTTGTCATGAAGCGCGGCTTGCTGATGCATTGAGATGCTGACTCGTGTCAACATAAAATCGTTGTGCCCTTCGCTTTGCGATGTAAAGCCGTATGGGCAGCGCACGAGCGTTTATTACATCTGGGTGTTCATAAAACCATTGGGTTGTTGCGGTTGCAATTTTTCTGGCCGGGCATGTTGCGCGATGTAACCGACATTCTGCTGGGGTGCACCCACTGCGCGCAATGTAAACTGCCGGCTAAACCGGCATGTCCACCCCTGCAACCCATTTCCGTGTCTCGTATAAACGAGTTGGTGGCTCTCGATATTTTGGGCCCTTTTCCTACTACGCCACGGGGTAATAAGTACCTTCTGGTTGGGGTAGAGTACTTTACGCGGTGGCCTATGGCCTGGGTCCTCCCCAACCAGTCGGCAGCGGCCGTCGTGGACGCCGTTGTTCAGGGCTACGTCTTGGACAAGGGCGCACCAGAACGGTTGCTGACCGATCAGGGAAGACATTTTTCAGGAGTCCTGCTGAACGATGTGTGCCGCCTGTTGGGCACTAAGAAAGTGCGCACTTCGCCCTACCATCCCCAAACCGACGGCATGGTGGAGTGCCTGCATAGAACTCTCACCGCTATGTTATGCCATCAGGTCGATGAATCACACCACGATTGGGACTTGCAGGTTCCAGGGGTCCTCGCCGCGTACCACATGGCACCTCACGCGGCGACGGGATTTTTCCCGTTCTTTTTAATGTACGGCAGGGATGCCTTTCCTCCCGCCGACGTTCGGCTGGAGATCGAACAGCCACCACAGAAATCCAAGCTCGTTAACCACTTGCGATTCAACCTCCGTAAGCTGGCCGAGGCACGGGAGGCTGCCATTGAAAATTCGGCTTCCCGCCAACGATCGAATTTGAAACTGCATGACCCTCGGACTTCCACTCATTGGTAGGGACCGGGAGACAGGACGTGGCTTCACTGCCCCCAGGTGCCGGTGTCCACGTCGGCAAAACTCCTCAGGCCATGGCGGGGTCCGGAGAGGTGGTTGAGGTCCTGCGTCCCCAATGTATTAAAATTCACTGGGGACGGCGTCGCTGGTTCGTTCACCCCTCTCGGTTGCAACCCTTTGTCACGCCGCGCGTCCCTCCACAACACACACAACACGGGGGCCGAATGTGCAACGCATCCGATGAGCCAGATGTTGCCCCGTTGGTGCCTAACCCACAGCTCAGGCGTGTCATTCCTCCTGCAGATGACACGGGAGTGACGGCTCCGTGCAGGCCACGTTCGACCTCAATGGACCATGGAGCATCAGGTGTCCCCGTGGAGATGCCTTCAGACCCACCGGCTGTTCTTGTTCATCCTCCTCCTCCTTTTGTGCCGCCGACAAAGCCTACCATCCCCTACGATGGCCCGGCGAAACACACACGCGCTAATTCTCGCCGTTTTTTGTGATGTTCTCTTGCTTGCAGATATGTTCCCGGTTCCTAATCGGGTTTTATACACTCGCCGCCTGCTCTATTGCCTTGTATATACGTTATGTTGTTAGGGGGGTATTTATATGGGGGTTTCTCTTGTTCTTGTTCTTGTTGTTCGTGAGGCACACTCACAAATCTTACGTCGTTGCATTTCAAGTTTCGTATTGTTGCAGCCGGGACGGCTGGAGCTTCCGAAGGAGGGGGTGATGTAGAGGTGTTAACCACGCACTGTTCAGTAACCTGCATTGCTATCAAGGGGGCAGTGCAGCGTTACCTCGGTGTACATAACGGTTGGGGTCAGACGAGGTGAAGTGGATCGTAGCTACAGTTTGGGGAGAACCAATCAGCTAGTTCCACGTGGGAATGTGGGATTGGTTATACCTGGCCACAAACGAGTATAAGAAGGGTGACCGCGGGGAGCTCGGAGAGTTCTCTCCCTACACGAAGACCGAAGCCCGGGCTGAAGATAGCTAGGACCCTGGACCAGCCTTCCAGCCCTTCTGAGGGCTAAGGCTCGGCGTACCCAGTGGTCAGGACCCACCGGGCCAGCGGTGGGTCAGATAGCCTCCCCTAGGTCCCAGCCGGAGGACTCTGGAATATGGTAGCGGTAGATGTGCAATTCCCGCCAAGACAAGAGGCTGTACCTCCTTAGGTATCAAGGAGACCTGTGTGTAGGTTACGCTGAGTCCGGAGGCTGTACCTCCTTAGAGTATTGGGTGAGGGGACCGGATACTCCTCTGTGTGTTACGGACTGTATAAGAAAGGAATTACAATAAACAGAGTGTGCCTCCTAAGAAGTGTATTCGTCTTCATAAACACTACACACCTGCTGTATATTTGGAGTTTGCACGTTCTCTTAGGGGTCGGGTGGAATTTTTCTCCGGGTCCTCCGGTTTTTCCCTCCACATTTAGAAACATGCGTTGAGAATATTTGGCTATGATTAGTGTCCACATGATAAGCCACTGCATTGAGCTATCATTTGCGGCCAAGTAGCTTCTGAAAAAGAGAGTGGGCCTTACCTTGTAAAAAAAGTGTCGTTTAAGCAACAAATGTTTTTCATCGTGGCCTTGTTGTACTGAATGTAATAAGGACTTATGGATTTTTTTTGAAAAAGCAGCATATGTTTTAAATCTACCAAAAATAGACAAAACCTATATTCATTCTCCATAAAAAAAACTGCAATCTATCACAGAGCTTCCATTCAAGGGCACAATGGTATTTAAGTAGAACTGAGATGGGCAGAAAGCCTACGTGATGTCATGCCCATGCAAATGCTGAATTTGACGAGAGAGGGGTTTGTGAGATGCTCAACCTTTCGAGCGAGTGATGAGAATTCACTTGGCATTGATGAATTCAGATGAAGCCTTTGCTCGCCGTTTGAGAGGACGCTCGACGAGAGCGCTGCCCACTCAACCTAACCCCCCTCCTCCTCCCCGTCCATTGAGTAAGCTGCAGAGCTTACTCGGATTGATTAAGCTCAGCTTCAATCCCTAAGCGAACAGCCCTTGATAAGCGTTGGTGGTTTTCTGGTTTCTAAATGAAATCTGATGCATTTATTCTTAGTTTCGGTATATAAAGCAAGCCTCGTGCCAAGTGTCTATGCCCCAACAGCCAGGCAAATGCCAAAACGTTTGAGAAGTAATTTCAATCGTTAGGCGTACCTTTTTTTTTGCTGTACGGTTAAAGTTGTAGCACGAGAGCATATTGACTGAACCGTTTTCGTCCCCCCCCCCCGCTTCCAGTAGAAAGGGCAGCCTCTCGGCATGCTACAGCACGCTGCGTGACTCGAAACAATGGCCATATCTTGGAGGGGGGGGGTTATTGTTCGAATGCGCAGCGTGGCACTCGGCAGCAAAGATCAGCCCATAGAAACAGCTGGCGAGCGAAAAGGACTGATCAGATACACGGAGGGGGACCGGGCGGAACCCCCGGCTGCTGCCCGTAATTTCTGCATCGATGTGAGCGGAGGAGATTGCGGTCCCCTTTATTGATGGACCTGAAATTCACAAAAACGCTATGGATAGAAGTCTGGGTTTTCAATAAGCGACAGATCAGAGACAGCGTGCGTTTGTGGAGAGAACAAAGATTAGGTTTAACCCCTGTCGACGCCTCACTGATAAGGTGGAGGCTGCGGATGTACTCTTGGTAAACAGGGTGGGCATGTGCCTCAAGCGGACTTTATTTACCTTGGTGAGAAACGCCATTTAACTGGGCTCTGTGCTGAGAATGTCTAATCAATGCCCGCTGGTTGACTTCTCAGCCGCCCTTGAAGCACTGCAAGCGCCGGAACAGCGCTGCTGCGGGGAACATCAGCCCCACAATCTCACGCTCTTTTCAGTTCAGATTTAGTGTTTATAATGCGCCTCCATCTATACGATGCTGCCAGTCGCCCGCTTTCACAGTGACCTTTTTGAAACGTAATAATTTTCTGGGCTGTTCTCGATGATTCTTTCTCGCGGCACGCGGAATTCCATTAACGGTGGATGTGTGCGGGGAAGTTTTTCCACATTAATAATGCATGCATTAAGTACAAAACAAAACATGATAAAACACAACTTTTACTATTTTCTTGTGGCGATAAAAGAACGCAGTTAACATTACAAATTGTTTCACTTTTTTATGACTTAATTGTAACGAGCATTATTGCTTCCTTTCATGTACGAAGCTGACAATACCAATAGATTTTGTTGAAATATTAGAGGTTGAAAATTTTGCTTCCAAAGGTCTTAAAGGGGCCTGGAATTGTAGTGCTGCGAATGTGCATTTGCTTCCTACCCAGTTCTCTATTAAATATAATTAACTTGGAATCACCTTCCACCAATATTAATTCCATGCTGAGTCAATCTTGGGTTGGGTCTCACTAAATACCAGTTCCCACCGAGGTGATCTAGTGGAGGCCCTCAAAAGTTTCCAATTCCTGATGCTGGATTCAGTAACACCATCAGTCCCGTATGTCTTCTTTCCAATATAAGTTGTTCACAAGTTATAATTTTGTAAAATGTACGTTTTCAGAATTGAAACACAATAATACTTGTTATATAAAAAAGTAATGTGTTTTTATAACCTTCTTGGGCCTTTTAGCTGCCTCTGGCTGCCTGGAAAAATATAGAAATAAGGTTTCATTATAAAGTATAAGATTAAGGGAAACTACTTTAAAGTTTGAATGAAAAGCAATATTGGTTTCCATCATATTTCATTAAAATAGTGAGAGTACCTTCAAATTGGTTGCTCTGGCACATATTACATGACAACAGAAAAAACTATAAAAGCATTGGCAAAAGATGTATTGATACATGGCAAATGTTTAGAATGTTCCCCTTTGCTTATATATCGAATTACTTGGTCTGAATTAATATTGATATAACCTTGAAAGAGGGATGATTATGTAACTGTTGGAAAAAAATGCAACCAAATTAAACAATGAAGCAAACAGATGGGAGAAATAAATGATCACTAGTTTTGATTGCAATATAATTGCATAAATACGGTAGACCGCTTTATTTTTAGTAATGGCCTTTTTTCATTGTGTCTGTACCACCGCTGCCGACACAGGTCCCAAAGTTTAATCATTATACGTTTCTATTTAAGTAAATAGACGAACAAAGAAATGACAAAGACCAGTTTTTGGTTTTGACAGCTGAACATGTATGTGTGAAAATAACCGTAACCTACAGAGATCTCAAGAGCATGGCTCCTCTGCACTTGGCAAAAGAAGGACCCCAACAAAACACAATTTAATTCCTGGCACCTTTTTTCCTCGATAAAACAAAGTCAACCGCGAAATGTTATCAAACAATCTTACTCAAGGCACTGAGAATGGTATACTCTTGCATGTGTGCAATGAATGAATGCCTTTTATAAAGTACGAGGGGGTGGGTGGCCAGCAGCACGCCCGGCCGCTTTTGTCTCCCCAGTGGGGATGTTGACACACCACAGCAGTTACTCGTTTGAGGCTGAGTCGACCTAGGGGAGGCCCAGGACCGGTTCAAATAATCGTCACCGTTGGTGGCCGTGAGCGGGAATCGAACTCGGGTCGCCGGGCTCGTAGCGCGGCGCGCTAACCGCTACACTACAATGCGTTACGCTTCCACATGCGAGGGTCACGTGACAGATGTTACGTCACAGCTCACTTGCCGTGCAAAACATATATACATTATTGAGCTCCCCCCCCACCAAAAAAAGTGTATTTTTAAAAATGTTGCATGGTGTACAGTCTGGAAAGTACCCACATGGCAAATTTCAAAGTTTGTTGCATGTCAGAAAGTACGCTAAACATTTTGAACAGACACACAATCACAACTTTGCCTTTTATATATGGAGATATTATTCTCTTGATCCACAGTGCCCAGTTATCCACATATTTGCTTTTTTTCAAGGGTATCAAATTCTATTTACATTACACGAAATCTATAATAGCGAAATGATATCGAAATAACAAGACACACCGCAGGATTTTTAAATCACAAAAGAGATTCGTAAATGAAATAATCCTAGAGCTGACATCGGCCGCCAAAGCTCTTAGCCACTCGCATTAGAGTTAACGCTGGCTTTTTCCCCTCTTTGAAACTAAATGTTGGGGGAGTTTGTTTAATCACACCATGAGCGTACTTTAATTTGGAGCAGGTACTAGAGTGCAGGGATGCTGCTGTGGTCTCATGGTCCGCACACTGGACTTGCAATCCAGAGGTCACTTTCTTTCTCCACGTGCGTCAGCAGAAATAATTGGGCAAGTTTCTGAAAGCCCTCTGCCTTGATTGACAGGTCATAGATGGTGGGGTATAGTGTGAGTACTTCAACTTCTTCTAACACATCTAGCCAGCGTGGAAGAGTAGGCCAAATACCCAAATAGACGGGCTCTTTAGAGCTACTCTAGTGGAGACCATTTCTGCCAGCATTGACAAGCGCAAGTACTATCAGGGCCGCACCTTTACACAAAGTCTGCCTTGCAAAGAGTGCTGGAGCTTTTACATTGAGACCTCCTTTGCCAGTAACAAGATATAGTAATAGGTTTTACCTTTTTAACTGGCACAAAAACTGACACCTTTATTCAAAATGTTTGCATTTTGACTGCTTGTGTTGTGGCTATTACAAACACGATGCCTTGAATAAAGGTGTCAGTTTGTGTGCCAGTTAAAAGGGTAAAACCTATTACTAGTGCTGGAGCTAATGCTTGGTCTAGCAAATATTTATTTTATATTAATTCATTTACCCCAACTTTTTGGAATGTAATAGAGGAAGCCTTAACAATGAATTGCTTTGCACTCTCATCTCAAATGACCATAGAGGAGTGGTGGATTAGACATGTTACCTGTTGTGCCATTATCGACAACATGTGCCAGGTCTGCCACATTGGACATTAACACATTTCTCTACCAGTATTCATATAATTAAGCCTGAAATATATGCTTTTTTTATATATATAAAACTGTATGATAAACTCGAACTGCTATTAAAACGTATGCGACTGAACATGTTATTAAAGCATATTAAATTGTGCCCCTGATAAAAACAACTCTGATACATCTCACATTCTAATAAATATGGCAACTACATCAAAACAATAGCAGCGGAATGTTAATGTGTTTGTGTCGTTTGATTATTTTATTTTGAATGGAGGCCTCATTAGGGAGATGAAGCCTTGTTGATCTTTTTTTAAAATTTTAAAATAAACTTCTTTTTGATTCTTTTATTTTCAATCGGCATATATTATTTTCAATCGACGCTTAATTTCGGAAATAAAGCGCTTTCATCTTACTCTTGTATATGCAATTAATCAAATATATGCTTGAATTCATCATCCACCAATGAATTCGCGTTCGCTAATATTTGTCGCATTGGGCATCCAAGGATTGACCTGCCTGCTGGTGGCAATGATGCATGCTACTTCCATAGGGGAGCTCAATCGTTTTCGCATTGGAATTGAATCTTATCTGGCTTTTGTGAAAACTGCGAATCGAGTCAGATGATCAGACTTACTGGATCAAAGTATGATCCTACCAAAGTTAAGTCATATCCTGCTCAGCTGACTGAAGTGTGTCTGATCAGTCTATCAAATCGGAAGGATTTTCTTGAACAGTACAAACAAGTATATTATTATGTATTCCGCAGCCAAGATTCAAACCCAAGCAAGATCTTGGAACTGAAACGGGGGGACGTCTAGCCCCCTACTCTACGTATATATTTGTGGCTTCATTTACATACGCAAAGCACACACTGAGAATGAAACTAACAAAAACTCAACACATTCGTCAATATCACTATCTTCAAGGAAATATATATATGTATAGTATATAATAGGCAATATTTTGGACAATGGACCTTCTTCATAGCACATCAAGAATGGACCATTGTGTGAACGTTGCCTTTATGTATGTTTTCTTTGAAAATGTAGTTTGTGCTTGTGCGCCATTGCCAAAATTGAATACAAATAACGTTTTTTGGTAAATGTTATCATAACTTCTGGTTAGTTTGTACCTTGGTCGGTGTTTATTACATTCGTTGGGATGTTATATGCTCCGGTAGGTCAGGGCTCAGAGCACCACTGAGATCGAGATTGAACCCAGGCTTCAGTTCGCCATGAGTACACCAGGTTCTATAGTCTCGCGAAGTAATGGTCTCAACATACTACAATTGAGTTTTAACCTTAGCTGGCATTAGCTCTGAAAATCCCAAAAATATACAAATCCGTTTCGAAGCAATATTTATCCCTGATTTTGGGCATGTGAGAAAGCACACCACCTGAAGGGATCTAAGAAGTAGTTAAATGAAGTCTGCTTCCAGGAGCTATCCTCTAGTACCGGGTGATGGACACTTCAATGGCATGTTGCCAATAGCACAATTGGAATAAAATATGAAGTTTTATTTTAACGTCAAAAACATATACATAAAAGATACGATTTGAACCCAGGGTATGATAATCCAACAGGAAGCGTCTGACCATTGCGTATGCAATGCACATACAGTATAATGTATAGTTTTGTGAAACGAAAGTATGTTTCTCTGTTCTGAATCGTAACATTGGCAACGACTTGGGGAGGCATTCATCCAGCAGTGCATTCATAACAAGGCTGATGATGACAAATTCATGCCTTGTGATATTTTTACTGACACGAGGCTCCATTGCAATGCACAAAGTACACACTGAAAGTAAATACATACCTTGTTGAACAGAGGGGAGGAAAAAAAACTACAAATACGTAATCCATTGAAGGATTTGCAATTACTGTATGTATGTCCCCACTTAAGGCCATACAAATAGGTGTAACAGCTGGCAGTCTTTAGCTATAACAAATTAGCATTCATGGTATGGAAAGAATTGCATGCTATTCATCATCATTACTGTATAAATAGTCATGATCAATCTACGACTGGATGAAGGCCTCCCAAGTCATCGCCATGCCTCATGATCCTGCAATGCGACATCCCATCGAACAGCTGCACATGAGCTGATTTTCTTGCTCCATATCCAAAGTGGCTGCAGGCAGGGGCGGAGCCAGGATTTTCAGCCCGGGGTGACATTCAACAAATTTTTATTTCAAGAATGATTAGAGAGTCAGGCTGTTGAACTAGACGCCATCGGTTGGCGACAGACACTCTGACAATGCAGTTGCACGGAGTCCGCCAGACCGAGTGTCGTACACTTACACGCAGAATGTCACCCCTGTCACCCCCCTGGCTCCGCCCCTGGCTGCAGGTAATTCCTATCAGAGGGACAACACATCTTAAAAGGTATATGAACAAATTTACCAATACTATATGTGCCCATTAACATTGTTTGAATTGTTACCGTATTAACGTTAGGCAGTTTAAAATCCACTGGCCGAAATTTCAGCATGTGCTCTCGCACCTCTCTACGTACGCATATACAATCATTGTCTTGACTTCACGGCTTGCCATTGAATCTGGCGAACTGCAAGTTAACTTGTTATGCAGTTACAAATCCCCACGTGTCACACGAACGACACTCCATTAGACCAAACACTGTGCGCTTTCACTGCTGTTTAATTGAGCCATTGATTTGGCACTGGCATTGCTGATGGAACACTAACATTGTATTGATTGCTGTGTAAATACAGTAATAGGCGCACGGCACACAAGGCATTCAGACCTGTAAATTCACCGGGGTTGGAAAGTGAAGGTGCTCTCGCAAGTCGCAGAAGCACATTATTTTCTTTGTCTCTGCAAAAAAAATTTTTAAACTAGATAAAAATAGTTTTTTGTGTCCTCTTTCCTTTGCAAAATGTGAACATCTATTCATAAAATGTCTTGAGTTTAGCCTTATCGAGGTATATAAATGAACGTAATTATACCGCAGAATGTGGAAATAAGGTCCCTAGTATTTTAAATTCTATGTGATAGATCAGGTGAATGGATAGTATTCACTGTCCACAGTTAATGCAGGCAGATTAAGCCACAGTGTGTCTTTATTTGCATGTAAAATGCACCTGTGAAGTCCTAAATGACAAACTGCCGCAATAAATGTCCTCGCCAGATTCTTCGCGACGCTTTGCAAGAACAGCTGCCTCGGTGCAATGGCACTCGTGTAGGTGAATGCACTCTGCTTAGTACAGCCGTATTAACAATTCATTTCTGGCAATGTACAACGTTGATAATTCAGCACTATCTCCGTATGACGGTAATGGGCGGAATGATAAAGGCGTTAATCTGTTTTTACAAATTGCTTATTTAATTTCCTAAGGGTCTGACCTTGCTGGGTGGCGAGATAGCGGAAGGCCAGTTGAAGGCATTCACACTTGCTCTCGGTTGCCTGTGGCTCCGACTCTTAGCGTAAATGAAAAAGCAAATAATCACAAATAAAGAAAAAAAGTTTTTTTTAAGTAGTCCTCTGAGCTGAGCAGATATCCTGGGCCATTTTAATGTTGACTGTAGGGCCATCTAACATTTTAAAAGGAGTTTTTGTCGGCGTGCTTGTCAACATAGATTTCCATTAACACTTGTGAAAGCTGCTTTTATGGATGTGGCAGTCACTTGGTTCTGCCACAATTATGGAACATCACATTGAGTCTAATAAACCTCTTTTGTGACATTTTTACAGCTCTAAATGACAACTGTGTTTTCATTAAAGTCGAATCGCACGGAAATAAGAAAGAATTAAGGCTACGATATGAAAAATTATAATTGCTCGGACGATGGGAGATTATATGCTTGGAGGGTAATTGCTTGCCTCCTGCTAGGCTTGTGAGTATAATGGTATCCTAATTCCGGCTGAATGCTCACACGGTGGGTGTTATGGAAGCGTAATAGTTGGCTGAAAGTTGTGAAAATGATGGCAGGTAATCCCTTTATTCATATCCTTTATACCTGACACAGCTGTCTTGTGAGGTGTTTGTACTCGCTGTTCAGAATGTCCAACTGCTGTGAACGGGGAGAATGTTTCACACGAACATTTGATATGCACACGAGGTCGGACAATGCTATATCAATAGTAGTTATGGACCAGACACACGGTCTTGGTTGTTTGAGAGAGATTGCCAAAGGTGTACAATGAGATTTTTAAAATTAAGTGGCGTTTTATATGTGTCAGATCCCCCCCCCCCCCTCCCTAAATGTATTTTAAGGGTCTGATCACAAGCGGAGAGTCACTGCTGTTCGTGATTACGGTAATCAGCAGCTCTTCGTAATTTTCCAGCCACCTGAAGCCAACGTGAGTCCTAATCAACCTGTCATCCGTTCATTATTTTAGGGATGCTCTCAGGGTTACTTCAAAACGAACCTAATATTCGTAACATAAACCCCCCAAAATATATTTTTTTGCGTACAGAGTGGTCTAGATTTCTTGCGATCCCCTCCCCATTTACATTCTCTGAAACGTTCTATTTTTGCATACCGATGGGTGTGAAAATATACATGAAATGTTCGGGTTCAATTGTTTGGGGGTCACAATACATCTGAACCATCCTGTATAACGTGTTCACGTAATTTTTGTTCTTCTTATTCTATGTTTTGTCAACTAATTTGATCTTATAGAGCCTCACTTCTTGCATTCTGGAGATGCAAAAATCCAGCAATAGTCTTTGAATATGCACCATGTCTGCTGTACCTCATTGAGCGGTATTTTACGAAGTGTCCGGACCTTAGATTGAATGGGAAATTGAAAAAGATGGAGAATGGAGGGAAATAAATGCATGATAATGGACATTGGAGCCATCAGCATTGAGGAGAAAACCTATTTAAAATAAGTCCATTGACCCAAGTTATACTGTACAACGTGTGGATATCAGATCTTTCAGATCAAAAATTTAAACGGAAGTAACTGACGTTGAATTTCGATTTAAAGCTTTCGTGACTGCAAGGATTCATCTTCTTTGGTTCTTTCGGTAAAGTCACGTAGAATGAGAATAAAATAATACATTAATAAAATAAAATAACACGATAATATTCTCACGACGTTTCGGCCAGACAGTCTCGTCCCCTTCACCTGATGAAGGCCGCTGAAGGCCGCTTGTGTTGTGGCCGAAACGTCGTGAGAATATTATCGTGTTATTTTATTTTATCAATGTATGATTTTATTCTCATTCTACGTGACTTTACCGAAAGAACCAAAGAAGATAACTGACGTTGGTTATTACACTGCCACTAATGGAAGTAGAGTAACATGTTATCAAGATTAATGCCGAATGGCCTTCACTGAAAGTGGAACTAGTGCTTCTGTGAAGGGCCGTTATCCCAGGCATGTACTCCACTGGGGCAATTAGGCTGTTGAAAGTTGGTAAGATTGACACTGCTCATACGGTATGAGTGTGAATGCCGTATGACAAAGTTTGCATAAATAAGCAAAAGCTTTCTCAGCAAGTGCTCCAAGTCATTATAATTGGTTATTTTTTAGGTGAACGGTTTATGTTATAAAGCTTAGGGGACTGACAGTGAGTAAAGAAAAATGTTACAAAATAATTACTGGTGTTTATATTTCTGTCAAACATTCATGAGAAAAGCTTGCTTATTAATTTAAAGGAGCCACGCACACACTATTTTGTGCATTGTGAAGGCAGTGTTTATTTTAATTTTGCTAGCTCGGGCTTGAACCCTTGCCGTGTTGTGCTTAAGGGGTCTAGCTGCCTGCAATTTCAAAGTCAATCTCGGAGCTTTGATCTGCCTTCAAGTAAGCCAGGCAGGGCGGTAGTTCTTTTAAAACTGTTTGAATGAATTACCAACCACAACGAAAGCACATCTTTTCAGTTGCACGCAATTGTCTTTGTTCTCTTCCTTTAATCAATCACCCACAGTTCATTCTTACATGTTTGTTAGGCACCTCATCAAACACAGCCGACATTTTTTTTATATCTCAATATAATGTTGTGGTCGCAACTGAAATGCATGAACCGTGATCTATCCACTGTTGGATGAAGGCTACCCCATGCCATCGCCATCTATCACAGTCCTCCGATGCAGCGATCCATCTTTGCGCCTGCACATGAGCTGATCTCTTCAGTCCATCTCAAGCAGAGTCAGAGTCTTTATTTAGACTGAAAGAATCCGATGAGATATGAAGCTCTTTTTCACAGATGTCCAGATCCTCTCGGCGAGCGAGCTCCGTATATATGTGTAGTGTCAACGATGCAGAGTTTCTAGGAGGAACTTCCTTCATGAACAACTTTCATGGTCTTGTCCACACATTCTCCGCAGTAGCTCAGCCTAGCCTGTACATAACACAAGCCGTCTAACACTGATGGCGCTGACTTAGATAGCCAACTACTATCCTTCGTAGTGCAATATCTAGCGGAGACGTTTAGCAACGACCGCAATGAGACGGCAGCAACGACGAGACGAGTCCATTCCCAGAACCGCTCTTGGCTCCTTTTATGCTCCCAGCGCGGCCTGGCTCCGCCCTGACCGCGCCTCCCTTCTCGAACCCACTAGCACGTTCCAGGGGCCTCCAGACGGGGTCCTCCGTGACCCTTACCCTAGTTCCTCCCCTCGGTCCACACAACCTTGCACACCCTCACCGGTGTGTGTACTGTCTGTCCACCACAGTTGCCGCCGCTCGCCACCAGCCGGTGCTATTACACTACATCACTCCCCCCACCCCCCCCCCCTTGTTAAAAAAACAGCCGTCCCAGCTGATACACAGCAATGCAGCTGGGTGGACAGGCAGAGGAACTCCCACAACCGAGGAACATCAAAACCATCAAAACCACAAAAATATCAATTTTCCAAAACCATAGTCGCGATACTCCCCGCGCATCCTGTGGGGTTTCAGGAGCAGAAGCAGGAATGGTGGAGGCCGTCGCTGGCACTACCCATGTCGGATTAACACCCCGGCACTCTCTTGCGACGTGGCCCAGCCAACCACACCTAAAGCAGGTGGCTGTGGGACCGCAGGGCAGAATGGGTTGCCCTCCTCGCCCACTCCATCCCGTCGGCCTTCTGTAGCGGCCCTTTCCGCGTGGCCCATAGCCGCAGACCGCAGCCACCATCTCCACTTTCCGGCAAGTGGGCCCCTGCGCCTCGGCATCTCCTGTCCAAACCGCCACCTTGGGCCATTGTTGCATGTTCATGTGGGCCTGAATCCACCGGGCCACCTTCAAGGACATCAATTCGTCGTCCTCCGTGATGGTCGGGACGACCCCCAACTCCCGCTCCAATGACAGCAGCCTTTCCACTGCTAAGGAGTCGAGCGCCGTCCGGTCCATGTGGGGATACGCCTCTTGCCCCAATGCCAGCAGAGCTCTATGAAAAGCGAGAGGTGTTTCGGCCTCCCCCTGCTTCCGTTGCAAAAATCTCTTGCGGGCGCTGTAGGGTGGGATGAAGACCGCCACCATTTTTGGCGCATGCCTGCTGGAAAGTTGACCGAACACCTTCCAAGATGGCCCAGAACGCCGCCAACGCATCGTCATCGAGGGTCATCTGTAGAGCTCGCAGGGCCTCCTGTTCCATCCATCCGATGGACAGCCAAGCTGCTTCGAAGCGATGACGGAACGCCGTTCAATTGCCTCCCGCTGTCACGAACTCCAGAACGGGAGGCAGCCGTCGTGGTCAGCATGCTGCTCCTTGCATTGCCACCAATACGTCGTCCCACCTCCCGCTCCAATTGGTGCCTGTTGGCTACGCCATGCCCTCCGCGGGCAAAATGGCCCCCGAAAACCTCGTGGTCTCCACCACAGGAATCGCCGCTGCAAACGGCAGCTCCGACGCACCCCACGGCTCACTCTCAGCGGCGCCCGCTGACAACTCCGTGCCCTCTATGGCAACCACGTGGCCCACTCTCCATCCCCTGAATGGCAGGCGAGGATGTGGAGTGCTGCACAACCAGCTGACCGACGGCCACGAGGAGGAGGTCAAGGCAGCTAACTACCTCGCGCCACCAATCCTCGGCTCGTGACTCTGAAGTATCGGTGCCCCTCTCGCACTGATCCACAGTTGCCGCTCCCGTGCCAACGGGGTGTGTAACCGGGGTTCCAGGGCTGTTGGAGGGATGACCGTCTCGCCGATCTCGTCCTCTGATGACACTATGGGTGGGTTCTTCTTCCTTGATAACTTCGACATTGCTACTATACCCTAACGTCTATCAAATTTCTCAACCACTTCTGACACCAGTTCTAGTGTCACAGTAGCTCAGCCTAGCCTGTAGATAACATTAGCCGTCTAACACTGATGGCGCTGACTGAGATATCCTTCGTAGCTCAATATCTTGCGAAGACATTTAGCGATTGATGGAAACAAGACGACAGCAACGACGAGACGAGTCCATTCCCAGAACCGGCAGCCTCGAGCTCCCGCTCTCGGCTCCTTTTATGCTTTTCTAGATTTGAAGCTTTCGTGACTGCAAGGATCCATACTCTTTGGTTCTATTCGGTAAAGTCACATAGGTAAAAAATAAAACAACAAAAATCACGACGTTTCGGCCACAACACAAGTGGCCTTCTTCAGGTGAAGGAACACAACTGTCGGGACGACAGCACTTCAAGTGCTGTCGTCCTTCAATGAAGTGCTGTCATCCCGACAGTTCTGTTCCTTCACCTGAAGAAGGCCACTTGTGTTGTGGCCAAAACATCGTGATTTTTGTTGTTTTATTTTTTACCTACGTGACTTTACCGAATAGAACCAAAGAGTATGGATCCTTTTATGCTCCCAGCACGGCCTGGTTCCGCCTTGACTGCGCCTCCCTTCTCGAACCTGCTAGCAGGTTCCAGGCGCTCCAGATGGGGTCATCCATGACCCTTACCCTAGTTCATCCCCTCTGCCCACACACTGTGCATACCGTCACTGGCATGTGTACTATCTGTCCACCACGGTTGCCGCCATTGTTCACCAGCCGGCGCTATTGCACTACATATGTATGCATGTCCATTGAAATTATTTCGCACCGCACATAGCCAAGCATGCTAATTGGAGGTGCGGGGGAAGGACAACAAAACTATACACGTGAAGTATTGAAAACTCAAAAAGTTAGTTTTCAATCTAGATTTTAAAGTGCGCATTGCAAGATTTGCATGCTTGGAGTTAACACTGAGACGCAGGAAGAGGAACATGTGGATTGGAGACCAGTTCGAGACATTGTGTTGACTATTTAACGTGTACGTTTTTCATGACTGCTTACAGTGCGAAAGCGGTGTCCAGGTCACACATACTTTGAATCACCTGGTCATGTTAAAAGAATGCATGACTCGATAAAAATGAAATATTTTAAACAAAAATCTATGAGGCCCGACGCCACTCACAACTCCCGTGCACCTTTAGCCGGGTCGGAGGGCATTCAACCCTGTAAGCAAAATGGGGCAAGGGGCAGGGTCCACCTTGGTGGTAGGCCTCGTGGTTGGGAATTTATGATACCGATTCTACTCCTGCGTGCGGTCTATACGTTCAGAGGGAGCTACATTCCTGATCGATGTCAGGGTCTGCTAGCCACGTACAGAGAGGGCTTAAGGAGAGAAGCGGCTTGTGTAGTTTTGCCATTCCTCCATCGGGCCACAGTTTGGGTTTGCCTGATGGCCAGAGACGACGGTCGACCCACTTGTTCTCTAACCAAGAGCGGTCCTGTTGTCGGTCGAGTTGGCGCTGAGGTTCCGGAGGTTGTTGGGATATTGAGATTGCGCTAGGCCATATAGGTCAACGACACCCAGCTCTACTCCGTATGCCATATATAGCAGGTATTATTATGCAATGATTGAAGACTTTCTTCGTTAGGCACATCAGTTACGTTGCTTTTCATCATTATCAAGTCCAGTTTTTTCGAAAAGCACTCCAGTCTGCTCTTGTCAGCCAGTATTATTTCCTCACTTTGATCTCAGTCTGCTTTCCATAACTGCCCTAGGATTTAAGGGCTGGAAAAACAACGTTCATTTTTTTTAAGTAACAAGTGTAGTGTTACTTTAAAACTATAATTTTGATGGAAATGTAAAGATAACACATTGTGTGGGAAAGCAAAACATCTTGGCTATACTTCAGGTTATAATATTTAGCAGTGAGTATGGTTAGAGTTTTCCGTATGTTTATCTAAGCATGGGGGGGGGGGCTGCAGTAGTGTAATAGAGCACATTGGACTTGCAATCCAGTGGTCGCCAGTTCGATTCCATCTCTCGGGGGGCGGCAGGCGAAACAACAGTGCCAGTTTCTCCAATCTCCCCCACCCCCCACCTCCCACTGCCCCTGTCCACCCAGCAGGATAAATTGGTTACGCCACAGTTCGTGGATTATTTTTTGGTGTGGTAAAGCGTGGGTACACCCATCTCTTCCAACACGTCTGGTCGATGTGTAAGAGTCGGCCGAGGGAGTTTGTTCCGGTGGAGGACAGCTGTGTCATGAGCATAAAATTGTAGTGCTGCACTTTTGAAAAACTTTTCTTTTCTGTTCGAATGCTCTTTCTGTATAAATTATTCTTGCAGGACATGCTCGCGATGTAGAGGGTAACTTGCTTGTGGTTTATGCATGCTGTTAATTATTTTTCTCTTTTTTTATTTGACAATCTTTCCTATGATTAAAACAATACGTTGCATTTAATCAGATTGCATTATTCATTTGTTGAAAGTCGAACCACTTAATGATATTCCGCGGAAATAGTTTTGTGATTGGAATTATGTTTTTAGGAGTTAATTGAGCATTCACAAGTAAGGCACAAAACAAGTAATAATGAAATAATCTTCAATCAGATAAGCTGTGCCATTTTAATCGCAAACTAAACCCACATTAATTACATTGGCATATTTCCACTTAAAATACAATTGCTATTAAACACGATTTCCTCAAAAAGACTTGTTAATTTATTTCTACCACCAACACCCACATTCCCTTTTTTTCCATCCAAATACTCCGCATTCTGCAATCCCGATGAAATGGCAGTGATGTTATGTTATTCGAGGAATTAGTGAAGAATTAAACTAAAAGAATGCCGTCCCTGTTTGGTCTTGGTTTAGGTCGGATTGTCTCTCTTGTTCAACCCTCCACTTACTGCCTGTCTGTTCTTCTGATAGGATAGCAGGTTAATGAACACTGTGTTGTTATTCTACAGGCTTTGTTGACCTCAGTGGTTAATGCAAACTGTGTTGTGGAATTTGTGTTATTTTGGGTTGGTGTCTACACTGGACCGCCCACCACCACCCACCTTACTTTCATCAACCCACGTGTACACGCACGTGGGTTGTTTACCATCTACCCCAGTAATCATTACTCTTGATTTGAAATCCAAACGCTTGGACAGAAACATTTATAAACTAATACCAACTTCATTTATGGTGTTGCTTTGTTCGGAGTGGTGGCACTGTGGTTAGCGTACGGCTTACCAGCCCGCTCTGACCAGTACGGTGAAGGATTGTAAAAACAAACTCCCATCATTGACACGGCATAGAGCGTCTTTTATTCACCAGTGGATTGACAATAATCTTCCGTTATCAGGTGGGAAAGGGCGCTTGTGTTGCGCCCGAAACTTCGAGATTTAATTTAGTTGTTTTAATTTATTTCAATTAATGTTTTACCTACGTGACTTTACCGAAAAAAAACAAAGAGTATGAATCCTTGAAGTCAGGACGAAAGCTTCAAATCTAGAATTGGCAATAATCTTTTGTTACTTTTTGTCACGAACATTGACGGAAGATTTACGATTCAAATCACCTTGGAAGGCAACCCAATCCCGTCAGATGTCAGCACATTAAGCAAAACTGAGCCTAGATATTGCTTGGATGTGTGACTTACCATTGACACACAGGTGGTTATAGGGGCTCGCGGGGCTAAACACTGGGTAACACAGGGCTGTGCAGCAAGATCCACAGCTGTGCCGAATTTCGACAACTGGACGATTCATCTTTGCCAGGCCACACTGACCAGTGCAGTGAAGTGTGCTCAAATGAAGACCCATTACCAGAATAGCGTGAGAAGGCCCTCATCCAGCAGTGGCTTGCCAAAAAAGGGTCTGTGCACGTTTGTATGTAGAGTACGTATCTAATGCAGTGACGTAAGTCAATGAAACACGCAGCAATGCAGTAGATCCCAGGAAGTGTTACGTTTGCCCTTCATTCTCACTGGGATTTGCACGTAGGTTTACCCAAGGGCACACAGGACATTTACCAAGCTTGATCACCGCTTTGATAAAAGTACACATTTTCATTGGCCATTCACGTCGGTGGCTTCCTTAACTCCGTGCAGCTTAACATGGGCTTTCCACTAAGAACCCGTGACCTGAAGGTTGGGCAAAAGTTGAACGCCTGGGAAAAAATAATTTGCAGAAGAAGTAAACTGTAACCAATGGAATCTGCGAATATATTAAACTGCATCCAGCTGGCTCAACTCTGGGAATAAAACATAATTTAAACAAGTCTCCTTTTTACTCGTCTCAAACAATATGAATAGCTAACGCATTTTACGTTAATACAAATAAACATCGAGCCACGGTTGCCGGGATTGTTATGGACAACCGAGAGTGTTTAATTAAAGTGGTTTTATTGGTGAAGAAGAAAGGAACTTATCTTTAGATCAGAGTTCAGAATCAGGGTAACAAATCTCAATTTATTTTTTCCCTCCCTCTTTTTAAGGTTTTTTTGTGTTGTTGCCACTAAACTACAGTATATCAAGAAGACAAGCATGCAGGGAGTCATGAAAACTACATGGTCTGTAAGATTCAGCCATACATTCGTATGGCTGATTCACCCTTTAAAATGTGACCTTTAATTGTGAGATAAAATTTGCTTTGTGATTTGATTGTATCTTGTATCTCAGCTCAGGAAAGGGCAGACATACATAGATACGGCTTACACTGGTAATAGACGTGTAAATGTATTCCCGAACAACAAAAGAGCTTTCCGAGTGTATGCATCGATGTACGTATATCTTCTCAAACAGCCCAAGTCTGTCCCGGTTGCCGAACGAACACATTTTAACGTTGCATTCATTACGTACGAAGTGCTTGCCACAAATTAACCACAATACCTCGCTAAGGAGCAAAAACCATCACGCAAACTCCGGCCATCCTCGCAGCAGCTTTTGGCTGCGCATTGAACAAAGACGGTCACTGTATCGCCCGCTTTCAGATGCACTTCGGCGTCCGTCTGGAATGCTCTTCCTTCTGATATTAAGAAGCCTCTGGAGATATGCACGTTTAAATCTAGATTCAAAACTCATTTCTTCAGAACTGCTTTTTGTTTTCAGTTTGTTGTCCTTCCCCCGCACCCGCGCTTAGGACGGTTGGCTACATACGGTGCGAAATAAGTTGAACATACGTACATCCAGCATGGTGAAGTTATGGTCAAACAATCTCGATAACTGATGCAGAAAGAGGAGTCCTTCATCCATCAGCATACTGACAAGGGGGGCAAAACAAGACAAGAGGTTCCCATTGCAGTGGTGGACGATGGTTGTAATGTATGCCGGTCTATGACAACCAGGAATTTATGTCTGCTACATTTATAATGGAATGGGTACTTACATGATTAGCTTTATGGACATTCTTCCAGAAGCGTGTTAAGAGATACAGCACAACAGGAAATCTATGTGCCCGTCTGCTAACCATCAAGTAATTAGACAGCTATTGGCTGCTGGAGGTGTGAGTGAATGTGTCTATACAATGAGTCAGTGCATGAGGTCATTGAATAAGATGATGAATGTTGCCACAATATTTTGATCTTTAGACTCTCAACACATCAGCTCCCTGCAGAATAGTTTTGATGACATTTATGGAAACAATGCTCCGTTGTCGTGTTATTATTTGAGAAGAAAATTAGAGTTGCCAAATGCATCCTGTGGCAATTGCCACCAAGTGCCCATTGCTCCAACGGCCAAGTTACCTGGAAATGCTGACGCTCCACAGCGGCAAATAAGTGTGGCCCAAAATGTGAAATCACACTTGTGATGACCTCCAGTCCTTGGTGTGAGATGCACGATGAAATAATTTGTCTACGTAAAAAAGAATCCCTATGAATAAATAACAAATGCATTTGTGTGGGATTGCCAATATCTTACATTGTTGAATTTATACAGTGGAAGCTAATCTAAACTAAACAATTATTTCTTTTACCAGGTAAAGCCCACTGAGCTATATAGCTTTTTTTCAGAAGTGACCTGACCACAAACAAATGGTAACTAAACAAAGCGGTTAATCACGTGGAAATGTATAGCAGACAAATACTCCAAACGCATGCTTCTAAATGTGGAGGGAAAACCCAGAGGACCCATACAAATAACCCCATGCGACCATGGGGAGAAAAATGCAAACTCCAGATATATACAGCCGTCAGGGTTGTGATAGAACCCACGACCTCCTGTATACCTGGCGAGCTAGTTACCATCTCGCCACAGCGGCACCCGTAAGCTGGTCTGACCTCAGCAACACAAGCTTACATTGCTTTAGTGGAGGAAAGGCATAGAGCACCTTAAGGACCCTGTGCTCGTTCTCTCCAATAGCGACGTCTTTGTCTTCGTTGTTGCTGCCACGCTCACGCACCATCGATCTCCCTTGTAAAATAGCTGGACAGCTTGACAAACGGGATCATCCGTGTAACAAATAAAATAAAATTAAACTTGATACAAGCAGAGTAGCAGGCTACGTCAGAAGAGAGCACAAACGACCTTGCTCCCAAGCAGTGAGCTTATATCCAGCTTCTAATCATTCAGAGTCAAAGTAATTTCATGCAACAATTAGCATTAATGTAGTGCTCTTCTCTCCTGTTTGCAGCCCTGAGCCCGTGGTGGATATTCAATATTCTTATGCTGGGAGCGAGTCTATCCATAGAACAACCACCGTTCACTTTCCCACAGAGAAGTATTCATTTGATCTGATCCCGGAGGGATGATGGGATGAGTCTAGCCTTAACCATGATTTGAAATCGTAACCTTCGGATTCCAAGTCCCCTGACAACCGAGCCACCTGGCAGGCCACTCTCTTGGAATGGGGGAAACTACAGGCCATCGCTACTCTAACAACACGATTGGTAACACGGGAGAGAAGACCAAAGTCACTTGAAATTCCCCTGGGTGGAGCGGTGGTGCAGCGGTTACGACACTGTGCTCCGAAGCCACTCACTCGGCTGAGTTTGCTTCCTTCGCCACGGTGAACGTCGCTGGCGAGCGTGCCTGTGTCAGCCTTATTTTTTCAACCGACGCTTATCAGTGCAGTGTGGTGAAGGATAGTCCAACAATCCCCATGACCAGCGCGGCGCGTGTGGGGACCTTCATCTGGCAGTGGTTCGGAAGAGGGACTTGCATTATTAAAACGTATTCATCATTATTACTGAATCCCCTCTTGCTGCAGTTGTGTGAGCCTTTAACTGTGTATAGATCGCACGATTGGTCGTCATATTTAACGCACAATATACAGGTGACCATATTGGTGCTGCAGTGCTACGTATATGAAAATGACAAAAAGAAGAGGAAAAAAAACACCCCTTTGTATATTCTCATCCCGTCTTAAAGGTCGTTTGGACAAGGGAATGTAGACAGACGGTGGTTTTGTTTGAGTGACTCTGATGTAAACCCTAATAGGTACCCTATCTGCAGAGCTGTGTACAGTACGTTGGTATACTGCACATTCACCTGATAATGGGGGACATCATTTTCATTTCTTTCGCTCTTGCCCAGATATTTCAATGTCCCCCTGGTATGGGTTAAATAAAATCCGACATTAATTATATGTTGCATCATCGTTAGTGCCATCATTAACCTTTAATGCCAATCTTTACGCAAGGGATCCATGGGTATAACTTGTAATCGCTCTGCACGTGTGTATGTTTACCCTGGTGCTACTCCCCAAGCAAGCTTTTTTAATCGTAAACTTTATTGGCTGATGCAAATGAAAAACATATTTTAAAATTACCAACCAATTAATGGAAAAAAATCTGAATAATGTCTTAAGTCGTGCATATCAAATTGAATGCAGGCATAGATGCTGCCCTAGTGTAGTGGTTAGCATACTTGGTGTGCAATCTATAGGCTGCTGCTTAAATCTCCCGGCACGCCAGTTGAAACAGTGGGGGCAAGTAATTGTTTTTACATCCTCCGCCTCTGTCTGCCCAGCAGTAGAATGTGTTATGCCACAGTTAAGCGATCAGCAGGTCACGTGTCGTGGGGTAAAGTGTGCGTACCCCAATATCTTCCAAGACGTCTGGTCAACATGGACGAGTAGGGAGCTCTTAGAGTCCATTCTGGATGGACTCTAAGAGCTCCCTGTAAATGGAGGCCCTTCTGCCAGCAGTGGCAGAAGAAAGACATTGCAGGGCTGCACCATTTCCTTTGTAAATGCATCGATGATTCCTCATGCCGTGTTCCAGTATATTCTGGATGAAACTGTATGTGTGTGTAATATTTGCCATCCATATATTGCATATACTGTGCTGTAGGGGTGGAGAGATGTGTCAATTCACCGATTAACATCGACTCTGAAGTTCAAAATGCATTCATCGCATCGTGTGTGCAAGCCATCGATATGTCATTGGTATGTGTTCCATATGTAGTGTACTAATTCAGTGACACTAGTAGGAGGCACTCTCTCTCTTGTTTATTCCGGCCTTCACAGCCATAGGGGATAACCACATACCGGTTCGGGACAGCCAACATGCTGCCAGACCCACAGCTTGAAGAGGCGAAGACCACGACGACAGCAGCATGATAAGTTACACTCCTGATGGCAGCAGCCCCGGCTGTGAGTCGGAGTTCGCCTTTTATCCTCCCCAGCGCGGCCAGGCTCCGCCCTCGGCCCCGCCCCCTCTGGATCCCCCAGAAGGCTCCGTGCCTCGCCCACAGGTCCAAGTGTTAGCACGGGCTGCTACCCCCAATCCCATTGTCTACCAATCTACAGTGACTCATTCAATGTCACTACATATATAATAGACTGAGCATGGAGTGGTCACACAGTGGTTCGCGAACTATGCCACGAACCTGGTGACATGACAATGATTCCTGGGCATGGCTAACATCATTGGTGAGCAATATCATTTTAATAATGTATTATTCATACTGTGCCTCCCGTGTAGGCCATGAACTGGTCCTGACCACCCCCCCCACCCTCCCACACACTTTTTTTTTTATCAACCCACACTGACCAACATGGTGAAGTATAATCAAACAACCCCCAATGAATGGCACTGCATGAAGAGGCCTTCATTCAACAGTGAATGGAAACGCTGTGTATATAATATGGTCATATAATGCCTGCAGCCACTAGAGGTGATTCCCTGCAGTGCAATATAAAAACATATATTCTCGAATCAAATTGACAATTCAGCAACCGCTGACAATTCCAAACCAAATATATTGCAGTTAATGCGTTAGTGGCAGGATATTTTTCAGTATAATAAACATTCAAAAATGTATGTATTAATTCCAAATTAATCATCCACATGTAGCCCTGGGCCTTATAATGGAAAACGATGCATAAACCTGCCACATTTCTAGAAAGGCTCAACCAGGAGGACACATAGTGAGCTGGTAGCTCTCTCCTTGTCAGCCGCATCCACTCAATCACTAGCTCTACACACAGAGTGAGCGTCCTCGCACTTCCTGACTACTCATCGTGTCCCACCTGCTCCTCTGTCAACTCTGCCAAATATTCAGGTGGCCCCACCCTTTGACCTCGTCATAAGTCAAGTTTGAAGACGGGTTCATTTTTTTATCCATGTTTTTTGTCAATGCTTCAGCACACTGAGGAGAGCGTTTCCTGAAATTCCCGGTTCAAAGAAAGATGTTTGTAAGATTTAACTATGCATGAATGGTTTAATCTCATATTATAGTCACAAGTGTGCTTTTGAGTGGCTGTTTAGCGTTCATGCAGGATGAAAACTCTCAATTATTTATAAAAATATCAAACATTCGTACGAATCATATCCATGCCTAAGATATGACTTGATTCAAGAATTGTTATTTCTTGTGTGGTAAGTTTCATAATTATCTGTTCTGGGCTTTTAAAGTTGTTGTAGAGCGTGTGAAAATGAGCCGGGGTATAAAGGTCAAGTCGCGCACGGAGCAACATATTTGGTAATAAAACATGGAACTCGTTATAGAACGATGTGTATGTTAGTTATTTTAGGAGTTTCCATGTCATTTTCATGGTGTAAATGACAAGTAAAATAAACATTGCATCTTATGGCAGTCTTAACTTAAAATGTTAGAATAAATCATTCTAAATGCGCTCGACCTTGTCAGATCTTAGAAGCTAAGCGCATTTGTGCCTGGTTAGTATATATACATTTTAATGTTTTGATTGTATTTCAACATAAGCCCAGTTTACAGGGCATAAACCGCGACATGAGGAGGGGGCACAGAGGAGGGGAGGAATTTGAATCATTGCCCCACACAAGTTGGGACTGCGCATGGGAGCGTGGACTTCAGTATTACTAAACTAAAACATTTTTTTAATTTTTACCACGTAAGATTCACTAAGTTATGTAGCCTCTTTTTCAGAAACGACCTGGCCACAATGATAGCGCAACGAAGTGACGTTCTCGTGTGGACATTTATAGCAGCCAAATGCTCTAAGCGCAGCGTTTATAAATGTGGAGGGAAAAAAACCGGAGAAAAGGTCCACGCGACCACGGGGGAGAGCGGACACGCAAACTCCAAATATACAGCAGGCGTCAGTGTTCGGATCAAGCCCACGATCTCCTGCATATCAGGCGAGGGAGATAACATCTCGCCACCGAAGCATTTTATATGGGGAGGGGAAGCTAAGGGAGGAAGAACTAAAGTGAGGGTGGAGAGGAGAAGGAGGGGGGGGGGGCTGATTAGTATTGTAATGGGTGACTATCAGGGATTGCCAGGTGTTTTCGGCATGGGACTCCGAGATGGCTGTGAGGAGACGATAGTGTTGTGTGCTACCCCCTTGGTGGAGCGGTTTTTGTTTCGAGTACAGTACTCCACGTGAAGAATGCTCCCAAATGTAATTGGCCAAACATCTCATTTTGCAGGGCCCGCCTGAAAACGAGTCTTGAAACTACGAGCATGAATAATTGACACTATGAATGGCAATGCAGATTTGCGTGTATGTATCCACATCTTGGATGAACATCTGATGTGAGCAAAAGATAATTCCGCGAAATAACTTTACAAAGACTTCATATTTTAAAATTAGTTTTATTGATATTCATGGCCTTGTTTTAACAGCCAAAAGATAATGACACATTGCTGCTAATTACAACTACTGTTTAAACCCCCATAGGGACCAATTCATTCGTTTGTGTATTACAGTGCCTGATATTGTGATATTAAAAAATATATAATGTGCATGTCTCTCAACTGCAGACCATATCCCACAAATGTCAGCTTATGGTAACCGACTGAGAACAGTCACTTGGCCAGCATTCTTTTAATAATAATAATGCCATCGAGCTGAACGATGTAGAATGCCAAGGGCTATTTTAAGCAATTGCCTAAGTCCCATTTGTGAGTGAGTTGCAGCACTGAAGGTGGTTTCAGGGCTGCAATTGGATCTGCTGCCGTGGCCCCTGGAATCTTTCTCTCCCCCCCCCCGTCCCAGCTCCACCGACGCCCTTTTTGGAATCGCCCAAATTCAGTGCGACACAATGAGCTGTTGGGTCTGGACAAGTCTAAAATGAGAGGTTTTTTTTTTCTGGGGGGAGGAGGGGGGGGGGCGAGTGATGAGGGAGATGGATTGGAAAGGTATGATGACAGTGACCCAGCTCTAATTTAAACACACGTCCGTTGTAATGCTCGCCACCATGAGCCGCAAGCAATTTGGCCACTTGGCAGCAGCGAGTTTACACGATTAGTTTGCTTTCAATATGGTCGCATTACATAAAAGTGTATTTTCAGGTTGAAAATGTACCCACAGACTGTTAAAGAGACGCACAACTTTGCATATATTTCAAAAACGAGATTTTTTTCTCTCTCAAAAATATGTATACAGTATAGTGTGTGCACACGGCCTCTTTTTATAATGGGACTAGCAGACTGTGTATAATGTATAGTCACCATGGTTACCATAACGAGGTGAACACACACAAAAAATTGAATCCAGAGAGGATTCCATTTCATTCAAAAAGAGAAAGAGTTGTAAAAAAAAGACGGGGTGGGGGGGGGGTGTAGTGGAACCTCCATAAAAGTTGTCTAATAACATTCCAATTACGGCACACACACACAGAGACAAAAAAATATATATATAAAACAGGGTCCAAATAACGCGTGCAGCGGGGAATGACTGTTAATAATCGCGCGCCCGCGACTCCCCCTGGTTCGTTCGGGAGAGAGATCTTGATGCGCTCGTCCGTTTTCGGGGGGCACTCACGACGGGTACTGGAGGGGGAGGGGGGGGATTTCATTTACCCGGGATAATAGGTACAGTAAATGGAGCCCGGTCCACAGCTTTCACAAACAGCTGCCCCTCCGGGCCAATTAATTGCTCCCGGATAATTGCGTTACGGTGCTCTGAGAATGAGACCTCATTAGCGAGAGAGGCACCCATTCGTTGGACCTGTTTTCATTTAGCTGTCACGCACACCTGCACTCCTGGCTGCATGGAGCCGGGGGCGCGGGGGGGGGGTTGACTGGGGGGGGGGGGGGGTCGACTGGGGGGGGGGGTCGACTGGGGGGGGGGGCACTGGGGGGGACACTTGGGGGGGCACTGGGGGGGGCACTGGGGGGGCTCTGGGGGGGAACTGGGGGGGGGCTCTGGGGGGGACACTGGGGGGGGGCACTGGGGGGAAACTGGGGGGGCATTTGGGGGGGGCACTGGGGGGCACTTGGGGGGGCACTTGGGGGGGGGCACTTGGGGCACTGGGAGGGCACTTGGGGGGGCACTGGGGGGGCACTTGGGGGGGCACTGGGGGGGCACTGTGGGAGGCACTTGGGGGGGACACTGGGGGGGGCTCTGAGGGGGGACACTGGGGGGGACACTGTGGGAGGCACTTGGGGGGGACACTGGGGGGGGCACTGGGGGGAGACACTGGGGGGGCACTGGGGGGGGCACTGGGGGGGCTCTGGGGGGGACACTTGGGGGAGCACTTGGGGGGAGACACTGGGGGGGGCACTGGGGGGGGACACTGGGGGGGGCACTGGGGGGGGCTCTGGGGGGGGACACTGAGGGGCACTTGGATGGGCACTTGGGGGGGCACTTGTGGGGGGGATACTGGGGGGGCAGTTGGGGGGGCACGTGGGGGGGACACTGGGGGGGAACACTTGTGGGGGACACTTGGGGGGCACTTGGGGGAACACTTGGGGGGGCACTTGGGGGGGGGGCACTGAGCCCTCCCCCGCTGGGTGTGGAGGGCTCAGAGGCGGTGTGGCTGGAGGTGAGGATGGGGACACGACAGAGATTTGGCCATGGAGCTGACTTCTCGCCGGGACCCAACGCGCACTCGCGATGCACGGACGCGTCACGGCTGTTGTTTGTCAACACGGACTTACGCGCGCGTGTGTGTACACATATTTATTTGTGTCTCGATAAGAACGACCTATTGCGTGTTTTTTGTTGTTGTTATTCGTCGTGTCCCGGAAAGTAAGTGCCAACGTCCGCACGTGGGTGGAGTGGTGGCACCGGTGGTGAGCACACCGCGCAAATTAACCCCCGGTGATCATGCGTTCGATTCATGACCGCAGCTAACCTCAGTGGCGAGTGATGTCTGCAGCCCCTTCACCAACCTGGACTGACCGCAGTGGTGAAGTATGTTCAAACAACACCACACTTCCGATTAGCACGTTTGTTATGTACGGTGTGAAAGAAGTTATACACACATGACGAGCATGGGTGCGGTGTGGATTTCATCCATCAGTGAAATAACAAAGTAACCGGATTGTACGTTGCGTTACACGCGCGGTGCAGTAAAATAATGTATGCATTTTTCTGCAGTATATTTACTCGGACTGTAATGCGTTGTTTAGAGAGAGTGAGAGAGAAAAAAACGCGCTTAAAAATAGTACAGAGATGAATGATGGGTGAGGTAGCGTTGAGTTTATTTTTGATATTTCGGCTCCTGAAAGGCAGGGATTGGTGGGAGTGCTGTTGCTCGGCGCTTGCTTGTTGAGTGCTAAGCCCTGTGCCAATGCGCTAGCATCCCCAAGGCATGAATCACTCAGCTGTACACCATGTGTGCGATGAACAGACCTGTTCAACTTAAGTGTAAACCACGGGGTTCCGTGAAGTGGGCCCGAAGTCCAATCACACACGAGCGTGCTCACTCACGTGGGTTTTAAACCGGTGAAGTAAGATGTAACACCAAAACTGATGATATGCATTATCACTTTCCCCTTACAACGCTCCGTTATTCTTTTGTGAGACGCACAAAAGAGCCGGAGTGGGGCTGCTGTATGAATAGCCCCAACATCAGGGCAGTATAAACCACAGTTCTTTCCAAGTAAAGCATCATCTGTTAGAATTGTTGATTGTGTTCGTCCACACGTGTAAGCTGTATTATTCAAACAGCGGTTAGAACTTTAATATACGCCCGACTAATTACTTCGGACTACTTTAATTACAGTAATGCGTGGCCACTCGACCAACAGAAAGCTAAAGAAAGGTAAGTGTCTGTAACCTTGCAGCTTTACACAGCCGACAGCTCAACTGTGGACTCGACGTCGATTTGGTTGAGAAGGTAGTTTCTGTTTATTATTATTATTTAAAAAAAAATTCTTAATATATAATAATTTAAATGTACAAAGCGCCCTTAAACAATGGTTCTCAGGGCGCTATCAAACAAGAGCCCGGTACAAAGCGCGATCGACGTGGAGAAGAGAGTGGTTGGGCTCAACGTTCAGGGAACGTGGTGGTGTTTTTTTTAGGGGACGGGGAAGGACGAGTGAAGCGGTTGGTGAGAAAAAACCACGGAGGCGACAGCAAGCGAGCCACTGGCGCATGCGAGAGGCAAACAATTCGCCAGCCACCAGCCACCACCACCACCACCACACGACCGCATTCATCAGCTGCACGACGACGCCCCACTGATGGCGTAAGAGCAGGAGCAGAGTGCCCATGCCAAACTCGGAGCTCTACAGATCCCAGGTGTTTTTTTTCTCGTTGGAGCCTGCAATGAACCCCAAACCCTCGCGTTCGCACTAAACCTAATTAAAGTCCTCGTCCCTGTCTTAAACCCTCCCTAATGAAAACCCCTAAACCCCATTGCCAGACATGTCCACAATCAGCATTTTTAACCTGACCCACTACCATACATTTTAATTTCAGCCCTAGCCCCTGACATAAGCCCAAGCGGGCCTCTTCATCCTGAATAAGGAGCTAATTTGATGCCCTCGGTGAATGCGCACCAATTAGTAGCTCCCTTTCCACGGGATGCCAAACTCTAAAGCCACTCGGCTTGGCAGTTGTACCATAGCTTGCAAGCCTTATGATGGGCTCTTACGTGGACTGCCTTCAGCTCTCTGCTGTGCTATTGCAACGTGACAGTTGAGCTGCTGCTTTCTGTGAGTGAAGCCGTAATTGCCTTTTATTACCATTATTTTTTTCTCCCAATGTCCTGAAATTTTACGCCGATGGACGGGCAGCCCGTTACAATGCGCTCCCCATTAATACGTATCTCAAATAAATGGATGGCCCCACGTACAGTAATGGAGATTGCGTGCATGTGAAGTGGATGTCCAATTATCAGGAATGATGTTTCCAATGTGTCTTCTGTGTGCAAACCCTTTTCCCCGGGTCGCATGCGAGCTGCGTTCAGCCGTTGGAGAGGATCTTGCAAAAAATTGCAATTCTGTTTTCCAAATCGAGCACTTCGCGTAAGATGCATCTATAGCCACGATTGCACCGCGTGACAATTTTTGGTTCTTGCAATAACATTGTATCCTTATCTTTATTTCGAGCCAGTACACAGAATGCTGGAACCATTGGTATAAAAGTGGGCAGCACGAAATTGGACAGTGAAAAACAATGACTTTATGGACTTGTTCGCCAAATGTGATTTTACATTTAGAGCTGCGGTCCTAGCATGGCGTGAATTTGTGCAGTGCACCTGCGTTGAAAAAAAAAAGAACCAAGTAGTGAAATTTCTGAGGAACAACATGTCTGCTTGTTTTGGGGCTACTACTAAACCCTTGAAGGAAAATGCTATATCATTTGAAGTCCCGAGAATGTGGGATACCACAGTAGAAACAAGAACCACTTCATCAAAGCACGCTCAAACCGCCTCAAGCACCCAGACTCTCCACTCCTCGTGTCCACGACCGCCAAAAGCCCCATTTCCCCTCAGAGTTTAGCCCGAACCAGACTTTGAAGATTTTATTTTCTCACACCTTCTTTTGCCACATTTTTGTTCCCCCCTCCTGCAAAGCCACAGCAGTATTTGGTGTTGTCCAGCTTCTGCTGGTGAGACCCCATGGTGTACTTCATGGTTTGCCTCAAACACCAAATCAAAGTATGTGGCTAGAAATAGTTACAAAAAACTGATCAACCATTATATGGAGTGAAGAGTAGGTGAGGGAGGCAACACTACTTATTGCATATGGCCACCAGCAAAGTATGCATTACTTATTTCGTGACTGCAATGATTCATCTTCTTTGGTTCTTTCGGTAAAGTCACGTAGAATGAGAATAAAATAATAAATTGATAATTTCATAAAATAATAAATTGATAATTTTATTATTTTATTCTCATTCTACGTGACTTTACCGCAAGAACCAAAGAAGATTGTTTAATGTATGTGTCGTACACTAAAGCACATGCGTTGTCTCCTCTTCAACGCATGTTGTTGAGAAAGAGTTATCTCCATAATGGAGGATTTTTGGTGTTAGATCGCGTAAGTATATAAATGTGTCGTTGAAAACCCGCCACCACCCGACACAGCCAACTTGTAAGGGTCGTCACGTAAACAGAACGTCCCAATTCGTCATTGCCGTGAACTTGAATGTTTAATGCAAGCTAAACATTGCAAGCTGACCACTGAAGAATGCAAAAAGTTGCGCTGTGTTGTCCGTGCTTAACTGCAACATGACACAACTAGAATCTGCGTAGGCAAGGAGATCAAAGAGGATGCTCTTTTTAAAAAAAGCATCAGGGACTTACCGCAATGTGGTATTCCCGTATGAAAGTTAAGCAAGTCAGCATTTTGGCTAATAAGCTGTTTTCGTTTGGTTACTTTTACTATCCTGCTAAAATATGTATTTGCTGTAACTTTGCTTTAAAAACGAATATAAAGTTGTCGAGATAGCGGCGTGGCAGGCGGGCGGGGGGGGCGGAGGGTTGCCCTCGCTAAGCATCGTTGCACAATTAAATCCTTTCCTCTGTTTCGAGCAGGTACAATAGTTAAGCAAAGTGGTTGTTTGGCAGAATCGACTGAAGCGCTAATGGGAGAGAGGCCTGTATGCTTGGGTAATCGGGAGCCACGGGAGTTTGCTCTCACCCTTATCACCAGCGTGTTCTCGTTAGATCCATTTTGCTTTCAAGGCTCTTTACGTCACCACCAGCCACACAAAGGTCTGGAACAGATTGTCACAAAAGAGAGTAAATTAAAGCAATTTGCGAGCGAAACATTTTTTTTCCCAGGGTTTGCTCCAAAAAGGGAATTGATCTGCCTCACTAAAAGCCTGCTGTGTCCCATTTTACCATGACAGCCAAATGCATTCCATTTTACCTTGACATATGATTCTTGGAATCAAATTATTGAGGAGAAATTAATGAACCCTACTTACAAAAAATCACTTCGGTGAAACTTTTTTTTGTGTGTGTGTGTATTGACAATCACAGTCTCTGGAGATTGATTTCCAAACAGAACAAATACCTTTGATTCATTTTGGTGTGTCCAAGCTCTGTGGCTTGTTTTTTCTCTTCAAATTAATCCGCATGAATAGACAGTCTGTCATGTGTCCTTCGGTGCTGTGTTTCTTAAAAACCATTACATTAAACCATTTCCACCCAAGTGCAATCTTTATTGCACTAACCCCATGAGAAGAGCTACTTCTTTGGAATTTATAAACTAATTCGTGTGAATAATGTGCCACTTGGGGATTTCATTAAAACCCAAAAGCTGTATTATAAACTTTAGTAATTGGATGCCATGTGCCGTTCTAACCCAGTAAATACTGGTTCTGTATTCTTAAGGCCCTGTGGTTTGGCATGGGACTGGCGAACAAAAATAATCGCGCTAGCTGTGGGGCTCTTTGTCAATATACGTGATGCTGAGGCAGAAATGTGAAGCGGAACGTTTGGACTTGGAATCGTCAACCACACTGGTGGCAGGGTTGACTCCCGTCTCATGGTCTGCTAAAACGCAGTGGTAACGCATTTTTTCCGTGACTGTGAGAGTTGGGGGATTCTTGTTAAGCGTTGAATATATTTCTTAGGGGGTTGTTTTTCTTTTCTTCATGCAAAGCTACGATGTAAAAAAAAAGGTGGCATATGTAAATTTATCACGACAATAGTTATTTCTACATTAATGAAAATACCCCAAAAAAATATACAAATAGCATTTTGGGAGATTTGATCCCATCCCAGGCCCAAAAAGACAGCAGAAAGATAAATTGTAAAAGCAAACTCAATTTAATGTGATCAATACACTGCTGGTAACCATAATATAGTATATCGAATGTTTTTTGGTGGAAAGTGACAAAGAATTCTGACAAATTATCATCTTTTGTCCTGTAAAGTGCACTGCAATTTGGCTGGTATAGTGCTGTAAAATCAATTTTAAGTGTCGTGAAAGCGAGGGTACTTGGAAAATACTTTCAGGATACGAAACGTAAACAGAGCCATTTTCATTGCTTGCAGTGGCCTTGCATTTCTCTAAGTAAAATAGGAAGCACGGGGTTTCAATGCACTTTAGTTCACATTGGGAATTAATTGAATTTCAGCTTTTTCTGGACAATTCTGTTAGGCTGAGGACATGTGGGGGATGAGTATACAGACAATGGAGTCGTTCAGCACATTTATCAGATAAATAATAGAGGCTTAGTATGAATCTTAACCTTAGACCTTCAGAAAACAGAAATCACTCTTTATATTTTCAATTATAAAAAGGTAATAAAAAAAATGTGGCATTGAATTACTCATCTCGTCTTCACAAATGCCTCACCACAATGTTGCATTTGCAGCTGTTCCATAACTCTATAATAAATTAATACTGTGTATAGAAATAATATTTTTCATTTCTTTTAATGATATGGAATGACTAATTTAGAAATTAATTATTCACCTGTCAGTGCTGCATGCCCGTGTAAATGAGATATCTTCATTGTGGTGGCAATGTCAAACAAATGTTATATACACACGCGCACACATCCGAATTCATTATTAAATGCATTCTTATGACGTAAATATTGTAGAATTGTTTGCATATAACAAGTATCATTGAAAGGGTAATTAAAATATACTTTGAAAACAATTACATTATTTTCATTTTTATCTTAAAATAATTTTGAAACGGAGCTGTTTCCCCACCACCTATGTACTTTTATGAGCTAAACAAAAAGGCACAAGATACACCGCACAGATTTTTTCGTCTGAGAAATCACAGCGACTGAGGGGGGGAAATTAATGGAGTCCAGAATCTTCAATTCGCTTGTGCAAACCTTTCCTTTTGTCTGAACACGAGCTGCAAACACCCCTGATAACACAGGACAGAGATTTATTCCAGAAACCCTAGACTGGAAAACTCGATTTATTCCAGAACCTGACAGATTTTTTTTTGCTTGTAATCCCCCCGTTAAAATGTTTGTTGGCGTGCTTTTTGGTAACATTGCTGATGTTATAACGCTTAATCGGGAAATTAATGTTGGCTTACTGTCACAAACAAAGACAAAGATCCCCCGTATAGCCTGTAACAGACTTTTGGGGCAAGTGCTGCTAGAGAGTACACGGAGGGGGTGAGTGGCCAGCACCACGCCCGGCCGCCTTGGTCTCTCTAGCGAGTGAAAATGTTTACACATCTTACCAGGTACTCATTTGAGGCTGAGTCGACCTAGGGGAGGCCCAGGACCGGTTCAAATAATCGCCACTGGTGTTGGCCATGAGCGGGAATCGCTAACCGCTACACTACTGCCCACACTGTCATGAACAGTATCATATTTACATGCACACTTTTTCACTTAACCTTTTTCACTGCGAGCAAAACTAGATTTTTTTGGCATTTTAAAAATTACACCATTATCCAGCAGTGGGTTTATAAAGGGCTGTAGGTAAATGTTTGTAATGATACCTTGCTGTTCATCCATCTACATTGTATGGTTAAGTAACCACAGTCAATGTACAAAGTGTTCAACAAGAAAAATTCAATTAAAACGGATTCCAAATAATCTATAATTCCCCTGGCTGAAAATGTATTGTTGCAAATATGTTGACTATCTTAATGAAATTATATTAAAATGTCAGGGACGTTGCATTAAGCATTATTTAATTAACATGTTTGTGTCATGATTGTTAGGGTGTATTGTTTGTTTACATAGTCTCAGACCTTTAGCCACAGGTAAATGCTAATTAAATTTAGCGCTGGTGATTGGTTATCGCTTTTCGAAAGCCTGGTCCGCTCTGGACCAATACGTTGCATGCAACTCGGTTACATGCAACTAGATTGGATGCAACTCAATTGTTTATGTGATCATCTCTGCAACCGGTTGCACACAGTTGCACAATCGGTTGCTTTACAATAGAGACAGACTCTAATATTGATTGTCACGAACTTGTATACACCGTTAAATTACCTTCTTGCACAAGAGCAACTGTTAAAAACTATTCTTTTTTTAAACCAGGTAAGGCCTACTGAGCTATGCAGCTTTTTTTCAGAAGTGACCTGGCCACACTTGATAGCTCATATATCAAGTGGAAACTTACAGCAGCCAAATACTCTAAACGCATGTCTCTAAATGTGAAGTGAAAACCCGGAGAAAAATCCAAGCGACCGCGGGGAGAACATGCAAACTCCAAACTCCTCGCCCAGATGTGGAGACAAAGTAGCTGGGCAACCACGTGCTCAGATGTGGACAAGGCAGTTGCAGGTTGATTATTGAGTTGTGTGATTTCGTGAGGGACTTGGTTGTGAAGCTTTATTGGCTCAGCTGTGGACTCAACTTAATAGGTTTGCTGTAAGCATCATAAATATTATTTAAGGAATACTTAAACGAGAAAAAAAATCAGTTCCCACCATTTGACGAAGTACACCGAATGGCTGAATTCAACACGGAAGCTCCAGCCCAAATCATTGCTGGTGGATCAGTAAAGTAGAAGAGTATTCTCAGTTTTTCAATTAATGTAAGTCACCCCCTTGGGCGTATAACGTGGGTGCATTTCACAATTGTAAAGCCACGCTTCATTATCGCTGTGCAGAGGGCTGGTTCCTGTTTGCAAGGTGTGGAATGCCGGCGTCGAACATTGCTCTGTATCAGGGCATGTTTTTGTCCACCTCCCCCCATAGATATGCCATCGGAGTAGACACGTTGAATTGGGGTTTGTTGAGGGTCAGAGGCTGGGCTGGGGTGCTAATGAGCACTGCTCATTGACCGACTGGCTCGTTATGCACCCGCTACCGCGGTACAGGCCTGTGCGGTTTTCCTCTCCGCTGTCTGTCGGCTCGTGCCGCGTTATAACTCGTGAAAATAATTTCCAATTTCCAACCAAACTTGATACGCACGTCAGGTTGAGAGAAAGAAAAAAAACCAAGGTGGCGGGCGCAGTCCCCGCACCCGCTCACTCGCGCTACTGCTGGCGGAATGGCCTCCGCTACTGGCGATGTCTTAGAGAGCCCTTCCAGAAGGTATGTGTCCAGCTGCTGCGCCGGGAGATCGAGTTAAACTCGCGACCTTCGCATCGCGAGCCTCGCAGCGGCAGCAGTCGCGCCCGTGCCAGCGTCGCTCGTCCAGGGGGGTCGCCACCGGCGTTCCCGAGTCGGTGACCTCGCTCTAGACCCGGTGAACGTGAGGCCTCGGTGGCTCAGCGGAGCGCGGCCGGATGTTCCCACGCTTGCCAAAGCGGTCGGTGCCTTTGGCCAAGTCCAAATGTGGCCAAGATCCGTGCCACCGCTTTGCTGCTGTTCTGTCAGCAGTGAAAACTCCTGTTGCTAAAGGGGGGGGGGGGGGGCCCCCTTGGCCGAGGGGAGGCTGCGAGTAATACAAGGTGATCGGTTAACCAATAGGCTGTTAAATTTCGATTTAAAGCTTTCGTGAATGCAAGGATTCATCTTCTTTGGTTCTTTCGGTAAAGTCACCACGTAGAATGAGAATAAAATAATAAATTAATAAATAACACAATAAAATTATCACGACGTTTCGGCCACAACACAAGTGGCCTTCTTCAGGTGAAAGGAACAGACCTGTTCCTTTATTCATTTTATTTATTTGCGTAGCCATTAAAACAACCACAATACTATATAACAGGTCCCTGCAGGGTGGGCTGGTAGGAACATTGGAATTTTTTTTACACCCAACAGCACGAGATTTCACTTCGTTAAAGTATTGAAAGGGGACGGACAGACGGACACATTAATCTATTGCAGGCTGGTACACTCAGTTTACAACTTCGTCCCTACCAGTATAACACAGTGGCTGTATGTATGTTGAACTTCTTTGGCACTGTACGAAGCCAAATATGCAGGGAGACATGGGAATACGTGGATTAAAGAACATACTCAATGTCTATATGACAGGTCCACACCTGTCATAATGACACACCTGTCATATTGACTGCAAAGGAAAGTAAGCGGGATTTGGCAATGACACGTTGGATAGTGGCCAGTGGTTGAGACTAATCACGGAGTAGCAGCCGAAAGAGGCAACACACCAGAACGGATATCCGCCTGCGGAGATGGAGCAATGAAATAGGATCGGGTGGAGGAGTTCGGTGGATAAATGCATGGTGAGAACATGAGAGATGGCGATGGTTTTTGGGAGTCCTTCATTCATCAGCGGGTACATCTTGGCTAATATAGATGATGATAACTAGGGGCCTCATTATTTTGTTTTTTTCCTTGCAGGGCCTTCAAAACCATTAAGGCCTTAAGGGTATTAAAGAAAAAAAAACAACAACAACAACAACAAGGCTCTGGGAACAAACTGTGAGTTAGGGCCGTCCTTGGATGTTCCATGCTTTGTCGACTGCACACTGTGTACACGTTCGGCCCTTTTTGTCAATCCACCGCTGCACGAGGGCCTTTCTACGCCATGCGGGTCACGGCGGTTACATGCCCGCACTTCATTGACTACGCTGGTCGGTGTGAGTTGAGAGGGAGCGTAGAAGTGGGAACATATAAGTACGGCGCAACAGTGAAGTTTTGCTGCATTGCCTTTTCTTCCGCCCACCGTGCACCGCACCCAACGCTGTGGTCCGCGTTGGGTGCGACTCGACATTGTGCTGGGTCTGACCATGTGCTCTGTATAATGTGCGCGATGCACAGTGTGCGCTCTCTGATGCAGACCGAGAGCACAGGTATTGTGTTCCCTGAAATGTATTTATTTGATAATATGCTATTGGGAAAGGCAGCTTTAAATTGGCATTTCGAAGTCCCGTTGGGTCCCATGGTGCTAAACATACAAACTGCTACAGGATCAACAACACATTCATTTAGATTAGTGGCCCACACTTTATAAACAGATGTTGATCCAGAGGGAGAAACATGATCTAGTTCATGCCCCCTCCCGAAATTGAAATTGCTACTGCACATTTAATGACTGTATTGCAAAAATATAATTGCATGCAGATGGTAAACTTTGGGTGTGCAGATAGCAATGTAGGGGTCGGCTAACAGCCAGGGCTCACCATAATGTCTAAGATAATTGGGTACCATTTGTCCCAATGCGCCATCCTCAGCACTTATTGAGGGGGAAAGTTTGGCTGAACCCATAAGTTTGGATGGTTTGCACTATCATTGAGCAAAGGATAATACACCTCTCTGGAAGGGTTATATTATCTTCAGGTCAAAATTCCAAATAAAGTTAAAAGTGATAGAATAGGTGTAATCATGCAATACTATTTATTTAGTTCAAAAATGAGTGGAGCATAATAGTTCGTGGCGATGCGGGAATGGGTCTGCCATGATGATCGTGCGAAATAGGCTTTGCAATGATATTCTATTATCAAAGGTTATTTCCAATAGACAAATGCTTCCATTTGGGATTGATTGGTGGCGGAGTAGTGAGTCCACTGCGGTAACTAAGAACCTGACGGCCTGAATTCGATTCTGAGCTATGGCGAACATCAGTGTGTGAGCGAGTAATAATCGAACTGGTGCCAGGCTCCCACTTCACCAACCCACACTGACCAGCGTGGCGAAGTACGGCCAAACAACTCCTCTGCCTGACGCCAGCTTTGGGTGTTTCATTTACCAATGGACTGGAAAAGGGCTGTACATTACGTTCAACTATGACAGTGTTATTTTCACAGTTGCTTAAAACTAAATATTTTTAAAAAATGCCTTAAAGTAAAATTTTCTGCCTGTAGGAAAATATTGAAACAGTACAATATATGAAAACGTGTGTGTGTGTATATGTGTAAAACAACGGGATAATGTATATTATTTGCGTCTGGCATATGCAGTTAAAGATAAAATGTACGTTGTGTTTCCAAACGATTTCACAAACGCTGAAGATTAATTGACGAGAGTCAAGTTTTTGGACAAGTTAATGATTCATTTATTCATCAGAGATTATACTTGGCAGCACAATTGGCAACAATGCCAATTGCATTGGCAAGCCTCTTGGAAACGCGCAGGTTCCCAACGTGCAGCAGCATATCAGTGCGCCACCCGACGACATAAAGAACCTTACTGTGAAGGAGAACAAAAGTGGCAGAAATGTTATTATTCATAATACATACCTTTATGTGGTTTATGGAAATACAATCATGGGGAGAAAACAAGACATATGACAATTTCGAAATATGTAACGTGGGATTAATGAATGTGTAATTGAAATGATTCAATCTACTCTATCATCTGGGAGCGTGTTCTGGCGCCTATTCTAATGATGCTAATGGTGCAGTGGTTAGCGCACTGCACTATGAACCTGGTAACCCGAGTTGGATCCCCGCTTACGGCGGTTATCTGAACCGGTCCTGGGCCTCCTCTAGGTCGACTCTGCCTCAAATGGGTATCTGGTGCGGTGTATTAAACATTGCCACTAGGGAGACAAAGGCGGCCGGGCATGGTATTGGCCATCCACCCCCTCGTGTGCCGTACCGGGCTTCATAGGTGCTCGCTAACAGCACTTGCCCCAATGCCCCAACAGTTTGTTCAGGCTATATGGGGGATCTTTGTCTGTGTTTGTATGTGTTTTTATTTGTAGCGGTGGTGCAGTGGTTTGTGCACTGCACTATGAACCCGGCGGCCCGGGTTTGATTCCCATTTACGGCCAACTTTGACGACAAATATCTGAACTGGTTCTGGGCCTCCCCTAGATCGACTTGGCATGACTACGAGTACCCGGTGCAGTGCGTAAAACACCAGCGCTGGGCTTTCTGTTGTTCATCTAAGAGCGAGTGATGGCATAGTGGGGAGCACACTGCGCTACACATTTGGTTTGCCCAAAGTTCGACTCCTGGCAATGGGTCACCTCAGTGCTGATTGTTGAAACCAGTGCTGGGCTGTCTATGGGTTTGGCTCAGCTTTAAAAGAGAACTTTGTGTCGTGTGTAAATATCGGCACTGGGGAGACAAAGGCGGCCGGGTGTAATGCTGACCCCCACTCGTGCGCTGTGCCGTCCTTAATAGGCGCCCGCTAACAGCACCTTTCCCCAAAGACCTGTGTAGGTTACGTGGGGGAAATGTGTCATTGTCTTTGTAATTGACACATTATTTGTAGTACGGCATGCGATTTGTCATGCATAACGAGAAAAAATTGTGTATTAAAAAGGAAATATTTCAATTAGTGTATTATATATGTGTGTGTGTGTACTGCCTTATGATGAATCCTAAATGATGACACCTTTCTCCCACAGTCACATTTCAAGGCCAAAGCTTTTTAGTATAATTCCCAACAAACTGCCAGTTATTTATTTATTTAAAAGGTGGGGGGGGGGGAGTAGTTTCTTTGGATGTCATTGCAGGGGTACAAACAAAACAAACAAATAAAAAAGGTACAATTTTAGTCAGCAATCCAAGTGGCAGGATGATTTGGAAAAGCAGCACAGTTCCCAAGCACCGCTGTTAATGAGGCAAATCAACAAACATGAGGCAGGCCTCCCCGAGGCTGGCTCACTCTGCCTGTGACCTCAGCCCAGGGTGCCCAAGGGAGGGCCCTTGGTTCCAGAGAGAGAGAAAAAAAAAGAGTGTGACCTGGGTAATTACGTGGGTCACGTCCGATTGCAGCCAATTTACTGAGGGGGGGGAAAAAAATCAGAGGCAGAGCAAGCCGAGGTAATGACTTGAGCTTGAGGAGTCATTGGTAGGGCTGCGTGGGGGCAGTGTTGTTGAGGAGGAACATGTGAAGGGGTCAGTAAGCAAAACAATTAAAGGGCAACTATGGACAAAATTATGGGCACGGTAACCCTAAGGCTCAGAGAATGCTGTTCTGATGCGTGTAATTGTATTCCTTAAATTGCTGGAAAAGTGAGGGTGGTTCTATGTCAATTGTAATTTGAAGGAAAGGTTTAGTTGGTTAGGCTGCTCAATTAAGTAGCCTGAAATCGAGAATATGAAGAAAACAGGACAATCATTGGGGTAAAATAACACTGCACTAAAACAGTGATTCTAAGTGTATAAAACATATTTAAGTTCTAATTTCTTCAGAGCACGTAAGATGAATATTTGCGTTTTATACTAAAATTGCATTGTAAAACGACCGTGGAATTTGAAGAAAGTGAATCAAAGGGCAAAAAAAAAAGGATACATTTCAATGCAAACAGAAGGAATTAGAGGGTGGAATCGTTTTGCTGCATGATCTAGTGGCTCTATATGTGATGCTGCAGCAGCCCGTGTGTTTGCTGGCTCTAATCAATACGTGGGAATGAGTACCTGACCTTGCAAGGGACCTTGGGCCCAAAGAAAACGTTTTCAAATTCCAGCCGCTCTCCGCGGTGTTTCTGTCTACAAAACTTCTAGCCGGCAGGTGCTGTGTAAGTTTCCAACGCTTGCAAACTCTCTCCGCCAATCTTTCATAAGGCTAATTGAAACTCGCGGTCTCACATTCCAAACTTTGGATTTTCATTTATTTATATGCATACCCAGTGAGTAATAATGTCACAGCCAATTGAATGAATTACAAATGTATGCCAATTAAAGGTTATCTGAGCATATGGCGCCAGCTGGTCACCGCTAGATGCGAGCGCTGCTAGGTTTGTTATTTAATAGCAGACTGCACAACCTCTGTGAACCGCACCTAAAACTTTGTATAATACCCCGCGTTAATGAACTATCTCGTTAATTAAAGATGAGTAAGTGGAGCCTGCTTACGGGCTTGTGGTGTGAGTGGACTTTCGCTCCTGAAAAATGTCAACTTTGCGAAAAGTCTAAATAGCGATGATTCAACGGGCAACACCCCGTGCACACTGATGCGTGTGGACAGGTGGTGGATAATTGAAATGTTAGGGCAGTAACCTTGAAATCCTGCTTCTTGCCAGCCAATTAGACATGCAAACAAGCGAGGACCACCCGTACGATCACGAGTCAGAAGGACCTTTAGATGAGGACGCCGAAAAACTTGACGTGTGAGGAAGATTCTTGACTTTGTTCGCTTTGCCTCAAATTTGTAAGTATTTAACTTCGTTAAAATCTGATATCCATGTTCATGCTTTGACAAAGTGGTTTTAGTAATTCGTACATTTATACACAGTAGGTTAAAACACCAGGATAAGGGTAGATCAAACTAACGTAACATCTCCCCTGTGTTTTTCTTTCCCATAAGATATCCTATAGAAGCATCTCAGAGGTTGTTTTAAATCGATAGAAACATGACAAACTAAACCTTATGTATTTTGTAAACAACAACATATAATATATATACCCCTATCTTATGCTTTTCACTGCAAGATATTTCTTTGACAACATTAAGTTTGCCAACATTGAAACATATGCGCTTATGAAGAAGAACCGGGAATGTAAAATAATACACGGGCGTGGAATAATGTCTCTAAATTCAGCCCCCCCCCTCCCTCCCCCTTTTTAACAACGATTAAAGTTTTTCATTGCATCCCCTCTCATGTCAATATAAGATTGTCTTCCGCTGTCCTTTTGAAACGATACAACATTACTCCTGGCACATTAATCACACGATGCGATTTATATTTATCTCTCTCTCTCTCTCTAAGAATCGTACCGAAATCAGACGTGATTTTATTTTGGTATAATCATGCTTTGTATAAATTGCACGTGCTTTTGTGGGTGCGTGGGTGCCATCGGTCAGCTGTCTAACATTAACGCCGTTCTAATTAGGGGCCTTCTTGACCTGCGCTTGTGTGGAGCGCTTTTGTGTAGCCGTGCAGCTATTTCGATGCCAAAACTCTACCCGTGTTAGTTCGCTTTATGTAACGCGTGCAATTGGTACTATAGCCAGTGTTAAGGCTTGAGCCAACGTAAACCTTGAAAAACACTTATTTAATTCGAAAATATTTTGTTTATTTGAACAACAAAAAAATCTTAAAGTTGCGCTACAATGACTGCGTACATGATTGCCTGGCATTTTTTTTTCCTCCAAGCTACACGAAATACTGTAGACTTCGAGAAAGGGCTCGCATGGAATTACATGCAAGTCTGCCCAGAGCGCATTTGTTTAGCTAATTTAATGTGGGATTCACATGTGGTAGTACTTAATTGGAAACATTGCAGTGAGTGTAAATTGCTCACACTTAGTGATTTGTACATGCAATTTTACAAATTGGCATTAGCAGATCTTACTTTTTTTTCTCTCTCTCTCTTCACCTTTTTTTCGTGACTACCAAATTATGGGTAAAAGTAATAATACAAAAAAAATGTTACGTGGAAACATACCACGTGACTGACAGGGAGAGAGAGAGGAAAGAAAATGGACCACGCTCGCGTGATTAGGTTGGCAAGGTTGAGAGAAGCCAATGGTCGTTGGCTGGTGTGAGTCAGAGTTTAGTTAGAGGACGAAGGTGCCACGTGTGACTAATGATCTGTGAACTCGTACCGACCACATCTGGGTCCGTTAATTCATTTATCACCACAACCATCGGTGCAATGCGCGCCCCCTCCGCCCGCCGCGTTCAGGAGCTGGTGACCGCAACTCTAATTGCAGTCCACTTGAACTCTTTGTGTTTTTTTTTATTTTTACGAGGACTACAAACCTAAGCGTTCGCCCGACCACTGCCGGACGTTGTCGTTGTACGCGGTGCCTCGCGCGCCAGCGCAATGGGCCAGATGCAATCCCGCGACCAAGGGATGTTGACGCACCCGCAGTTCAACTCGAACCGTTGATTACGATCAAGCATTTGGACTCAAAATCCACTCTCAAGGAAACCCATGACCCTTAAAAATAACTGATTTTCTAAAACGTCTAGTGGGGTCAAAACCCTCATTTCGGAACGTGATATGCCATTCAGCCTCGCCCTCTGTGGACTTACAGATCAAATTATATTATAGGACCACTCTTACCCTGGAAAAGATTGTGGCCAAAACAGCTCATTGACTTCCTAAATCGCCGCGGCTTCTCATCTTCGTGTCATTATGGTTTTCATAAGCAGCACACCGCAGCGGCACACGTGATTTCTGACCGATCACTGCAGTCTGCAGATGATTCCTAGTAGCAGTGGAACCTTTAAACGCCTGTGTATCAAATACTAAATACTCCAAAAAGGAAGCTGGAGTTTTTCTTTCATTTCGGCTTTCCAGCAGTACACGTGATGTGCCCTTAAAGACCTAGGTGGGCAAAGGTGCTAACATCTCCATAATAGAGGTTTTTTTGGGTTAGATCACAAAAATATATGAATGTGTCGTTAAAACCCACCACCCGACTAATTTTAATACACACAATAGACAGGAAGGACAAGATCAAAGGGCTCGCATAATACAACATGCATAATGTACTGTTGACTCAGTAATCCTTCCCACCCCACATCTACGCCTCTATGTAAGGAACGAAACTGACTTCCACAAATCTGGCTGTCGCCTGATGAAGCTAGTTGCAATTACTGGCGACACGTCGTACTCAGATTGTAAATGTTGTGGCTTGGCTCTCCAACACACCGGTGTTGCTGTACTAGTGACGAATTGGCCACGTTCTGTTTACGTGACAACCCTTACTAGTTGGCTGTGTCGGGTGGTGGTGGGTTTTAACGACACATTTATATATATCCGCGAGCTAACCAAAAACAACCTCTAATATGGATGATATTGGTTGCGAAAGCCTACGTGTTAAACGTGCTAAAATCGCATGGTTATTCTTCTGATCCACTCCTGATTCGCTGTGATGTCTTTCAAGGCGCCAGTTTATGAATGATCATCATTGTACCTTGCTAGCCAAACCCTAGATGGATTAAATGGTATCAACATATTGTTGGCTGACTTTCACCATGACCTATGTGCACGACCATCAAGGCTTCCTCATTTACAGTTGATCCCCGGCTTTGTATGATTTGCTCACCGCGTTTGTCACTCCCGCTGGAAATGAAATGCCTAGGTGTCATCATTTCATCCACAACTTCCTTTCCTGACACATCAGAAGGTCTCTGAGTTTGTTGTATTGGTAACACCAGATGTTTCCTGGATGCACGAACATTATTGCGTTATACGCTGTGACCGTCAGCAAACCAAGTTTGTGACCGTGAAGTTCCAAGTGACCGCGTTGGTAAAGGCTTAGCGGAAAGCCAACTGCAGAATCAGCAAAACATGGCCTTACAACTTAAAAAGAAAATTATTTATTGGAATGTTAAAATATATAAACTTGCAAGGGCAGCCGTTAAAAGGGGGAGTGCAAACATATTAGGATATAGCATAGACAGCATTTGGATCAGTTGTACACAAAATAAGCAATACAAACCATGCAGGAATGTAAGAACAGAAAATCGGAATATATGACATTTAATTCATGCGTAATATTTTAATTTTACAATTAACTGGTTAAGAATTGATGTAAAGTCAAAATAGCTGGGTAGCAAAATTTTTTTGTTCCAGTCTAATCATGGTTTAGAAATGTGGTTATTACATAACACCAAGTACATCATCTATAAATTACGGGGGGGGGGGGGGGGGACAGTTGAAGTGTAATTTAAATTATACTAATTGAAGGATAAATATTCCATACATTAATCAGGGGATGATCCTGAGCCTGTTGGATTAAATGCTGGCCATGAATGCTGATTTGGTGTCACTGAGCACCGTATGCCTTTTACATCAGTGTGATTTTAGGGTTATTAACGAGTTCGCATTCCGGCTCCTCATGTTTGGTGTAAAATACTGGGGGGGGGGGGGGTTCTTAATCCTTTTTGAGTTACGTTCACCGGTAATCAAACTCCGTGACTCAGAATGCGTTTAATCAACGTAAAAATCAATGTTACCCGTTGCCATACATTTCATGAACAACAAGCTCGTCGAGGACTCGTGTAATCATGGCTCATTGGTCACCTGTACAATTGAGTAAAACAGGTTTTTATTGGCTGTTAGCCATTTAGTGCAAGGAGACTTATTGAGTAATGAATTCGGAAACACGTGCACAACTGTGGATATATACACAACTAATTACAAATGGGTTATGTTCGTGTCCTTTTCTTAGCGTTATTAAAAGCACATTTACAAAAGCCACTATCCTATAAAATACTAATTGCAACTTTTCATAGCCATTATACATTTTCTGAAAAAGTAGCGCTTTTAGAAGCAAAAGGAACACGTTTTGATTGCCCCTAATTAATAATTGCGTTTCATATTTGAGATGTTATTTTTTTTTCGTAAAAATGGGTTGCCTCTCCGAAGGCATGCACTGTAATTGTACAGCATTTATATTTATTTGTGCTAATTAATATCTTTCAGCGGAAATTGCCTGCAGATGCCCTTGGTAAATAGTTTTGCGCTCTCTCATCATAAATGCTGTGAGCCATGCCTAATCACGGCTGAATTAATTTTATTTAAATCGGTGCATTGGTGACAGCGTCCTCGCTTCTATAGCGGGATGCCAGATGTGCCTTACTGATTACTTTCTGAAAATTACTCCGCAAATTTCTTGAATTCATTTGACATTGGAATTTTTCCAAAACAAAATAAATCAGCCACTTTAGCAATAAACTTATATTTAAATTCAACGAGAGGGCACGTCGCGACCCTCCCCCCCCCCCACTGTTTATTTCACTTTTCAATTACAAACTCAACTTTGTTTCTTCTCGAGCGAAGTAATTCTGCATCACATGAGAGTGGTTGCGAGGTCTTTTATCCCATAGTCGGTGAAATAAGCATAGCTTAATTATTACAGACTTCCATGGTGATTCAAGGAACATTAACTTTTGTGCCCAGATGCATGCTGCGTCCGGTTCTTATAGGGAACCGCATACCACTTGGCCCATTACTGCAAGTAATTTGTGTGGTTTTCGTGGTATCGAATGTGCATTGCTTTAATTTTATTAGTCCTGCAAAGTACATTTATTTTTTTAAGGAAATAGATGCACCGAATAACGCATTAACATAATGTGACGTTAGTCATGCACAACACGTGAGTGTGCACATAATTGTTAAACTGAAAACGGTGCATTGTGCAAAGGTGCTGCAACGGTCCATCGTTATGTGCATGCGTATTGTTCTCGTGTGTCCATTTGCTGTATTGATATTTAAAAAAAAAACTCAAATTCTGAAGTGTACATGTTGTTTCATGTTATTTTTTTTTACCATTAGCCTCCTCTACATTTCCTCCCTGATTGTTTGGAGGACCTTTCCTCACTTTTGAATCGGGCCCACGTCTTAAATACCAAAATCGTTGCACCTGACCGTATGAGCAAACGAATTGTGCGAGTGCTGCCTTCAATGTGGGTCAGATAGAGAGTGGCTTCTATTTACATTGGGTATACCTCATCCAAGAGCAGGTATTTGCTTTTGGTAAGGATCTGTGAAGCTCAAGCAAGGCCCTATTCTGTCGAGATTTCAATTTAGAGTCGCAGAGGCCACTCATTTATTTTTAAGCCAGCTGTTATAACTGTACTGGTGCATGTGTGTTAAATGTACCGGTCCATGTGTCAACCACACAAGGACACAAATATAAGCAGATGCGAATGCATGTCCACTTGTGCATTGAAGACTTCTGTATCACTTTTTAACTCGGCATTGATAAAATATATATATAATAATTCAATGCAGTGTATCAATATTTGGAGAATGTAAAGCCAATACATTGACTTCAAAATAATATGCAATATTGATATTTAAAAATTACATTTCAAGCAAAAATATTGAGTTATAGCATACCATATCAAGTAAAAACTCAATTTGGGTAATAATATTGACTTTGTATGTTTTTTTATTATTAAATTTTTCTAAATGTGGCACAGCATACGAGCATATAAATCAATACAGCCAGTGTCTGCTATCACAGTTGATAATGATAATGCTACACATACGTGTACGTGTCTGTATATTCAATTACCATCATGCCATAGCAGTCTTGTTCTCTGCAGTATTTTCAAGAATAAATTGCAATCTGAGCTTCATTTCTTCCGTGCAGGATTGTCGCGTGCGTCTCTGCCATGGGAAGGAGCAGCGGTGCAACGATTCGCACACTCCTACGAGCCCAGTCTCCTGAGTTTGATTCGTGGCCATGGCTAACATCGGTGGTGGGTGGCATCTGAACTGGTCCTCGGTACCACTTTACCAACCCGCAATGGGCAGTGTGGCGAAGTATCGTAAAAACAACCACCTCTAACCGATGCCTCACGATGAGTCCTTTTCATCCAGGGTTTGATGGGGGAAAGGACCGAACATTATATTAATTCATTACAATGTTTATTTGCTCCCAGCCCCCCCCCCCCCACACACACAATTTGTATCACAATTACGTACATGTCTTGAATGGAGGCAGGTTTCTAAGAACTTGTATATCCTGAAATAACTCGGGGAAGAAATACATTGTAAAGACGGAGCAATGAGAGGATATAATCAGAGAGACAAGTGGTTTTGACCACAGTATGGATTAAGAAAATAATTAATCAGTCTGGTACAGCGGGTCCTTAACACAGGTGGGGGAGTCAAGGAGTGAAGTTCAGTGTGAATGTTAACCGTACCAGTAGCTACAGGAGAGCGATATGTAGGATATTGACCGCTGGTGAGAGAGTAGTGTAGCGGTTAGCGCTACGCTGCACTACGAGCCTGGCTACCCGAGTTCGATTCCCTGCTCACGGCCACCAACACCAGTGACGATTATCTGTACCGGACCTGGGCCTCCCCTAGGTCGACTCAGCCTCAAACAAGTTCCTGGGGCGGTGTGTAAACATCGCCACGAGGGAAACAAAGGCGGCCGTGCGTTGTGTTGTCCACCCACCCCCTCATGTACCGTGCCGGTCTTCATAGGTGCTCGCTAATAGTACTTGCCCCAACAGTCTGTTAAGACTATGTGGGGGATATTTGTCTTTGGTGTAAATCAACGATTGCTGGATCATCAATTAACCTGAGCACTTTACATTTAATTCCGTAATACGTGTACATAATTGTGATGACGGTACCGGCACTATAATTGTGAGCATTCATTCTAACGTTGGAGTGTTTTGCCAGTATAAATGTAAGAAAACTAAGAATAGGTTTTACCCTTTCTGTCGATAAAACAGGAGGTGTTAGGATGCTCAAACACCAAATATAAACCTTTTGCAAGGATTGAAGTCAGCATTAACCACACAGAGTACTTGCGTTGAACATGGAAAGACACATGCTCTGATTATAATTTATGCAAAAACGGTCCCATTTTGTAGCTGCTCACCCCGAGATATAAATGCCCTGACAGCATTGTCTTTGGGGCCGTCCATAAATGACGTCACGCGATTTTGGACGATTTTGACCCCCCCCCCCCTTCATCACACGGCGTCACAAAAAGTCAGACCCCCTCTCAAATATGACGTCACAAAGCTCTGCCCCCCCCCCCCCCAAAAAAAACACATGCTTCAAATCGCTTTAAACTATTGTCATTGTAGTGCGTATTTAATGTGGCGCTGCACTCTGATGTTGTAGGAGAAAACATTTATTAAGAAGTCTATTTAATTAAGTAGAAAGTGTTGTCTGTATTTATTTAAAGTTGCGCATTTTGATGTGACGTCACATTTCTCAACTCCCCCCCCCCATCTTCGCACATCGTCACAAATGTCTGACCCCCCCCCCCCCTAGGTGCGTGACGTCATTTATGGACGGCCCCTTTGTACTGTTCGCCTTTTGGCGTCCTCTGGTCTGACACTGGTGAGACTAGGCCATACAGAAGGCTGTCCCTGGTGTAGGCCAATAAGTTTCAAAGACAATGCCGCATATATCATCAGAGCACGTTTGTTTGCACGTTCACCACAAAGTACCGTGTGCGGTTAATGCAGTAATTCACGCCTTGCAAAATGTTTCTATTTGGCGTTTGAACGTCTCAACACCGCCTGCTTTATATTTCCCCGAGAAGGGTAAAACAACTATTCCTATTGGAGTGTTTTGCTGGGATGCGCGGCGCATGCATGATGATGGTTGTTGAAGTGTTTCCGTTCAAGCGCCGCGTTCCTCCTTCCTTTACCGCCGCATTCAACGTCACCACGAAGAGACTGACGTGTCGTAATTTCGTCGATGCAAATGTAATCAAGTGCCTCGAAACAATATTTAAAAAAAACACCAACGCATTGATGTGTAACAATTATAATTGTTTGGGAAGGAAACTGGCAGTGGGTGAAGTCAAACATCGCTGTTTTGTTTCAGATTGGATGTTACACTCCATACATAGAGGGCAAATATACCAAACTATCAATTAAATAATTATATAATTATTCATAAGATAAGATTGCAATAACAAATGAGCATACACGCTAACATATTTACACGTTGAAGCATAAAATATTTGATTTGTAAAATATACAGATTTTACATGAAAGTGACACAATAATTAGACCATTTTATTGATTTCTGAAATGTGTATTATATACACACGTCTGTGTGTGAACTCTCCTTTCTAGTATTTATAAATAACATATAACAGATTAAAAGCATTTTTGAAATATCACAGCTTCATCGCCAGCGAAAGAATGTAACCCCAGCCAAAACACGTTTTCATTAAAACACAAAAAAAAATCCCAAACCTACATCTCTCACACGCTGATGCTTTATCTCTCCAATTCTCTGCACAATGCACTGATTTAGATTCATATCAGCTTGTTGGACTATGCATTGGTTCTGTGCCGTTAATATTGATTAACATCCCCATTCATTGTCCTTGTGTGAGAATAATAATGCCATTGGCATACCTTGATTAATTGCACGCAACTTGCTGAACACATTTGCCAATAACAAGAATTCTGCTCAGAAGCCAAGGCAAAGTGAGCTACCGCGTTCGATTCTAAATTCTATATAACCGGATAGGAAGTCAATAAATCAGTATCATTCTAATAAAGTGGATGACTCTATTGTGCAAAAAGAAAGACTAATGTAACCTAGATAATTTAATGAACGAAATTAAGTGCAGCGTGTGCTTAGTTACCAGAATCCTATTATTGAGGTCAGATTTCAAATTAAGATTCGCAAACACAAGGGCTGTGTGAGAGCAGGGATGGAGTCGCGCACTTGCGGCGGTTTCAAATTGGTGGGTCAGATCTGCTCTCGAGTATTATTAGGTTGTAACGTGGGACTGATCAGACCGACAGCCGAGTCTGGCCACTCTTAATTAGCTCTGCTCTCGGTAAGAACACTTTTTAATTATCAGCCCGGATACTGTATATCCTGAAATAATGATGTCTTGTGGTTGAGTTAATTAAAGTTACTGTTATTTCAGCTTTAATTAGCTTATATCTTCTTCGTTCCAATGCCATATGGCCTGCCTCGAGGTCAGATCACTTCAATGAAGCTAATCAAGCTATCAGTTTAATTATTCATCCAATTTGATTGGATGGAGAGAGAAAAAAAATCGTGGTTTAACTCAATTATGTTGAAAGGACAGCGTGCAATTGATTGAACAGTGAGGTTGCTTTTGGTGGATTAAGGAGCATTTAGTGGAATGGAAAAGGGTGTGTGTGTGTGCACACATGGCAAATGTGATTGTAAAACTTCTGCAGGAAAATGGAGATATGGCAAATGCCTCGGTTTCGGTTTGTAGACATCGTCATTAACGTTGGTGTTTCCATTCCATTGATGTGCCACGTGTGTTCTATTATACGTTTTATATTTGTAAGCCAGGTTATTAGGCGAGAAGGTGATGAGTGGGAGGAGGAGATATATGATATGTAGGAAAAGCAACAGAATCAGAGATGTATGTGTGTTGAACGTCTTTCGCACCGTACGTGGCAAACCGTGCGAATCGGAGGTGCGAGAGCTAATCGGAGGTGCATCGAGTGCTCAAGTGCCATTAATAAATAAAATATATTTTACAAATGATCCTCGGGCTTTGGTTATTTGCCTCCTGATTTGGTGGACATGTAGCCTATGTCCAAATCACCCGGCATGTGCCCAGTCTCGTCAAATCGTAGGAAAGCTAAGCAAGTTTCAGCCTGGAATAGTGGGCGACCACCGTCTACGATGCCAAGTTAAAGAGGGAACTGCAGCAAGTAAATAGTTATACTCTAAGACTATAACCCCCATGTCTCTGCTCAGCCTTCAGCAACCAGCACTGACCAGGATGGGGACAAAATGGTCAAGTAATCGCACGTGACTCGCACAGTGTGAGGAGGACCCTCATCCAGCAGTGGATGTGAAAGGCCTCTACTGGTAGAGTACAGTACAAGTTCACAATTTAATTGAAAACATTGTATAAGAGATTGAGCAATTAGTAGATGTGTTTTTTTTATGAAGGTGGGCAACATTGATAATGCACTGTGTACTCATCATGGATATCATGGGATGTGTAGTTTTGAGTAAACTTAGATTTGTGGTACCACATGTCTAGACCACTGTCTCGATCTGGACCACAAAGACATCTAAACCAGACCACAAATAAGTAGGGGAAAAGAACAAAAATTATTCGATTGTTTTCTCCCCCTCTGTAATTCTTATCTTTGTAGTGTTTGCCAGACAGTAAAACTAGCACACACACACACATGCCACCATTGCTTTGTCACTCAAGGTCAAACACCCATTCTGGCCTTTGCAATTCAATGCAATTTCATTCACAACTACGTTGTGAGACCTAATTATGAATGAGTGGGCCTAATGGCACAAACTGTATTGCACATCACTCCCCCTTTGCAGTCACGAAAGCTTGAATACTGCATTGCACATCGTCGTATATGCTCGTGTGCAATTGGGCCTTGTCACTTGTAATTCTACATTTCGCTCCAATTCTCTTCCATAAGTGCCCAACATTTCTTGGTTGTTCTGTTCCTTGGGTCGAGCTCCCCCACCGCCACCGCCACCACCTCCCAAAAAATCTCACTGAAACTGTACAAGTTTAATGCACAAGTCGTATAGTCACTGATGTTGGTGCACCCTCGCTCTCCTCCCAGCGACTGAAGGTCCAAGCCCATCCACTTTGTCCAATGAGCAATGCCTAGCATGACTTGAGCCAATTCTCGAATCAAGCCCTCCGTTACGAGCAGCATCCCTTTGATCTCATTCAGAACTGTTGATGTACATGTTGTTGTTGCTTTTATTGTAACGAAACGCAGGCGACGTCACAGCGCGATGCAACCCGGTATCAACAATTCGCGAGCAACAGCCCCGACGCAACTGAACCATATAAAACAAGGCAGGCGGGGTGGGGGGGTGAAAGATGGGGAAAGGAGCCGGCTGCCCCACTACTTGTGACCAACTTTTAATTAAGAAACATTAACGTTAAAACTGTAGACTGAAATTGGCTGTCGACGTTTTGATAAATACACCCATATTTGGAACAAAAAATAATCATCACATTCATATTCAGCGTGCGTCCGATTCCATTCTAGCATTGTAAGTATCTGCGTTTATTTATTCATTTAAAGCTAAGTGATTTACGCCTAACACTTTGAACCTAGATTTAAACCTAGGAAAATTTCGCCCTCCGTCTATTGCTTTTTTTTCAGAATGTACCCATGCAGTTCGTATTTATTTGCAGGCTGGGCATTAATGCCTGACGCTGTTATTAGGGTGCACCATTGCACGGAAAGCAGACAGCCTTTCATTAGGCACGAATTTTGAACGCCGGTGCACAGAACACACAGACTTCCAGTTAGCAGAAAGCACACAGATGGAGGAAGGTGTGTTGCTCTTGTTACGCTACATGAAAGCGACGCTTCTAACCCATATGGAAATTGTTAAGGGCATTTTTTTTCCTTTTGCTGCAAGCGAATAGCTACGCTGCTCCAAATAAGACTACCGAAAAATTATTGGCGTTTGCGGTGCTTTGCTTCTTAATTTGTTGTTATTTGTGTAAAACTTCCTACGTGATGAATTCCTTTATTTTTACCTGGATTTTCAAATGTGAAATACCTATAGGGTGTATTTAAAGTTCATCTTCATCATTATAGGCCACGGTCAGTTCACTGCTGCATGATGGCCTCCCATCGTACGTTGTTAAAGAAATGTACAATAATTAAACGGCAGTTTGAAATTGTGGTTGAGCGTTGGGAACTTGCGCTTGAAAATGAAAACTTTTGAGTGATCTTTGAAAGAGCGCAAGAGAAGAAAATGTGCAGATTTATTGACGTAATTTGTGTTTGAAATGCAGTGAGTTTGTCAGAATCCATCTGATGACTACTAATGTACCCTCTCTCAGCAACATGTAACGGGAGGTGATTTTTTTTGTTGTGATCCCAGTTCTTTCATATACGCATTATTATTTGCTGGTATTGCTCCGATGCGGAAAGAAAATTGAATATTAGCTGACAATGATTATTGTGTATACTCGACTTTATTGCAAAACCCTCCCTCCCTATGGCTTCGCAGCACTGTTTAAAAAAGATAAAACAAAGAAATTCACATTTTAAAATACACAAAGCGGATTGTAAAGCGCCTTTCATAACAACTTCATTACTTTATACCCTTGGGTGTCTTGGTAACTTCGTAACCTCAAGCAAAACCACGAAAAAATTGTAAACACGCAAAACCAGGCATTTTTTTAAAGCAAACCGTTCAAATAGGTTGTTTTGTTAACTTCATCCTGAATTCATATATATTATTTAGATCTAAAACTAGTGGGAGGCCTGTTGCGATTCAAGATTTTTGAGAGTTGTGGTGCGAAAGGCAAAGCGATTCAGAGTTTATAAACGCGCGTTTAGATAATTGATGTTATTTGTCTGCTGTACATTTCCACGCGATGATGATTAGCCACTTCGTTGAGCTATCGTTTGTGGCCAGGTCGCTTCTGTAAAAGAAGCTAATAGCTCAGTGGGCATTTTAACGATTTGCTGACCTTTAATATACTCTGGGGCCGTCCATAAATGACGTCATGCACCTAGGGGCAGGGGGGGGGGGTGTCAGACATTTGTGACGATGTGTGACGAGGGGGGGGGGGTGTTGAGAAATGTGACGTCACGTCAAAATACGCAACTTAAAATAAATATAAACAACACTTTCTACTTAATTAAATAGCCTTTTTTTAAATAAATGTTTTCATCTGCAACATCAGAGTGCAGCGGCACATTAAATACGCACTACAATGACAATAGTTTAAAGAGATTTAAATCATGTTTTTTTTTGGGGGGGGGGGCTTTGTGACGTCATATTTGAGGCGGGGTCTCACTTTTTTGTGACGCCGTGTGACGAGGAGGGGGGGGGGTCAAAAATCGTCCAAAATCGCGTGACGTCATTTATGGACGGCCCCTTTGCAACTCCTATCGTGGTTTTTTTTTTAATATTGCTTGTAGTTATAACGTTCTACCCGCCCCCCCTCCTCCTCCTACTGGACTTCTGTGAAAAATCGCTTCCTGGCTACATCGGATTCCTCCAGTATAAATAAATATTCTGATTCTTACGTCACCGGCAGGTGCGATGATGTCACCGCGAGTCGTAGCAGTAGAGGGCCACGCGTGCGATCGAGGTGCAATGGTCGGATAGGGGGGGCGGGTGGGCAGTCGTCGAGTGGTTAGCGCTACGCAGTGCTACGAGCCCCTAGGTCGACTCGGTCTCAAATGAGTACCTGGTGCGGTGTGTAAACATCGCCGCTGGGGAGACTAAAGCGGTCGGGCGTGGTGCTGTTTCACTCACCCCCTTTCGTGTGCCGTGCCGGCTTTCATAGGTGCGTGCTAACAGCACTTGCCCTAAAAGTCGCTGAAGGATCTTTGTCTTTGATGGTCAGACGCGCACGTGGGCATTGTAACCCCCCCCCCCCATCCTTAAAACGGGGGAGGAATAGCAAACCCACAGGAACTCTCCCTCCTGAAGCCCTCTCATCGTGGCCAGCAGACCTAGACATTGGGTATTTAGCTTTTGAACATATTGCTGCCATATACAAGCATGGAATAGAATGTAGATTTAAGGACTATACGTTTGACTCAGCCCAATATATATCAAATACATTTGGTTGACTAATATAGACATTTATTTCGCGCACATCAATTTATCTGTGGTTAAGAACAATGCACGGCACAATTATACAACGTTGATGTGTTGTTTGGCATGATGCTCCGCTCGACAAAAAAAAAAACCCACTTCTGCAGGAACTCCTAAAGAACCTCCCAGCACGTGGAGCGAAAAGTCGGACATCATCTCCTGCATTGAGCTTCTTCATCATAGCGGACAATGCGTCACAACAACCCCCGAAAACACACAGTCACTAGTTTCTCCTACAGGGACATATACCCCTATATATATGGTCAAAGGTAGATAAATACATCTTCATAGGTATGCATACATCTGTTTTCATCACGCGTAGTCAGCGAAGGACCGTTGAGCCAAGGGTGTGACCTCTTGCGATAACATTCGCAGGAACTACGCCTGTATGGATATACAGACATATCATTATCCGTGTGTCTGTTTCTTTGTATCTTCATATGTTCCGCATCCAGAAGTTCTCCTGCGATATAGCATGTAACGGAGAAGTATTGAAAAGAGGAGTGATACGTAATTAATTAATTCATTCTCCCAATCACTTGTGCTGCAGAGGCAGAAGAGTGGTGCAGGTTGAACGGCCATAAGGGGGAGGAGAGGGGGGCGGGGAGAGAAAAGTGGGGGTGGAGGGCCATCAATGATCAATGTTCCAACTCCTCCCGAGAGCTGATTGATATTCATCATGGCTCTACAGTGACATCACTCGAAGTGACGTTGTCTTTTTCATCATGAATATTATTGATACATTATTGATACTGTCATATATGGCAAAATGCGTCTTCTTTTACATTTCGGTGACAGTATCCAACACTTGAGGAGCCAAAACTAATGTTGAACTTAGCGGGATTTAGACATAGGTCCAGCCTAATCATCTGCATTGGCATTGTTTCCTGGAGAAGAGATGCACGTAGATTTGATCAGAGGTACATATACACATTGAATGTGTACCTTCACTCACATCTTCACATGCTCCAAGACCAGAACGCCTAGGGCCTGCAAATCGTGGTCTCCAGATGTAAATCTAGTCGCTTTCTTTGCAACGCGGACACATTTGCGAATGAATAACTCAGTTGTTTATTTAATTGTTAACCTTCGGCAATCTATTCGTTGTCCCAGAGGCTGGGGAGCTTCAAGCAATGAAATGTCGCGAGCTCATTTGTGAGCAGGGAATGTGTTTGATTCACTTGAGTGCAATGCTGTGGGGGTGGATGCGCGTGGCAGTGACATCACAGGAGAGATGAGCTTGGCCCTTTCGTCGGGGTGCACTGTTCTGATGGGATTGTGGGGGGGGGGATCTCGTTCACGATGGGTTCCATCCCGAGCGTTGTTTGGCGTGATGCTCAACTCGAAAAAGAAACAACTTCTGCATAACTCTTGAAGAACCTCCGAGGACGTGGAACGAAACGTCGTGGAACATCATCTGCAGCACTGAGATTCTTCATCGTGCCGGACAATGCGTGACACAACCCCCGTGAACACACGGGAGAGCTGTACAGCACAACCGTGCAAACTTATGCAGCCGTATCAAAGTTCTGAGTCTTTCCTACAGGGAAATCGCCACTCTATTTGGTCAGAGGGAGATATATACACCCATTCAGGATGGGTCCCATCGCAAGTCAAATAAAATAGTGAGCCAAATTTATTTTATTTGTTTATTTCATGATATTTTTTAACAGTGTGTCGGTAAATGCATGACTTAAATAACAAACAAATAAACTGTAAAAAAAAGCCATTTTACAGTAACACAAAAAAACATTCCCCTAGCACAGAGGTCGGCAAACCAAAACAACAGCAGAGCGATTTTTGTTCGAATTTAGTAAAAAAAAAAGGCAACATTTAAAGAGCCGCCATGCACCGTGGTGAGCACGTGACGGTGGTCTCCTTAATAAACGGCGGTCACGAAGCAGTCCCTTAAAGAGCCACCGCACGCGGCTCCGGAGCAGCAGGTTTACCCGACCCCTGTCCTAGCAGGAATTAAACTTGAGCCCTTACAATTCAAGAGGGACTCGGGCTCCCTACACTCAGCAAGTCTTCCAACACGTCTGTTCGGCATGGAAAAGGAGATTTAAAAAATAACCTCCTGGAGCTCCTGCTAGTGGAGACCCTCCACCAGCACTGGCATGAGCCAGCAAGTTCAGAACTGCACCTTTGCCTTTTGCCACTAGAGAGCTTTGAGAGTCCACGCTCTGCAGCTATGCAGTAGATGGGTTCATGATTTCGTAGTGGATCACTGCCTAGCACTACTACAACAACTGCTACTATTTAATTTATTTTACCAGGTAAGGCCCACTGAGCTATATGGCTCTTTTTAGAAGCGACCTGGCCATAAGTGATAGCTCAACGAAGTGGCTTATCACGTGGAAATGTATAGAAGCCAAATACTCTAAACGCATGCTGATTATTAATGTGGAACAGAAACCCGGAGGACCCGGAGAAAAATCCACACGACCACACACGCAAACTCCAAATATACAGGAGGTATTATACAGGGTGCTCCCAAAAAATGTTAACACTTAAATGGGACTACCTGTAACATAATAATAACAAATTATTGTTAATAGCTTCAAATAGTCAAAGAGTCTCCACTTGTTCGCCACCATTGTCAACACGTGCCTGGAATCTTCTCCAGGTGTTTTTTTTTTCATTTGCTATACAGCCATGTAATGACAAATCGCAATCCTTAAACACCCAGTCGTTCATAAACGTTGAAGGCAGTATAGTACTATAGTAATAGAGCAAGTGCAGAATTACTCAACCGGAATTAATAGCTTGAAAGCATTTAGCGCGGGGTCCTTGAAAGTGCGGGGCCCGTAGCTACTACATATGTAGCTACTTTTGCTACTAGGGTAATCCGGCACTGCTCCAGAGCCCGGAGGCACATTTATTGTGATATTGTTGCAAATTCTCAAAAGTGTTAACATTTCTTTTGAAGCACCCTGTATATGAACCCACAAATACAGGGTGCTTAAAAAGAAATGTGATCTCCCTCGCATACCAGGCGAGGGAGATCACCTCTCGCCACCGTTGGTGGCGAATCTTGGACACCTGAATGGGAACCAACACAGCATTTGTTCAAGTCTAATACTATCACTCTTAAAGTTTTCCTCTCAAATAGTGCCATCCCCTGCAGGTGTCCAGCTCTGTTCACGTTGATTGTTGCCTCTGCAAACGTGGAGATCCTATGCGTCTGAAGTCACGTGAACACTTTTGCAGTACCTTGCAGCACTTCGAAAAAGGGCAGAGGTTCAGACTTCCATTATGTGTCAGTCGGCCGGTGAATGAATACGAATGTGGGTATCGTATTGTGCATTTTTATTATCTCACAAGTATTGATTCAGCTGCAGGAGTTTTTGGTGACTGAGCGGGCAGATATTGGGGCATAGGGCTGGAGGCGTTGGTGTACAAGAGTAAGGACAAGAAGATACCTTGAGCTCAGCTACCAGCCCCTGTTCCTGGACGGTCTTCTTCCGCTGTAGAAACACGCATTTCGATTATTTGGCTGCGATAAAATGTCCACGCGATAGGCCACTTCGTTGTGCTATCATTCGTGGCCAGGTCGCTTCTGAAAAATGAAGCTATATAGGTACGTGGGCTTTACCTGCGTACAATAAAAGTTTCGTTTTATTTGTTAAACATGTTATTGTGATTTGCTTGCCTTTCATATACCTCGCACTCCTATCGTAGTGTTTTTTTTTTGTATTGACTGTTGTCGCGTTCTGACCCGCCCCGACGGGACATCTGTGAGAAAAAGAGGATTCCTCCAGTGTGAACAAAGATGCTGATGATTCTCCGATTCGGAATGAAAACCGCAAGCTCAGTGTGCTGCGGCTGTGGTGTGCGAGTTGCTTCACGTGGGGCTGGGTGAAGAGGCCCTTCTGCTCTCTGGCAGAGCTCACGTGCGGGGGACACTGACAGATCGTGGCCGGGTGGGCGAAACAAGGGAGGATCTATCTCAAAACAAACCCCCGCTATTGGCTTCAATGAAAACTCAAAATGTGTTGCCCACAAAAAGGCTCGGTGTCAAGTATGGAATCCTTTTTTCAGCGTCTATTTTTACAACCTTTACGGAAGAAAATAAATAATGAGCGGCCCTCTTTGTCTGGTTGCTACGTGCACCATTGGGGAAAGGAGGTTTGTGCAAATGATAGTCTAAGTAACTGCGTAATTATCTGCCAAAAATAATTCGCACGCGCTCCAGGCCTAATTCCACGTGAAATTAGGTGATTTTATTTATATATCTTTCATGAAGAGTTGTAGCTCCCGAAGATATATACAGGATACATTCTTCCTGAGGAGTCGTCGTTTTTGTATTTTTTTTGCTCGGAAAGTTGACAAGAAGATTTAATTTCAATCCCAATTTGAAGCATTTATAAAGTTTAGAAGCAAGCATTATAAGTAAATGCATATTTTTTTAAAAATATATTTGTATTGCAAGTTCAAATAAGGGTTTGCGAATTGAATGCAGTAAACCAATATATCCCTGTATAAAGTAAAACAAATCACATGTTTTTATCATTTATTAGGTAAACATGTAATTAACTTTCTTTAAGTACCACCACCTTCTTGAGTCTTATTGATAACGTCCAAAATTAGATATATATTTTTTTTTTGTATAGCTATAATTGCATTTTTGAAATTGCACAACGTGTAAAGTTGGATGAAGCTTCTCTAAATTGGATTACGGGCTCCGTGTTGCTTTGTGCCCTCTTTATTTATTTATTGCATAACGATCAAAGGGTTAAGATCTCGTGCGGAGGACGTCGGGAAACTGCACCAGCCTGCAGCTCCAATTTTTTTTTGTTTTGCGAGAGGGTTGTAACTTTCCTAATTAACTGCTTGCGCTGCAAAAAAAAAGTATCGTTAATAATTCAAATAACTGTAAATTAGAAGAAAAGTTGGTGATAAATATGTAATGCCTAGCGTTAATTACCCGTTCACTTAGCCAAGGATGGAGTTAATTAGACGGAGGCTTAATTAGCGCTGGATTGAGACATCAGGCGCGTGGGACGTTGGCGCTCATTATCCAGCCCTCCTGGCTCCGGACGAAACACAGCCTCCAAACGCCCCGTTGTGGATAATTATCGAGTCCCGAGGGGGGTGGAAGTGCCAACCAGCCCCGACCGCATGACGGCATAGGACAGACGGACGCAGGAACAGGCAGCTTGCTCCGGGAGATCTTCTCGCTTCAGGCAGTGAATATGAGCAGCCCTGCTGTGGGTGGTAGTTTGGCACAAGATAGCGCACCAGACCCAGTAAGTTCTCTTTTGCACCTTTTAGAACGGCTGCAACGAGGGCTCACACACAGCCAGTGATTGATTCCTCCTTTCTAAAGGATAGGTGTTTGCGCCAGTCAATTGCTGCGCGAGCCCTGTGTTGCACTTTTTTTTTTTTTGCGAAGCTACTGAACGTCCCAGCGAAGGAAATACTTCAAACTGGCAGCTGGATATCACTTGAAACGGTGTCCCCCTCAAATGAGCCGCGGATTGTGTTGCTAGATCGTAGGGCATTGCGGCTGCAGATAGGTTCGTGCAGTCTTCGCCGAACAATGTGCCATTGCGCCGGTTTTTTTTTCATATCAGGCTCACCTTCAGGCATGATGCTCTCCAGTTTTTTGTTAGGCAAATAAACTCCTTGAGTACTTGCTCAGTAACAAAATAAAATGGAACTCTTTGGGTCAAAAATGTCATGCTTTTTTTGTTTAATTGCTGTTGTCAAAGGTTGCATATTCGCCAACAAAAAAAAACTCAATACTTCCCAACTCCCTCCACATTTAAAAAAATGAAAAAAAACTCGTTGGTCTTGATACGTCATCCTGCTTTCCACGGAGTTTCACAGCAATGCATTGCATCCTAAATATGCTTTTAATATTTGTCAGGACTATAAAGTAATTAAATGTTATATTCTTAGTTTTTTCGGTAAAGTCACGTTGAAGAGAAACAACAAAATAACAAAATATATATAAAACAATAAAAAATTCTCACGACGTTTCGACCATAACTCAAACGGTCATCATCAGGTGTGTCGGTTTGCATAAATTTATTTTGAAAACGGCATATTTATTTATTTATATAAAAATAACGTTTGCGTCACGCGCAACGATTGGCTGTTTGCCAGGACTAGTCCATCTATTTTTTGAAAAGAGGAGGGGGGAGACGAAATTTGTTTTTATGTATGCTGTCTGAAAGGCACTGTAAGCGTGAACAATCAATCAAGAACTGAAATGATTTATCAAATCTTTCCAATGATTGCTAAGATAGAATCCATCTTCTCGGTTGAAATTGTCTCTGTGTTTGTATATGTGGATAGCCTCATGAACGAATCTCTCATGGAAGCCAGATGGCTTACAAAGAACCTCCATCTTGGAAAAGTCAATGGCATGTGAGCCTACTGAATTAGAACAATGATCTGCTACGGCCGAGGTGTTGGTCCTACCGTGTTCAACGTCTGCTTTATGTTCACGAATGCGGTCCGAGATATGGCGTTTGGTTTCTCCAATGTAACTACTACCACAGAGGCAACTTAGTTTGTAGACACCAGGGTATTGTATGTCCGGAATCACATCTTTTACAGACGGAACCAGATCACGGATTTTATGTAATGTGTTGAAACGGACCTGGATCTTGTGTTTATTCAAGATTTTGGAGATCTTTTTTTGTGATCTTTTTTTGTGATCACAAAAAAGATCTCCAAAATCTTGAATAAACACAAGATCCAGGTCCGTTTCAACACATTACATAAAATCCGTGATCTGGTTCCGTCTGTAAAAGATGTGATTCCGGACATACAATACCCTGGTGTCTACAAACTAAGTTGCCTCTGTGGTAGTAGTTACATTGGAGAAACCAAACGCCATATCTCGGACCGCATTCGTGAACATAAAGCAGACGTTAAACACGGTAGGACCAACACCTCGGCCGTAGCAGATCATTGTTCTAATTCAGTAGGCTCACATGCCATTGACTTTTCCAAGACGGAGGTTCTTTGTAAGCCATCTGGCTTCCATGAGAGATTCGTTCATGAGGCTATCCACATATACAAACACAGAGACAATTTCAACCGAGAAGATGGATTCTATCTTAGCAATCATTGGAAAGATTTGATAAATCATTTCAGTTCTTGATTGATTGTTCACGCTTACAGTGCCTTTCAGACAGCATACATAAAAACAAATTTCGTCTCCCCCCTCCTCTTTTCAAAAAATAGATGGACTAGTCCTGGCAAACAGCCAATCGTTGCGCGTGACGCAAACGTTATTTTTATATAAATAAATAAATATGCCGTTTTCAAAATAAATTTATGCAAACCGACACACCTGATGATGACCGTTTGAGTTATGGTCGAAACGTCGTGAGAATTTTTTATTGTTTTATATATATTTTGTTATTTTGTTGTTTCTCTTCAACGTGACTTTACCGAAAAAACTAAGAATATGAATTACTGCAGTCACGAAAGCTTTAAATCAAAATTTAATTAAATGTTCTTTCATAAGGGTGTAATAATTTGGCTTGTAAATTGTATATATAGCGTATCACAGGCATGAATCTCAAATCGGATGTGGCAAAAATTACTTTGCAGTTCATTATCAACTAACATGTATTCAGAAAACAATGACGTTAACACTTTATTTTTATTTAATCAAGAAGACCCAGACTTAACCTATCAACATTTCTTTCTCTCTACATGGCTTGTGGTGGCGTCTATTGCCAAAGCATTGTGTTTCGTTAGCTAACTTATCCGGATAATAAGAACGTATCTTTACCCAGGAAAGCCAAACTGGGTCTGAATATCGATTTAAAGCCTTCGTGACTGCAAGGATTCATCTTCTTTGGTTCTTTCGGTAAAGTCACGTAGAATGAGAATAAAATAATAAATTGATAAAATAAAATAACACAATAAAATTCTCACGACGTTTCGGCCACAACACAAGCGGCCTTCATCAGGTGAAGGGACGAGACTGTCTGGAGGACCGAAAGAACCAAAGAAGATGGGTCTGAATAATATTTTTTTTGCAGCAGGGGACCCTGCATTGGAATGTTTGGCCGACACTAATTACATATTGTATGTCTCTAGCTATGGGAGGACATTCAAACTGAGCTCTGAAAAGTTGCCCGAATCAGGAATCGCATCCGGGTCCTGCTTGCTGTGAGGCACAAGTGTCACCCACCTCCCCGTGTCTCCCGCAGTGTTGTTATTTATTGCTTTAAAAGTTAGAGCGCTCTCGATAACTGTCTCACCTGTATGCTTGAATAAACAGTACCAACAAAGGCCGTGCATTGCACACGTGTACACTCAGAACACGCAAAAAGCGAAGCGTATGTGCGTGTGTGTGTGCATCGTTAGATGTGGCACCGTATTTTCTTCTTCTTTTTGGTGTGATTGGAAACTCCGGCTTGGCTCACTGCAGTCCTTGGCTGCCCAGTTTGAATTACAGAGACAAAATAATTGCCGCCTGTTTTAAGGCTTGGTCCACAGTATGATGTGAAATCAGCTGTAACCACCATTGGTTTAAAAAATATTACTCAAAGCACATACCTCCGCCAAAGTAAATCGCTAAATTTAGTTTGGTGTGTGTGTGTGTTTTTTTCGGGCACAATGAGCCTCTATCCAATCTGTGCATCTGGCACTTTCAAAAATGGCAATTATAAATTACAGTGTTTGAAAAGCTACACAATGCCAAAAAAAAAACCTCGACTTCTTTCACATTGAAGAAATCGGGTTTTAGCCAATGTGCAATGTGTCAAGTGTGCCGAGGAATGAGCAACAAGCTTTCATGTTAAAACACCTTTTTCCTGAGTGTACGTGCTTGGCGCTACTGATTGAAGTCGGGTTTAGGATTTCATTCCCACCTGTTACAAACAGGGAGATTAATGCTGCGAAGTAAAAAAAAAACCCTACCAAGACGCAAAGGATTAAACAAAATGAAAGTATACCTGATAATACTATTTCGGGGAAATATTTGTATGAAATTTTTCATATCTAAATTATCCTTTGAACCTATGGAATATTTGTTATGTATTTTGTGTACAGAAGGCTTGAACATACTGCAAGCACTTTTAACTATCAGATCATCTATGATGCTACCTCTTGATAGGAAATAAAAGCAAAATCTCAGCTCTGGGGAAATTGAAAAATCTAGCAGCCACCTCATTTATTATGAGTGGTCATTTGTAACGCGTCTTCATTAAAAGGAAAGCCTGCCAACATGAAGAGTGGTTTTGTGGGTTGAAAAAAATAATGAGTGTGTTATGCTATCTGTAAGAAAAAAGCAACCTTTAACCAAAAATATGATTTGTTATATCACAATCCTTATATAATAGATTATAAATGTACGAACGTATTTTCACACAAAAGGCAAAAAAGCATAAACATGTTTATGCCAGCTATGCTTACTTAAAAAAAATGTGCAAAGAGAAGCCACTAATGTATTTTTTTTCTGAAAAGACGCTGCAAATATCAGTAAAAAACAACATAACGCGTCTTTTAAAAGTTCAGTAGTGTTGGATAAAAAAAATGTTTATGATTATACTTACTGCATGATCGAATTGGTATCCTAATTGGAAAAAAATTTCATTGTAAATGTAGTTTTCATGTTAAACATTTTATTTATATCCCAGTTTTGTATTCATCATATAAGTTCTGGCGAGCAAATAAAATAGAGATCTGTTTATGGAGCTTTTATTTAATCACAGTAGGATTTTTATTCTCACGAAGACTAGTCGCTTTTTTATAATAGTTACTAAAAAAAATTGTTCGCTGTAGCAATGTAATGTTGGGTGTATTGTAATCCCTCAATTTATACATTACTCAGCCACACAGCACAGAGCAGCTGAGAGAGTTGCACGCTTCAAAGTACGTTGAGAGACACAACATAAACATCATATTGGAGGTTAGGAAAGTACATGTGTTTGGGCAGAACATGTCACTATAGAGAGATGATGGCCCGTGCTCAAGACTAGCGACAGAGTGAACATGCCTGGGTCCATTGCGGATATGGAGCAATGAGATTAGCTTGTGTGCAGGAGCCAGATGGATTGTTGCATTGCATAACCGTGATTGATAGTGACAGCTGAGGGTGGCTTTCATTCACCAGTGGATAGATCATTGCTAATGATGATCATGATCAGAAGGTTGCGAGATCAAATCCCAGTCAGGTTTTGATATAGCCCATTATTCCCTGGAGTACATACAACCACCCTAAGAATGTGGAATGTTCACCAATAGCTCGACACTGAGTGCTCATCAGGAGATGAGCACTCTTCTGTGCTCGCGTGAACAGGAACATAATTTCACTCTGTAATTTAGCTGGCATTGGTGGCGAACCCCTGTAGCCCAGCACTACAGATGCGAGAGTTGGTTGATCACACAAGTGCTGGGAAAACGTCCTACCTCGTGGGAGTTGAGGTGCCAATCCCTGGCTTGCCAGAAGAAGGAGGTGCAGCAAAGTATGGACGAATCTCCATCTGTTCCATCTGGACAGGGATAGAATGTTCCCCCCGCCTCCCCTTGATGCGTGGATTTTTTTTCCAGGTGCTCCGGTTTCCGCCCGCATATATAAACACTCATCCATTGGCTAAAAAAAAAATGTTAAAATAAAAACCCAATGCAGCACCCACTTGGAAAAGAGTCTTTAGACAAGTAAGGCTATCCTGGATAAATAAGTGCTTTTATTGTTGTTCTGTGCCTTTGTGTACAGTATTAACTCTGCAATATTACCTGATCTTAGTAAAACTACGCTGTGTATAGGGAAATGTAACTTCTGCATTGAATGTGGTTTTCGAAGTCCCTGCACAATCCACCCTCAAAACAGTTGACCTCTCTCGAAGATATGTTTGAGGTTATTTTTGTCATGTTAACAGGCTGTGAGAAACGGATCTCAATTTCGTATGAAAGATCTCCTTATTTTGTCAAGTTATTGCCTATGAAATAAACACAGAAAACCGACAATCTTATGGAAATGCCAGTTGCAGGTCTTATGTTTGAGAAGTGAAATTGGCTATATCGCTGCTTTTGTGATGAAACGCAAAAATATGTTGGAGGGGGTGGCTAATACTGTGGTTTTTCTGAACAATTTTAAATTACACCAATGGTTGTAATTTATATAATAACTTAACTTTGAATGCTCTACAATAGCAATATCCACTGCCAAAAATAATTTCCTTGGGCAAAACTAAATTAGATTCAGAGTTTTTTTTTCCCCCCTTCTTCCAGTTTCCTGAAGTAATTCCCCTGTAAAATATAAAGAATTTCATTGGGTAATTGGCAAACACCCTAAAATGAACTGAGCCAAAATGTGTTAACACTTATTGTTTCATAATAACTGCGCGCATTTGTGGTTTGTTAGGGTTAGTGTTGGTAATGTTGAGTAATGCTCAACTATATTTACGGGGAAAGTGCTTCCCTTTGGGCATTCTGCTTCGCTACCGTGCGTTGAATGTGTTGCAGTGGAGAAATTTAAACAACGACTGCACGCAGCAACCAAGTGTGTCTCTCTGGCTTCGGGGGCTGCGCGTTGAGTTAATGCTCACATGCGGGCATTGTCAGCAGGAGTCGGATGGGAGAATGCCCGCAGTCGTGCGTGGGGGAAAGCTTGCGAGAAGAGACGCTCAGCGTGCAGCTCAACCCAGAAAACCACACTCGGGTGAGTAGAAGTGGCGGCGGGGAAACTTACGCCTTGAAATTGACTTCGATCAAGTTTGTTTAGAGCAGAGGCTACCGTCCTTTTTGCTTTTCGTATACCTCGAGCAGACGTATCAGCTGTCCACTTACCCCTACCAGCATACAGTTTGTATATCTGCTGTAACGATTTTTTTATATATATAAAAAATATACATTTTAATTCTATTAATGCGTAATGAACACCGAAGACATTCGATTAACACTGAATAACTAAATGACTAGAACTAGACATGCGCAATTTTATATTTACACTTGAAAAAACAATTAAAAGTTATTTACTTTGTGCAAAATAAAAGTAAGTCGCATTTGGTAAACGAGAGAACACACTGGGCAGAGCAAGTGTATGAACAAATTGTTCCAAGTGCACGGATTTACCGGATAAGTATACAGCTTCAGAATTACTAGGGCGCATACGCACTGCCGAGTAACCTCACATGACCACATTCGTTCCGTGACTTGCCTCGCGTGTTCCCCCCAGCCGATGTTGCGTTTACCACCCATGGTTATGCGTACCACAGGTTGGGAACCACTGCTTTAGATTATCAGTCATGCTAAGGTGACCTCTCTGTTGGTTAAAGCTAAAGACAGTTTCTTGAAATAGCTGCCCTCTAATAACATGCAACTAATAATAATAATACCACCACCTCCGCCGCCCCCAAATTAAACCCAAAATCTGTTTTTGTTTTGAGGTGTTATTGGATTGCAGTTTAGGAAAGAAGGAAAATTGGAAGAACACAGCTCCATATAAAAACCGTACCCTACAGGCCTAGACTCTATCCAAGCACCAGCGAGACTTCCAGTATGGTTTGTGATAATGCATTGAAGGTAAAGTGAGAAGTACACCATACACCAAGCAAAGTGGAAATGAAGATTCCTCATTCGTATTCTTTGGTTCTTTCGGTAAAGTAATGGCCACCACCTCCGCGTGGTGGCCATTATCTCAGGTGGGTGTCCTCCTTTGGCTAAACTTGTTTCTTTGTAACGTCACTAAAAATCTAATTATTTGTACATCATACCCGTAAACGTTGAATAGTTTCAAATCAGTGATGGCAGTCTATCATGTAGACTGTCGACTGCCAGTACGCTCACCGAGGTTAAGAACCAGGCTACAGTCTACATTATAGACTACCAGTACACTCACCACTCTTAATAACCAGGCTACAGTCTACATTATAGATTGCCAGTACACTCACTCTGATTAAGAACCAGGCTACAGTCTACATTATAGATTGCCAGTACACTCACTCTGATTAAGAACCAGGCTACAGTCTACATTATAGATTGCCAGTACACTCACCAAACTTAATAACCAGGCTACAGTCTACATTATAGATTGCCAGTACACTCACTCTGATTAAGAACCAGGCTACAGTCTACATTATAGATTGCCAGTACACTCACTCTGATTAAGAACCAGGCTACAGTCTACATTATAGATTGCCAGTACACTCACCAAACTTAATAACCAGGCTACAGTCTACATTATAGATTGCCAGTACACTCACTCTGATTAAGAACCAGGCTACAGTCTACATTATAGATTGCCAGTACACTCACTCTGATTAAGAACCAGGCTACAGTCTACATTATAGATTTCCAGTACACTCACTCTGATTAAGAACGAGGCTACAGTCTACATTTGTGTTTTTTTATTTTTGTACTTTTTTTATTCACTTCATTTTCATTACTTTTCTATCTACGTCACTTTTCCAAAAGAGCCAAAGAATATGAATTCCTGCAGTCACGAAAGTTAAGTCAAAATTCCTCATTCCGAAAATAATTCTAAAACACCATGTAGATGGTGATTTCCTTCAGGGTAAACAACAACAGTGCGTCATCAGGGGCCGTGGCAACTCACAGTGCCGTACAGGAAAAAAAAGTGTTCCAGTGTCGTGTTTGCGAGCAGAAGGCCACACATTCATAATTTAACTTCACCATTTTCAGGCATTGTGGGTTAAATGGTTCTCTGCAGTCTGCAAGCATCCCCTGATATTTTAGTTAATAAACATCACTAGTACACTGGCGGCACTTATGATAAAGTGTGTAGGACTTGAGAGTTTAGACATTAGTGTCATATAATGATGTTAGATTACTCTTCCGAGGGTTAGAATGACCTTGGAGTGAAGACCTCATCATTTAATCTTTTGGAGCTGTGGATACTGGGAGGATTCCTTACTGTAACCCAAGCTTAATATAAGTTTCATAAATAATGACATTATGTGTGTGTGTGCCTTATATTTCTCCCTGGTAATTTGGCCCAATTTTATCCCAGGACTGAAAATTAGTCAACAGTTCGGTGAGTAGACTTTCATCAGTACTTAATTAAATATGGTAGTTTGCTCCGCCTGAAACCGCAAAGTGCTTGTAAACATTGAATAAATTCTTACTAAATTTTACCTGCACCATATGTTTTGCTCCATAGGATTCAGAATAATGAGACCTTGGAAAATATCTGCACAGTTTTGTGTAACTTAATGATCTCCCACTGCTGTAGTACAATTAGGAGCGAACTCTTATGGAGCACTGCCAATTACACTAAAGCATCACATTGTCACACGTAACAAAAATTGTTTTTTTCTTCTCCGCAATTGTTTGTTTGCCTAACCACAGAGGCATTTTTTTCATATTCGATGCTAACCATGAGCAGCCGTCTCTTGTTCGCCTTTGTTGCACAGGTGAGTGCGGCACAGAGATCACAAACTGTTTTTTCTTTCTTTCTTTCAAAATTTACGTTCACACATCGGGTGTGACCTTCAAAGGTGATGTGCATTAGATTGGAGCACTAAATCATTTAACCAAATGGTGTGTGGAATGTGAAAAACACATGCCAGGTGACTGGGCTGCACTCATTTCAACTTCTAAGAGCACACTGTGCAAACGATGTGCTTTCTACGTCCCGTCTGATTGTTTGTTTGTGTCAACGGCTGTCATAAGGTACAGGACCAGAGAGGCCTCATTTCAACAGGCAGTGGGACCTATGCTAGCTCCGTCCCGGCTTGGTTCCGACACTGGAGAGCCACATTCCCACGGCACCAGCCCGGCCAAACCCAAGTCCAAAATTGGGCCACCTGGGCTCACTTTAATGGCCCACGTGACTCGCTTAGAACCAGCCTTGCACACGCTCCTTGATATCCCTCGCTTAGTTCGTCTCTCCTGGCTGTGTTTGTGTTAATCACACACAGTGTGAAATTTCAAACATAATAGACTCGATTAAAATGTTCCAAACCAACAAATTGACTTACTATGTTACGTAGAAAAATTAACTTTTTTCAAATGCAATAATCCACAATATTTCCTGAACATTTGCTGATTTCATTGCTCCACCTCCGTGGTGTCCATCATCTGAGGTGCGTGTCCTCATTTGGCTAAACGTGTTTCTTTTTAACGTCACTAAAAATCAAATTACTTGTACATCATACCCGTAAAAGTTGACTAGTTTCAAATCAGTGATGTTGAAAAAGCAGCGTTCTTGTCCCCTCAGCCTTGACATTCTTAGAGGCCCTGGGAACGCCTCAGGTGGTTCCCCCCTTAACCACTTTGGACCATCTTATGCTGCAAATAGGTTACATGTAATATTAATCTTGATTTGAAGCTTTCGTGACTGCAGGAATGACTCTATGGTTTTTTCGGTAAAGTCACGTAAAAATAAATAATAAAATAAATATATATTCCCCTTTTTACGTGACCTTTTTTTAGGCACTTAATTGGCCTGTTCTGGATACAATTTGATCGCCTTTCATGTGAAACATTTCTTGTTTTGTTTTAGCCATTGTTATTGGATGCAGATTGCATGTGTAGAACACGTGCGATCATTTGTATGCAATATTGCTTTGCCTATATTTGCATTTGGCCTGATTGATAAATATAGGCAACAGGGTTAGGCACTTCATAAATGAAGGTACATTAACAGCTCTTACCTCTTAGTAGTGTATATGTCCTTCACTGCTTTGGCACAAAGCTGTCCCTAATACCACTAAAAAGAAAGGTTTAAAAAAAAAACTCCTAATGGCTCAAGCTTACCATCCTCTGTTCTCGGTGACTTATCTCAGTCGAATGAGAACTGTTTTTTTTTTCTGTTTAGTTGTCCTTCCCCCCGCACTTACGATTAGCACAGTTGGCTACGTACGGTGCGAAAGAAATTCAACATGCATGCATACATACATGCATGCAGAGACAGTGATGGCTCAGGCGCATGCAGCCTCTTCACTCGATCTGCGGTACTCATACGCACACCCAGGACACGACGCACGTGGGGACTGTCTCACCATGCCAATTGAGGTGTTGTGCAGTGGAAATGCTTTGAGGTGAAAGTATGAAACGAAAAGGAGAAAGTGGTGGGGAGAGATTGTAACACCTTAGAGCTGGACTCTGGTACTAAGCTGGGGTGTAGTTTAATACCGGAGTGTTAGATGGACATGGCTGATAAGCCACCTCGATAAGGTGTATTTGTTCAGATCTCTGACCCAGATGTCATCCTTGAAGCTGTAATGCTGCATTGATGAAGGCCCTTGGCGGAAGAGTAAACATGTCGCGCAAACTGTGCTATTCATTGGTCTATAATTTGACAAATAACACAAAGCATTTTTTTGCACATTTCTGAATTCCGGGCTTAAAAATGTGCGTTTCAGAGTAAGTGCCCTGACTTTCAAGGCCAAAGCACCCATAATGTCTCGCTTTTAAAGCCACACACTTGCACATTAGTGCAGTCAGACATAAAATTATCATCATTAAATACAATGAGCACTTTACAACCCAAACTAATCAATAATTAAAGATGCACTTGGATGTTTCAATGGAAATAACCTTGGCGATACACCGCGAGCTTTTCACACAGCAATTTCATAACCTGAGCAACTGCTTAAAAATATATATATAGCGTATTGTATATAAAAGGGCATTAAGTGGATTTTTGTAATAAGTAAATGTTATTAAGCAAATTGAATGACTACATTGTTTCGACATCTCCAGTTTCGATCAATTTACTCAAGAATGCTTATTAAAAAAAAATATATCCATTCGATTGTCTTTGACCCAGCATCTTATTTATTATCAGGGGTCACTGGTTTATACTTTACGATGCATTACCGATCCTAAAGCAGCGCAGACGGTTTCTTTTTGTTCGTGTAGCGGGTTGCGTGCCCAACTTGTGTGAGCGCCCCTTAAGGAAGCCCTACGCTCTTCCACCACTCGTTTGGGGGTTCTCTTACAATGAAGCAGTAGAGAGAATGATCACATTAAACTATATCGGTAGTTAAAAGATGGCAAAATGCAGTTTTTTTTTTTTGTCCTGGATTACAATTTCTCATTTCGCATCGATTTGTCAAACGTTCTTTCGAGTATTCTTGGTTCTTTCGGGAAAGTCACGTGAATAGAAAACAAAAACTCTAAAATTGAAAATACAAAAATATAAAATTAAATTAAGACAAAAGTTAATTCGAGTGTTTTGTTACAACGTTTTAAGAATGGTATTGCATCGGAAAAATTTACAATTTTTTTTTAATAGTGCGTTGTATATTCTTGCCAATGTTATATAAATAGCAAAGTTTTTGTTTGCCGGTAGGGAAAACTAAATAAAATGTCATTTGAAAATTGCAACAATTTAAAAGAAAATTGTATTAATGTACCTGCCATGACAATGTTCATCTTTGCTGTGGCCTTTTTTTTCTCAATGCCACTTTGACAGTTATTTTGACAAGTAATTTGAATTTGTACAAATATATATTTCAAGGTAATTTTCTGCAGCCTCCATGGGTAGTGGTTGACCTGACCTCACATAATCAGCTTCAGACTAGCATGGTAAGATATCACACAAAAAAACCGTTTTTGCATGCAAAGAGCAGTGTTTTTTTGTTTTATGTTGGCGCCATTTCACATTGCAGGCCAAGAATACTGAGCGGTGCCAAGGATGTCCAGGGCAATCTTTAAGGGCAAGTGCTTTTGATTTAGGGAAAAAAAGCCTCACAAGAGAGTCTATCGCCTTAGCAATGCTACCAGCTTGAAGGAGCACTTGAGACCTCAAACGGCAACGAATGTGTGGAAGCAAAAGTATACAGCCACCACTTGAGCACATCCCCCAAGCAGTACCAGGTATATATATTATTTTAAAATATTGCCTTTAGAATTAATAGACCAATAGGTGCAGTTATGAAGTCATTTGGCCATTTAAGTCATTTGGCCATTTAAGCTGTGATATTAAAGTGTGCGTTTTTTGTAATATATTTCATTTTGACGTGCTTTACTATTGTGGTCTTTTTGCTCTGGTGAATTATAATATGTCCTATGCAGTCGTCTCAATTGTAATAAAGGCTTGTAAATTGTCCAGAATTTTTTGAGTCTTTGTGATGTCAACAATGTTAATACACGCAGGTTTACACTGGTGCAGCCCTTTCTGGCAGAATATCAATCAATTCCAAAATATAAAAAAACATTCTGCCTCTTTAAATTATATAAGTAAACATAATAAATACATATATAATCCTAAATTTCTCTACATTTTGAACGACAAATTGCATAAGGGTCAAATTCAGTGTGTGTATATATTTAAAATAGTATTGGTATGTGTTTGTTTTCATTATTATAGCAGGGCCCAGTTTATCCAAAGGATAACCACTGTTGACATCGCACAGAACGTTGCAGGGGTCACTTGATGCTACTTACTTGATCAATCCCCTTTCAGTGATGATGAGCTTGCGTGATTTTTCCACCAACTGATGCAATATCAAAAGTGGCGTAAACTCGGCCCTTCATTCCGTAGTTATGAAAACATTACTGATAAATTCACCAACACCGTGGAGATGGATAAGTGTAGAGATGCCTGCAGAGTTTCCAGGTGCGGGTAATGGACCCCTCTTTTTCCCACATCACCACCCCCATGTGTGCTCTTCACTGTTTTTCAAGGTTACTCTTGCATAGAGCCTTTTGTTCTTCTGAGCTGCTATATATGAAAGGCACAAGAAGAAGAAAAAAAAGCATTAAGATGATTTCCGTTATCATCTCTATGAGAACTCAGAGATGGATTCGGTAAATGAAAGATATATGGAGAGCCTTAATAAAAAAAAGCGAAAATGTCAGGGCTAAAAGCATAAAGCCCATATACTGGTAATGACTTTCTATTTGTTCAGCTGCACACTGATTGCCGTAACCCATTTAAAACTCCTCTATTGATCACATTTTTTTCTCCCAAAGAGCAGGCAATTTACTCCATACTTAGGAAGGGCAGAGAAAGCCTTTCTGAAGCATATTTGTGTTTCAAACTGTAATTTACTGTCATTCTGTTACAGCAATTACGGCACTGCACTTAATGGAAGCTGGCTGTGCTGATTGAACAGCCAGAGAGAGCTTAACCCTTTCGTTTTCGTTCGAGCTGGAACGTTCATGGGCTTGTGAAAGGCCCTCCGCGGACCTCCCCCCGTGCACTTCACAATTTTTTTATTTGCCCCATCACGCGGCGAGTTCGCTGACCGAGAGCCATCGCGTGCGGCTCCTGGCGGCTCCTCCCGGCTCCTCTCCTCGGCTCCTCGCCGAGCTTCCACCGAGGGCTCGCTTCTCCATCCCCCCCCTCCACACCACCCCCTCGGGCTCAGCGCGGCTGTTTGTGAGGCACCGCGGATGAAGCGCAGCGTGGCACAGCGGGCCCGTCGCCCGCCGGGGCAACTGGAGGGGACATTGCCTACTTTGCCCCGCCGACAGTGGTGGGGGCACAGGGAGTTCGTGGCACCACTTCTAAGAGCGGAGGCAAATTGTCCTTCATTTACTTGGCCAAATTGACTGGCCCACTATAATTAATACGCCACTTAAAGTGCTGCTGCTAAATTTTGCGCTTTACAGCTACCGCTGAGCTCTCCTGTGCCCTGTTGGATGCTCTTAAAGGTACAATAAAATACATGAATTAATTAATGACCTAATAAATAAATAAACGGGGAAAAGGTACCGTTGAAGTAATGGGAAATAATAATTTCATAAATAAATGTGCGTAAATGCATGTCACTACGGCATGTATACATGAAGGAAGGAATAAAGGCAAATATTTAAAAGTAAATAAATTTAGCCACAAAATACAATGACAGCTTATGTCAACACATGCACAGATGGACTACAAATGTGCTATTAAACGTGAAAAACTAAAATGTGGAAATAGATCATTAGAAAAGTAATAAATAAATGTTCCCACATTGACTAATTGCATGGTTATGAATGACTGGGCGTGGTGTTGGTCAGTGGCGCCCACGTCTGATTAACACACTTATTTGGCAAGTGCCATCAAAAAGCACTTCCCAAAATAGCATAACAGTTGGGGTGGAAGCATTTTAAACAATAAAGGCATCACACGAGGAGTCAAATCCCGTCGGCATTGGGGGCCCTCTCACATCATTATCCAGAAGCACAGCAATGTTGAAACCAGTGGTCCGAACAGTTATCATTTTGTCGAAAGTTCTACGTTTCAAATGAATCACCTGCGAATGTGTTGTTGAATTCCAACGTCTCCGAGAGGTATTATTCAAATTAATGAGCTACCGCAAAAAAAAAGAAGAACCAGGGCATTTATGCACCGGAGTGTGGAGGCGATTAAAGTCAACCGGAGGCACAATGCATCAGATGACGAGCTCGATGGAAGATCGGAGCAGACAGCACTTAGTGTAATCGTTCAGAAAGAGAGGGTTCACCCTGCATTCACACACACACACACATCAGTTTTAATTACAGATGGTTTCTGAGACTGCTCTGGAAACAGTTGTGGCACATTCGTATGGGAATTTTTTTTAAATGGTTTAGATAAGCCTGTTCGTGGAAAGGCAGGGGGGGGGGGGGTTCTTCTTCAATATATATAAAAGACCAATTGTAATAGACTGCGGAAATCCCACTTGCATACACATACCAATGTAAGTGGTGTAACCGGAATACAATATAATCATTATGAATCTTGATTTGAAGCTTTCGTGACTGCAGGAATTCACACTCTTTGGTTCTTTCGGTAAAGTCACGTAAGTAGAAAATAAAATGAATCACGACGTTTCGGGCGCAACACACAAGCGTCCGTCATCAGGTGGGAAAGCAATGGTCTGCTGCTGATGTCGGACGCTTGTGTTGAGCCAAAAACGTCGTGCTTTATTTTATACCTACGTGACTTTACTAAACACTGAGGTACCCCCCCCCCTGGTGAGACACTGTTTAACCAATACATACTTCACTTGGGATGGAACTTTCTACAAACAAACTGAGGGCACCCCAATGGGCTCCCCCCTATCTCCGGTTGTAGCCAACATTTTCATGGAGAAATTTGAGACTGACGCCATCCAGACTGCCACTCTGCGCCCAACCTTATGGAAGAGGTACGTGGATGACACTTTTGTCATCTGGCCACATGGCCGGCCTGCTCTAGACCAATTCTTCGACCACATCAATTCCATACACCCAGCCATCAGATTTACCATGGAAGTCAAAAAAGATGGCAAGCTACCTTTTTTGGATGTCCTAATAAAAAGAGACCTGATGGTTCAATGAGCCACTATGTCTACAGGAAAGCTACCCATACGGATGCTTATCTGAAACCGGATTCCCACCACCATCCATCACAGAAGAATTCTCTCATCAAGACTCTGTACCATAGAGCCCAATGCATATCCGACCAGGAACACATAGGCAGTGAACTCAAGCACGTACACCAAGCTCTTAAGGCTAATGGTTACTCCGACTATACAATCCGCAAAGCTATCACTCAAACCATGAAGAAGGACCCTCTTGAGGAGCCTTTCAAAACCATCACTTTACCCTACATTGCGGGGATCACATTAAATATCTCCAAAATCTTGAATAAACACAAGATCCAGGTCCGTTTCAACACATTACATAAAATCCGTGATCTGGTTCCGTCTGTAAAAGATGTGATTCCGGACATACAGTACCCTGGTGTCTACAAACTAAACTGCCTCTGTGCTGTGGTAGTAGTTACATTGGAGAAACCAAACGCCATGTCTCGGACTGCATTCGTGAACACAAAGCAGACCTTAAACACGGTAGGACCAACACCTCGGCCGTGGCAGATCATTGTTATAATTCAGTAGGCTCACATGACATTGACTTTTCCAAGACAGAGGTTCTTTGTAAGCCATCTGGCTACCATGAGAGATTCGTTCATGAGGCTATCCACATATACAAGCACAGAGACAATTTCAACCGAGAAGATGGATTCTGGCTTAGCAATCATTGGAAGGATTTGATAAACCATTTCAGGTCTTAATTGATTGTTCACGCTTACGGTGGCTTTCAGACAGCATACATTAATTTTTCGTCTCCCCCCTCCTCTTTTCAGAACATAGATGGACTAGTCCTTCTTAATAAACTGCCAAATCGCTGCGCGTGGCGCTGGCGTTTTTTAAATAAATAAATGCACCGTTAAAATAAATAAATTAATGCGATCCGACACGCCTGATGACGACCGTTTGTGTTATGGTCGAAACGTCGTGAGAATTTGTATTGTTTTATATATATTTTATTATTGTATTGTTTCCCTTTAACGTGACTTTACCGGAAGAGCTAAGAATATGAGTATATACTCATTATGCTTGAACACATGAGACTCAAGTTACTGATCATTAATAGTAATCTTGACTTTAAGCTTTCGTGACTGCAGGAATTCATATTCTCTGGGTCTTTCGGTAAAGCCACGTAGATAGAAAAATAATTTTAAAAAATATCACGACGTTTCGATCGCAACACAAGAAATCGCCATCAGGTGAAAACAAATATATATTGTCATCAGGTGAAAAAATAAAATATGAATTTATTTTTCACCTGTTGACGATTGCTCGTGTTGCGATCATAACGTCGTGATATTTTTATTATTATTTTTCTATCTACGTGGCTTTACCGAAAGACCCAAAGAATATAAACGGCGATGTTCTTGCGAAACGTAGATGTATAAACGTAACAGTGCAGCCCTGGAAATACTTGCTCATGCAACGGTTGGTGGAAGGGCCTTCACTAGAGGGAGTTCTAGAGAAACCCTTTAGAGGGTATTTTCAGATTACATTTAAAAGCTGGCCCAGATGCCTTGGAATAGGTTGTGAGTACCCCCATTTTATCCCACCAACACACGACATGCCCACCAACTAATTGTGAGCATTGACACGTAGGCATTGTTTGATGTGTGTATATTAAACTTATTTCGCACCTTACATAGCCAACCGTGCTAATGCGGGGGAAGGACAACAAACTTAAACAGAAAAGGTAGCTCTAAAGAAATAAGTTCGTCAATCTCGATGATTTGAAAGTGCATAGCTGTAGTGGCTTCCTAATATCGGAAGGAAGAGCGTTCCAGACGGCCGTCTTTGTTCGATGGCTAGCCAAAAGCCGCCTCTGCGAGGATGACAGGATACGTTTCTTGTCTCGTGCAGCCACCATTACCACCGTGTCTGGTCCACACAACGATGATTGCGGCTTTGCACAAATCAGCATCGCTTGAACATGAGACATTGGCATGCGCGAGGGCACATCCAGTTTGACTGCTTTGCTGCTGCCGCTGGCTGCTGGCGCTGGCTGCTGGCTGCATCTTCAAGTGGCGAGTGTGATGTGTGTGTGTGTGATCGCAATCGTTACGGGCACACGCGAGACCCCTCTCCGAGAGTCATGTTAAACAGTGTGTGTGCGAACAACGGCCTTCATTAGGCAGGTCCTGTTTCCAAAATAGCAGATGGGACTATCCCCAAGGTCACGTTAGTCGGATGACCAGAAAGTAGCATAACAACAGGTGCTGGTGCAAAGATCTGACGGTGAATTTCGAAAAAAAGCTTAATTTGTTTTTTTAGTGGCCTTAATAGTTAATAGATAAGGGTCGTTTGGGTTGAATTGAGATATTTTTTCTCATTCTCTGATTATTGTTGTTGTTACACACAAGTGTGTTAATTATTGTTTCAGTCACGTGTAAAGCAGGGGTTGTTTGCTTCATAAACAAATATCGTTAAAATATCTCGCTTGCAGATAAGTCTTTTTTTTTTACTGGAACAATATGCGTTAGGTGTTCCCAAGGGAGGCAATTATTTTACGAAAATTAATAAACATGATGCATGGAAATATGTAAGGCTGTTTTGACAGTAGAATATATTTTTTACCTCTGCATAAGTTTCGTAAAAGCTCTGCTCCGAATGCAATTTACAACATTTTAATTTGCGTGGTGAGAAAAAAACCCCTCAAACTATTACCTTTAATTCTATGTGTGTATTGCAACTCGGAGCGTGCTTATATGACAATTTGCCGCACTTAAAAAAATATAATTTCACATCATTAAATCAACTATTTCAGGTTACCAGTGAGTTCACAGAAAAAGCTACGGTTCATTAACGTGGGAGAATCTAATTATTAGCACAAAAATATCACGGGGCTTTAAAGGCCCTAATTACTGCCAGAAAAAATATCAGAGACTAAATGGACTGCTTCCTTATCCTTTGTTTGGCGATCGAATCGACAGGAAAACCACTTCTGTACTTATTAATTGCGGCATAACGGTCGGTACATGTCGAAGGAAATGTGCTAATAAGAAGCTTTAACCATGCAACCTTCTTAATAAGGGCCCAGCACTATCTTTTTTTTAAAGCATCAAACAGGGAACCGTGTTACTCTTTCTGACTGTTGCGCGTTTTTAAAGCACACGTGATCTGCGGCTAATGCGTGCGGCACATTCGTGCAAAGTTTCATGGACAAACTGGAAAGGCATATTTGAAGGCCAATGTAGCATGCAAGATTAATGTCAGCGGAAAGCGGTTTCGCAGGTGCGAGGTACGAATTGCTCTTGGGATGAATGTGTTACCTGAATATCGCATTACAGGCATGTTTCAGAGCTTTTGAGGTTACTGTGCGTAACCCTTCAAATTTAACCTCAATTCGCCCCCCCCGCTTTTTAAACATTCAAAGTAACACTCGCGGTTTGCAAAATGTCCTGTAAAGCCATAATGGATAAATGTGCGGTCTTAATTGCTGTCGCTGTAGTAACTGAGGGCATACCTTATCAGCTGTCGCTCCACCTCGAGCGGAGACATCGGTCGACTATAACGCATTAGCCACTCGGCAATGAAAAGAAACTGATATGTCATTTACTCTCGATGCAGTCTGCCATGTGCAATTATATAGTTCATTGCCAGTGCATTGAGTCGTGCGGCGAAATGTTAAAACTTGGTTTGATGGCCAAGGAATATGTTGTGGTGAGCCACGGCCGTGACTGCACCAGAGTCAAGATGACAAATGTCCTCTTACTTTATATTCTTGGTTCTTTCGGTAAAGTCACCACGTAGAAGGGAAACAATACAATAATACAAATATAAAACAATTAAATTCTCACGACGTTTCGACTGCAACACAAGCAATCATCATCATCAGGTGTGAAAACCACAGCAATATTTTAAAAAAATCTAATTTTCTTGCTGTGGTTTTCACACCTGATGATGATTGCTTGTGTTGCAGTCGAAACGTCGTGAGAATTTTAGTGTTTTATATTTTTATTATTTTATTGCTTCCCTTCTACGTGACGTTACCGAAAGAACCAAGAATATGAATCCCTGCAGTCACGAAAGCTTTAAATCAAAAGTCCTCCTACTTTGTTAGCACCCTAAGTGTTGCCTGCACCTGCATGCACTTTACCGGTCTTTATACATCAGCAGGGATCTTAGCAGTGATATGCTGAGCATTCCATTTTAGGCAAAGGTTTTGCTTTGTGTTTAGTTAGGTCTCAGGTTGGATTAAGAGTTCTGCGTGATTGGGTTTGACGGCTAAGCTTACATTGCCGATGCGACGGTTGTGCTCTCAAGCAATATTCAATTTTGAGACGCTGTTTGTTGTCGGTAATGCGGAGGCCTCTGCATAGAGATATCCTCACGTGCCCTCTCCCAACCTCAAGTGAGCAAATCACCAATGACCCATCAGCAACCGGAGCAATGCCAGGTAATTCGAAGATTGACTTTAGGGTCTGGGTGGGTGGAAATTGTAGGGAAACATTGAGCTTAAACTTTTGTAGGTCATATCATACTATTGTTAGATAAACTGGTCTCCAGGACATCAAAATACTGCAAACTGTTTGATTTAGAGTTTCATTTACTAAGGGAAAACACCATTAACCTGCAGCTGCTGCACATGGCTGATTGCAATGAACATACATTTGTACAAAGAAAGTATTACAAAATGCAGTAGAACTCCAGTATTCCGGGTTGATGTTAAGGCACACGATTATGAAGATCCTCTCATCCGCGAAAAAAAAAATACATGAAAAAATCATAGAGAGGAGTTTTCAATCTTGAGGCTCCTCAAATTAATGAATAAAAGAGGATTTTATGTTGAGGTCTTTTTGTGGTGGCTTGGTCTAAAAAGTGGGAAAGAGAAAGTAGGTTTAGTTTGAGCCAATTTCAGTTATTGAAGTACAAAAGTTTTCGGGAATGACTGTGAAGTCAGCCTCAAAATCCATTGTCCATTTAAAGATTCCCTCGCACCGGCCGGTCACCACAACATTTGGGATTCACAGAGAAGAGGAGGGGGCAGATTTTTTGGAAGTTTTACTGTAGCTGGTGTTGATGGTTATACTGTACACGGATGACGAGTAGGTATTTAAAAGTAAATACACTTTCATCGCGTGTTACATTTTTGTTCTCTTTTTTTATTTTTCCAGTTGATAGATAAAACATTTTTTGTATAAAATGTATGCTGGATAAATCTACTGAGATCCAGTGCCTTGTTTACAGGGATGTTTGGTCTTTATTTTACAGGCTAATGGGGAAGACTTACATGAGGATTATCCAGAAAGGGGTAATTGGACAGGCCACTGTTCTTATTGACCTGCATTGGGATTTAGCAAGGACACTGAGGGTAACATTGCAGTTCTGTACCCGGGCAAGCATGCCACGACATCTATACTGTCTATGCAATTCTCAATTAAATATTTTACATTTGAAATTACAATGCCAACAGGAAAAAAAATGCTCGTTGTTGGGAATATGCTCCCCATTTTTGGGTTAATCCCAAAAAAATCTGAATATCAGGCCTAGATACGACATTTGTAACCATATAAAAAAATGTTTTGGATGATTCCAAAAAAGGAAATGAATGTCACTAATAATATGGCGTTACATCATTTTTGTTCCTGGCAAAAATGGTGTCACGTGGTATCAGATAAGCCCGAGGATGCATACATTTATAAAATATCGTAAAGTATCTAAAAATGCTCCTTTTCAATGCAATTATTTTCATCCAAAACTCATCCAAACTCGGTTCTATTGATCTTTTCGTATGGCTGGTGTTGATGTAGAGCAACGACTATCATTTTGCGTTGAGGTGGTAGAGCCATATGATTGCGTCAGGAGCAGCAGAGTGGTGCATCTCTATGGCGACGCCTCCCCCGTATTTGTAAATCGGGCACTGGGTCGTTATATAGGTTCCACGGTTCTGGGTGACCACAATCGCACACCGAAGGGTTTTAAAATTTCCAATTTGTGCATCAAGGGTCCGCATCTGCTGCCATCATGGTTTGTGCAGATGCCCTCAACTGAGCTCTTGACACTGCCTCGTGCAGCAGCTTGTCCTTGAGGAAGCGCCTCCATTCGAGCACCGGAATACCTTCAACTGTCTTAGATTCTGAGATTCGCGATCAAATTTCAAGCTTGTTGTGACAGCAGCCACGACACATGTATGGTCGACAAGATTTGCAAGAATTTGTACATTCGTATTTCATATAAACATTCATATTTTATTTGGAAATTATCAGTTTCAGATGTCTTTGGGTTAATTGTCAGAAATGAACAAAACATAAAAAAAGTTGAAATAAGTAGCTGAAGTTTTGTTTGACCTGATACAAACTTGTTCAAACTGGGATGGAATGTAGGAGTGGTTTCTTGACACTTTAATGCTCTTTGTGAGAAACAGCTTAGATCGCATGTCCGTTTGCTTAAATGACTCATACAGGCTTTTGGCTATTTGCTTTTACATTGCGTAACATCAAATCATTCCCTATTCCTGACTGACATAGAACTTGCAGAGATTTTAAGCCCATTTTCGAGTGACTTGCCGGCGGCTAAACAAACATTATAGGCAATAGCATGACAGACTGTTCGCCCAACATTGCAGGGCATAATGTGGCCTCGTATATGACTCAATGTTACCATGATGCCTGATTATTGCAAGAAGTGATTTCCTGCTCAAATGACCATTGCGGTGCTGCTCATCTTCTGCTTACAGCCCTGAGCCAATGGTGGAAAATCCACATTCCCATGGCAGCGACGTGTATATCCAAAGGGTAACCAACTATTGACTTCCCCCTAAAGTGTTTCTCAGAGAGATGGTCGGCTGAGTAAACCACACCAGGATTTTAACTCGCAACCTTGTGGTTGCGAACCACTCACGCTCTACCTGTGAAAGTGGATGAAAATATGCCCACGTAGGCATGAGCCCATTTCATTTCTATTATGAGTCATTTAAGCGAACGGACAGTAGCACACCGGAATATCTAGTTTCTTACATTTATAATACTGTACATTGCATAGGGCCTTGTAATGTAATAAGGCTGCTTGCGTTTAATTTAAAGCATTACACCAATTACAATGTCCTTGTATTTTGATGTAACTTGATTCCCCATCCTTCCTCTTCTTCGTCTTCCACGCGTTTGTCCCACTCGCGTGGGGGTGCTCCGCTGTCCTTGCCAAACTTCTCCACGCTGCCCTTGTCCTGCGCCGTCTCTCTTTCCGCTCCTCGGGCCACCGTGTCCGATCGCACCGCATCGACTCCTCCTCCCCCCCCCCCCCCACCTTTTCTTCTGGTGCCTGCCTCTTGATCTCTTTTCCTTCCACTTGCATCACTTGCACCTTCTCACCCACACAATGTTCCCGTTGTCTCTCGACATGACCGAACCCGCACCAGCCTTTTCTCTCTCATCTTCTTTGTGACTTCTACCACCTCGTGTCTTCCTTTTACTTCTTCATGTCTTCCTTGTGAAACCCAACACAACATCATCTTCATTCCATATCCTTCCCTTTCACATTCATCCCCCCCCCACCCCCTCCCATCACTCTGGGAGGCCGCAGGATTACAGGAGAATAAAGGAACTTTATTTCATTGACACGAACGTGTCGCCACAATCCTGCTTCTTGCTGTGTGTTAAGGTGGGGTTGTGTCTGCACCAAGCGCCTATGGAATACAGCAATGTGCAACAGGGTCAGCCAACGAGAACCTCAAACAGTAATTAAGGATTTAGATAACACCAACAACGCCTATTAGCAATAATAGAAATGAAATGGGCTCGTCGTTAGCTGCCCTTGCGCTGCCAAACAAAATAACGCAGTTAAGTATCCTTTTTGGTGAGCGTAGTTCTACATGACAACAGTTAAGCGCCATGAGATACTTTTACGATTTAACAGAGGTCCCTAAACAACAGCCGTAATGATTCAATTGGCACGGACAACCAGGTTTCTGCACAAGCTATTCTTTTATCTGGAAGGTGCAAAGTCGTCACCGTCATCAGCCGTAACCAATAAATCGCTGGATGAAGACCTTTCCAACCCCACCACCACCTCTCGTGATCCTGCGATGTAATAAACCAGCCAGCACCTACACAGGGAACAGGCTTCATCCCCGCATTTCCTCTCAGATGCGGGTCCTTTTTTGGCTGAAATTGATAACACTTTACAAAAAAAGAAACAATTCAAACGAGATCATACAAATGAGAAACAATCCTTGATTTGAACCCACGACCCAGAATTGTGAAAACGTATCAAACTGCCCGGCAGTGTGAATCGAGTACGTGGCTAATATATTTGTACAGTCCAGTGGCACGTATTATATTATTTATAAGTAAAGAAAAGCTTAGCTTACATAAAATACTGTGTTACGGATGAACCCAGATCTGGATTAACTAGCGTATTATGCTAAGCGAACTAGGGAGAAATTCCCAATTCTTTGTGTAACACATCTTCAGATTTCCCAAGAGCTTGCCGTGATGAGCCCTAGGATGGAACGAGACATGGTGGACAACCTGAAATATGTTCCTGGCTCTGAGTCCAGTGTCCGCTTCATCTGGGCCTGGAAGTCTTCTAATAACCTTAGTTTAAGAGTCAGTATCTCCGAGGTGTTCTTAAAAAGTCGATGATTCCTTCTGAACCTTTTAATGAAATTGTCACAAAATATATTTCTTCAATTATTTTTTTGGATTGGGCTGATATAAATGTCAGCTTGCATGAGTCTATGCAGTTATATATATGTTAACTTTAACACATACGAAAAACCACACTCAGCCAAAACGATTACACACTTGAATATATTCAAATATCTAACCGGCACAGAAGTGTAACTAATGGATTCACTGACCCAGTCCACATTTTACAATTTGCAATTCAGTCAAAATTCTTCATTGTCACCCATGGGTTTTTTTTGTGTGTGTATTTATAATACTCGTGAGTCCATGAGTGAGAGAGTTGCTGCTGCTGCTGCTGCTGGAGGTCCTGCCAGATTTCTGAGCCAAACGGGCTACAAATTGACCAGCCTTCGCATGCTGCTGCAAGTGTTACAAATCAGCGCAAGTGTGACTTCAAAAAAACTCGAAAAAATGTAGAACAGCTTGAAATTCCAGTGAGTGCAATGCACCCGCTGTGCACTAATGGCAACTTATACAGAGATGCACTTTTGCCAATTTTTACATGGATGAATGGGGGGGATATAAAAGAATATATAAAGGATTTTATTGTTTCGTTCGTAAATTATTTGTATACTGTTTGTTGGTATTTGAGTGTTTGCTATTACATATTTTTTCCTCCGCAGCACCAGAACGCATTTTAAAACACCGCCGTCTGACTCAACCTTTCCGATTCACAGCCCTTAAGTCGCATTATATGATCTCCCCAAAGAACCGAGGGAACACCTGGGCCTGTGTGACTTACTCAGACCAGGTGTGTTGCATTAGGATGGGGGAAAATCCCAAAATGATAGGGGGTGGGAGCAGTGGTGGTAAAACTCCAGGCGTTTCTACCTGGCCGAGGCCATTTAGCAAAGCAAAGTGGTGATTTGCTGGAATTTACGTAACGTCAGCTCAAGTGGCGTATCCTTGCCAATAACCTATTGGTGCGCTGTCTTTTGATAATTGTGAAGTGGTAAAGCTGCAATTGTACTGGCATGCCGTAACGCACACAGTACTTGTGTAAAAGCGCTTTCACACACTCTCATTTTTATACTCTTTGGTTCTTTCAGTAAAGTCACGTAGGTAGAAGTTCCACCGCTGGATCATTTTTTTCCGCCTGAGGACGACCGCTTGTATTGCGATCGAAACGTCGTGATGTATTATTTTTTGTTTAATTTTATTTTTCTACCCACGTATGGATTCCTGCAGTCACTAAAGCTTCAAATCAAGATTACACTCTCATTTTGTTTTCCGTTCGGAAATAATCAAGACATTGTTATGCCCAGTGCTCACGGAATGTAAGCAAAAGTAAAATAAAAATTAACCGCGTGAATTCTTAGATGTCTCTTTTAATTTCAATGAATGTACATTAGGAAAATGCTCGTAAGAGACGCAGGTTTTTGTGAACTCCGTGGTATCTGCATTTCAAATAGCGTGTAACGGCATTTAATTTAAAAGCCGCGCATAGATTGGAGGAGAGTAACAAGGTGGATTAAATTGCCTCCCTCCAGTAACTTGTGCTAACAAGTCTATTTAATTCAACTGCACTCCTCCAGACATAAGACTATGGTTTAATAGTCAGGCAAAGCACCAAATCACAGATTCTCTCTACCAGCCATTACTGTATTTACACAGCAATCAATACACAGTTAGCTTTCCATCAGTGTTGCCTATTCTTAAATCAATAACTCAATTAAGCCCCGGTGTGAGCATGCGGTGTTTTAGCTAATGGGAGTGTCTTGTGTGTGACACATCTGAATTTGTAACTTTATAATGAAATTTATTTCATAAGCCGTTATAAGTAATCTTTAGTGGGGGGAATAAAACTTTAGTACTGACCTCAGCTCTCTGTTAAGCAGTGCAGCAGGCTAATTTAGTTAATTCTAGGCTTTTGGCCAAACGTTTACGGTTCTTTAATTTACCCCCCCCCTGCCCCCCCCGGCAATGTCGCTCCCAGAACAAGGAGAATACTGTACCAGCTATGGCTTTGAGTTTTAAAAGTATTTGACATGCGGCACCGGGTACGGTTAACCTCTTTGGAGCGTTACCTCGTCTACTTTAAAATGATTTGAAGAGGGCTGAGACGAGGTGCGCGCTCCCCCCTCCCCCTCCTCTCATTTGGCTCTGGATGCCCCATCCGTGCAGTGGTGCTCCGGCATTAGTCACGCCTCTCTGGCGCGCTACGCGCCGCTCTATTTCATAACCTTCTCCTTACCTCGCATTAAGCAGCTCCGACGTGCATACTCCTCCATTAACCCCGGGAGGAGCAAAGCCACGCAGCCACCCCCCACACACACGACCCATCCATGCCCTGAGCAGCATCTTAATTTCCCTCTCGCCGTGTTTGTGATGACATTCAGCAAGAGGCAAAGCAAAGATGGAAAATGCAGCAGCACTTATCATTGTTGAAGCTAAAACGCATACAAATCAATGGGCGTTGTTGCGGAGGATGTAAATAACAGAATAAATGAGCAGGCATAAATCAGCCTCCTTCCCACTTTTGACTCTCCACATAAATATATAAAAGTCTTTTTTACACATCCCATTGGCCGCATGGCCTTCTGGGAGTGCATTGGTTAACTTAAATGGTCTTGACAGAAGCTGTGTTTGAATGTGCAAACATACATTTACCGGTGCATGTTTAGTTAAAGAATCTTATAATTTATTAGCCACCCTAGTGGATCTGGGGTACCAGCGACTTTCTATAAGAAGGTTGCAAGTTCAAATCCTGATCGGGGGTTGATATAATGATTGCCAGGTTGTGGGGGGAGCCAACGGTGGTTATCCTAAAGACTCATCCGTGCCATAGAAATGTGGAATGTCCACAACTGGCTGAGGGCTGCTGAGCAGGAGATGAGCCCTGCCTCAATGTTCATTTGAGCAGGAATCAAATTGACTTTGACTCGGGATTAATTACACTTGCATACTGGAGGCAATTTGGAAAATATTTTTTACGGGGGGACGCGTGAATAACCATTTCCTAAGCGCATTTGGCCAGCATTGAGTAGGAAGCATAACTGCCTTCTCAATGCCTGTAGTGTATGGGCTGATCTTTGACTTTTCACAAGTAAACATTTCGTAAAATTTCAAGCTCATTTTCACGTACGTTGTACAATTGAAGGCCAATTGGCGATATTTGAGCTTTGATTGTAGACGTGTCTTGGTGGCGAGCAATGTCTAATGCTCTTGGAGGATATGTGGGGGGGGGGGGGGGACCCGAGGAATATTGGTTTGTAGCTGCAGGGCAAGCCTTGCTTGCTTCCATTCTTTGGGGATCTTTCATGTCCTGTGCATGGCGACGACATCGGCTTGCAAGCCACCGTTGTCCACAGTGTTCCCAGGGCTCTTTAATAACTCGGGCCGTAGGCCGTCATATCTCGGTGCCTTGTTGGACGTGGTGTCCCCGACCGCTGAATCCACTTAAATGACCGTCGAGTCAAGTCAGTGGATTTGATTGGTTAACGTATGGTGCTCGTTAGGTAGTTATCTGGGTGAAGTTTTATCAACAGTAAAAGGGGATGGAAACAACTTTTAATCAAAGGGTGTGTTTTTTTTTTAAAGCCATTTATACACCCTCTGCTGGAACAACGATTGCGTATGCTGTGTCGGTGATGGGAAAGATGTTTGGCCATACTTCACCATTGCTGGGCAGTGCAGGTTTGTGAATAGGGGGATTGCAACGGGAAAGTGTCACTCACCGCTGATGTTAACCGTGGCTGGAAATCGAACTCAGGTTGCAGGGATTCATAGCGCGGAGCGCGGAATCACCACGCCTTTCGGCTCCGGCCATCAATAACTATTGGTGTATCGCTCGCTAAATGCGCAAAGGACTTCTTCTGCTCACAAATAGGAACGCGGCCGCCCAGTTTAAAGCGTAATAATGAGGTAATTCCCAGTCTCTGTCGTTCTTTGCTTCCCGCCCTCCCTCCCTCCCTCGCCCACTATCATTAACAATCCTCTCAGCACACAAGTCACCTCCAGAATGTTTTCAACGGGGGAAAGTTGGCACCCGCAAACAGCGCGGCCGTTGTTCGGCGTGGCTTCCTTGCCGTGGGATGTGCCAGCCCTCTGCCAACACTCCCGCTGTTGTCATTCGATGGCGGCGGCATTCACAGCTGCAGCAGCCCTAATTATCATTTTGATGGGCGCTCAATTATTGCTCTTTGCTCAAACTGTAACACGATGATGATGATTATGGTTGCAGCTGCACATATTTGCTCCTCGAAAATCTGCCGGTACGAGTTAGTATATACTTTTGCAATGAAGCCAAAATCCCAGCGATCGCACTATGGTTTCATGTATTCTTTAAGCTAAATGGCAATGCGCTCCAAATGCATTGTGAAGTTAATTAGGACTCTGAGAGCTAGTAATGAGCAGATGTTGCAAGTGAGCCCAAGAATACACGTGTGTATGTGGGGTAGCGGTAGTGTAGCGGTTAGCACGCTGCGCTACGAACCCGGCTACCCGAGTTCGATCCCCGCTCATGGCCAACACCACTGACGATTAACTGCACCGGTCCTGGGCCTCGCCTAGGTAGACTCAGCCTCAATCGAGTACATGGTGTGGTATCACCTGATGATGACCGTTTGAGTTATGGTCGAAACGTCGTGAGAATTTTTTATTGTTTTATATATATTTTGTTATTTTGTTGTTTCTCTTCAACGTGACTTTACCGAAAAAACTAAGAATATGAATTACTGCAGTCACGAAAGCTTTAAATCAAAATTTACATGGTGTGGTGTTCATATTCTTGGTTCTTTTGGTAAAGTCACGTAGAAGGGAAACAATAAAATAAAATAATAATAATAAAATATAAAACAATAAAATTCTCACGACGTTTCGACTGCAACACAAGCAATCATCATCAGGTGTCAAAACCACAGCTTGTGTTGCAGTCGAAACGTCGTGGGAATTTTATTGTTTTATATTTTTAGATTATTTTATTGTTTCTACGTGACTTTACCGAAAGAACCAAAAATATGAATCCCTGCAGTCACGAAAGCTTTAAATAAAAAAATGGTGTGGTGTGTTAAAACATCGCCACTCAGGATACAAAGGCGACCGGGCGTGGTGCTGGCCACACACCCGCTCGTGTGCTGTGCCGGCCTTCATAGGCGCTCGCAAACAGCACTCGCCCCGACAGTCTGTTAAGTCTATACGGGGATCTTTTAGTCTTTGTTAATCAACCGTCAAAGGTGCATCCACGCGCATGCATAGCCCTTTGTCGGTCTACTGCTGGATGAGGCCATCTCCACCCTGTCACCTCCGGGAAGTGGAGGTCATTGTACCGTAGTTCGCCACGCTGCTCAGTGTGGGTTGGTGAAGATGGGGAGCGTAGAGGTACAATACAACAACGTAAATTACTGCACTTACCTCCGCTGCCCTTCACCGTTGCTCCACAGCCTGTAACGCCTGTTATGCATGACGGTTGCCCATCCCAACGTTATCGACGCTCAACGAACGCCGCCTAGCTCTCAGGATCTGACGAGATGGGGCGTTTTTGGAGTGATCAAATGCGTGCTTCTCGGTCACGTGTGTATCCGTGGTGAAGGTTTGCGAATTTGCCTCTTTTGTTGCTGCGTCGTGGGTGCGGTGGAGGTTAGAAAGGAAATAAAGAAACATTAACAACGCTGATGGAAATAATTACACTCCTCAAAGTTCCAGCCGGCGGGGCTCTCATCAGTAGTCCTGACAGGTCCTTCGGATGCATTTGTGCACAAAGGCCGACTGCTATTCACTCGTTTGCCAAACAGCGTGCTTCATTCCTTGACCAAGATCGTCTCTGCCAGAAGCTGCAGGTGTTCATAGCCGGGCATTAATATTTCATGAAGATTCCAGCTCATTTTCTAGGGATTCGGAAAGTGTTTTGTAAAAAAAATCAATGGCTGTAATTACAGCTCCCTTCCTAATTCCCTGCAGTCGCCAAACGCAATTCTCTTCCTCGCGGTTGTACGCGAGGCATTAGTGAGCAAATGGAAGGACGCATAAGGTGTACTAAGGCGTATGAAGTGTGCCCTTTAGCAGACGTGCGTGCATATAGCTTGATGTCATATTTTTTGTATGAGTGATTACAAGCAATAAATGCTTGATGCTTTGTATTGATTATCAATTATAATCTGCACCAGCGTTTATTTTTTGGGCACCATTTTAAAAAAGTTTTTATTTTATACAAATTGTGGATTGTTTTTTTTTTATTTTGTTCATATGGGTAGCCACATTCCTATAATCATAACCAGGTGAGGGAGCATTACGAAGTCGTGTTTGCTTTTTTCAAATTAAACCTGGAGGATAAACGGACAGCGATGAGAAAACAATTCCTAAACATTTGGCTTTGTATTAACTGCAAAGAATTTCACGTGAAACATTTCAATAAATACAATCAACTCTTGTTGGTTGCAACCGAACAAAAATCTCCCTTTTTCGAGACATTTAGAAAAGCTGCCGGCAGTGCTTTATCTAGATAGAGCTAAGTGTTACGTAGATATGCCTAAGTGAGCTGCGCCTGTCGTTAACCAACAAAGCAGACTCTGGGGTTATACGATGTCGAAGACCACCTTTCTTCTGACAATTAATGGGCATCCACTGGCGACCGATCATTCCACACAACCTTGTACGTGAGAATGATAGGGTCTTTGATGAATGGAGATGCGGGGTGGGTCCAAAGCATTGTACCTGCAAGGGCGGGCATGGACAATCAATGGTAAAGTATAAGCACTCCGGTCAGATTAATTATGGATGGAGATGTTTTAGATATCACCAGCTGCAGAGTTAGATATTTGTGTGTGTGTGTGTGCGCCCACCGGTCTCTGTTACGGCACTCGGTAGGCCGTCTGCGCGAAGCAACAGAGATGCGTGTGGCATTAGACGTCGTTGCCTGTTCTCCGCATTTTGACACATTTTTAGTCTGCCGCGGTGTATCTTCATGTGCACAAAGGCAAGCCATTACGTGCCTACAAAAGTGGACACGTAAAACACCGCCATGGTAACAAGTAAAATATACGCTCCACGACGCTTTAACGGACGATTTTTTTTAAAGCAATGCAATCGTGGACCAAAGGCCTATTTGAATGGTTAGTGACAACCAGAGCGGGTCGGTGTTAAGCTGACTTTGGTCAGTAGTAAATCTACCAGAATGGTAACTATAGCAGCGCTATATCCAGCTGTTGTAACTGCTGTAACTGTTTCTCTGTGTGCTGTAACACTATGCCATATACTTACATGAATCCATGGTCAGTGCTAGCGTTGCCTTAAAATAGGCCCTGTCATATACACACTAACACAAAATGCCCAAGTGTTTACATTAGCGATGATCACTTTTTCATCTCCACCGGTGGACATTCCACATTATCATGGCCATGACCAGTTTATCCACAGGACAAACCACTGCTAACATCCCAACAAGTGGTAAAACCTCAATAGGGATGGTGTGAGGGGGGGGGAGCTCACTTTACCCTCCCCCGAGAGGGTAGTGGGCTCAGTCTATTAGAAGCAAGTATCAATCGGGCAACAGAATATCCTAGCTGATGATGCGTATCGGTTAGACGGGGGGCATTTCCGTGAGATGATTATGTGGAGTCAGCTGATGAAACTACCAGTGCATCAGCTTGTTAAATGTGAATAGGAAGCTTTTAACTAAAGTGATGTTAAAAGAGCTCATTGATTTGCATCGATAAGTGAAATTATTATGGAAACAAAAGGAAAAAAAGAAGCCATTAAATAAGTAACCACTAAAGACAATAATAGTGTAGAAGTCTATAAATATAAAATGTAGGGGGGCGGGTGGCTGGTGGGGGAGAGAAGGTTTGATTTAAAACTGCTATTCAATTTGTTTGTGAAGGTTAATTACCAGCAACAAAGTTGATGAAAGCTTTTCTGCTGAAATATTGGCAAGCGTCGGGAGTTACAATGAGGGACTGCTGGCTCAGACAGTCCCCAGACATATCAAGGCATTTCCTGGGATGGCCAGATGGATACACAACTATATGGAGAGAACATGGGACAACGACAACAAAAATCAATTGTCACGAGAATCAATACACTTCCCACAGTAAAGTGGGAAAGAAAATACCACAGTAGTGTAGTGATGTGTGAAAGTGGCCTGCCAAAGCATAGGCTGCCCAATAGAGACAGGAAGGCCTTTTGGCCTATGGCGGTGCAGTTTCCTCATCCATTTTATCACTCAAAAGAGACTTGCCTCTTGTTTTCGTGGGCAGTTTTTATGGGAAGAATGAACACTAGATTTAACATATATATTTTTAATGGGTTTCTGTAATTTTAAATAAGCTTTCAATGGATTAATTTCGCTGTGGTTGCTCATGATGCTTTGTCTCTCCTTTCTCCTCTTCTCTCCCTTTGCCTCTCATTTGCATTCCTCTCCTCTTCCACTACCACACATCCCATCCCTTCCCAAGATAAAATAAATATATATACATATGTTTAGAACTTTGATCAGTTCTTAATGCATTTTGGCATTTTTTCAGAGCATTTCAAAATTCTGTTTGCTTTTGTCCCAGATTAATAGCAGGTGAAAAGCTGGCGTTAATACAGTAAAATATCCTCTTTTGGCCCAGCTTTGCACATAAACCAGCACGATTTCGAGAAAACCCATTGGCTTTCCTACTTTGTACAGGTGCAGATTTCTGCTGAATATTTGCAGTGAGAAGTTCTTTGGGATAATGTTAAAGTGCAGACACATTTCAAATATGCCGGAGCACGTATTCCGGTGAAACTGACACATAATGGGTAAAAATAACAGCTTGTTCTTCCCCCCCCCCCCGGAGCTTTTAGACCATTTGAAAGTTGTCATATTGCTCCGCTGTCTTGAATGAAGAATCGGCGGCTCAGCGGTCGAGCGAGCGGCTCACAATCTGAAGGTCACGAATTCAAATCCTGGTTGACTCAGCCCATAATCCCTCTGGGGGTCAATAAAATTCGTACCAATTTGTGGAGAATTTTAACAGTGGTTCGTCTTTAGAGAGAGTGGGGGGTATTGGAGTTCTTAATATGTGCATTGCCTCATGAAGATGGTCATATGATCAGATGTCTATTTGAGGGTGCTTGCCAGATGGGGCCACAGACAATGAATACGTCATAGAGAAGATGGTTGCATGTACCTTTAACTATGTGTACTGCACCAGCATATGTGCCTTTGCTGTGATTATTGAAAAGCCACTTTGGCCTTCAAGAGTGAGTGCGTACTTCTCCGTGCTTACACTCAGGACGCAAAAATTTGGTTCCAAGAATGTACGAACTAGGTGCGGTTTTTTAGGTGGCTTCGGAAATAATAGGGGTAGGTCTTTTTTGCGTGAAACACATCAAGTTGTTGGGCTGTAGCGGCCTGCATCGGCTATGAAGCCACAAAGAAATTCATCGGGCAAGTGAAAGCAGCAGCAGCAGCAGCAGCCAAGGCACACACAGTCAAGCTGAAGGAAGCAGGAAAAGAAGATAAAGGTGGGTGTTGTGCAAGACACACCTGGATCTCGGCTACAGCTTTGTGGAGGAAGACTGAGTTGAGCAGGACAGAGGGTGAGCAAGATATCACAGGATCTAAGGTGCATGGAGCTCTGCACAGTATACGTAGCTGCTGCTCATAGGCCTGAATGTATTGAGATTAGTTTTGCATGTGGATGGTACGGAAGACTCACTGAACTGTAAGAACAATTATAGTGAATAATACAGTTACAGCTACGTCCGAAGAGGATTCGCTGAACGTTGAGGATCACTATATTGAGAAACTATGGTGACGCATGGCCAGATTGGGGGGATGTCAGCAGGGTAAACAAAACACATTCGCCCTTGCCATAGGAATGGGGAATTTCCACCACTTGCTCAGGGCTCGTAAACATCAGATGAGCACTGCCTCAATACTCATTTGAGCAGGAAATCACTTCGACTTCTGTTTTGTATTCATCTTGCTCCGCTCTCTCGAATGATGAAAAGCCCTGGCCAATGTTGAACAAACCAGGCCTCGAAACAATTTATTGTTCATTTTAACGATGATAGTACACAGGTGTCATTCTTTGCTTGGCATATTGTGGTCTGTTGTCAGTTTATTTACAAAGTTTGCGGGAAAACAGACCTGTTGCCATTGGCAGAATAATTTTCTTTTAAACTCCCGCACACATTCCTTGGTGATAATATTTACACAAGTTCGTGGGTGCGGAGTTTTTTTCCCTGAAGACATTTAGCCTTAAGCTCCAGATGATTAGTGCATGGCAAACACATAGCTGGCATACGATGTTTCTGATGGATATACTGTATGATGTAGTAAGATAATGAGAACAAGTTGTATACCGGAGTGACTTTTCATAGATTACGAATAAAAGTTCAAGACTGCATTAAAAGTAATTAAAATATATTTTTAACACGTACAGTAAATTACAAATTACGTTAAATATATGAAAAACTTTTGCAATGTACTATTTCAAAAGCGCTCTTAAAACTGGCGACTTATTAATTATTTAGCACAGACACAAATTACAGATCCCAGCGAAGTAAGAATCCAGTATATATATTTTTTTTAAATGGAAGCTAAAACCCTTTAAACCTGAGCAATATATTCTCCGCATGAACCATTTCGCAGTTAATTACAGCTGTCACTTATTTCTTTGTCATTGAAAGGATATTCTATGCAGCTAATGACCAAGAACAGCTAAAACCAAGCATCCAGTTTTCCAGCTACAGTACATTAAATTCTCAGAAGTGTTCATTAATTAGGCTGATCACAAGGTGAAGTTAATTACGATGTAGGACCTAATTATCCTCTCCAGCGATAATTAACACTCTTTTAATCTCCCTCTCTTTGTACTCTCACTTCAACCCTGGTGGGACATGAGGAGTAATGAGTTCCAAACACCAAGCCTGACTCAAAACCGCAAGAGAACACAAGGTGTTATTGTACAGCGCATATACATCACAGTTTCTATCCCATGCAAGCCACCGGCACGAGAAACAGTGAGCTGCCCTGTAACCTGTGGGTGAGACATGGGCATGGTGACACGGTTGTGAGGATTCATTTTAGTTTAATACGTTTTGGAATTGATTTTTTTTTAACAGGCCTACATTTGTAATTACGAATAGGTTGAAATAATTGGGCCTTGGATTTTTTTTTGCTTTCTTCTTCAAGTTGAGCTGTGCAGTGTTTTTTGGAGTGAGTCCTATGCACACTTTGTGCGGGTTTTTTTGGTAATAGCAGGTGCAATAACAATGTCTTATATGGTAAACCATTCGTTATTGCTCAGATTTTTCTGACTTGCTTCCAATGGTATTCACACATTCTTTGTGATAAAGTGCAATGATAAATATTTTTTAAAAAACACCTCTCTCTGGTGAAAAACCAAAGCTTTTATTTCGTATTAACCTCAATAGAGGTGGAGAATTAATAAACCATAAGGTTGCACTCATTACACACAGTGCTTGCCACAAATGAACCACTGACCACCACCTCAGCAGCTTTTGGCTAAACCATCGAGCAAAGACGATCACCTAATTGCGCCCTTTCAGATGCGCTTCTGCGGCCGTCTGGAATGCTCTTCCTTCCGATATTAGGAAGCCACTGGAGCGCTATGCAATTGTTAATCTAGATTGAAAACTAATATCTTTAGCACCCGCCTTTTGAATTTAGTTTGTAGTCTTTCCCCACACACCTGTGATTGTCACGATTGACTACAGTGCGAAAGAAGTTCCACATATATACCTTGCAAGCCATACACATAGGTAGAATCATTTATTCGGATGATAAACATTTGTCAAATGGGCTTTCAACCATCACAATTAAGTTCAATGGCTTTCTTTCCATGGTTACATCTCGGGTACCTCCATGTTGACGGTTTAAGCTCTACTGCCTCTGAATGTCACTGCTCTTTGAAGCTACTAATTTTTGTTATTATTATTTGTTTGTTTGCAGAGGGATGCTGCCGTGGTTTAGTGGTCTTCACGCTGGAGGTGGAATCCACAGGGTCGACAGATCGATCTCCCTGCACGGAGTTTAAAACAACGGTGCAAGTTTGTTAAATCACCCCAACCTCTTGTCTGCCCGGGTTAGTGTAAATGGGGTTCACCACTCGCGAAGTTGATCGCTGGGTCGTGTGTGATGGGTTAAAGTGTTTGGTGCACCCACCTCTTTCGAGACGACTGGTCATCGCGGAAGAGTAGGCCAAATACCCTCTGGAGCGGATCTCGAGAGCTGTCCCCCTCTAGCGAGCATTCCTTGATTTCGAACTGCTTTTTTGCGTTTCGTTTTTTGTCCTTCCCCCGCACCTCCGATTCAGCACGGTGGGCTACGTACGGTACGAAAGAAGTCCAACGTCCATGCAAGCAATTGCTGAGCAACACCTTTCATTATTATTATTATTATTGAGCGTGAACCCTCATTTTCGATGGTCTAGCGTTGAGTGCAGTATTTAGAAGTTTGGGAAGTGGAAGGCGCGGGGGAGGGAGTGGGGTAAAGACACAGCGTCCGTGCAGGTGAGATGCACGCTTTGATGTGGTCGTGAAATGTCGAGCCAGGTTTACTTTGTCGCATCGTGAACCCTCGGCATTGCACGCGCGTCCACTGGCGCGGTGCCACTCTTAATGCCGTCGATGAGTCCTAGGGTGGTGCTCGAGTGATAATAAGCTCACATGGCTTCCGCAGGAGCCATTTCTCTCCACCTCTGTTCTCCAGGTGAGTACCATTAAGCTCAATTATTCGGCATTTACCTCCGCACATGAATGCACACACCGTTGCCGGAGCGAGCGATACTGAAATTGATTCTATTTCCTCCAAGTGTGCTCTCTGCCTCATGCGGACACAAAACACATACTGTAGTAGATAATTACGTTTAATAATGGTGGAAAAGCACAATATGTACCGTCCAATGAAAAGGGGGGAAATATATATATTTCACTGCCTCAAACTGCAGCGCAGCATGCACAATCCTGAGCCAGGAAATGAAAACGCACGAGAGGGGGGTCCTTGGCTTCGGACAAACAGGGTCAGGTCTGCAGCTGTGGCCTCTTCGCAACTAATGACTTTGACTGGATAGGGCCGACTCTGACATTAACAATTGGGCCGAGTGATGCAAGGGAAATCAGTGCTAAGGTCAAAATGACAGCTTAAGCTGAAACACATGTGCTATCAGGCGCCGAGTACAGGGACCTCGCTGATTTCGCTAACATTTCTAACAATAACATCACAATTGAACGTTGTTAAAAAAAATTAAACTCGAAAATAGTACTGGAGGGATTTAAAAAATAAAGAACGTTACAAAAAAAACCAAGATGTTTTTGTTTGAAGGATGCCAAATAATATTGACAAACGTTGCATTGGCACATAACCACAAAGCTGAAAAGCTCACAAAAGGAGTGTTATGATATTGTTAACTATGACGCCAATTCTATACTAACCCCATCAGCAACTTTGTTGTTATCCACATTTTGGTGCCATGGAAATGGATCCCTATTGATACACTTGTCAACGAAAGATGTGTAAAGATTTTAAACCCAATCCAGTTGCTCCCAAGCCGGTGGAGAAATGTTAAGAGTTGTAACCCCCCCCCCCCCATCTCGTAGGCTCATAACTATATCCTGGCCTCTGAGTCTCTCACCTTCTGGTTTTGAAGTTTTGGTCCTGAACCCATGCTACTGTCTGAAAATAAATGAGGTGTTATCCTGTTTCCATATGGAGCATCATCACAAATGGACATGCAATGAATAGCGCCAACTCTCCAGCCAGTTTTGTTACAAATGATAATTATTGTTTTATATTTTTATTATTTTATTGTTTCCCTTCTACGTGACTTTACCGAAAGAACCAAGAATATGATAATTATCTATTAAGCACATTGTCTCTCTTAGATCTATTTTTTTAATTCTCGTTGGCAAACTAAAGCAAACTAAAGCAGTCAAACTTTTAATCCACTCTTAGTTATTAAAGATGTACAAAGAGGTGTGGAGCAGTCTCCCTCTCACCCCCTCCCCCTGACCAATGGCAATCCGTGAACTCGGTACGTATTTTTAGCATACACAATTACCATTTTAGTCTTTATCACTGTAGAGTTGATAATAATGTTTCGACATTTTTGTTCGTCTTCACCTTAATAATACTAATAATAAAGCAATTTATCACGCTCACGTTTTCATGAAAAGGCAAGGTTTTCCCATACGCCTAACGAAAGAGGTGAGCAGTCTTCAGCTGTCCCTTAAAGGTAGTGGTGGATTTGCTGCTGCTGCTGCTGTTAGCTGTTGTTAGCGGCTGCTGCTGCTTGCTATTCTACCTGCTGCTTCTGCTTGCTCCTGCTGCTAGCTGCTGCTAGCTGCTGCTGCTGTTAGCTGATAGCTGCTGCTGTTAGCTGCTGCTGCTAGCTGTTAGCTGCTGCTGCTGTTAGCTGTTGCTAGCGGCTGCTGCTGCTTGCTATTCTACCTGCTGCTTCTGCTTGCTCCTGCTGCTAGCTGCTGTTAGCTGCTGCTAGCTGTTAGCTGCTGCTGCTGTTAGCTGTTGCTAGCAGCTGCTGCTGCTTGCTATTCTACCTGCTGCTTCTGCTTGCTCCTGCTGCTGCTAGCTGTTAGCTGCTGCTGCTGTTAGCTGTTGTTAGCGGCTGCTGCTGCTTGCTATTCTACCTGCTGCTTCTGCTTGCTCCTGCTGCTAGCTGCTGTTAGCTGCTGCTGCTGCTGCTAGCTGTTAGCTGCTGCTGCTGTTAGCTGATAGCTGCTGCTGTTAGCTGCTGCTGCTAGCTGTTAGCTGCTGCTGCTGTTAGCTGATAGCTGTTGCTGTTAGCTGTTACTGCTAGCTGTTAGCTGCTGCTGCTGTTAGCTGCTGCTGCTGTTAGCTGCTGCTGCTGTTAGCTGCATCTGCTAGCTGCTGCTCCTGTTAGCTGCATCTGCTAGCTGCTGCTGTTAGCTGCTGCTAGCTGCTCCTGCTAGCTGTTAGCTGCTGCTGCTGTTAGCTGCTGCTGTTGCTGTTAGCTGCTGCTGCTGTTAGCTGCATCTTCTAGCTGCTGCTGTTAGCTGCTGCTGCTAGCTGCTGCTGCTGTTAGCTGCATCTGCTAGCTGTTAGCTGCTGCTGCTGTTAGCTGCTGCTGCTGCTAGCTGCTGCTGCTGTTAGCTGCTAGCTGCTGCTGCTAGCTGCTGCTGCTAGCTGCTGCTGTTAGCTGCTAGCTGCTGCTGCTGCTAGCTGCTGCTGCTAGCTGCTGCTGTTAGCTGCTAGCTGCTGCTGTTAGCTGCTAGCTGCTGCTGCTAGCTGCTGCTGCTAGCTGCTGCTGCTGCTAGCTGCTGCTGCTGCTAGCTACTGCTGTTAGCTGCTAGCTGCTGCTGCTAGCTGCTGCTGCTGCTAGCTGCTGCTGCTAGCTGCTGCTGCTGCTAGCTGCTGCTGCTGTTGCTGTTAGCTGCTGCTGCTGCTGCTAGCTGCTGCTGCTAGCTGCTGCTGCTAGCTGCTGCTCCTGCTAGCTGCTGCTGCTGTTGCTGTTAGCTGCTGCTGCTGCTGCTAGCTGCTGCTGCTGTTAGCTGCTGCTGCTGCTAGCTGCTGCTGCTGCTGTTAGCTGCTAGCTGCTGCTTCTAGCTGCTGCTCGACGTCAGCTGCTGATGTATAGCGGGGATGCAATTCCAAATGATGGGAGCAGCGATGGAGAAACGGTGCAGGGCCAGGACATTCTTGTTTCGGGGGAGTTGAGGGATGTGATCCTTGGTGTCTGGGGGGTTGATTGAGGCCCACGTCTGTGCTCATTCATCTCCTCAAAGTCGGGCTCACCCTTCGCTCTTTGGTGGGCCTCCGTGGTCATTGGCCATCGTCATGCTCGATTTTGCACCGCTCGTTGTAGTCGTTTCGCTAAGATATCGAATGAAACACTTTGCTTGACGAACATCTTCGTCACCGATTGCGTTCACATTGTTACGAGTTGCCCTGCTGTGTCGAGCGCTCGGTGGTTTTCTCACGCCTGCAATGTTTCATTTGTGTAAAAGGCGAACTGCAAAATGCCCTCGTCACATCGTTGTACGAAGTGCCCTCTTAAGTTGTTTTTTTATTATTATTATTATCACAAAACGGTGGGGGGGAGGGTAGGTTTACAAGCGCATTTATTAATTTAAATTTCACATTTTTTTATAGGAAAAATAAAAATCGCCTCACAGCCAACTACCCTTGCAGCTTTATATCAACGATAGTTCGACACAGCGAAAGGCACTGCCACCCTTCAGAAGATGACAATCAGGGCGGTGTGGGTGGTAACTTGTTTGAGATTGTGGACTGAAAATGTCACGAGATTTTTTGACCTGGGATTGCATTTGGCTTTCCACGTCGTTATCCTGAGGGCATATCACTGCCCCAAACAAACTCAAAATAAGTACGTCTGCCCTCAGGGTGTCACTGACCTCATTAAGATTTGTTTGCAAAGGAAGCACTGGTCAGCAAGCTCCATAATTAAACCAAGGGTATGCAAGAATGCGTCAGGGTGAACAACCACAGAATTGGAGCAAACTCTGACAAACCATAATTAAACCAAGGGTATGCAAGAATGCGTCAGGGTGAACAACCACAGAATTGGAGCAAACTCTGACAAACCATAATTAAACCAAGGGCATGCAAGAATGCGTCAGGGTGAACAACCACAGAATTGGAGAAAACTCTGACAAACTAAACTGTCCCATCGTGAATTTACCAAATCCGATACAAAATGTCTTTCAGATTCGGTTGTCAAATTGTCACCGATATTCTAAATGTTGCCCCTTATGTGTGAACGGCTTGTGCTTTTCTTAGGTGGCCAAAACCCAAGGAAACCTAACACCAGACGGGTATCTCCGATGTCAGAGTGACTTGAACTTTGGTAAGGGGGGTTTACGGAGCATAATGATGCCCCCTAGATGCTGTTAAACACGGTTCATGGTTTCCAACAGCGGAGAAGCATTTGTCAGGGCTGATAACTAAATAAGCGTACATTGTAAAATGTTGTTTTCCAAAAGCAATGCATGAATCATGTGCTTAGTTTGTTTGTTGTTATTGGAAATTCACTTGAACACTTAGCAAGGCCACGGGGTGAAAGAAGTTGCCCAAGTCTCACGCTTCATCAGGATCAGTGCTTTTATTTGCATCAATCTCTGACTTGAGATGAAATAATCGCCGAAGTTAGTCGGTAGCCTTCGATAAGTTGTGTTAACCGTTTAAAACGTGGAAAAGTATTACAATAGCACGGTTGGCACCGTTAGCTAGAGTAAACACAGATACAACTGCATTATTGGGAAGTTAATGGAAACAACAACAAAAAACTAAACATAATTATCAAACGCTCTGATAATACAATGAGCATTACAGAAACGTATAAGTTAACAGATAAACAGCAATAGAATGCAGCAGAGGTCAAACAAATTCTGATCGTGTTGGCCGGTCCTGTTCTAGATTTGAAGTTTTCGTGACTGCAAGGATCCATACTCTTTGGTTCTTTCGGTAAAGTCACGTAGGTAAAAAATAAATAAGAATTTTTATAAAATAAAACAAAAATGAAAATAACTAAATTAAAACACGACGTGTTTTAAAAAGCACAGTGGTTTTTTTTTTTACACCTGATGAAGGAAGCTTGTGTTGCCTCCGAAACGTCGTTGTTTTATTTAATTTAAAATTTTATTTATATTTTTACCTACGTGACTTTACCGAAAGAACCAAAGAGTATGGCCAGTTCTGATCCGCCATTCTGTGCCATCTTAAATGCGGGGCTGAACGCAGAGGCGATCCCTCGGCTGACCAGAATTATTCTCGCAGGCATCTCCGTTGGTTATCTGAGCTTGATACCGTCTCATGAGAGTGTGTGACTGTGCTTACATGCAAGCAGATTGGAATAACGAGAGCGTGGGTGTGGGGAGTGGTGGCGTAGCGCTACGAACCTGGCCACCCGAGTTCGATTCCCGCTCACGGCCAACATCAGTGAGGATTATCTGGACCAGTCGTGGGCCTCCCCTAGGTTGACTCAGCCTCAAATGTGTACCTGGTGCAGTGCGTAAAAACATCGCCACTGGGGAAACAAAGGCGGCCGGGCGTGGTGCTGGCCACCCACTCCCTAGTGTGCCGTTCTGACCTCATAGGTGCTCGCTAACAGCACTTGCCCCAACAGTCTGTTCAGGCTATACGGGGAATTTTTTTGTCTTTGGAGTGGTAGTGTAGCAGTTAGCGTGCTACACGACAAACCCAGGGATCTGGTTTCCATTCCTGCTCATGGCCAACACCAGTGATGATCATCTGAATGGGTCCCTGGCATCCCCTAGGTCGACTCAGCCTCGAATGAGTACTTGGTGCGGTGTGTAAACACTGCTACTGGGGAGACAAAGGCGGTCGGGCGTGGTGCTGGCCACCCACCCCCTCGTGTAACGTGCCGGCCTTCACAGGTGCTCACTAACAGCACTTGTCCTAACAGTCTCTGAAGGCTATATGGGGGATCTTTGTTTTTGTAAGCATGTGTAGTCTGTTAAATCCACAATCCTAGCTTGGGTGGTTTGTAAAATGCACAGAAAAAAATTGCCCTCCTTTTGAAGGCGATTCCAAACCACTCCTCGTCTCCAATCTGCTTTAATTGGACACTGAAGATCCTATGAATCACTCCCTCACACTCTCACCCTCCTCACACGAGGGGGAAAAAAAACATTCACACATGGACATAAAAACGTGGTAAAAACACACAGTCATCACCGCAAAAGAGCACAAGGCACATGCATCGTATGCATATCGAGAACGCTCACGATCAAACGCTAATGATACAGTTATTGTTTTTTTGTATGCCAGTAGACACAAATGCGTTTACATTTAGATTTTAATTGTTGTCTTAAATTGGCGCAGCCACAAATGCATGTGTGTGAAAAATATGCGTTTTTTTGATGCATTCAAGTGTGTGTGTATGAAGATTTGTTTGGGCTTTCATCATCATCATCCTGCTGGATTGTTAGCCACCCCAACAGATGTTTCAAACTAGTTACCTGTTCATTCGGTGCCACTTTGTTTTTTTACAGAACGATGTGGTAGTTTTAATTTTAAATGTGTTTTTATTGTGGAAAGTGCACATTGCATTTAAAATATAGATACAAAAGTCACGGTTGTGATGGGCATTTCTTTTGTCACTGTGGTATTGGTGTTTTTCGTAGATTAAAATATTTGCTTGACATCCTGTTTATCCAGACCTATTCTGCCAACACGTTGTCTAAACATGGCCTAACAGCCAGCTCTAAATGTGCCGCTGTAGCCTTGCCTGAAAAACCAAATTGAAAAACACTCACCGCAACACCCACAAATCCCTATTTTAGCTGCCATGGAGCCTGTTATGACACGTGGCGTTATTAAGCCCCTATTAAGGCGTGCGTAGGACACAAAGAGGGTGGTGTGGCCTTCGCCGAGCTTAGCGGTTCTCGTTTTAAACCGAGTCAATCTACGAGACGCAGGCCCGAACAACATTCATGAACCAATTATCACGTAAGTGACCAGAAATCAAAGCTGATGATGCTGCACTTCCACAACCGATAGGGAAGCGAGCTGGTCTCGCTACGCATTATCGGGGCTCGCTCGCTTGGCCCACGTTGCCATGAGGGCCCTGCAGAGCCGATGCGGCACCAAGGAGGCTCGTGCAGTGGTAGTGCTCGCACCGCAGGGCCCCAAAGTGCAGAAATCATTTTTGAGGGGCCCTCATTTCAAATGACGACCCATTCGTGAGATGGCAGAATGAATATAAGACGGCAGATGATATAGATGTAGCGATATAAGAACAAATGTAGATATGTAGTGAGATGAGAGAGATTAACATGTCGTTTTATGTTAATCAGCTTATATTGAGTTTATTAGGATTTGCATTTGAGGTGATATTTGATACACCTTTAGGTTATTTTCTCCTCCATTAATCTGGCCTGCTTGAGATCCCGAGACTTTTGATTTAGGTTCTCGGGGCCTCTCACTGCCACTGGGCTCAAGATGAAAGCAAACAAGAGCTCTCACTTTTCATAAGGGGCTCCCAAGCTTGTACTTGGGCTGACTCCTGAACCTGGCATTGATATCACAGGGTCAACACGGAAGCGATATGAAACATCCCATCACTTGGGTCAACTGCAGGTAATGTCTGCATTTAAATGGTTGTGTAATTACGCTGCAGATCTTTTGTCAATCCGCTGCTAGAAGAGGGCCGCTCCACGCTGTGTTGGTCATGGCGGTTATGTGACGATAATGCGTCGCCACACTGGTCAGTGCCGCCGGGTCGGTGAAAGTTGGTGGCCCAGAACTCATTTGAAATTCACTTGCCATGAATGTTATCTGTGGCCAGTAATCGAACTCGGTCACCAGGTCCGTAGCCCAGTGTGCAAGTCAATACGTGATTGCTCCACCATTGTGCTAAAATGCATGGGTGAAAATCCAAAAAATGTATTAACTTTTACATTATGAGACCTCCTTTGCCAGTATATCTTGTTACTGGCAAAGGAGGTCTCATAATGTGAATGTTCACCCCGAGCCCTCAATACTCTGATAGTGCGCTGTTTTTGAGTTGTATGCCTTTTGGCATCTTCTGGTCCAACACCAATGGAGACTAGGCTCTAAGAAAAGCCGTCTCGGGTGTGGACCAATCAAATTCAAGGACAGTGCATATTATTATCAGAGTTGTCTTTTTTGTTTGCATTTTGACTGCTTGTGTTGTGGTTATTGCAAACATGATGCCTTGAATAAAAGTGTCAGTTTTTGTGCCAGTTAAAAGGGTAAAACCTATTCCTGTATTAACTTTTGTTAGCCTTAACTAAACGATACCTATATTGAGTGGATTTTTTTGTTTGAAAGATTGCTTCATAACCCACACAATGATTGCCCCAAGAAAGAGCATGTAAGAGCCCAGCACACCAAGCCTCGTGTGACACACGGGGTGTGGGGACGTGGATCTGTGCTGTGCTGCTGAACGCAAGTGGACCAATCCTGGGCCACCGAGCCTGCTCACCCGAGTTACAGACTCTTGGGGCAAGTGCTGTGAGCGACGACCTACACGTACGTCATCGGAATGGGAAAGGGGTAAAGGCATGAACAGCACACGAGGGGCTGGTGTGGCCAGGAACCACTTCTAACCAGGATTTACCTCCCCAGTGCTGCTGTTTAGATGCCACACCAGGTCCACGTTTAAGGCCAAGTCAACCTATGGGAAGGCCCAGCATCAGTTCAGATAATGACCACTGATGTTAGCTGTGGCGAGGATTTCGTCTTGGTCTGCCAGGTTCGTAGTGCAGTGCGATATCCATACTACACTCATGCAACCCACGATATACCTACTGTAATCACGCAGGAATGTCTGTCCTTAACGCTCGTGACGTCACTCCACATCAACCAGCCCTCCTCATTAATATTAATGAGCAGATGACGTCCTTCAAATGGACACCCCCCCCCCATTATTTTTACCTACTATAGTGAGCCAAGAATGTCTGTGTGCAACGCTCGTGACGTCACTCCACGTCGACCAGCCCCCTCTCATTAATAATCATGAGCAGGTGACGTCACTCCACTGGGGGGGGGGGGGGGGGGGGGCGAGGCGCCTCCTCCCCCCTCCTCGGCGTCAACTGACAACCCTCACTACAAAGGCAGAACCCTCACGTCACGTGACCTCCGTGACGCTGTTGTTGAGACATCAAAGTAAAAAGGACGTCGTGATGAACAAGGGATTATAACCTTTAAATGAAATAGGTCTGTGTCACCGCGGCCTTACAAATTGCACACGCATTAATGCAATGAATATATTACGTCGCGAGTTGATTTTCGCTTGCAAGTTTCAGATTTACTGCAATACACCCGGTCCCTTGGACGGGAAAAAGGCTAGTGTATATATGTGCTCAACAGGACGCACGAGAGGCGAGCACAATTCTCAATTTCCTCTGTGTCGTCAGTTGTGATGTTTACGCACTGAACTAAGTACTGGAAGGCTCAGGACCACTTCTGATGTTGACTATCAGTGACGCATATCTAACCACAACAATACTGCTATGCACACACGCATATTCACTAAACATAGAGCACATAAACACACCAATAAAATTCTCCATTTATGATTAAATAAATAACCCTGAAAAACGTGGTAACGTTTAAATGTCTCGTAATGAGGCATTCAACGTGATGTACAAATATCCTTTAATACATTTTTTCGTTTAAATACCCTCAGCATGAGTAACACAGCATCAGTACGGAGTACTAATAAGCTCATCTATGCAAGAGCTTGTCCTGTTGCTTATTAAGTGTGCCATTTCAAAGGTTTCGATAGCAACCTACGAATTTTGGCTTACACTCGGGCACAAGCAAACACACACACACAGCTCAAGCCCATGCACACTGTGAAATAAAATGTGGAATTGTTAACAAACACAAAAATATATCGCAGGAAAAAAAGTTCCACGATAAACTTTTATAAAATGACAAACGATGGTAATTCTAAGCATCCATTCATTCAATAAATCATCCATTCGTTAAAAAAAAAACACAGTTTCAATTAATAACTATATTACGTAGTGTATGATGGTATTGTAATTTTGTGAAGTAGGGAATTCACGTTGGAGCTGTGTTTGTAAGTGCAGGCACCGGTGCCGTTGTTATGCATTGTAGACAAGTGTGAAATTCGTGTCGAAAAATGAGGCATACATTTTTGTTTTACTGCAGACAGGGTCATTGTGTTTTTTTTATCGGGCACACCCCCTGGGAAGGGAATTCTGTGGCTAGAAGAGCGACCAATTAAAAGGCATCCCTCCTAATGATCCCAGGAGACGGCGTTCCTATGTAGTAGGCAGTAGTCAGTCGGTCGCATCAACACACTCACCCTTTCACTGGCCGCACGTGACAACAATTTGGGGAAAAGTAGTTAAACATAATATTTTCACAAACATTCTTTGCAACGCGTGACTGACTTTGCGACTTTTTGAGCCATTCTTTCATGCGAGCTATCAAAGTAGAGTAGCACAATATGGTTTTGATATATTTTTTAAAACTTTTGATATCCTTGTGCGAGTACAATTATCATAACGACTGCGGTGCTCGTGTTTCGTGTGTTTTTCTTACACTGTGCCACGGCACTAGTGTGAGCCCCCGCCTGTTGTACGCTTCCGAACGGTGATATTGTTAGGGACTGTGAACCCCAATTACAATTTGTGCGATTTCCCCACCCCCACCCCCCTGCGCGATGCGCATGGAACATTTCGACGCATTGCTGGGAAATGTTTGACAATTGTGCTAACGTTTTCTTAAATTTGGTAGGCATGAGAGTGAGAGAGAAAAAAAGTGTGGCTTTGCCGGCTGCATGACTTGGGGAGGGGGGGGGGGCCTCGTGTACCTACAGAGGCCTTAGGCATCGACCTCGTGTTGCAGTTGTCAGACATCCGCATCCCAAACAGAAAGCTTTGTTGCGCGGCATTGTTAAGGGCACGGCGGTTAAAATGCTACAAGGTCTGTGGAGATCCCTCTCAACACCACTTAATGAAAGCGGAGACGCCAAGGAGGACAGGACAAGGATAAGCGAGGGGGGAGGGATAGAGGAAGAGGGAGGCTGGGAGTGTGTGGGGTGTGTAGGAGAGAAGTCGTAAAGAAAAGTCGAGGCGCTGTGAGAGAGACTGAGTGAGTGCAAGATAGATTCGGACAGGAAAGAAAGAAAGAGGAGGAAAATAGGAACGAAAGGGGAGAGACGTGAGGGAGAGAGAGAGAGATGTGTTTTTCCTAATATCCTGTTATTGACAGATCTGTGAATTAACACAGACCATGTCTGTTCTTCAGCAGAACAGAGGAAGTAGCTATAACTGTATGAAATCAGATAACCCCCATTGCCACATTAACCTTTTTCACATATTTCATCATTAATAATATTGAGTTTCTAACGTGTCCTACATGCTGTACTCACTTTGCAGATACGTTTTACGATTATAATGAATTGCTTAATGGAAAGTAGCTCATCAGGCAAAAGTCTTGAAGTCAGGCTCTGTTTAGGGAAGGTGGAGATTAATGCAATGTAAAGTCAAGTAAACATTAGTTCTGAGCATTGAGGTGATGCTCATCTGTTTACACCCTGAGCCAGTGGTGAAACATTATACGTTCCTGTGTTGGGGGCGAGTCTAGCCATTGGACAACTGAATCATTTGGCGGAACCCCGGGGTCCCGCAAAAATCAGGTCAATAATTATTATTTTTCTTCAGTCCGCCCGCTCGTGATCCCGACAGTAACGCGCCGCCCGCCCAGACTCGCGCCAACAAGCGGCAGCAGCAGCAGGCGGCGATCGACACGATGGGCACCACCCCACCGGCCAAACGCGAGCCCCGGGGGGCGTCCGCCGCAGTCGCGCGCAGCGACGACGCCCTCCGGTCAGCCGTCGATCCTCAGCTTCTTTGCCAAGGCGAGCCCCACCGCCGCCCCCCCCCCAGGCAGTGAATTTAACGTGTTTATGTAATTTTTCAACTTTTTACGAAACTTAGTGCCCCGAGTAGCTCTCGACGAGGCCAATCGCTTGACACTTAGTTTTGTTGTCGGTAAGGCAACAAGACTCGTGTCGCTACGCGGTTTTTCCCACCCCGGGGCAGTGATGGGACCCCGTGGTCCCGCCAATTGCTTCATTACTGCTGTAGACTTCCCCCGCAAAGTGGAATTTATATTCATCAACACCCCGAGTACGATGGGCCTGAGTCAAACTTTAACCAGAATTTTAACTCTCAACATTCTGATTGCGCGAACCGTTCGTTCTACCACTGAGTCACCTGACCGGATTAATCTAATTCATAATAGCATCACTTACGAATAACGCAGCCGTACATGTTTGCCTTGCTGGAAATGTGGCTTTTTTTCGAAGGCCACACCATCGTGAAGTAAACTGGAAAGCACGGAAATGATTACTGGTTCTACTTGATTCCAGATGGAATTCAACTGGGAAGATCATCTACCTGCGAGCTATGCGCTTATTATATTGCCTTTGAAATGTTACCTTTAGTGTATGCCAAACAGCAATGTTACATGGAATAACAATAATGGTTGATTTCAAGTTAGGCATGCTGGCAGTCGGATTGTTCGCTAGCTTGCTCAGTGAAAATGTGTCGCGTCGAAAGCATTGGAAATGTTATACAGGGTTGCAGGTGCTGTGTTCTTTCTGTGAGTCAAAAAAATGAAAATTCTCCATTTCAGAAAGAAGCTACTTGCAGGAATACAAATACAGCATTACATTAATTTAATTCAACTCATTCCAATTAGGCCCTTTTTTGAGTTTATGCAACTGTTGATGTCCATTTTTGATTTCTCAGAGCGGAGTGCGGCTTCTGCGTGGCCCCGTCTCCACTTTTATTTCAACTGCATTCCAAATAGAAAAGTGGGACTAAAAGCATTTTGAAGCAAATCAACCTAAACGCAATTAGAGTTAAGCATCTCCCGCTATTATCCAGGAGAGTGTTTTGAACATCGGAACAAATTATATTGCAAATACAAAAGATACGCAAGCAACCTTTTTGGCCGGTCGGACGCAGCTCGCTCAGAGAATGTTGCGCGATCCATCATGCAGTTCCCTGACAAGCTGCTTGCCTATTTGCCTGATGGGCTCGGCTCTTTTTCTCTCTGTTTAATAAAGTAAATGTACGTCGTTTCTGTAGCACTTAAAGCCACTTACACGCAGCGACGATAAAAGGCTGCATCAATCTAGCAAATGGGGTCAGCGGATGCGGACTCATTGTATGCACACTCAGAGCAAGGGCGATCGTAACACAGTGCCATTAAAGTAAATTGTTAGGTTGAGGGTTATTCCCATTGAAAAGCAATGAGCAACGTTGGAATGAATAGCCACCATGACCCAAGAGTACGGTGATATGCTATTTTTATGCTAATGTTCGAGGACTTTTAACAATACTGAATAATTTTTTTATACCAAATTTTTTGCAGGTGATTTTTTTAACTAAGCGTTTGAAGATTATTTTCTCGTAAATTATATGCACTTAAGGGTTTCTTCTCTTGTTCTTTTGTTATTGTTTACGTGGCTTTTACATGGCACGCGTTGACAATAATGCCATCGCATTTGCGTGCTTTATTCAGACGGGTTTGCAAGCATTTTTTTAAAAGGCGATGAGTATGCGAGAAATTATTACCAATTGACAAGCATCCACTTTCAAAATAGGCCTGAAATAATTTCATAAACATAAGCAGACCCACTGATGCATAATCCTATTAAATCAATGAAATTCAATAGGGACTACGAATTGCATGTTTAATTTCTTCAAAGGTTGAAGCAAGCTTCTAAAGTCCACACAAATACACGGTTGAACTGAACCATCAAATGAATAAAGCAACATGTGTTTTTTGCTAAAGATTTAAAATCAAATCTCAAATATCTGAAAAATTAAAGGTTTTTCTTTTTCCGGAAGCGGTTTGCACTGTAGTTATTTACAAAGGTCATGCTGAAAACACATTGTCATGCCCACGAACATATTTTAAATTTTAATTGACACTCTTTTTGCTTTCAGTTCAAAAGTAAATTGCAATTTCTGTGCGATCCCGTAAACAGTTGCACATTTAACTAAAAGAGCAGTGCCAACTTAACTGTAAGTCTGCAGTGCAATGCACAACCATGAGTCTGTGCTGTCACATCTATGGTGACATCTTCATGTGTCTGGTCGCCATTCAACCACCAGGCATCTGGTAACTTCAATCAGGCAGACCACCAAGCTCCCTGTGACTTTGTTCCACATTTGCCACCTCCCAATGCATGCAATGCCCCTGCCCTCTTATGCCTTCCACCCCCCCCCCCCTCCACCCCCCTCGGTTTCACAATCCTGGGACACAACTGATTTAATGATTGCCAGTGTTTCATATGGATTGTCAGAGCGATCCATCAATAATCCTTCAGCCCGTCGGCTAATTAGGGCCCAGTGGCCCGGTGGACATTGGGTTTGACAGGTTTAAGGAATCGATACCCTTACCTCTGCTTAAAATAATTGGGTACTAATTGTACCTCGAACTGCACAGCGCTTGCTTCTGTGTCCGGTGGTGTCATGTAGGGCCCTGCGTAAATGCTGGTGCCACCTGCCCTGGCAAGTGAACCCGCATCTAAGCTGTTAAGAAAATACTGTGGCGATTACGCAGCCCAATGTAACGCATTCTCGCTATAAATATTGACTGCTGATAAACAATTTGTTCTTGGTTTACTCGGCGACTATTTACTCGTCCGTGCATTATATTGATATACTTTCACCCCTCATTAAAATATTTACAATGCAATTTGGATTGATGCAGTGTTTAGATGCCGCACATCTCAATGTGCCACGCAATGCTGGTGAAACGAAGTAAATCCAATACATTTTCGGATAGGGGTTTGGTTTTATCGTATATGGGGGTATAAGGAGAACACAGCACAGAAAATTGATGAGTGATTAACCGTGGCCAATGAAGAAGAGCTGGGCCCAGTTAGTACGAGACTGAAATTGTGGACAGTCGGGGAGTTTTTCCACAAATATAGTGCAGCAGAAATGCCAAAGCAGATTGGTACAGTAATCTCATACTAAAATGCAAGTCAATGCATGTAAGACAATATAACTCGTGTTCAGGGCAGATAACAGGACTATCCATTCGTAATTTTCGTAAACTTGAACAGGACTACCCATTCCAAATTATGTAACAAAGTCTTTGTTTTGTGAGAGGATTGATTGAATGATGTCCTTTATTTAAACAAGTGACAGCTTAGCAATCATTGGAAAGATTTGATAAACCATTTCAAGTCTTAATTGATTGTTCACGCTTACAGTGGCTTTCAGACAGCATACATTAATTTTTCGTCTCCCCCCTCCTCTTTTCAGAACATAGATGGACTCGTCCTTCTAAATAAACTGCCAAATCGCTGCGCGCGGCGCTGACTTTTTAAAATTATAAATAACTAAATACACCGTTTTAAAATAAATAAATTAATGCGAACCGACACACCTGATGACGACCGTTTGTGTTGTGGTCGAAACGTCGTGAGAATTTTTATTGTTTTATATATTTTTTATTATTTTATTGTTTCCCTTCAACGTGACTTTACCGAAAGAGCTAAGAATATGAATAAGTGACAGCCCGTTGAGATCCATTACCTGTCTTGCAAAGGCAACCTGGGTTTCCTGAGTAATATACAACTGTTATAATCCTACCTTCCAGTTACGAATCGTTTTCCAATTTAGGATTTTGGCTGTGATACCATGATGCAGCGGTCTACTCGAATGAACAATAATTTTGCAGTATTTGACCTCCGTTCTACAGCAGTGTGCGATTGTAAGTCCTGCGCATGAATGACTTACGGCTGAGCAAAGTAAATCATTGAATCCATGCAAAGCTGAACCCAGCGCTGAGCACGCTGACCACTAAGCCACTCGACCACAAATTAATTTGATTAATTTTTTGCACCGATATGGTTTGGGGCATATAATTACTCTTGCAAGGAGCATGGTGAGAACTTTGTACACATGTAAGGCATTACAGTAATTTCTTCCTAGTTGATGGATTTATAGTCTTTATTCTGAGAGTGCATTCGGAGGGGCAGCCAGCAGATGTTAGAGGAGGCACATTCGGCCCAAACCACCCGGACACTTTGGCACGTCTTCGCCTGAACCACGCTCGTAAAATTCAAGAAACAAATAAGTTCGTAAAATGGGCATTTTAATGCTAAACGTCATGTAACATATTATCTTTAAAGAGCCCATCTCACTGTGAGTTATAGAAAACATAAATGCTTGCTATAAAGCCATCAACGTGCAACCTTATAAAGGGACTTAATTTTAAAATGTTTACCAATTAGACGGGTTTTTTTTATCCGTAGACTAAGCATAGAGCCTGAGTTGTTGCATTGCATCTTATTTTTAAATGGAGTTTTTATATTACTTCACATTTCTGGGGCCATGCTGTAAACATTTTTTATATCAAATTAAATGTGTGTTGTAGAATAATTACATTGAATTAATGCCGGATAAGGATTGTAAAACAATAATTGTTCTCGAATATTATTAGCTGCATTTTTAAACCCACGTTCAACGAAAGGAGTCTATCACGTCGAAGAGAGGTTTCATATTTGTGTTGGCGGAGAGTGGGCCAGAATCTTCCTCCAACGCGCAGGGCCTGCTCAGATGTATTCATTCAGAGAGACGCACTACTCGGGGCGGGAGGATAAGTGCGTCAGTGCGATATTGAACCCTCGTGGTGGTGAGGCCAATAGGAGGAGAAATGAAGCTGCAAGAGGAAAAATGAAATAGCAAGTGGACCTACTGGAGGACTTGTGGGTCAGTGCGATGATGTCATTGCCCTGTACTCCGAGAATAATGTTAACCCCAACTTAAAAATATATATTTATAGAACAGTATTGGTAAGGCTATACTGTAAGTCAGTCATTTCCTTCTTTAAATGAGCATTTATGTGATGCTCATCTCCTGTTATAGCCCTGAGCAAGTAGTGAAAATTTCACATTTCAAATTCATCTGTTGACTTCTCCAAAGAGTGGTGCTCATTGTATCGACCCCAATTGGATGGCGGACTGAGTCAACCCCCAACCAGGATTTGAACCCGTAACCTTCTGATTGCGAGCATTGAGCCACCTGGCTGGATTTTGTTAGGGCGTATTGAGTAGAAACCAATAGACACGGAGGTAGACCAATATGCAGGTGGCGTTATTTTATCCGCAGTAATTAGGAACCTGTGGAGATGGGCCCTGGGGGTGACCACTCATTTGGCTAAGAATGAGAAAGGATGGAGAAATAGTAATTAGTGTTGAGTCAATGGTTCATTTCTCTACACCGGTGGATAACTCACCATTCAGTGAGACTCGATTAACAAGGAGACTCCGCCTGAATTATTACAATATGCTGTCACATTTCAAAATAAATAAGCAGGCAAAATGTCTCCTTCGTATATCCGTACGAGACATATTGTCTGCATATTTATTTTGTTATTTAGATTCTCCACGACGTTAATGATTATTTTGAGTCCTGACACATTTCAGGTTCATGACACTGACAGTAATAATAATAATAATGCACGGCCGTTTGTCAATCCACTGCTGAATGAACGTCTGGCCATGCCATTATGGTGGTCATGGGGTGTGTTTGTACCCATACTTCACCATGCTGCTCAGTACGGGTTGGTGAAACCCGAGGGCCAGGAACCCGTCTGAGGTACCGTTTGCCACCAAGATTCTCTGTGGCCAGAAATCAAACTCAGGTTGCCAGGTTCACAGCACAGAGTGCTAACAAGTGCATGCACGCGCTCCCCATAATGACACTTATTGAAAAACGATTACGTTTTGGGGGGATTATTCTACGGTTGCACGTGTCCAGATGACACACTCCGCGACACACAGATACGCGCACAAAAAAAACGGCAGCTTGTAGAAACGCTGTCAAGATCTCACAATGACTTCTGTCGCCCCGTAGGGAAATATTGGCACCATTTCCACGGGTAACGACATTTGAGTAAGCCTTCCGGGAGCAGCAAGCCCATCAGGATAGAGCGCCAGCCATGTATCTCTCATCAAAAAAAGACAATGTTTGATATTTTGCACGGAACGCTGTGAAATGTCTTTTTTTCGAGGCAAACTCATAGAAATATTATCGATGGTTCAGAGTGCACAATTGATGCACTGAACTAAAAAAAAACACACAAAGATCCCCCGATTATCATAATTAGACTGTTGGGGCGAGTGCTGTTGGCCAGATCCTTTGAAGGTCGGCACGGCACACGGGGAGTCCAGTGGCCAGTTCCACGCCCGGCAGTCTATGCCTCCCTCGTGGTGATGTTCACACACCGCACCAGGTATTAATTTGAGGCCGAGTCGACCGAGGGAAGGACCGGTTCAAATAATCATCACTGTTGTTGGCCATGAGCGGGTCCGTAGCGTAACCGCGCTAACCCTTTATACTACCGCTCCCACACGATACATACACACGCCCTCACATTTAAGTCGGAATTAAATATGTTAATTTAATTTCAGCATTGTGACTTGTAAATGAGTCCCAGAATACCTATTGTGTTCCTGATGGGAAGGCATGGCTGCTTTGATGCGGAGAGGTTAATGACAAGCCACTGTTCACGCGTTTGAACTCATTAGAGACGTTGAACGCCTTGACATGGTCGGGCATTTATTGTCACGTTCGGTAAAGGTGCAGCCCTTCAATTTCTAGCTCGCCATCACCTGCTTCTGGACGGAAGGGACTCCGTCACAGGAAAGTTCTCGAGGAGGGTATTCGATCGAGTCTTCCATGCCGACCGGGCGTGTTGGAAGAGGTCGGAGCACCCACACTTTACCCCAAACACACTCGACCTGCTGGTTGACTGGAACCCATCGATACTCTCAGACAGAGGCGAGAATTGCAAGTCCAGAGGGTTACTGAGCGTCACGCAATGTCAGCTCCTCTCCTTCACGTCATTGAGTCTCAACAATCTAGTTCTGTTATTCGGCACACATTCGAATGCGTAAGAGCGGCGTTCGGTTGTTCCCAAGCGGTGGGTGTGTGAGTACGTGTTACGCCGTGTTCACTTGGTACACAATTGGCAGAAAGGCATTTGCGGCATGGCTCCTGCGAGTGGTTGTGGTGCCTTGTTTTCGTGCGTCGTGCACGATTGGCTCGCGTCGACAGCACAGCTGTATATGCATATATTTTTTTCCGTGCATAATTTATGATGTCCGCTTAGTTTTTTTGATCACCGATCAGCGTAATTAGTCATAGTTTTTAACGAAACGCATTTACTTTGAAGCTAATAAAAAAAACAAGTAAAAACGTAGCCGTTATCGTTACCTTTTTGAGTTTTTCAAAACATCAAATTTACGTCTCCATGAAAGGATTGCAATTGGCAAATATGATAAATTATCAATAACCCTTTGAAGCCGATTTTAAGCAGGAATGACCAATCCGGTAAACAGTACGTGTTCTTTCCGTAGTATCTTCTGTCTGGAATGGCCCCATAGCTCAGCATTGACATTGACTCTCACCAAAACTGGGTTGGAAAGTAGAGATAAGCTATCCGGACAATCGGGTAGCCCGCAAGTTGTTTTTATAGGAAGGAATAATAGACTTTTCTGCCCTACACACCATGATAAACTGATACCGAGTAGCAGAATGAATCATTGCGCCAGAGTGCAGGTGGCGTTTCTGATTTATCACCAAATATCTGGCGACTGTGGCACTGCGGCGTCTCTGTCGCTTAGCGTTTTAATGACATGTTTAACGGCAGCAAATGCTAATGAGATAGCCTCCCCCCCTTAACCTCGCAGCTCCCCCTTTAGTTTGGGGAATGAAGTTTGGCCTAACACGGTGCAGGTGGTTTAATTGATCATCGAGAAATGCGACGGGCGACGCTTTTAATGCACCAGCGCTGGGCGGTCGCCAGAGCGGCTCCTCCCGTGAAGCCGGAGAAGAAACGGGACACGAACTCGCTGCCTCTGCATCTCGGCTATCCAATTAAAACAACGCGCGCGTGTCGCGTTGCGAATGGGGAACAACCCCGAGGCGCAGCAGGAGTTTCGTGCCGTCGGTCCCGAACCAAAGCCGCCAGGTCCCCCCCCCCCTCCACCACCACCACCACCTTGCTTAGCCCGCGCGGCTCAGCGAAATCGTTCTCGGGTCGTGCCGCGAGTCGCTCTCGCGTTTTTTGGGATGTCCTGACGTTTCGTTTCACGTGCCGGGCCGGTGAGCGCCGCCTGCAGTCTCAGCGTCCTCCAACCCCCGCGCCCTCCGTTTTTCTTGTTCGTGTTTTTGTGTTTTTTGTTTGTTGCAGTTGCACCCGATTCAAGAGCCGAATGGCTCACAGGGGCTATACCAACATAAATCAATAAAAACTGAACCCTCCGACCCCCCCCCACCCCCCGCAAACCGTGCGGCAGAGTTCACCAAGAAGCTCTGCCCCAGCGCGTGGAGAATTCTAAACGTTGGAGACGTCGGTGCCGCCGCGAACGGCACTCGGTTTTACGAGCACCACCACCCCAGCAGCAGCAGCAGCAACAACAACAACAAAACCCCTACGCAGAGAAGGATGCGCTTCTTAAGGTTTTGGGGCCGTCCATAAATGACGTCACGCACCTAGGGGGGGGGGGGTGTCAGACATTTGTGACTTTGTGTGACGAGGGTAGGGGGGGTTTGAGAAATGTGACGTCACATCAAAATGCGCAACTTTAAATAAATATAGACAACACGTTCTACTTAATTAAATATACTTTTTAATAAATGTTTTCTCCTACAACACCAGAGTGCAGCGCCACATTAAATACGCAACTACAATGAAGCTCTGTCGTCCCGACAGTTCTGTTCTTTCACCTGAAGAAGGCCGCTTGTGTTGTGGCCGAAACGTCGTGAGAATTTTATTGTGTTATTTTATTTTATTATTTTATTCTCATTCTACGTGACTTTACCGAAAGAACCAAAGAAGAATGACAATAGTTCAAAGCGATTTGAAGCACGTTTTATTTATTTATTTGGGGAGGGGGGGCAGAGCTTTGTGACGTCATATTTGAGGGGGGGGAGTCTGACTTTTTGTGACGCCGCCTGACTAGGTGGGGGGTGGGGGGGGCTCAAAAATCGTCCCAAATCGCGTGACGTCATTTATGGACGGCCCCTTTGCGCGCTTAGCGAACGTTCGCTGGAATGGTGGCAGCAGCAGCAGCAGCAGTCGTGTGCGAGTGTGCTACTTGCTGCTGCTGCTGCGTAACGCGGTGACTGGATATTTTGTCACACGGCAGTGTAATTGATGCGCTTCCTGGAAGGCAAGAATGCTTTGAAGGATTTGTGGAGCAATAACATCAATAGTCAAACCGATGCACAGCAGCTGTAGGCATATGTGTAAGCCTTCATGTGAGAAATGCACCTTTTTGCTTCCATTCTCTCAAGGGAGCTATTTAAAGTTGTTGATGAATTCCGCAAGTGATCTTGCATAAAAACAATCGTTTTATCGATTCCCCGTGCCCCCCCCCCCTCCTCCTCCCCTCCACATTCAACCAAGGCTTCGGTAAGACATGCTAGCATGTTTATTTAAGCAGCGAGCAACAGCCACACGCATTCAACAACGTTGGGTAGTAAACAAAATCAACATAAACTTTACTTGTCCAAAAAATAACCCGTATGGCTAAAGACTCCAATATTACACAGCACACCTTTAAATAAAAAGTGCGAGTATTCACGTTGCAAAACATCATGCATTGTGTAGTAGTATTCCGCACGTGTTAACAAGAACCCAACAGAGACCAGCTTGATTTAGTTTAATGAGTTACAGTCTGACATTCATTAGGCTGAAAACCCTTTTGAAGTTGGTGTTTGTATAAGGGCCGCGTGGCCAGCTCCATACCAAGACTTTAATGAAGCCCCAGGTGAAAGATAGAACCACCACGCACATTACGCTCGGCTATACCGTCTTCCTTTTTTGCGCTGTTACTCAAATCAAAGCAACTCATTACTTTTCTCGGGATTTTTTTCTTCTAGTGCTTTTAGGTCGATTCACAACAAAAAAAAAACATCTTGTCTCTGAGTTTGACATTAGGTGCAATTTGCATTAAATTCAGGCCTTTTTTTATCGTCTAAGAGCATGACTTGTTTTTTTTTACAATTTTAATGGCTTGTAAAAGTTATAAGGACGTATTACTGTGACCCGGACATTTTAAGTATATTTAAAACAGCCAACACCAAAAGAACAATAAAACCCTTCGGCAGTGCAAATCATAACATCATAAGCAACATTATAACGAAAACCAGACCCTGGTTTAAGATGTTTGTTTCAATACATTAAACATACCAGATATATTAAAATAGATTTTAATGCAAATTCGTTACTAAAATATGCGTCTGTTAACAAAAACTAGGAAAATGCAGCCACCAGATTTAGTTTTTCAGTGAAGAAAAACACATTGTGCCTGCTTCTTGTTAAATGTATCCAGCATTTTCGGTGCAATCTACAGCAGCACACCTACACGTATAAATCAGCAGTAACAAAAAAATCAGTGCATTACTTAATGCTGCATTGCTCCAATCATTTACCATTAGACCCAGACAGTCAGCACTGATTACGTAAGGCAACCTGATCCGACTGAATCACTGGGATCTGGGCTGATGCAGAGGTACAGTGAGGGAAAAAAGTATTTGATCCCCTGCTGATTTTGTACGTTTGCCCACTGACAAAAAAATGATCAGTCTATAATTTTAATGGTAGGTTTATTTGAACAGTGAGAGACAGAATAACAACAACAAAATCTATAAAAACGCATGTCAAAAATTTTATAAATTGATTTGCATTTTAATGAGGGAAATAAGTATTTGACCCCTCTGCAAAACATGACTTAGTACTTGGTGGCAAAGCCCTTGTTGGCAATCACAGAGGTCAGACGTTTCTTGTAGTTGGCCACCAGGTTTGCACACATCTCAGGAGGGATTTTGTCCCACTCCTCTTTGCAGATCTTCTCCAAGTCATTAAGGTTTCGAGGCTGACGTTTGGCAACTCGAACCTTCAGCTCCCTCCACAGATTTTCTATGGGATTAAGGTCTGGAGACTGGCTAGGCCACTCCAGGACCTTAATGTGCTTCTTCTTGAGCCACTCCTTTGTTGCCTTGGCCGTGTGTTTTGGGTCATTGTCATGCTGGAATACCCATCCACGACCCATTTTCAATGCCCTGGCTGAGGGAAGGAGGTCCTCACCCAAGATTTGACGGTACATGGCCCCGTCCATCGTCTCTTTGATGCGGTGAAGTTGTCCTGTCCCCTTAGCAGAAAAACACCCCCAAAGCATAATGTTTCCACCTCCATGTTTGACGGTGGGGATGGTGTTCTTGGGGTCATAGGCAGCATTCCTCCTCCTCCAAACACGGCGAGTTGAGTTGATGCCAAAGAGCTCCATTTTGGTCTCATCTGACCACAACACTTTCACCCAGTTGTCCTCTGAATCATTCAGATGTTCATTGGCAAACTTCAGACGGGATGTATATGTGCTTTCTTGAGCAGGGGGACCTTACGGGCGCTGCAGGATTTCAGTCCTTCATGGCGTAGTGTGTTACCAATTGTTTTCTTGGTGACTATGGTCCCGGCTGCCTTGAGATCATTGACAAGATCCTCCCGTGTAGTTCTGGGCTGATTCCTCACCGTTATCATGATCATTGCAACTCCACGAGGTGAGATCTTACATGGAGCCCCAGGCCGAGGGAGATTGACAGTTCATTTGGGTTTCTTCCATTTGCGAATAATTGCACCGACTGTTGTCACCTTCTCACCAAGCTGCTTGGCAATGGTCTTGTAGCCCATTCCAGCCTTGTGTAGGTCTACAATCTTGTCCCTGACATCCTTGGAGAGCTCTTTGGTCTTGGCCATGGTGGAGAGTTTGGAATCTGATTGATTGCTTCTGTGGACAGGTGTCTTTTATACAGGTAACAAGCTGAGATTAGGAGCACTCCCTTTAAGACTGTGCTCCTAATCTCAGCTCGTTACCTGTACAAAAGACACCTGGGAGCCAGAAATCTTTCTGATTGAGAGGGGGTCAAATACTTATTTCCCTCATTAAAATACAAATCAATTTATAACATTTTTGACATGCGTTTTTCTGGATTTTATTGTTGTTATTCTGTCTCTCACTGTTCAAATAAACCTAGCATTAAAATTATAGACTGATCATTTCTTTGTCAGTGGGCAAACGTACAAAATCAGCAGGGGATCAAATACTTTTTTCCCTCACTGTATGTTCCACCGACCTTCAACATAAAGTTTCTGCGAAAGTTTTAATGAGCTGAAATATTGAAGTGAGTATTTTGCAAGTCAATTGAGCATACCCAATCACGGATCCTGCTGCCTTAATTACTGACTTAACCGACATCATGTGGAATCGCTTTTTGTGTGTTGTTGAGGGCACTAAGGTCAAGGTTTGGGCAGAGTGCAAAACCCATACCAATACGCCCAACAATAACCGGCCAGGTTGAGCTCCAGTGAAGACTCTACAAAACAATAACTTTATTTTGCGTCAACCTTGCGTCTCCTACCATTCTGTCTTTTTAAAAAAAATTTGAAGAAGTATTTAAAGTACAAAGGTGCATTATTTATGTTGGGTTTTATTTTTTCTCCCGCATGCTTTAAACCCAAAAGGCTGCTGTATTTATTTATTGGTTTGGAACGATCGTTGCAACTATGGTGTTGCTCCCTTACACGCTGGGCTCACTGTTAATGTATTATTTAACCCCCCCTCCCCTCCCCACTGCAACACTGAATTTGAACTCCAAGTGAATATTTTTGATGCTATCCGATTGAATTTGAAGACGTGAATGCATTAGCTCTGTCCATCTCTCCGTAGTGGGGAGTAACTCATTATCGTACAATCTCCATATATATAAAAGGCAAAGTTGTGAATATGTGTGTTTGTTCAAAATGTTTCCGCGTACATCCCGACATGCAACGAACTTGAAATTTGCCATGTGGGTACTTTCCAGACTGTACACCATGCAAACATTATAAAAATACACTTTTGTATATATTTTTTTTGGGGGGGTGATGCAATAATGCATATATTTTGCACGGCAAGTGAGCTGTGACGTCACATCTGTCATGTGACCCGTATGCGGAAGCGTCACGCAGTGTGCCTGCTGATGTCACCCCCCCAACCCTCCGCGGGTAAAGTGAAATACAAATGTGTTGCAGGTCTAAGGCGTTCTTCGCGCAGCATTGCTTTATACTTTCAGTCGTTTACTGCCGTACGCACCCTGAAAGTTGTGTGTGTCTGCAGCAAGCGCGTGTATGTGTACCTATGGACGCGCGCGCGTATGTGTACCTATGGACGCGCGCGCGTGTGTGTGTGTGTGTGGGGGGAGCGGTAGTGTAGTGGTTAGCGCGCCGCGCTACGAACCCGGCGACCCGAGTTCGATTCCCGCTCACGGCCACCACCGGTGACGATTATTTGAACCGGTCCTGGGCGTCCCCTATGTCGACTCAGCCTCAAACGAGTAACTGGTGTGGTGTGTGAACATCGCCACTGGCGTGGTGAATCCGAGTCCCCGGGCGAAGCCGGGTATTAAAGCTAGTATAATATAAACTAAACTTGAGTGTAAAAATTGTGTTGCCTTTAAGGAACATCAATCAATCCCAAATGTATCCTGTGCCAACGACCATCTCTAGAGTTTCTCTCCGGCTTCCATCATTTGGCTGAGTATCCTAAAGGTGTGTGGTGGGCTGTTGAAGTCTCTCATTTGCATAGCCGTGTAAGTGACTGCTGCCAAAGGTGGTGATGGACATTTTTTTTGTATTCAGGGCCTTGACCACCTCGATGACCATCACACGACCAACTGTGCCGTCACTTGTGGTGGCGGACTCGAAAGCATGGTCCGCGAGGCCTTGCCCCATGAAGGTGGCGAGGGTCATGTTTAGGGTGGTAGTTCTGTAAATTGCCATCTGCATACTGTCCTCAATGTGCGTCTCCTGCAAGGCGACATCGTCGATACTGTTTTCCTGTTAGGTGTCTGGCCATGAAGTCACAGTTAAGTCTAGAGATTCTAGATTTGAAGCTTTCGTGACTGCAAGGATCCATACTCTTTGGTTCTATTCGGTAAAGTCACGTAGGTAAAAAATGTAAACAACAAAAATCACGACGTTTCGGCCACAACACAAGCGGCCTTCATCAGGTGAAGGCCGGACTCCAACACTGTCCGCTGGACAGGTTGGTCCCTTCACCTGATGAAGGTCGCTTGTGTTGTGGCCGAAACGTCGTGATTTTTGTTTCAATTTTTTACCTACGTGACTTTACCGAATAGAACCAAAGAATATAAGTCTAGAGAGTCCTATGTTGAGTCGGTTCACTCGTAGACCTCGTCCGATCAGTTTCTGGCCCTTAATGGACCTTTTCCCCCAGCATTTAGTTCTAGTGATCACATCTGGATTCGAAATAATGATGTCCATTTCGCCACGATGATGGTATTAGTTGTGTTTATGGAAACACGAACACACATAACAGGTGGGCAATGAGAAGGCTACCGTCTTAGAAATATATGATCCCCATCTTCAGAGAGAATTGGAGAGGCCATTGCAAGGCAATGCCGGTGCAGGAAATCTTCAGGCCCCAACGGCCTACAAACAAGCTGAATGCGATCTTAAGCGAACCAAGTAAGTTACCTCTTGTAGGGTATCATTCTCAAGGCGATAAAACGCTGACGAAGCTCGCCACTGGTTTTACACGTATACAAATGCTTATCAGAATAATTATGAGCACAGTTTTTTTGGAGGATTTAAATAGCAAAAAAACATGCAGACAATGTGTCTGACAAATGTATCAAGGAGACATTGTCTGCTTATTTATTATATATATGCAAATGAAAATGTATACTTGATGTTCCGACCTTCATTTCATATTGTGTCATTACAATTAAAGATAGTTAAGGTTTTGGCAATGAAATGAGCTAATAAATGCTAGATTTCGATCAATGTACAGTAATGTTAGGCTTAGCTTGAACCTCATTAAAATTTGACTCATCACATAATATAAAGTCATTGGTGCTATGGGTAACTATATAAAATAATAAATAAGCCTCTGAATTGTAAAAAAAAAACATTCTGCTTTCAAAGTTTTTACTATCCCTGCAATATAGCGAATTATGATAACCAGGATTGTGGTAAATATTGATATAGTTAATGCCAAAGAGTCCAGTACGGTCTATGAAATATCTGCCATACGTCAAGGTTGTAGCAGATCTAACATGATGGGGTGTTTTTCTACTGAATTCGCGTTGGGGTCCCATCCCATCTGTTGTCATTAAAACACCTTCCTCAAACAATGATGCCACTGAATAAATGCAGTTTTGTTCTGTTTCATATGCATTGTTCCTCTGTGATGTGTGAGCAGGTGTGGTGATTCGGGTATTGAAACGAAAGTGTTTGTCTGCAAAATGCATATGAGTAACAACCCAGCCTCCAGCGAGGCCACTGATAATTGTTATTTTTACGCTTTGTGTTTACCCAGGAAGGTCTCATTGTCAAGACTGCTTTTCAGGAGGGTCCTGCCAAGTTGTATTTATTTTCCAAAAGGGGGCAATGTTGTTACGTGTAATCCCAATTGAGTATTTTGCAGGTAGTGTTTTCAGCATTGGGATATTTGGGCGATACCAGGTACATTGTATATATTATTTTATACCTACGTGACTTTACCGAAAGAACCAAAGAGTATTGTATATATGTTTTAGCTATGGGAGGCAACTGCAGTGCTCAGAGGGAACTAACACATGCAGAGAACATACAAACGCAACACAGAAAGGAATCCGAGTCGGGAATGGAACCCAGGCACTTCTTGCTGTAAGGTGCAGGCGTGACCACCCTGTCCACCACCCTGCCCACCACCCTGCCCACCACCCTGCCCACCACCCTGCCCACCACCCTGCCCACCACCCTGCCCACCACCCTGCCCACACATGGCCACACACTTTGAATTGCATAGTATCTTGTTCTTTGGTTCTATTCGGTAAAGTCACGTAGGTAAAAAATAAAACAAGTCACCTACGTGACTTTACCGAATAGAACCAAAGAGTTTGGATCCTTGCAGTCACGAAAGCTTCAAATCTAGAATAGTATCTTATTGTTGCCCTTTGAGCTCAAGGCATTCCCGGTTCCTCAAAAATATCTAAGGCAAACGATGCTAAAGTGGTGCTCTCCAGTCAGCAATATTGTAAATCAATGCACGCAATGCCTCTTTTGTAATGTTTATGTAAAGATGTTAGGATGATTGACCTCATTTGCCTCATTAGTTCTGTCTTCATATTGGCTTCAATCGCAGATGCGTATGTTTTGGCTGCGAAGCATATCTTAAAAGGCTTGTTTTGCTTTCTCTCCTCGTGGCTGACCAAACACCTCGCTGCCCAAAACTTCCCACTGGATCCCTGACAAGCAGCGGTGCAGACTCAACACTGTCTGGTTTCAACTGCGCTGCGATGTCTGAGCCAAATGAGTCGTTTAAATATTTACCCACCCATCCTCCCATGAAGTCCCTAACATCACAAGTACTTGTGTCTATCAACAGCCTTCAGTTCAATTCTTAATTTTTTTTGTTAAATACATTTTAAAAATTATATTTACCCATTTTTTGGAACAATTGTAGGCGTTTTTGTCTTATTTTCGGGGAAAGAATACATTTTGAAGGAATTTTCTACATTTTTTTTCGGCAGTCCCAAGTTTGGAAAATAAAATAAAAACATCATATATGCAGCAATATATCTCGGTACCGCATGTCACATAGAAGGGCAATATTTAGTTTTACGGACAAATTATACAGGACTGTGCGTAAACATAGTGGAACACGGTTATAAGTGTGCTGTTTTGGCAATCAAATGTAAATTTCAAACAGTGAAACTGATTTCATCAGGATCTTTGCATGGCATGTTTGACATTTAGTAAGATCGAGCAAGTTAGAATATTGCCCGCAGTCAAGCCGGTGGAAATCGTATTCTCAGTGTTTAAATAACACGCCAGGCTGAAACAACTCCGAGTGAGCAATGATGCAACTGCGCTAAGCCCCAACAAGAGACATGCGGGTCGTGGCTAACGTTTTGGAGCCACACTCTTACCTTACCAAATGGACACATTTTTGCGTGGCTTGTGAATGTGAAAAGCATAATCTGCGGTTAAAAAAAATCATTTTAAAATGGTCCGCCTCATTTCTTACGCCCAACGTGGTTTTGATACGAACAAACCCTGTTCCTTTAATGGGCGCAAACAAGCACTATCTCTACATGTAAACACCGCGATATATTTAATACTTAGAGGACGTTGATATGAACGAGGAGAGCTATTAAGCCAGCTCTTATGTATATATATCAAACAGCCCACGCTCCGTTCGAGTGCTATGCGAGGATTGTTTATGCCCATAAATGGTGTGCCGTTTCACCAGGGTGACCTCTTACCCAAAGTGCAGAGAACAAGAGGAGTGGATTGGCCTAACCAAGTCGGCCACCCAAAACTGTCAGATGGTAGCGAGTGCCAAACTAAAAATGTACTTGGTTTTTTTTTCTGATTGGATGTAGTAGCAAAGACAGTCCCTCTGCGACCACGCCGGCATGAACAGGGTCACGGTGGAAGGAAAAAAAAGTGACTTGTCAGAAACTTTTGACAACTATATATTGTGAGCTTGTTCCAGTCTGGTTCCGTACTATAAACACAAATAAGCATTAAACCTTAAAGGTTTACCTTGTCTTAAACAGTGGCTAATGTGAAGAGACATGTTATAAATAATTACAGGAGTGATATTAAAGCAAGTGCGGTTTTGTATATATTTTTAGTATGTAATTCATATATGGTAGAAGTCCCTTTTATGTTGTGCGTACCATTGCCCCTGGGCCCTGCCTCTCTACATTTAGGGGCTGAAATGAAATAAATAAAATAGTGAACGTAAATTTGATGTTTATCGCTTTATGATTTGACTTGCGGCATACCAGTGATGAATTTATATGGGAAATGGGAAGGCGGGGCCGGAGGGGAGTGAAGCTATATGATGGTAAATTCCATTGATGTGCCATTCTGGCCAGGGTAATGCATGTGACGCACATTAATTGTGGATTGTGCCATGTATTCCAGCAGCGTTGGCCTCCATCCAACCGCCTTTATCCACCGAAGCAGCACGGCTGTAATTGAGGGTCACTAACGTGCGCATTTAAGTCGAATGAACAAAAAAAATACTCACTTGGAAATGGACAGTTGTTTTGCTTGGCTCAATGCAATCAGCGTTTTGCCCTGATATTATCTCTGTAAACATTCCACGTGCTAAGTTATCGGGAAAATTATTCTCATTGCAAAGTTGTTCTGTAGGTTATGGGAGACTTACCGTAGTTACGTAGGTATGAGGGGGTGGAGAAGGACATTTCCTGCTACTACGGTACACTGCATAGTGTATACTATACAGTAGTACACTGTTTACTATACAGTAGTACACTGTATATATGGTTAAACCCCCACCTGATGACGATCGCTGCTGTTGCGATCGAAGCGTCGTAGTTTTTTGTAACAAAAAAATTAAACCTCTCTACGTGACTTTACCGAAAGAGCCAAGAATATGAATTCCTGCAGTCACGAAAGCTTTAAATCAAGCTCTCTAGTTCTTTTGGTAAAACACGACGTTTCGGTCGCAACACAAGCTTCTGTCTTCAGGTGTGAAAATGATCTGCTGTTGTGGCTTTATATACTGTAGGCACGTGAGGGGGGGGGGGGAGTTTTGTCGTGGCTAGGCCTCGGCAAGGTAAGGTAAAAGGTTAAAAGCAACGAGCCTACCTTTACCCTACCTTTTACCCTTACCGTACCTTTTAGCCTTACCCCATACCAATTACCCGATTACAGGGTAATTACTGGGGTACCACACATGAAAAAGGTTTATAGCAGGTAAATGCTAGGTAGAGTGCTTTATTCATATACAATAATCTCGATTCTTCCAATTTTACTCGCTTTCTTTTAACTCACTCTGTCTGTTGTCGTTGTATCCTCAAATCTTGTAACTACATTTTAACCCACTTCCCAATGTGGTATCGGCTGCAAACTTGGTATACTTATGCCATACTGATGACAATACTATAATCTATCATAAAAAAATATGTATATATATTTTTTTTAAAATTATGTTATGTTTCAGCTTGCCTCTAATTGTCCACTGTCAACTGACGTTGGCTGTAAATTACCACGGTCCCCTTACGTTATGGCAAGCTTCGGGGCCACTTCCTGGAGTCGTGGAGTTCTGCCATTACAGGAAGGTACATTTCATTAAAGCGTGTTTTTTTAAAAGATTTTTTTAAATATTACTTCTTAAATGGAGGCCACGGACTGCACCACGGAGCTTTTAGCGGTAAACAAGGTACCCTATTTACCGGGTAATACTTCACGCTACCTTTACCCTACCGGGTAATTCTTCCTAGCTACCTTTACCTTACCCTATACCTTACCCCTTGGCATGTCGACACCTTTACCCTTTTACCCGGTAAAAAGGGTAAATTACCTTACCTTGCCGAGGCCTAGCAGGAGTTCACGGGGGAGAGGGGGGTTCTACCTACGTGACTTTACCAAAATAACTAGAGAGTATGGATTCCTGCAGTCACGAAAGCTTCAAATCAAGACTTTAAGTCATGATTAAACCATGTTGAGGATCTTACCCACCAAGGTCATACAGTTATGTAGAACACATACTGTAACAGCTGAACTTAAGGTTGGTGCTGTTTCGAATGTACCGAACTCTTATCCATAACCCGATTACTCCTGACTTCTATAATTACTTGGGACTTATAGAAGGTCTGCAAAAAATATCTTATCATTCACGGCCATAGTCTTATTATTGTCCACAGATGTCCTCATCCTGCATTGTGTAACAGCTTCCTATTTACACATTCTTCGTTAATAAGAGTTGATCAGCAAATTATTCCTCTTATCCGAGGGTGATTCATGGGTCTTGAACGGCTCTTTTTTCCCCCCTAGAATTCGCTTCAAGAATTTGTACATCGTGATTCCTATTATCCGCAATTTCTTTGCGGGTTTATCTGTAAATTCATCCGAAAGTATTATCAGCGCCTATTTGCAATGTAATGCGGATAAATTGGGTCAATTCATGGCTAATAGGATCTGCAATATTTGTCCCGCATAATGCCACACATGAGGGGTTTTGAGTAGATGGCAAATGTGGTTGCCCTCTTTTTAAATCAAATGATTAACTACTGAACGCACTGCACACATTAAAATATCAATAAAGATTACTCGTGATGTGCAGTGCAGTACAGCACGGCTAGAACAATAATAAAAAGAAAAGTTTACGCATGAGGAGTAATCAATTCAAGGTATGTTGTTTATCTCTGTTGCTTAAAAAAAACATGGCATTTTCATACCAACATAGGCGATGTTTATCTGTGTTACGTAAAAACACGCACGTAATTTATGTTGTTTCGGTTAAAAGTGTCAGCGCATGCTTTACAAAGATTAAAATAAGCTCTTTAGAATGCTCCTACGTACTTGCTCATTAATTTGCTTCTCGTAGTTTGGGAGTCGGATTGATTGAATAAAACTTGACCTAACATTAAACAAGGCATGCAACAGTTTTTTCCACAACTTTTCCACTTGTAATGTGATGGTTTTCCTTGCTACTTCTGATTACATTGATCTTCACCATTACTGCAGTACGCTCTTTCTTACAAACTTTCCATCATATTTTCTTTTCCCCTTGCCCTGGTTTATTTTAACCAGTGAAATTGGAGGAAAAAAAAAAACTCTAATGAATGATAAAAAAACGAGCAAACGTACTAATTAGACACACCATTCATACTTTGAGACGGAATAACAAACAGTCAAAGGAACAAAAAGCCAGGAAAGAATACATACTGTAACAAAAAACGAGGCAACACAACTCATACGTTTTGTATAGGCCAGTGGTAGGCCTATAATGTGCTGTGTAACAATACAGTGAATGGCTTAGGCCCCTTAATTGGGCTCTCCCTGACATAGTTTACAACTCCTTTGGAAATATATACCGCGAGCCATTGTAATTTGTTCAAAAGACCAACGTTTAACAAAGTTAATACTTTTTGAATTAAAACAAGCACAAGAAGCAGTCTGCAGAGTTTCCCATTATTCTTGGAAGATTTAGGCACTAATTGAGCCAAAATGCCCACTGTGTATTTCAAATGACCGTGACATTTGAAGCAGGCCGTAAAAAAAAAAAAACAATTTAAGACCGAAAATTAAACCCACCGTGCTGAAACCAGTTGCAAGTTTTTTTTTTACTCAAAGCACTGCTAATTAAAAAGACCGGTCCCCGGGCCCCTGCTTGGGGTACGAGGTGAGACGGCCTTAGCATTACTGCTGTAAGGGAGCCCTCGTCGCACGTGTGCGAGCCATACGCCTTACACAGCAATCACTCAGCATCCAGCTGCTCCACACCACGACTAATTAGGCTCTTTCTTCTGCCGTAATCCCCAGTCCCAGCAACGAATGTCTCCTGCGTAGCGTCAGCGCGCCCTTTCCCGCTGCGCGCCGTGCTTCCGACGGACCTTTCGATTCCCATCCGAAATCTGGACTGCGCGCACCACCTCTCCTGACAAGCCAAAGGTTCTTCGACGGGACGGTGTCGCCTGGTAGAATCAACCTTTGTCAATCAACGCTCGTGCAATGTAAACTGATCCCTTTTCGCCAAGCGGCGGCATAATGGGTTCCATTTCTGAGGCAATAAGCAAAACGCTCAACTGCTACATTCCATTCTGCAATTATCTCACCACAGATGTCACTGTCTAATGACATCTGCAGTGATTTCTTTATAAGCCCTGCTACCCGGCTCTCAAGAGGGAAGGCGGTATATTTTCCACACGACACATCGTCATTTTCATTCCACACATGTAGGAGCGGAGAGTGGAATGGCCTTGTGTTTTTTTTTTCATCATCATCATCATCAGTAAGCGCAACGCTCAGGGAATTGAGACCAACACAATGAAGGAATCGCACAAGTAAATGCGACGTGCCCACGTCCGTACGAATACTTCTGAGGGTAATCTTCAGCTGATTTGTCTTTTTCATTTCAATTTTACTTGTGGGTTATACTGTAATGTCAAATTACGTGAAATGGCAAAGAAATCCTTGCATGAACATAACTGCCTACAAAGTTAACATGAACCTTTATCTCCAAGAGAAATGACTACTTTTGTGACCCATTTCTTCAGGACAACGTTTTTAGTCCGCATACGTTATTTTAAAATGTGCTCACATTGTAAGAACTTTCATTTTTTCCCGTAGCCGTAGATGTGCTCTGCGGTAAACGACACAGTTGCAGACTTTGAACTTCTATACATTCTCGAGAGCTGCCCTCCAGGCTCAGAAAACCACACGAAGGTACGGTACTCCAATAAAATAAAAAAGGCAAAATAAAGATCATGGGACCGCTTACAATCAACATAGAACAAAGAAAGCAATAAAACTGTCGTAGCTTTACTACGATTCCTAACAATGTAATTTATTTACTTTTTACAACGCTTTGTCAATCCACGACTGGACAAAGGGGGAGGGGTCGTTGGGGTGGTGGAGCCGGTGGGGTTGGGGGTTAGGATCAGGGCCTGGTTCAGATATCACTTGGCCCGCGCACCACCGATGTTAGCTCTTGGTCAACTCACCATTGCGAACTACATCAGCATCAAGTCGTATCTGGCCAGGAATCAAACTCAGGTGACCAGATTGACAGTTCAGTGCTCCAACCACTGCACCACCATACTCTTTGGTTCTATTGGGTAAAGTCACGTAGGTGAAAATAAAATAACAAAAAATCACGACGTTTCGGCCACAACACAAGCGGCCTTCATCAGGTGAAGGGACGAGACTGTCTGGAGGACAGCGCTGGAGTGGAAGAAGCCACGCTTAGATCACGACCTTTAAGCTGTGTGAGAAGAAAAAGACCACGCGCCTTGACAAAGGAATTAGCATATAATGTAGCATTGAAATGGCTCATTGAAATAGCTAAGTTAAATTATACACATCCGCAGAGGTACCCTTTGACAAAGGAATTAGCATAGAATTTAGCATTGAAATAGCTGAGTGATTAGCTTGTAACTGGTCACAGAAATAGCTATGTTAAAGTCAGAGCATATACATACTGCACCACCACTCCACCCCTACAATCAGTACGTGGCCACACAAAAGCACTGAAAACAGACATAGCTTGATAACATTTCCTTAGAGTCTAATTGATTATTTTGTACCTATTCCGAAGCCCTTTGTCAGTCCACGGCTGGATGGACACGTTCCCACACAGCGTCGGCCTTCGGGGGGGGTTGTTGGGCCATACTTCACAACGCTGGCCATTTGCAAAGGGAAGTCCAGGATATTTTCAGGTATCGTTTCGCCACTGATGCCAGCCGTGGCTGACAATGAAGCCCACGTCAGCGCACTGCACCGACCGGCCATGGCTCCACTCTCCAGTTGTCCCCTTATTTATTGACTTCTTTGCATGCGTGTGTATTTAATTTGTCTATGTACTGTATTGCGTACATATCTGAAGGGATCCATACTCGTTGCTTCTTTCGGTAAAGTCACGTAGGCATAAAATGAAATAAATTAAATCACGACGTTCCGGGCGTACAACACAAGCGTCCGTCATCAGGTGGGACAACCACTGCAATAAACAATTTGCCGAAGTGGGCAAAAGGGCTGCTGTGACAAGAGGCTATATAGGTAAGAGAGGGGGGAGGAGCCAGGGAGGAGAGATAGAGAGGGGGGTGTGGGGTAGGATGTTGTTAACCAGGTAAAACCTTAGACATTATTATGCACAAACACTGAGAAACAGCTTTGCGAATAATGCGGTCCGAGTACCCATTCATCTTGAGGGCCTGGTGTACGTCTTCCAGTTCACTGGCTAGGTGGTGTTGGTCAGAAATGCAGTGGGCCCTATGGTGTAGTGTTTTGATGAGGGAATTCTTCTGTGCCGGATGGTGGTGGGAATCAGGTTTCAGCTGGGAATCTGTGTTGGTGGCTTTCCTGTAGACAGTGTCCCAACGAGCCATCGGGTCTCTTCTCAAACAAAACATCCAGGAATGGTAGCCTACCATCCTTCTCAACTTCCATGGTGAATTTGATGGATGGGTGTATGGAATTAATGTGGTTGAGAAATTGGTTCAATGCTGGCAGGCCATGTGGCCAATGACGAAAGTGTCATCTAAATATCTCTTCCACAAGGAAGGACGTAGGGTGGATGTCTGGATGGGATCTGTTTCAAATTTATCCATTAAAACATTCGCTATCACTGGTGATAAGGGGGGGGACCCATGGGGGTACCTTAATTTTTCCTAATCCCTCTAGCAGCGCTCCACTCCCCCTACCCCACACCCCCCTCTCTATCTCTCCTCCCTGGCTCCTCCCCCCTCTCTTACCTATATAGCCTCTTGTCACAGCAGCCCTTTTGCCCACATCGGCAAATTGTTTCTTGCTGTGGTTGTCCCGCACCAGACTAAATAGCCATTCTAGATTTGAAGCTTTCGTGACTGCAAGGATCCATACTCTTTGGTTCTATTCGGTAAAGTCACGTAGGTAAAAAATAAAACAACAAAAATCACAGTGATTATTATGGTTCTATTCGGTAAAGTCACGTAGGTAAAAAATAAAACAACAAAAATCACAGTGATTTTTATTGTTTTAGAACCAAAGAGTATAAATAGACATTATTATGCACAAACACTGTACTACATAACACCGTTACACAGGTGAATGTGCCACAAGCCTCAGCTTGTGGTCATGGATGCAATTGACACCTGTGGATGTGTTGGGGTTTGGGAATGGCATTGCTGCAAATTTGTTTGGCATGTGCTGGTGGCAGTGCCGGATTAAGCTAGTGCGGGGCCTGTAGCATATGTTATAAAGGGGCCCTAAATAAAAAAAACCCCATAAATATAAAAAATGCAACTTGCATAGCAAAGTAATTGTATTTTTTCACTTGTTATACAGCCAGATACTACGACAAATCGCTTACACCCAGTCATTCATAAAATTTGAAGGCAGTATAGTACTATAGTAACAGAGCAAGTGCAGAATCACTGAACTGGAATTGATAGCTTGAAAGCATTTAGCGCGGGGCCCTTGAAAGTGCGAGGCCCATAGCATATGTATCTACTTGTGCTACTAGGATAATCCTGCACTGGCTGGTGGTCTGGTTGGGGCTGATGCCCCATAGCATATCGAGCAATGAGGGTCATTGTATAAGGAGGCTGTGTGGGAGGACAGGGTTGGGTTGTAGGAGTTGGACTTCATAGCAAGCAATATCAAAAACAGTGTCATGATAAACACACAGAGCTTAGGAACCTAAAATGCAACAACTGAGAGTTTTCCAGAACGTGTAGTCGCGTGGTGGAATTGCTTTAGTTTGACTAAACTGCGACAACAAAAATGAAATGTACATGCTAGTAACATGAATCAATTGCCATGAACAAACCTTTAAACAAATCTTGTTTACTGAAAAACAAAAACACAGGTTTCCTTTCGGTGCAATTTCCAAATTCCGATGGCAAAGATGCTCCGCTGGAAATGGCCGTGGCATCTGTGCTCCACGACATTACAGTTCGCCTGGGCTTTGTGCAGTTTATTAATCTATATCACGAGTGGGAGAGGTCCAATTACTGAGCCTTGAGGGATTCCATAGCTGCAGATCAAAAATATGTCCATCAGATTGCACCAGCTGGGGCCATCCAGAGAGGTTGTGGACGTGAATGCGGTGGTGCTGCATGAAATCTCAAAATGAAAACAAATTGCTGAAGTTTGTCGAGGAGGATGGCATGTGTACGCTGCTTAAAGGGCACGCCTTACGTTTTTAATATACTGGTCTGTTCCGCTTACTCACACATGGCTGGCACATTCATTGCAACTGTACATTATTTCTTTTCTTTAAGAGGAACATATTGCAGTGCAGTTGCACAATAAGCAAATGTTTAAATTAGCACGTTTCTCAGCAATGTAGCTGTGCAATGATGGGTGTTTATTTTTCCATTTCACTCTTTTTATTTAATACATAACTAAAATGTCAAGCAGTTGCATAGATGGATGGATGGATTGTAGATACATTTTTGGGCATCCATACAAATGTTTACGTGCATGTTTAAAAAATAAATTAATTATTCTTATACTGTAATCATTTGATTGTCATATTCCCCGGTGAGCAAAAACGCCCATCAGACTTGTCCTTCCGATGATATTTCTTGTCCTATTTGATCAATCTTGACACGATTTTCAGGGATGGTCCAAGACCACAATAAATTGCATGGGATTGCTTTTTGGGTCATGAGGTTAAAGGTCAAGGTCACAATGCTTCCAAAACCGCAATATATTTATTTTGATCAGCTGTATAAAGCCCTTTACAATGAGAATCCGTGATTGAGACAAGCTGATTATATAGAGTGTATTGAAGAGCTCAGTGGCTGGAAAGTATGTTCCTCACAAGCTGGAAGTTGTGAGTTAGATTATCACCATGTGTATGCTTGCCTTGAACAGGTGTCTTGTGTAACTGCCATATATACTTCCTGGCCAAACTGTTCGAAGGCAATCCAGTACTTGGCATTTTGGCCACAACATTGATTGCACACAACACATATAAGCTATTGCTCATCTTTATGCATCTTTCTAGTACATAATAGTACTGCATTTAACGACAAAACTATATTTTTGCTGTCATGCTAACGTTTCCACGACCAGGAGGAAGTGAGCTGGCTTAGATCATGAACTGGGCTTGCAGATTCAGCGCTGGCTACCAGGCAGCCCTGCCAGGCCGATTCGGCACCCAGAGGGATACTTAAGCTGTCTCTGTGTGGCTCTCTATCAAAAGCAAGCTAATAATAGGGACTACTCTACTTACAAATGAGTTAGATTCGAGAGGTCTTTTCGTAAGTTAATTTGTTCGTAAGGTTTACTTTACTCCTGTCGATTCCAATCATGTTGTACGGCATGTACGCTAAACACAGGGAATGGCTTTAAAAGTTGTATAATCTCATGTAGATGTAGATGCCACTGGTTCTTCATGCTCTGCAGATGTAGATGCCACCACCACCATATATTGCGCGGCAGTTGAACTTATTACTCTCGGTCCAAACAGGCAACTGGACATACGGACGGGTTTGTTCGTATCTCTGAAAGGTCGTACGTCGAGTGTTCGTAAGTAGAGGAGTCCCTGTACCTTCATTTTATACAGCGCCATTCATGCAAGTAGCATCCCATAAGCTGCACAACGATCACCTGGGCCGCCGTTGCAATGAGGTGGGATATCACAGGGTCTGCATTAGAACGAGACGAGTTGCCACTGCCATTTCTTGCTTAGTTCAACTTAGAGTTGTGTCATTGTTAAAAAAAAGAAGAAAACTATAACAATAATATGTTTATATTCTTAAACTAAGAATATGAATTACTGCAGTCACGAAAGCTTTAAATCAAAAAATAATATGTTTTTTTTTGTTGGGAAAGCCCAACCTGAGCTATGCCTGCATTAAATATTGTAATGTTCGTCTGGAAAAGCCCAGGCACATTCCTGGTCTACCAAGCGTGCTTACCAGCGGTGGCGGAGGAACCGTCACATGGGATGGAGCCAACCATGCCGGGGACCTCGTGTGTGGTACTTAGGGGCCATCCATAAATGACGTCACGCACCTGGGGGGGGGGGGGGGTCAGACATTTGTGACGATGTGTGACGAGGGGGGAGGGGGGGTTTGAGAAATGTGACGTCACATCAAAATGCGCAACTTTAAATAAATATAGACAACACGTTCTACTTAATTCAATTGAAATTTTAATAAATGTTTTCTCCTACAACATCAGAGTGCAGCGCCACATTAAATACTCACTACAATGGCAATTGTTGAAAGCGATTTGTAGCATGTTTTATTTTCAAAATTGAAATAATGTTTGGGGGGGGGGGGCAGAGCTTTGTGACGTCATATTTGAGGGAGGGTCTGACTTTTTGTGACGCCGTGTGACGAGGGGGGGGGGTCAAAAATCGTCCAAAATCGCGTGACGTCATTTATGGACGGCCCCTTATTCATCCAGGGATTAAGCCTTTTAAAGTATGGAAAGAGCTTCAGTGGGAACGCCCACGTTTTGACATGCTGCCATCGAGTAATTCGGAGACTTTGACACGCTGCCATTGAAGCAGCGTATCCAAATCTCCTATTTTACTTTCTACTCAATTGAGACCTGAGGTGGTGTTCATCTCCTATTTACAGCCCTGAGCCATTGGTGAAATTTCCTCATTCCTATGGTGAGGGCTACTCTCAGTTCGTAGGACGACTAACTGTAGACTTCGCACAAAGTGGTACGTATTTTATTAACCCTGGAGGGCATGATGGGCTGAGTCAATCCCCAACCAGGATTTAAACTCACATCCTTCCAATTGTGAGCCGCTTGCTCTACCGCAGAGCCAACAGGCTGGTAACACATTGTATTATCATGCATTATATATATACAATGTTCAAATATAGCATAAGGGTGTCGTGGTGGTGAGATGTTTACTACCTCGCTCGGTATAAAGGAGATAATGGATTTGATCCTGACCCTGACGCCTGCTGTATTTTTGGAGTTTGCATGTTATCTCTTTGGTCACGTGGATGTTTTCCGGGTCCTCTGGTTTTTCCCTCCGCATTTATAAACATGCGTTTAGAGTATGTAGCTGCGAAAAATTTCCACGTGATAAGCCGCTTCATTGGGCTATCACTTGTGGCCAGGTCGCTTCTGAAAAAGAGCCATATAGCCCAGTGGGCCTTACCTGGTAAAATAAACGAAATATAGTATCGTTTTAATAGTTGTATCTGGCACTACCTGTACATATGCATGCACATCATTATTATTATTTAAATGGGAATTCGTTGACGGTCTTCACCCTCTTACGATGAGACCACGCACATTCAAGTGCACGTGCACTGTTGTCATGTGCTCGAACCCCACGGTCTCAACGCATAACTGCAATCGCCCGGCGGTATACACTTGGCGACGTAAGGTAATATTCATCGGGTCTGAGAGGTAGGGAAAATAATCCCGAACTGCTATTGTGCCACGTCATACATAATTAAGAGGTTCGTCCAGTCTTGCGAACATTAGAAAATTGTTTTTCGCCGTTGCACCGCACCTACGCACGACCGGTCCACGTGACACGGCACTACTGTACACCGTCTATGGCTGTCTCCAGATCTCAGCGACTAAGCAAGGTTGAAAATGCCTTCGATGGGCAGCCACCTTGCATTAAACAGGTGGCATAGGCTGCTTCGGGGTTGTGCCGCCAGTGGAGGAGAGTGCAGCAAAAGTTACGTTGCTGTGCTGGACTGCTCTCCAATGTTTTACGATCTCCTCGCTTTCAACAGCCCAGACTGATCAGCGTGGTGGAGTTTAGTCAAATGACCCTCATTACCCTCATTTGCATGGGTGGGCCCTCGTCCAGCAGTGGATTGCAAAAAATCCTGGACTGAACATCGAAATGACTATTAGTGTCATGAAGCTGAAATTGGACACCAATATTGTAATAGATTTTAGCTGCAGCCTCACTGAATCGTGAGCGTTCCACTCATGTAGATGAATTAACCGTTGGCTGAAAACAGTTCCTACATCCTTTCTCATTCATAGCCAAAGCAAGTCACCCCAAAGCCAACCTTCACAGTTTACTAATTATTTTTTGGAAAAAAAACAGGCCACATGCATCTTGGTATACCACTGTGTCTATTGGTTTCCATTCAATATGCATATAGCCTCACCAAATACAGCCAGGCGGCTCAATGCTAGAGTGAGCAGCTTGCAATCGGGAGGTTATGAGTTAAAATACTGGCTGGGCGTTGATCGGCCAATCAGGCCTGTATTTGGACGTGTTGGCAGTTCACCGGTGCAGAATAACACACCAGTCCTCATAAAACAGTCTAAAAATCTAAATTTGAATCCGCAAATCAGTTTATCAGCTTTTTATTGACCCTGTCGCCTAGTTTGACGCACTTCGAAGGTTTATTCAGTCTCTTTGTTTTTTTCGGTAAAGTCACGTAGGTAAAATAAAATAAAACAACAATAAAACAATTTCGTGCCACTCGTAACATTCGTCCCTTCCTGGCTCCTCCCCCTCCCTTAACCCGTATATAATCTCGGGTATTCCAGAGCTGTTCACTTGAGGATACAGCGATTTTTGCTGTGTCTGTTCCACCTGAAGACGGAAGCTTGTGTTGCCTCCGAAACGTCGTGATTTAATTTAGTTGTTTTATTTTATTTTACCTACGTGACTTTACCGAAAAAACTAAATAGCATGAATCCTTGCAGTCACGAAAGCTTCAAATCTAGAATTTATTCAGTCGACTGAGACTTGTAAAAACAGGGGTACGATATTGACCCTTGATTTGTGTCCGGTGAATCGAGGAACCGTTCGACCAAATCTTGGGCACGAGGAGTCAAATCTGTCTTTGCAACACGGAGCCAATCATCATCAGGCTGGGTGCTGTACGGCAAACAGACTGTGAAGCTTCGTGCCACTCGTAACATTCGTCTTCCGGCTGCTTCGACATCACGCGGACTGATTTTGACGCACCCCACAATATTTGGGGAACGCGGTTACGAATCGTGTGAAACCACATAATTATTGCGATTTTTATAAACATATAAATACCGTATATCAGTGTACCGCCAATAAGTTCATCACATGTAGATGGTGTAGATGATGCACATAGACCGCATGCCGCGAGTCTGCCCCACGTGAAATTGACGCTTCGTCGATGAGAGACGAGGAATGGAACTCTCATGATCGTACCGTGGTGCAACAGGTTGACGCACGGAGCTGATTGAATCGCTCCATCTCCTCGGCGGAGGCTGCTGTCTCGGATGCATTCCATCGCTTGGCCACCAGTCTGTCGTAGTTGTTTTGACTATCGGCTATCGTAATGAATTAATTTTTGGCGACTCCGTCCACCGCGCACATCAACGCCGCGACCCACCTGGCGCGGATCGTTCTGTTGTCGTGTCGTGTTGTCCAAGCGCAGCAGCAGCGAGGACAAATGTGCACAGAAGAGCTGAACAAGCGAATGCACTCCATGCTCGGGTATGGGCAGGATCATAAGTCTTATCCAAAGCTGCTCAAACTGCCTACGCGACTTAAGTCCTTTATCTATCATAACGGTATGCATAATACAGTGAAACTGCTCTCTTATCTTCATTATTATTTGTGACCTACCAATGTCTTCAGCCAGGATCAATCGATGACAATCCTATTACCTGCAGATATTTAACAGATGAGATACGTTGCACCGTTAATTCCTCCTGTTTGATAATGCTTCTCTTGTCCGTATGCATCTGTGCAGATAGGTTTTTTTATTGCGGTTTAAGCCATAGTCCCCACATACCGCTCGTATCAATGCGGATAAGAGGAGCGGCGACCCACTACTCTGTAGAGTAACATCGGTATAAGCGCTTGTTACAATATAAACAGCGCATTGAAAACGCGTACTATTTTATGTACTGTTTACAAAGTGTGTTCACAAATCCACACTGAGAAACACGATGATTGACAGAGGGGTGTAAATTATGTTTTCGATAGTGTATTTAAATAGAGGTGCTGCAGGTAAGTAGTTTTAAGTTTTAAAGGCATAGTTTAACAAGACAACACTTGCCACCATCCTTCAAACCCATTGGTGAAAGAGAGCAAAGTTTTTGTTAACATTATATTATAATGTTTATGCGAGAGCCAGGGGCTTATGGGACCCCGGGGTCCGGCCATAAGGTTCAAATGTCGGCGTTTAGCTGCGCGTTTTACATTTTGTGACCACAACTGTATTCCAGTCGATTCACATCATACCTACTTGAGACTTTTGTTGAATGTGAAAATGTGAACATTTGAAAATTTTCTTGTTGTGGTTTTCACACCTGATGATGATCGCTTGTGTTGCAGTCGAAACGTCGTGAGAATTTTATTGCTTTATATTTTTATTATTTTATTCTTTCCCTTCTACGTGGTGACTTTACCGAAAGAACCAAGAATATGAATCCCTGCAGTCACGAAAGCTTTCAATCAAAATGTCACTGCTCACGTGTTCACGATGCCACAATCCAACTGGCACCCAAATACGACTCAATCCACTTGGCTCCATCTCCCTGGCGTGATCCCTTCCCTAGGTGTGTCACTCCATCACCTGATTTTGACCATCATCTACAAACCCATCCGTCTCGCAACATCTCCTCTCCGAGGTCCACTTACGTTTCTTCACGGTCATCGATGTCCATCGCTTACATTTGTTCTCTGATGCATGTCTTCTTCCTCGTTCTGTCTATTTGTGTACGTTTCAGCCTCTGTCTCATTGTCAATGTTCCTTGCCATGTTTCCGATCCATTTGTAGTATCTAGTCATGGACGCAAATGTAAAACCCGTCTTATTCTTTACGTAGATTTGGTGTTGCATTTCATCAGCAAGTTCATTGTTTCACGGTTACCGATTTTTTTTTTTTAAACGTCAATGATTGAACTTGAGGTAAACTGTTGACAATGTGTAATCCCTCCGTGGCGTTGTGCAGTTACACAGCGGTGAAGGCAGTACATTAAGACTCAGGCGCATTTTAACGCACGATATCCATACAGTTTATTAATTTGATAGCCCGTCAGCATAAAACACCATCTTATCGGCTAGTCTTTGTCAACTAATATTGAATTGTATTATGAGATTCATCATGCCATTCACTTCATTACCCTATGGGCAACATCACATTTATTAAAAATTATTAATACCAGTAAATGTCAGAATTCATGTAAAGTAGGTCCTATAAGGGATACGTGGAACCAGTGTGTATTATGCATAATATTGGTATTCTCGTTTATTGCACATTAATAAATGTCAGCATCTCCTTATTAAAATACGCCATAGCTTGTTCTATACGAGAGTGTGTGTTTTTTCAGTCCTACTTTTTTTTTTAAAAAAAATATATACTAATTCATTTTCGAAGTAACGTGCTCTTATAAAGAGGGATATGCAACAGAAGCCGTAGATGAAATAACACACATAAATGGCAATGTTCTCCGGGTTTAATGAAAATAAATTTTAAGATGTCTCAAAATAATGATGGATCACTCGTAAAATTTAATAAACCGTGCACCTGCTGCCTTCCGAAGTTGACCTTTGGACAGTATTGAGTTAAGGTTTAAATTATTACCACAGACCTCCGCTTCCAACATTTAAGCACGTTTGCTTATTTGCATTAGCGGAAGGGAAGGCGCGGCGTTTGGGGGGGGGGACTAAAATGTCCCCAACACTCTGCATTAAACCAATACGGGTCCTTGTCACACCTTAACGAAAATATGATTACAACAAATTATGGCCATTAAAATTGTTTATCTCGTGATGATACCCCGAGATAAACTTTACGTTTTTTTTGTGTGTGTATTTTTTTTATTTATAAAAAAAGGTAACCACTTTCTCCCCCCGATAATTAACGCAAAAAGGGGGAAAAATCCCTCCACAAATTTAATCCAGTTGCTGTAAATTGTTTTATATATTTTTTGTTGTTACCGGTAGGCGAGTGTTTTTTTTTTCTTGAAACAGTTGCACAAGGAATTTAAGTGGCTGGTCATAGCTGGATGGGCAGAACGATAGGGAAGCTATATAGATCGAGACAACTAAGACCATCACTTTATTTTTAGAGGCATTGGTCAGAGCAACCTCAGCTTTTTCGATACCCTCACTAAACCTATTATGGGGGGACGGTGGGGGGGTCTCTGTTCGTAGTTGAGCTATTCCTTACGCCGCTTAAAATTACGTAACGTAAATGATTAGGAGGCGAGTGCTGTGCATTTATTTGTTCCGTGAACATATCAGTCACTGCTCACGTTAACAAGCTGGCAGGGCAGTCAATTAAAGGACCCTTTGCTCTACGCTTTTTGGTTCTTTCGGTAAAGTCACGTAGGTATAAAATAAAAAATATATAAATTGTATTATTTTATTTTATACCTACGTGACTTTACCGAAAGAACCAAAGAGTATGGATTCCTGCAGTCACGAAAGCTTCAAATCAAGATTGACCCTCTGCTTTGTTCGGGGATTCGGCCGTATAAAGAAATGTGTAAATAAAACCCTTCAGATTTACACACGATGCACATCTTTGGCACAATCAAGTTTATTGCACGTGCATTGTGTTATTACGCAACGAGCTAATTGCACTGGTATGCCGCATAACATTTTGTTATTACGTAACAAACGTATTTCTAAACAGTTTCATTGCCACTCTTTCCCAAAAAATGCACGGATCTACGCATTGCCATTCATGATTACCATCATTATCCTCGTGATCAATAGAACAACCATTTTTATCATCATCATCATCTAATCCATCATGTGACCACCACACTACATGTACAACACCCTTAGCCTTATTGAGACTACCTGCTCAAAAGCTGCATAAGTGAGCATTTTGTTGTTTAAGCCGCCAACTCCAAAAGAGTTGAATAATGTGACCACCCCAACAGGGAGCAGTTGTCAACTGTCTTCTGCTGTTGTGTTACTCCATGTCAGTGTGAGTAATTTGATACACTACACAAGTATCAGAGCAGTTATAGCTCAGGTTGTGCAGTTACACTCTGATGGGTGGCCTTACATATCATAAAATGTCCCATAGATTATACATATTCCTGTTGATGGGTTTTTCCATCATTTACAAAAGGTGTTGGATTTGAATCAGCTTCATCATCATCATCATAATTGTTTGTAAGCAGTGCCAATTCGTATTTGGCTTTGTGCCGCATTCTGCACCTCGGAAAAAGGGTGGGATAGACGGAGCCTGATTGGTCACCTCGGGCTGTCAGCACGCCCAACACCGATTCGCCACCACACTCCCCGGGTTCTGATTGGCTGCAGGACTTTGTACGGAATCGGGCTGCGCCCATTCCGCACAGCATATCGGGCCAAAAACCGGCACGTGAATTATGACGTGAATCGCTTTTAGAGAAATAACGGTGAATGCGGCATGTTTTTGCAAAATCGTGAAAACAATCTCGACATGAAGCATCGGGCTTAATTCTTCATGCATAAGTACTCTATCAACCCCCTTTAATCATGATTGAAGATATGCATATTCATCAACATTGTTCTTTACGTCATTTCAAGTCCCCCAAAGCCAATTCACTGGCAGCTGAAGTCTTTTCAGATATGTAAAGGCCACCCGTGAGAGTAAAGTGGAGTGCTGGGAGGGGTTGAAAACATTAATTTCCAGCCAAAATTTGTGTGGTAAAGTAAACACAGCTTTGTCTTTTTCTTGCTTGTGTTTAAAGGCTCATTGCCACATAATCCCAATGACATGAGCAATCAGGATGGCAATAAACAAATAATATGCGATGTTTTCAAACCACACAGGCCCACTGATGGGCATGGTTATGTTCCCTTTCGATCGGGGTCTCTTCTTTCTGGGCCCCAGTAATCTATTTCTGCAAGCTTTTCATCCTAAGTGAGTTACATTTTTCGACCATCATCGTTCTATAGGGCAGGATTCTGTTATTTTGGATCAAATCAACTTCCATCTGCCTCTTGACTGCCATTTTAGAAAAGCATTCTGTAATAGCCATTCCTCGATGATAGCAGTAACGTAAAAACATGTTTTGTCTTTTTACCCAATTTTATCTGAATGGTGACTGCATGTATGTTTGTATGCTCAACTTATTTCGCACCGTATGTAGCCAACCATGCTAATCGGAGGTGCAGTGCAGGGGAAGGAAATCAACCTAAACACAAAAAGCAGTTGTAAAGAAAAGAGTTTTGAATCTAGATTTATCGTTAGTGCATCGCTAATCTGTCAGTGTGCTCCTATTGTGATGTTTGTTTGTTGGCACTCGGAGCAGGGCAGCGGAATTCTGGGTAATCAATTGCTCACCAAAGGAAGATGAGCATTAATTAAGTAGGCCAATGGCACCTGTACAAAGTGGGAAAGAAGTGGTTACAACCTCGTCTATTGCTCTAGCGACACAACCACAACACCATGAATTTTGCCTGCCAATTCAATTGCCGCCCACATTAATTAGGTTTGTGCAGTCCACCCGGGCGCCGTAATGGCTGCGTAACGTTGGCACGTGGGTGCCCTGCCTCCGTAGCTGTTTATATAAGCAAGGTTGACCAGCAGTAACGGCTGCTGAACTACCGCTGAGATGCTTTCAAGTGACCTCTGGTCCACAGAGTAGGCAGAAGAACTCCCCCGTATTTGAACTACGCATTTTACGAGACAAACCACATGTTAATGCCATGGATTTTTCTTTTTTACAGTGCAGCCATTGGTGACCGGGCTGAGACCATAAACTCACTGTAATTGAGAAATTAGTTTAATAATCACAGGCAGCTGACACCTGGATTCAAACTGAGGTTCTCAGCAGTGCCGGGTCAGTGCTCTGACCTCCAAGCCACTCGGCCACATCCTCCTGACATTCGTCAACGATGATCGTTGACAACTTTCTCTCAAATAACATCAACCGTGCCACGTAAAATCCCACTCTAATGTTTCAAATGTCGCCTTACGGTTTCAAAAAGTTCACCTCTCGTTTACAAAACAGTAGATTATTGGCATCAAAGTGTTTGTGCTGCTCAGAGTCCATTAATATGTGCTGAAAAAGTTAAGTTGGATTGGCTGTGAGATAGATTTTTGCTCTAATGACTAATTATGTGGGGGTGCCAAGGTTGGAGAACACATTTACCAAATAGGAAGCACATGTGACCTTAGGCCTTGCAACAGACACTCTGCTATCCGCCTGGTTTACTAATCTCTCTGATCACTATTAGTTACTTAACGTCAGGTAAGATGTCAGCTCGCACGATTTTTTTCAACATCGGTGTCCTTCCAGGAAAAAAAAATAGGTTCGGAAGTATTTAATCATCAGCAGCAGCAGCCATGGTCAATCCACTGCTGGATACGGGCCTCCTCCAAGCAGCCGCCACCTCTCACAATCCTGCAGTGCGATACTCCGCCAAGCAGCCCGCGCGCGTGAACTAACTTTACTGCTCCGTCTCCTGCGTGGACGCGCCCTCGACGCACCGCATTGCGTGGCCGTCAAACCCATTATTGTTCTTGCCCATCGGCCATCATCCCTGGCAGCGAGGCGTCTTGTCCAAGCCCACCGCACCTTTCTTCACAGTTTGAACGACGTCATTGACCTGTGTATGTTCTCCATATTCACGCGGTCCTCTTTCTGCCACGATGCAATTCCAATAGCGCATTGTCCCACACTTACTTTGGACCCTTTTCAGTTTTTCGAGTAGATCATAACATTGCAACACGTCTCTACTATCGTGATCGTAATTGACACAAGTAAAAGTGTGCGTCAGGAACGTATTATGGATATAAATACTTCTTCAATGTATACTCACTAGATTTTTTTCAAGATATGAAAAATTCACTTTTGTGATTTTAATACTTTTCACAGTTAATCTATTTTTGTGGCCTAACTTATTTATTTTCTTCAGTTTCCCAATACCTTTTTGAAATTTATTTTTACAAGGTTTGTTTACTGCAGTGCAAAAAAATTGCAATAACCAATGTATCATTGTCACAATGGATCACGTTCAGAGGTCTAATGTGATTACATTATTACAGTGCACCGTGTTATACGGAGTTAGGAAGTATTGCACATGACAATGGCACATGCATACAGCACTTTACAAGTAATTACACACAAGAAAAATAGTACTGGGCATACTAACGTCAAAGTCAATTTAACCCCTTTTCTTATGGTTTCTTAGGGTTAACGCCAGTTAATCGCGTAACTGTAAACCACTGGCCCTATGCAGTTTTACATCTAGATTGGAAACTCGTTTCTTTAGAACTGCTTTTTGTGCTTCGTTTGTTGTCCTTCCCCCGCACCTCCGATTACCACGGTTGGCTACATACGGTGCAAAAGAGGTTCAACATACATACGTATGTCAACCGCATGTGGTATTTGGAAAATGTGGCATCACTACGATGTGCTGTTCGCATTCTCAGAGCATATACATGTGTTGAAAAACGTTAAAATAACATTAAACATTTTACGGAGAGTTGCACAAATGATACTTTAAAAAAAACACCCAGACACTGTTGTGGAAAAAGAACATTAATAAAATTATCGTGGATTATTCTATCCATACTTCTAAGCTTTATTCTTTCAGATCTCACCACCATTGTCATTGAAAATGGGCAAACTTCCACTAACATTAAACAGTCTTTAAAAATAACATTGCCCAGTAACCTACATGTGACTTCTATTACTTTGCAATTTTACTGCAAGGATAATCCTCGTAAAAATTCTATAGAAAACAAAATGGCAAATATAATATGGAATTAGGGCTTATCTGAGTGGTAAAATAAATTGGGTCACTATTGCCATCTAGTTGTGCTGCATTAATAAACGTTTATGGGGCCTTTGCCCGTAGTATGCCAATTGATATGCTTCTTATGTACCCAAAGAAGTATAAACTACAACTTTAATGAATTTGGTATATTAAATGTCACTGTGTAATGGCTACTATTTGATTCAAAATTGATTTGTCTGCTTCTGAAGGCTGGAGAGATGGTAGAATCAATTTTTGTATTCAGACTGGTGGTGAGCTGCTCGAATGGCAATCGTGGAGTTTTGTGCTGTATTCCCTCATTATTCGCGAGGGATATGTTCCAGAGATGCTGGTGAATAGCACATTTTAAGGGTAATTATATTGGCCTACGAAAACGTATCTTTGTAATGGCTTACCTTAAATAAATCAATAAAAATATCATACTAATATTATCTCCCATCATTTTATCTCATCACGTTCCTTCTCTCTCGATGCAATCGTGTAGAGTTCCACAAGCGGTTCGCGGATGGTCAAAACTCGCAGATCGTAAGTTCGCGAATAACGAGGGCACACTGTATCTCATGTGAAAGATGTTACAGCAAACCTTGGTGGCAGATGCCACAATTATTTGCACCATTGTGGGGTTTTCATACGAAAGGGCAATGTTTGAAGTATGAGATAAACAAGTAATTTCCCTGGAACCCCCCCCCCTACCTGACCCATATCTCAGTTGACCACTCGCAATAAAGTCGCAATGAAAATGTTTGTGGGTCAGCAAAAACTAGAATATGCAAACTCTGGCATTCGGAAGGATCAATATATGATTGATGTGTATGCAGAGGCAGGCGTTGGCCCTCGCGTATCAGGACACTCGCGGGGCTGTGGTACGCGCACACACACACACTTCCGCAAAGCAAAACAACACCAGAAAGGACCTGTTAATGAGACGCTGCTTGACACGAATCCAGCTCCACCAGACGTACCAGAGGGCTAACGTTGCAGAAGGATGAGTCTGCCATCCAGCGCGTGCTGGAGCTTGCCCTCGTGCTCTCTCTGGGCTGCCTTGCACGTGCGGTCCATCTGGAGAGAGGGAGACGCACACGGTCTTGCTAAAGCGCTCCCCCCCCCCTTCCACCTCCCTCACATCCCTGGTGGGCTTGGAACAAAAAGCCATGTTTGACCGGCGGAGATTTCCCTCATTTCCTGCGAGTCTCCTCGGCTTCTCTCTCTCGAGGTTGGGAGGTACCTGGTCCACAGTTAGGGCCATGAAGCCCCCTTGACAAAGCCACAGATGGAGGATAATAATTCACCCCCCCCCCCTGCCCAAAACCCCCTCCCACTCTCGTTCCGTTAACCGTTTTTATCATCTGTGACATTATTAAATTCTTCTAAACTGCCGTCTGTACAAAAAATGCTCCGGGACAATTTGGAGAGAATTGTTTTATTAATTCGGTGCAAGTGTTTGCATGACAAGCTTTTTTTTTTTAAAGCACTATGTGCTCGCTCAAGAACATTTTGTACGGACTGTCTCTGTTAAGATTGAGTCTTATGTCCTTGTGGAAATATTCCTTGCGCCGAACGCCTGTGACTCGTCACGGTCCTTCTGATTTAATTGATTCATTTGTGCGTTTACGTGTGTGTGTGTATAAAATGCCAGCTGCAAGTCGGTGGAGCAGCAAGCAGCCAGTTGAAAGATCATGAGTTCATCTCTAAACCCAGGTCAACACAACATTTCCACGGCCATTCGAAATCAGACCCAAGCTATGCCGGACCATTCCTAGAAGAGCCCTCTAACCGCTCTCTCCTTGTCCAAATGCTTCAAGAGCCACGCAGCTCTGTGGATTTTCCCCCTCCCATAATTTCACAGCAGTAGGGAGGCTATCGTAAATGTGTTTAAGTTTAACAAGGTTTAAGGCATGCTGTGGTCAGCTTCGGCTAACCCTTGCTAAAATCTATTATTGTTGTGATTTTCCACTGTGGCTTTTTTTTGTTCAGACTAAAAAACATGGCACCGAAGACAAACTTCGCGAGAAAATGCCACCGAATGGACGCGTTCCATTTTCCACGTTGACCCCCGTGACCTCGTGACTTTTTGGAGGGTGGCCCAGGTAAGAGCACGGCAGCTCCCGGAGTATAAGTGTGAGACACGTGGCTCGGTTTAAGGTGATCCGTGCGGCCTACTTGGAAGCTGGTGTGGCCCAGTAAGGCTGCCTTGGGGAATCCGGTCTGAACCACATTTGCTCAGTTCGCAAACTTGAGGCCCCAGCTCGCTTCACAGTGACCATGGAAACATGGCACTCGTGGGTTGTCCTATAGATGGAGATGAACTAAGTGAGATTAACTCAACTGATTGCATATTTTAGGGACACTTTCATTGAACCTGAGTATACAGTATTTTTATGATGCATACCTGAGTGTAGAGTACATGGGATAATTATACGGTAACAGAAGTACGTTGACAATTCAGGCATGTTAGGCATGGAGATGAAATATGCTTTTTTTATATAGCGCACCGACATTTAGAAAATATAAAAGAAAAATTATACTCGCGTTATATTTAGTGATTATCAGATTCTGTGTCCAATTGTTGTAATTCGTTACCATGTAATGGATCACATTCAATATACTGTATATGTAAACGTTTCTAATACAGCAAACTTAATTGGTTAAGGCAACATGGTGTCAGAAATTATTGCGATACAGACTTTTATGGTTCATATGACCTTACTTGTAGTTGAAGAGTGTAAAACATTTGCAAGAAAAACAAGTTCCAAACCTCAATTTAATTTCAACCATATTTGTGGGATTTGTAAAATAAAAAAGTTAATCTATGGTTTCACGGGTTTGTTCTTATTTCTTAAGACTCCTGCAAGTATTGCTTTTTACTGTAAATGTCCAAAATGTTATTATTTATGTGCTGTTTTTAAAGCCCACAGCTTTTGATTTATATTTATCTAGGAAGTTTGCCCATTTTAAGTTGGGTTACACTACACTACGCTAGTAAATCAAGTGCTTGCAATCTGAGAATTTGCAGGGTCTGGCTGGAATTTGAATGTTGTTTGGTGCCATTATTTCTGCATTTCAGCTCTTTTGAGACCCAGTTAAGGAGTTTTCATTTCAAAAAAAATTCCGATTTCAAATAGATTGCTTTTGTGGAAGATTTAATTATATACGCAGATGGCAAAACGTGTGACCTGGCACATATAATATCGCATCCGCGATCCACGACGCATCGCAAACACCCATCATTACAACATTTTACAGATTTTTGTGCAGTTGGAAGAACTTTGCAGACAGATGTGAATTTTGGGTGATTAAGAAAATGTAGTACTTCAACAATAAACTAATTTTAAAAAGTTAAGAAATATTGCATTTTACAATTGCTGCGCTAATATTTTCGGCTTTAGGAATGTCATCTTGCTTTGAAAGTACAGTAATGCTAACCACAATGTTGATGAAATGATGGTATGTATATTATGAGACGAAATTATGTTAGGTAATAAAATAATATATTAAAGATCATGGCCAAGCTCTTAAAAAAATATTTTGAAGTAAAAATGGTCATTAATTAAATCGTTTTATTATTTGTAGTAGTACTATGTAAAGATTGCTATTTTAAATACGCTTGACATTCAGTCCATGTGAATTGTTACATCTCATTCTCAAGAACGGTTGTGAGCAGCCCTTGCAGGATGGGGGTGGGGGGGGGGATGGTTTGCAGTTACATGGAGCTGCAGGATATGGCATCAATATTGAACGAATTTATATCAGCGGTTTACTCGGAATGACTGCAGCTAATGAATTTAATAATGCGTGCAATATAGTAATGTAATGGTACAGCTTGTTTCAGTACATAAAACGTAGGCTGTTATTCATCCATGCAGTGGCGGCAGTGGTGACCGTGGTCATACACCAGACACGGCATTCGGGTACTCCCAAGGAGGGGATGGCGGGGGGGGGTTACACCTCTGGCAAAATATTGGACCCCACCCAAAAGGCAGTAATATTAGCAGCGCAGAGAAAGTAGACCACATGAAGCTATCCCCTCTGAACTCTCTTCTCCCTCAAGCCCTTAGCAGCAATGGAGAGCGTAACAAGTGGTGTTAATCGATCTGCTCGAAACGGGCACTAATGCGATTCATTTAGTGTTGATATGTTGAAATTCACCGCTGGATGTTTTGGAAGGGATGATGCACGCATTCATGCTAACGGCGCGGTGGAGAGATGGTGGTGGGGGCGGGGGGCTGTGGAACCGATCTTGTACCGAAGCCTTTGCCCTCCGCTGAGATGGGGCTCGTGTGCGCCGATGCTTTGCGCGCGTGCTCACGCACGCGCGTCGGGATCTTGTTCGTGCGTCCGCGCGGCTTTGAACGTCGCAGCGCCGTCGCTTTGGCGGAGGGGGCCTCGCGTGGCCCAGCCGCTCCTTTGTTGGCGCTTTGCCGCACAGCTCGCTTTCGTCCGTGCCCATTGCGAGCGTGTCGCAGCCTGCAGTCTTCTCGCGAGCACGTGCGTGATGGCTGCGCCGCGTCGCTCGTGCCAGCTCTTGTTTGCGAGCGCTCCCGCAGTAGGGTGGGAAGCTTATAAGTAATAAAAAGGCTAATTAGGTCGTACAGCCCTGGCACTGACCAGAGCCTGGAACTCACATTTCAGAAGCGGCAATCTCAGCCCTGTCCTGAATCAAAACTCTTTTTAATTATCCGACCGGATACATCAGACAATAATGATGTCTTGTGGTTCAGTTAATTAAACTTCGTGTTATTTTAGCTTTAATTAGGTTCTACAGCGTCTCAGTCTTCCAGCACCATATGGCCATGCCCCGCGGTTAGATCTCTTTAATGAAGCTAATTAAGATATCAGTTTAATTATTCAGGACAATTTGAGCCAATGGAAAATGAAGTTCATGGTTTCATTCACTCCCTAATTATATTGAAAAGGGAAATAATTCCTGGGCCCTGAGTGTTAATAATCAGTAAGAAAATAAAAAAAATATTTTAAAAAGTTTGACTTTACTTGTCATGTAATTGATATCAAAGCATTCCTCTACCCAATTAAAAGGAAGTTGAACTTTGCAAAGCTCAGTTTTATACGTCTTTCAAGAAATATTTGATTGTGTGACCCCTTTTTTTCCCTTTCAGCTGAACCACACACGTTCATGAAGGGGAGGTCAGCAGGAGATATTTTAATTGTCTTAATTATAACTACGTTAATTTCAGCAGAAACTAAATTCAGGGTTCCCCGCTGATAACATGAAACACCAAAATAATGAAGTGATTTAAGGAAAGAAGATTTCCCCTTACATTCTAAAGAAGGATATATAGCAATATATATACACATCATAATGAATTACTTCTTTGTTCAACTTGTTCGCCTTGTACTATTTCACTTGAAAATTGTATAGGAAAGAAATTTCAACTCACAAGCAACAGGGAAATAATATAATTAGTATTCATAAGGTTGCTGGTAAACCGATGTCATAATAAAGATAAATGCTAATTCCTCGAGCACCCACCAAGTAAACATACTACATTCATTTGAGAAATTAGGCTTTCTGTTTGGCTGTGAAAGGGTATTTCAATCCACCTGGCTTCTATAAGCAACAAATTAAGCTCGACATTTCCACAAAACTAGCTTCTGTTGAAGTTTAATAAATAAATTCAATTTTCGCAGCCAGTGGATGTGGTGCAAAGGCCTGCGGTAAGTGCTTGTTTTTCCTGTGTCGAGTCCCGTAGTGGTGGAGGAATACAGGGCCACTTGATTTTCTAGTATTTACCTGGGCAGTGAGGATTTGGCCCGGTCTGAGATTTTTTATTAACCTGTAGTGGGATTTCAGTGAGGACGTTGAGGTTAACACCATTGCTCTTTATCTAAGAGCACCAGAGATATATCTAATGTCCACCAAGTAGATCATACTCCCCCTTTCCATTCCCTAACAAAACCGGTGTGATTTTTTTTTATGATGCTTCCTGTCTGGTGGTGATGAAAAAAAAGGGATGCACATCGTGTAAGGAACTTAAGGAAGAAATCCCCAGAGGCTCTATCTGGAGATATTTATTGACTTTAAATTATCCCACCCCAAAAAAATAGTTGTATCAATGGAAGCAAAGGAAAATAAAATAATTTCATATCTGCCATGTTTTCGGCTCTGAAAAAATATACTCAAGGGGTGGTCAAAACATTTTGAGAACAGGATATTAAAGTAAGGATATTAAAAGTACACGCAAGACTCGGTGTCATTACCTTATATTGCTGCGTTGTTGCCTCTATCAATATGCTATTACGAGTGCATTAATATAGGACACTAGTAATACCACTGTAATATATTGGTGAGGGGGGGGGGGTGTTGGGGGGGAAGTTCAGCGGTGGCGCAGTGGTTAGTGCACTGCGATACAAAACCACCAACCAGATTTCGATTCCCCGCCGCGGCTGACATCAGTGGTGAGTGATATCCGAACAGGTTCTGGTCACCCCGCCCCCTATACCACCGAGCCAACAGCATGGGGAGGCCTTTGCCCAGTCGTAGATGGCATGCAATGTTTTGTAATGGAGCCAGATTTGCGTTACAGTTATTGTATCCTCAAAACGTTATGGTTGTTCCTGCTATTTTATGCCCGGGGTGGATGGCACAGATACTTTGCTGCGTAAAATTTGGAAATAAAACAACAACAACAATACGACAATATTGTTTTAGTTAAAGCCCAGTGCATGAAAAGGAATAGAACGAGCCACAAACGTGTTTTGAAATGTAGACCAAGAGGTCACAGAGGGAGGCTGTTTAAATATACCGCAATTAACAACTCATTATAATTATGCCACAAGTGAGCTAGAAGGCAGGCCTCCCATGAGGACCACAAGCCATGGCAAAACATTCTGTAACAAAGGCTTGTTCGGGAAAACGCAGTAACCTTCACGGCTATGGCATAAGTTCATGCAGCTTTGACTATCCACGTGGTGAAGATGTGTCTAGACTATGTAATTCTACTTTAATTTATATTATTTTGTCAAATGTGCCATTAATTAAAATGTAACGAATTACATCGAGTATATATTAATCACAGTTGGTATTAATAAACTATCCATAATTGGAGGTGTTTTTGTGGCTGTGTGAAGGAACCAACGTAAACGAATACAAATTGAAGAGAGAATAAACTGTCAGAACGCTGAGTGTTTGTATTGCTTCTCTATTTGTCTTGTTGTGTGTTAGATTACGTGTGAGATTATGGATTATAGACGCAACACTGACAACCCCGCTATCAAATTAAAGTCCCCTCCAGATGGCAGCATTCACTTCTTGAATAAGACATTGAACTCCATCAGTCGATCAACTCTTATTTTTGTAGGATACTGTCAGGTACGTATATAAGCTATTCTAGCGACACACAACTACAAAGAAAAGTCTCTGTTTTTCCAGCATGTTTTTTTTTAATCTCCCTTTGCAGTAAGGGGCGACTTCTGTACCATGTGTTCATTTTCTCCTGATCTGTAATGCGTTAGATGACGTCAGGAGTGGTATATCACGTTGGCACCATTTGCCCCATGTTGCAGCCAAATTTAAAGGGAGAAAAAAAAGGAATGTTAAAGTATGCCAAGAATTGCACTGATTGGAATTATGATCTGCGTGGCCATTTTATGTTAATAAAGCTTTGGGATTTATCTGCATGAATGGAGCCATTGTTATACTGCTTAGTGTAATGTCGGATTCCAGCAATTTAAATTCAATTACAGTAAATGGTGATCACCTGGTTTAAAAAAATATATATAAACATCTGCTGTTCTCGTTGGGTTCTGGTATTCTTCATATTATAGCAGTTCAAACTGATAACAGCATCAATATTTTAGTAATTTAATTCTTCTGAAGTCCCTTTCTTCACAATTCGCTTGATTTATGTTATACACCTGGCAATGGCTGGTTCTAAAGAGGCAGAGATTTTCTTCTGGGTTATTTTACCAAAAGCAGCTGGAAATAAAATGGCAACATTATTAGCAGGGGCGGGTTTTTTTTTTGTTTGGCAAAAGGCGCGTGGTGCCAGACAGGATGTGGGGCCTCATTAGTCGTAGGTTTGAGGGCTCGCTTGCTGCAACGCAGCACATTTCCTATAGCGCGGAGCGTGTGCCTCTGTGGGGAGGGTCTCAGGCCAGATGCGATGCACATGTTAACGTTCCTGCCGAGGGGGGGGGGGGCAGCAATGAAAGCGTTAAATTTATAGGAGATATGATTCTTTGATCTGCGCTGTTTGTCACATATTTGAAATGTGATTCACACAAATGGGCTTTAAATGAGCACTATTATTGGCACGAGAGGACAACAGATGTATAGAGGTTCATTATCGTCACTAAGCCATGGAGTTAAAGAAAGAAAACACATTCGCTGCCGAATTTTTCTGCCTTTTTAATGGAATTCCTATCTGTCAGTTCAGACTGCTGTAAAAAAAAACAGGAATGCTTTCTCAGAATCAAGACTACAGCAAAACTTCTTCTGATGATCAGAGGATGTGTAGGCGATGAAGACATCGCCCTTATTCGGTGATCAACACTGCCGATAGTCCTCACTCCAGTGTAGATATACCTGCGTTGCCGCGGAAACGCCGATATTTTTGCCGAAACGTTGACGGAGCAATGCATTGAGATGTCCCAAGTGACTCAGATAATGTGTTTAAGGAAAACGTGGCATTTAATATCGAGTAATTACTTCACAATACACTGAGAAATGTACAAGGACATCTTACCAAATCGGAAAAATTTGCGATTCTGTTTTTTTTTCTCCTGATATGATTAGCTTTCAATTTCTCCAATATAGCTGCGTTCACTTAAAGCTTGAGTTTGGAAAGACGTCGTAATTAAACCATTCCTCTCGTCCACATCAACCGTGTGTGCCTTATTGATTATGAGACCAATAACCCCACGGCCTTTGCTTTCTTTGTGAAATATTTTGAGCAACAACGGCATGATTTGTTTTAACTACCAGAGGCTTAGAACTGATCTACACAGCAGGTGGTCTCTTCAGTACAGGCTATTGGAAAGAAGAAACAACTATTATCTGCAGAGCTCAATGACCCTTGGTAACATGGGTGATTGCTTAAAAGGTTTAGTTATGAGGTGGCGTGGTGGCTCTGGGGTCTAAAGCCCACGTTAGGCCACTGAGATAGCACTTATGAGATGCTGAGTTCAAGCCGAGGGTGGACGAGTGAGGAGGAGAGAGGGGGGAGAAATGAGCATTACCTTTTCATCCTGGAAAGGCTCTTGTGCGGCGATTTTTACAGTGCTATTGCAGTCACTGATGAGTACATTAGAAACATTGCCTGCCTGAAATAGATGCTTTGTGCCGTATTCGGTCTTGCTCGGAGCTGGAAAGGTGGACACGGGTCCACAGGTAAGATTTGCGTGTTCCTAAGCATGCATAGCAAGATGCTCGCTCTTTCTCTCTGGTTATTGAGTCACGTCCGAATAAATCTTTAAGAACTGGATTGCAAACAGTTGAAGGTGCACTTCGTGCTGGATATGAGAACTGTGTGGATTGAGAGATGCAGGTGACACAACGTTGTGGGAGAGATACCATTGCATACAAAACATAGACTGAATTTATTTCAAACATCCAAAGAAAGTGTTCGTTACATTTACGAGTGATGATGATGCTCATCAAAAAGAAGGTTTCGAAGTTGGACGCAAGATAAATTTGGGCAAAAGTTACGTACAGTACAACAAGTTTCTGAACACAAATTGAATGTTGGAGGGACACACCTGAAACATGAGGCTGAACACTTATACCGAGGGCAATTATTGCCGACAGAGCACGATCAGAATTATACCGCGAAGAACCGAATGAGAAATCAGAATTGAACACTTTAGAAAAACTGAACATGATCAATTTCAATGAGCATTATGGATATGAAACATAGGCGCCAACGAAGAACGTGCAACAAGAGCTGGGCATTGTAAAGCAAGCAGAGATATGCACGCTTCTGAACTGAGAAAGAAAGAGAAACACGTGGATTACAGAACAAATGCAAATCAGGCATTTCCTATTGAACAGTAATCGATGATGGCTGATGGATGATACTGGTGACAGAATATCAGGCAAATGAGATAATTTGGCCTGCGAGAGGGCATCGTGTGCATGGGCGAGATGGACTTAAGCATCGTACAATTTTGAGGGATGGTGATGGCATGGGGAGGTCTTCGTCCAGCTGTTGATAGACCTTGGCTGATGGTGATATTGATGAAGATGGATAACAATTACAATTAGAAAACACGTTAAATTATTGTGGGGGGGGGGGGGCATTTTTCACGACTATCGTAACATATGTTTGAGGGAGTCCAGATGTCATAATATAGGATTTAATGCAGAAATATTAGTGAGTTTTCCTGCTACTGTATGAAGTGAATATAGAATCTGGATTGATAAGTTAATGCAACCATATCCATATGTAGTGCAGACGCAAACGGCCTTCATTAAAATGGACAAACATTTGTTTTTGTCTCGCTATACAAGGCCAAGTTGCAATCTGATATGAGTTATGATGAAATTTGATCTGTTAAAATATATTACTCTGCCATAGCAAATACAGCTTTGTAGTTTTTGTAAAATTGAAATAATGTGCACAGACCACAAGCTGTGTTGACCGACAGTTGTTTTAAGATAGAACAGCCGTCCGTCTTGTTTCCCATGCTTGGCGCTTACAACTAGACCACAACATTTTAAATAACAACAATATGGCATATTACCTTTGAAGATTTCTACATCGTATCATTTCCGCAAGGCCACGTAAGGGAGCAGAGCACTACGAGGTGAACTATTTCGCGAGCTCATTTTCCTAAACCTCTCCTGTAAATATTTGTTCTCAAAATGTCACTCTCTCTCTCTCTTTTCATTTCACCTACTACACATTCAGTTGAAAAAATATATTGTAAAAAAAAAAATGTGGCTAGAGTAATTTAGGATAAGTGAGTGCTGTGCATTGAAACAAGCATAGACAAAATATAATATACATGCACAATATGAACAGCATTTGCCTTGTTGTTAAATAGACTGTTGTGCCATGTAACACGACCTATGTCAAATACCAAAGCAGTTGCTGTGGGAGAGAAAAAAATGACGATTCGATGGTACAGTACTTTCAGAGAACGATGAAAATATATGCAACACAGGTATGAGAATAACAAAGGTATTGTGGTATAAATTGCCTACTTGCTGTGCAACTTTACCTCAATCTGCAATCCTCATCCGCAATTGTGGCGCGATCATCGGGCAGGCATGCCGCACCAGTGGGTATGATCTCTCCCTCATTCTCGTCAATGTCGAGAAATGTGAATGAACGGAGGGAGCATTGTATGGTATCAAGCGCCATGAATGATTTTCGGCATTCGATGCAGCACTGCATGCGATGACAAAGCTGCGGATGAACAAGGCAAACGTTTGTCTTTCGCTGGATTTTATTCCTCGTTGAAATGTTATGGCACAGAAGTGGCTTAAATTAACATTTGATGCGTTTTATATGGGGACGTCTGTATCAACGCTGTGGTTTCTTTTTGTTGCAAAAATCATCTTGAAAGAAAATTGAAGCGTTGATCTATAACAATGATACTGCTGTATTTTAATGAATATCAAAATCTGTCTGATCCATTTTTAACCATTCACCCATTATTTTACGATTTGTTCTCTTCCATAGGCAAGGATTACTCATCTTGCACTGTCGTCAGAAATGTCTGTACCGCCGTAGATAATTTACAAAGCATATTAATATCGCCACAATTACAAACGTCACTTAAATATAATTGACAAAAAAATAATTTAAAAAATTCCTGAATATATTATCTGAACATCGGTCACGTCAAGTTTGTATTTTTGTTTTTACTGTACAATGTTATACTTTAGGTTGTTTATTAATAGCTTGGTGGCTTTCCATGTGTGTATGAAAATGCCATCGCATGCATTGTTTATTGACGCTGTAAGTCAAGTGACGGGGACCAATCCTCCACGTATCGAGGTGCTGGGGTTGTTTATTGGGGTTTTTTCTCTCTCTCTCTCCACGTGGCAGATCCGTGCTGCACAAGCAGTTGTTTGGCTCCCCTGTACGACACGCGCTTCTTGACACTGACAGATTGCGGCCAGCAATGGCACACAGAGAATAATGTCTCCATTAGCCGAGCAAACAGCGGAACGGACCTCGAATTATCCCCTGGCAAAGGCACACATCCAAGACCATTAATACCAGATATTCTATAACAGCGGGGAGAATCTCCAGCCGAATATTTTATTTATTTATTTTCTTCCTACCTTTTTATTTTCCTTTGGCGAATGGAGTCGTGGGATGAGGCACTCATCCGTTTGTACGTCGATATATAAATATTTCCATACAATAACAATAACGGGAGCATTGAACAGTGATATAACATTTTATATATTTTTTCATATTCTGTTCGGAAAGTAATTGAACAGTTGTAGCAAATATATATTTTAATAATTTCGCAGCCCCTTTATCCATTACACTGCCGGATCAAGGCCTAGTAATGTCATCGGTCATAAGGATTGTTTTCACCATACTTCACCACGCTGAGCAGTGTGGTTTAGCAAAGAAGGCAACCCAAGACTGGGTCGGTTATCAACTTGTCCCTGCTGTTAGCCGTGTCCAGGAATCAAACACAGGTCACACGGGGTTATATCAAAGTGCATTATCCACTGCACCAATCAATGGTCACATGTGATGTAACAAATAAGTCAGAAGAGTGTCTGTAAAGAAGTAATCAAACTACAACATAATCCAGAACCCAACCGCAGGCAGCTGATGTGTGTATGTGTATATATCGCAACTGTATATGTACGTTATCTTGTTTGCCGAACTAAAATCTGATATAACAGTACCATTCGAGAAATAACAATTCATCTTTTGTCAATTTAACACGTAGGCTTTCGCGACCAATATTATTCATAATAAAGGTTTTTGGGTTAGATCGCGTTATTTATAATAGTTCACTACTATTTGTCCTTTGTAAACGTGACACATTTTTTTTACTGTTTGGCCGTGTCGGGTGGTGGAGGGTTACGACACATTTATAAATAACGCTATCTAACCCAAAAACTTTTATTATGAATCTTTTGTCAAGTTGAATTATTTAAAAGTTGAATATGTACACTAGTCAGAAGAGGGTGGGGGGGGGGGGGAATCTCTGAACATGACACATTGATTCGAGTTTGATTTCCCAAACAATGTGTTAACGAACTGGAACGAATGTATACAAATAATGGTCAATTGAAATAAATATCAGCACAGTCCTGTGTTCAAAGGTCTAGGGACGGGTCCACATTTACACAGATTATTGTTATTATAATACCAACTAAGGGGTGAGTTATTATTATTTGTAATCATTGTGTTTGTTTGTTCGCTAAAATGTCTATCATTAAAAACTAAAATTGCCGAGTTCTCCCTGCTCCCCCTATCCTTCTTCTATGGCTGTGATTTTAAAGTCAAATGGGATAAGTGTCGGAGTCCTACTGCCTCATTTGTTAGAGAAGTGAGAAGTGTGTGTGTGTGTTGGGTACATCCCTCCATTCGATGCAAGAACACCCACGGTGGAGGCTGGTGGCTAACGCAGCACGTGTTCCACCTGTATTCCAGAAACTGCCACATGCACCTGCTCACGGGAGTGGCGTCTTACAATGGTTAAATGGGCTAAGAGCGTTGGTCAAGGTGGGCGGAACAGGTCAGAAACTGCCATTCACCCCTCCTGCATCTCCTTTCTCCCTCACGCAGGAAAGTGCCACTCACCGGAGCGATTAATACAATTGTGTAAAAACTGCCCATTGCACTCGGCATTTAGAATTAAAGTTCAAAAAGGGGTAATTCCTATCCTCTGCTGCTCCGTCCATCACTTTCTGAATTATAGCTCAAGCCCAGGGTGGTCTGCAATGAGATACAATCACCTGCATGGGTAGACCTACCAGATAAAGGATGCTTAATCTTTCTGACTGATGGTTAAATCAATGGTTTATATTTTTAAATTATATTCCCTCTATATGAAATGCCCCGTGGCGCCCCATGGGAGTTTTCGGTGGTTTGGTAAAATGACAATTGAAGAATTTTTCAATTTTTACCCAAAAGGATGTGCTATCGTATGCTTTGTATGACCGAATTTTTTGGTGCATATGGTATATATTTTCATTCCATAATTACGTGATGTGTTTTTATCTTACTTTGTTTGCCCATAACAACGTTATTTTGTAGAAATATTGGATTGTTTGAACAACGTATCTTAGATTGTGTCCATCACAGCGTTGTGCGGCAGCTCCGTGGTTCGCATACTGTACCTAGCGACCTGAGTTCTATTCATAACCATGGCTAACAACAGTGGTGATTGATATCTGGCACTGGCCTTGGGCTTCCTGCCCTTAAATAACCCGTATTGACCAGCGTGGTGAAGTATGGTCAAGCAACACCCATGATTAACATTCCATGGGGAGGCCTTCACCCAGGAATGGATTGATATCGTGGCGTGATTATACATTTTTCATTATTATTAAAATTAATATTTTGATTGGCAGTGAGTTTCCACTTGTTAGGTAGGTAATGCATCTTCACCATCGAAAACTGACCAGTGTGGTGAAGTATGGTCAATACACACCCTAATGTTGTACGTAACCCACAATTCCCAGCAGCTTAGGATCCACCGGCCAATGGTGTCTGCTGCGTAGGTGGAGAAGCAGAGCGTGCTCAGGATCGCTGGGTAATAACATGACACTTTCTGGATGTTACTATTGCTACACAAAACACGGTGAATCAAACCCTGTAGAACTGAAGACAGAACTGAGGAAATGCATTGAAATGTAGTTGGACTTAGCATAAAAGATCATCTATTCACGCATTCAAACGATTGGCAACCGTTTTCCATCATCGCTGACCAATTGTGGAGGAGTGTGATCTTTCGTATCTCAGGGAATCGAATTAAAAAATTCAAGAGCACATTGGGTAGAGTTGTCCAACTCAAGTTGAGGCTCTCAAACCGCTACAAGTAAAAGATTATTCATGTACACGCACAAAACAAACGAGCCATGAGGCCAAAGTGGTGAAAACATACACCATGATATGATAGCGTGCTAACGCACAGTTAGGTAAAAGAGCATGCTTAGTCACGTACGAGACAGTCATCGACTTAGGAACGCCTAGACTTACAAACACCCGGACTTAAGAACCAGCTTCCATGAAATATAATTTTTAAAAATACATTGACTTAAAACGCAAAAGTGAACCGTGGAACTATTTTGTTCAGGGGAACGATTCTCTGCAAGATGTAATGAGTCAGCCTCGCGCTGGGAGTGAGTGTTTGTGTGTGTATGTGTGTGTCCGGAGCGATAGTGTAGCGGTTAGCGCGCTGCGCTATGAACCTGGCGACCCGGGTTCGATTCCCGCTCACGGCAAACACCAGTGACGATTACCTGAACCAGTCCCGGGCCTCCCCTAGGTCGACTCAGCCTCAAATGAGTACCTGGTGCGGTGTGTAAACATTGCCACTTGGGAGACAAAGGCGGTCGGGCGTGGTGCTGGCCACCCACCCCCTCGTGTACCGTTCCGGCCTTCATAGGTGCTCGCTAACATTACTTGCCCCTACAGTCTGTTACAGGCTATATGGGGGATCAACCAGAGGCGAGGAGTGGTGGTCGTGGTTACTTATGCCCCCACCGAAGACGAACATCCGTGGAGGGATGCAGGCAAAGCCGATGAGTCAGATGCCTTCTATGACCTCCTATCACAGGTGTTGGCTAAAGTGGCCCCTCGGGATAGAGTCATCTTTCGATTTAAAGCTTTCGTGACTGCAATGATTCATCTTCTTTGGTTCTTTCGGTAAAGTCACGTAGAATGATAATAAAATAATAAATTGATAAAATAAAATAACACAATAATATTCTCACGACGTTTCGGCCACAACACAAGCGGCCTTCATCAGGTGAAGGGGGCGAGACTGTCTGGTAGGACAGCCAGACTGTCTGGCTGGTAGGACAGCCAGACAGTCTCGCCCCCTTCACCTGATGAAGGCCGCCTGTGTTGTGGCCGAAACGTCGTGAGAATATGATTGTGTTATTTTATTTTATCAATTTATTATTTTATTATCATTCTACGTGACTTTACCGAAAGAACCAAAGAAGATAGAGTCATCTTGTTGGGTGACTTCAATGCCCGAGTTGGTCATGATGCTGGCACCTGGTCTGGAGTGATTGGAGGGCATGAGCCAGATCAGCTCAATAACAACGGTAGGAGGCTGCTAGATTTTTGTGCAGCCCATGGGCTTGTAATTACCAACACGCTATTCCGGCATCGGCGCATCCACACAACATCATGGATGCATGCCGGGTCCAAGCAAGAACATCTGCTGGACTACATAGTGACTGAACAGCGGATGCGGGCCCATGACCTTGACACCAGGACCTACCGTGGAGCTGATCTGCCCACTGACCATCGACTTGTCATCTGTAAGATGCGCCTGCCATTCTCACATTCCGGTGGTGAGTATATACCCAGGACCCTATTCAAACCCATCATGGCATGGTCTCAGCTAGCTGATGAAAGTTGCAAGCGAGAATTTAATCATCGCTTGCAGCTGGGGTTGGCATCGTCCCCCACTCCTCCTGATGTCGAGGGGAATTGGGCAAGGTTTAGGACTGTGGCTAATGCAGCTGCAATGGCTGCTTGGGTACACGGTCCAGACCTCCCCAGAGACCCTGGCTGACAGAGAAGGTGTTCAGGATGGTTGAGAAAAAGCGACAGGCCCACTGTCATCGGCTACAGAATCCCACATCAGAGAATGAGGAGGCTTACCGCAGCCTTCGCTCAGAGGTTCGGAGAGCCGTGAGGCACTGCAAGGATGGGTGGTGGTCGCGGGTTGCTGAGGAGATGGAGTCTGCCTCAGTGGCCCGCGATCACAAATCTCTATTTAACTCCATAAAAAAGTAACCTGCAGAGCAACACCTATTACCATCATTAGGGGAAAAACGGTGATCCAATCTCCGACCCCCAGGAACAGGTTTGCAGATTTGCTGAGCATTTCTGTGAGGTCCTGGGGGAGGGGAAATCCCTCAGCCAGGAAAACATCGTGGCACAAAGTGGGGATGACCATGCTGAGGCTGCGGTGCCTCAAATATTGGAGGAAGTCACCCCCTGTGAGTGGCTGGTTGAGGTACCATCTGTTGAGGAAGTACTGAAGGCGATCTGGAGTCTGAGACCAGAAAAGGCACCGGACAGAGATGATCTCCCAAGCGAAATGCTGAGGGAGGGTGGCGTTTGTGCACAGACTGCCCTATATGAACATCATAACAACAGTCTGGACCACTGGATGGGTTCCACAGGATTGGAAGGATGCCCTGGTGGTCCCTCTCTTTAAGAAGGGAGACCACACAGACTGTAACAACTACAGGGGCATCTCACTCCTCAGTGTGCCGGGAAAGGTCCTGGCAAGGATTATTCAACATCGCCTTGCCAGGCACGCTGAGGAGAAGCTTGCGGAGCCCCAATGCGGTTTCAGGAAAGGGCGGTCCTGCACAGATGGCATATTTTCTGTCCATCTGCTACAGCAGAGGTGTAGGGAATTCCAGCAAGACCTACATCTCTGCTTTATTGACCTGGTCAAGGCCTATGATACCATCAGTAGGCCTGGGCTCTGGGTTGTTCTTCATGCTTTTGGAGTCCCTGACCCTCTGCTCACGATCATTAAGGACCTTCATGATGGTGAGCGGGCCCGAGTAAAACTACATGGCCGGGAGTCAGAGCCATTCCCTGTACACCTTGGGGTGCGACAGGGATGTCCTCTGGCTCCCACATTATTTAACATCTATTTTGACCACGTAGTTCGTGAAGCCTTCATTAGCTGTACCGGGGGAATCTCCATTTGGTACAGATATAATGGGAGGCTGATCGATGCCCGGGTGCGGTCAAGGGATGGCTCCCTATTGCTCAACCACGTTATGTATGCTGATGATTTATTAATAGCTGCTCATTCAGAGGAGGAGTTGGAGACGCTGCTGCTGAGACTGGAGCGTGCCACTAAGAGATGGGGCCTTACCATCAGCCCCACCAAAACTAAGCACCTGCCTGGGTATTTTGTACCATCGGACACTCCACCCCCACAACTCCCAATCGGTGATGGGGCAGTTGTGGAGAGAGTGGAGGGTTTCCCATACCTGGGCAGTGTACTTATTACCGGCTCCAGTTTAACAGCAGAGGTCTCACTCCGAATCAGTCGAGCGGCAATATATTTTCATCGGTTGTGTAACGCTGTGTGGAAGCTACCTGGTCTGTCGCTCCGCACTAAGCTTCAGGGCGTCTCGGCCACGGTCATTTCCTCCCTTCTCTACGCTTGGGAAACGTGGACCCCCCCTAATGGAACATCTTTGCCGGTTAGAAACATTTAGGCTAGTCTGCCTACGATCCATCCTGAGTTTAACCAGGCTGGATTGTGTGAGGAGCTCACAAATCCTTGAAAGATCTCGGCAAGGTCCCATCGGTGAGCTCCTCCGACAGGCAAGGCTGCGTTGGCTGGGTAATGTAGCCCGCATGCCCAGCCACCGTTTAGCCCCCTCGGATCGAGGGGGCTAAACGGGCACGGCACGGGCTAGAGAAGAGATGGAGTGATGTGGTACAGGAGGAGGTGGAGCTGAGTGGACTTGCCGATGACTGGTACCAGCGGTGTCAAGATCGGCCTCTTTGGAGGAGGCTCGTGAAGGATGCTACTGGGCAGTTGGAGACAGTCGCCCTCCAACAACAACGGAGGGCAGAGGAGCGATGCTCACAACAACGAGCGGAGCGCCGGGTGGCTAAAGCACAGCAGGTTGGCACATTAGGGGGCACAGGTGGTTCATCAGCTAGTCATCTCAGTCAGTCGACCCGTGGCACCTGGGTCTGCCCTGTGACTTCCTTCCAGCGGGCGTTCGACACTTCACGTGGCCTCAAGGTGCACATGGCCTGGCACAAGCGTCGTGGTGACGTCACCGCCACTTAGTGGCGAATGGTGGTTGTTGTTGTGTATGTGAAAGTGAGTGTGTGAAAGTGACTGTGTGGGGAGCGATAGCATAGTAGTGCACTGTACTACAAAAACGACGACCCGAGTTTGAGTCTTGCTCACGGCTAACACCTGTAACGTTTATCTGAACCGGTCCTGAGCCTACCTAGGTCGACTCAGCCTCAAATGAGTACCTAGTGCATAAGCCAAAGACTGCTTGCATGAGCACGTTTAGCAGGATGATTTGTCAATTATAGAGAGGTTTCAAGAATGAGAGAGCAGGCATCTATGTTAGCTTGTAGCCAGCCAGGGATATGAAAATAATGAACACTTTACAAAACAGGAGCAGAAAAAATGGACATTGATCAGCTGAAACGTAAATATTACAAATGAAATGTACAGATCTCATGTACAAACTGTAAAATGCCAGATTCACCTCTGTCCTCGTCAAATTCAACAGAGGATGTGACCACAGGCTGGTGTGATGTAAGGTAGCATTTCAACATTTCCAAAGAGAGGACAACGCAAATGGCGGGCAATAACAAGATGATAACAATACATACAAATTGAGTTCAAGAGACATCTGTTGCCACGATGTCGTCAATCTCGAGCATCAGCCACCAACCTTTCTAGCCATGTCCTCTGCCAAAGCTCAGTTATTTTTCACAACAGTCAATATGATTGCTTTATTTAGCATTTGTTCTCTTATCCACATGTCCTTATCGCTGTCTCTTGGTGTCATTTTAAGCATCCACCTCTTCACGCGTCTTTATGCAATAACATTTCTTTTCTATTTAGTTACTGTCCATGTTTCTGATTCGCATGCCATAGCAGGTAGTATGCACAGATTGAAAACTTTCCTCTTTAGGCACATTGGTTTGTTAATTTTGTTTTATTCCCAGTGCTATCTCCCTTTAATAATTGTCTTTGGTATACATGCTTAAATGTGTTTTCGAATTGTGTCCCTCCAACCATTATTGAAATTTGATCAACAATCGTTTTTGGATGTGAATTTGCTTCTATTAATCGGTGGGATTAACTATCAAAATATATTTACTCATAGCAGACTGGGTTTGCTGTGTCAGTTTGTGCCTGGAGTATTCTGCTATTGATGTATAGAATGGTATGCTATTTCAGGTTATAACTCAAAAAACGAAAGCAAATTTTGGAATGATCAACAAACCAAGAAAAACCACCCCCCCCCCCCTCCCAAAAAAAATCCCTTTCCAAAATGCAAGATTCTTTTCTGAGAGTACATAACCTGATGTGGAGATGGGGGGGGGCATTGAATTGGATGATTGGTTGACTTTAAATGCTCACGAGAGACACCTCCTGAAGGATGGACGAATGGCAATAACTTTAAAATCATCATTCTCTCACCGCCACCCGCTAACCTACTTCCCTCCTCCCCGTTACCCCTCCATCCCTTTACGTTGTGCGTTCTTCTTCTCTCGTCTTCCCCTCCCTGTATACGAATCAATTTTCCCCGCTCTCGGTCCTCAAATCAGAGTGGGGCAATGAGCCCAATTTTTGTTGCCCCTCCTCGACATACAGGAGCACTACGTTCTCGGGCGTGGTCCACGTGCTGTATATTTGTTCCCACACATATTCTTTGGTTCTTTCGGTAAAGTCACGTAGATGGAAAATAAAGTATAAAATAAATTATATTATTTAATTTAATTATATTATTACAAATTTTATTATTGAACATTATATATATTTTTTATTTTCATTTTATTTCCTATTCATGTGACTTTACCGAAAGAACCAAAGAATATGAATTCCTGCAGTCACCACACACCCTCACCCCCCCCCCCCCCCTCTATTTTCACTGCAATTTGTGTTCTGTACTGGGCCCGCGTTGAGCTATAACGAAATACAAAATCATCATGCTGATTTTTATTGAAAGACGCTTGCTTGCTTTCCATGATTCTGCTTTTCAATTTAAAATGAAAGTAGCGCAATGATGATGCACACGATCGTCCTCTCTGTGGTCGGGCAGGAGCAGACGCACCCCGATGCGACGTTGATTCTCTTTACAACGCTATGACGTTCTTACTCTTGTTATAAGTTAACGATTGTTTTTGGGTTTACGTCCAGGTCGATTGCCTGTCCGCCGCATTTTCTAGCTTCGCCACTTGTTGTTTACAAGCCAAGCCGCGTAGATCAAACCGCTGTCCGTTCCATCATACTACCCCACCCCCTTCCCTCACCCAGTAGTAACCCCACAAACCTCGCTGCAGCATCGCAACGTGGACCACAGTTTATGGGTTCGCAAATTAGAGCTTTTAGTTTTATTACCCGTCTAATTATTTTCCATATTTAAGCACGTAAATGTATTAGTTGTGTTGAAAAGTGTTTTCTTAGTAGGTTTTGGGTCGGAAAATATATTCTTCGGAAGGCATCTTAGGCTATGCAATGGCGACCTTATGGGGAAATACGTTTCAATATACTCTTTTTAACTTTCGGTTCAGCTTTTCAAGAATACAACCCAAACGTATATCAAGATACGATCATATATGGCAACATCTTATATCGTGCCCACACGTCCCTACAATAGTACCATCATTATTATTTAAAACCGCAGTGGGAAGCACATTAAAGGTTGAATTGGAACAAATTGCTTCCAGAGAATTTTTTCAAAAAAATCTCGTGTTTTCATTGGAAAACAATTCCACCTCTCCCCCACCCCAGAGACAAAGACAAAGACTCCCCCCTATAGCCTTAACATACATTTTAAGGCAAGTGCTGTTTGCGAGCACCTATGAAGGCTGGAACGGCACACAAGGGGATGAATGGCCAACACCAAGCGTGGCCACCTGTTTTCTCTCGAGCAGCGGCGTTTACGCATCGCGCCAGGTGCTCATCTGAGGCTGAGCCGACCTAGGGGACACCCAGAACTGGTTAATATAATCATCACTGGTGAGCGGGTGTTTTGTAAATGATAGAGTGGATATGCGCCGGGACTGATGAGCTACAGTTGGTTGAATTATTGGGTCATACGTATTTTTTTGTCTGAATGGGTGACCTTGTTCACATCAGCTGCATGTCACAAGTTTTCTAATGACTTCTCATTTATTTAAATTGGTGGAGCTGTCTAGGAAGAGCTCTCGAGAGAAGCATATATACGTACATATTAGCCACTTATTTTGTAGATGCGGTAAATTGATTGCAAACAATCTCTACACACCACCAGCTGCTGAGGTTAAACAAACACATACCATGAAACTATTACACGTTCAGTACAACTAATGTGAACATTTCATTTTTCAATCAAACATCGTTGAAATAAAATACAACGTACCAATGTGGTGAACCGAGTTACAGTGGTAAGCATTATAACAAATAACATCTCAATTCAATTGTACCCATTGTGGAATGAGCTACACTTTCAGATCCCTGTCTTATCAACTAACCACAGCAACTTAAAAAAAAATAATTGGCCAAAAAGCTATTTGATACAAAAATGATTGGGATAAGGGTCATTTTTGTGAGACCTGGCTGCATGCCTCGAAGGCCCATTTTTACCAAGTCCTACTGCCAGAACTCAGATGTAGTTGTCCAAACCTGAAAAGCTTGCCTAACAAGCCTTTGATATGTATCGTTCCGGAGCTTCATTAAAACACCGGAAAAAGGCACATCCTTTTTATTTCTCTCTCGTAGTGCTCATAAAGTCATGGCACAGAATGCCAATGATGATGGTTCCAATGAACAAGTCGGAAGATGTAACTTAAATGAACAGTTGAATATCATACCTGCAAACACCACCTGCAATATTTTAAGAATCCTAAACAGACGTGATACAACGCACAACTGTAAGCCATTTATTTTCTGGCTCGTGAAAACTGGGAAGGTATTTTTTTTAAATATATACAAAGTGTACTCGTAAAGAAAACTTCTAAATACAGTAGCAATAAATGTCGTGATGGTACTTTGTACGTATGCTGCACTCATTTGGATCGCATTGTAGCAGCTTGCACACTGGTGGTATAATCACAAGTGACCCAGATTCATTCTCCCTCACACTCGTTTAAAACCACTTCAATTGGCATCTAATTGGCTTATCCAGTAATTGGCTTCTATATCCTCTTGATGGCCTCCTCCAGGTCAACGTGGCCTCAAATCAGATGAGTACCTGGTGTGGCATTGGCATTTGGGGGAAAAGCCTGCCTAGTGAAAGATATTCACAGTCATTTAGGTAACATTTCAAAAGTGCAGTGGTTATAGTAGCACCATGAAATGTCATTTAAACCATTTGCAAGAATTTCACAATCCTATGGCTTGGCTGGGTTGTACATTATGAATAAACCAGATGAAAACGTAAGTAAATTAAATGAAGAATCCTGCCTAATGCAGCACCATACCATGCGATTAACCTCACCACCTACTTCCCTCTAAATACAGGAATGAAATTAAATGATGACAGAAAAGCTCTGAACTTGTTTTTCCTGCAGCTTTTCCATGACCTTTTCAGTAACATGGATTGTTAGCAAGTTATCAAGTTCACCAATTAGCCTTGGTCTATCTGTGTTTCACCCGTGCTTGCACAGAATTGGACAATATTCCAAATTAATGATCTCACACCTGCTTCATTACACGAGCTCTTCAATTTCCACACAGAATTAACGAGTTAGACTTGGAATGTTCCTACTCCTTATATCGCCGCGAGATAAATAATCAGCCGTAGTAGATCAGAACAAATTAGCAGTGGAGTCATTATCCCAAAGGATATATAATGTATATGCAAAAACCGTTTCTGTTGTGGGGGTAAATGATAAGCAGGTGGTCATAGAGAATATGATAAAGGGCAGAATTTTGAAAGTGTCAGGCTTTAGTCAGCCCATTGGTATCCTCACCAGCCATGGTCTAGACACCCCTGAATGAAGGCCTCCCCCAAGCCATCCCCATCCCTCACAGGCAGTTGATGCCACAGCAATCTGTCCAGGTCCCACACACGAACTGATCATATCTATTGCTTGATCTCCGTGATGGAATCGTGTAGACCATTGGGCCCTATAGACTCATGTAACTAAATAAGCCACATTTTGCTGGGTGGGCAGATGGACAGTGGATGGAAAAGCATGGCAGGAAAGGGTCTTCGGCTGGTGGTGGAATCTTGTCGCATTGTTGGAGGCATTGGTGACACACTCAGAATCTGTATCAGAATCGGCATTTATCCCAGAGGAATCCGATGAACGATGAAGCTCTTCTTTTTCACAGATGTCCGGTAGTATTCACGGATGTCCAGTAACAACTGGCACAACCGACAATTTCACAATGCATGTTAGCTCTGCAGTACCTGTATGAGACGTGGCAACGCAACTGTTGGGGTAAATATAATGCCTTGCTAGGAAGGCGACACCAAGCTTTGTAACCCATTAGGCTGTGCCATTGCTATCAATTAGACGAATTAAACAAGCAGATAGCTGTCCCTCCACGTAGAATACAAATATTTTTGTATATATGCCATCAACCGCATGGCCTTCTGGGAGTGCATAATTTCAGCAGCATTGGTGAAACACAAGCAAACTCTCGACTGGCTTTGACAATCAGTCTCGTCAGCAGAGTCAGGCTTGTTTAAATCAATGCTGGTCAACTGTCATTTGTCTATTGGCTCGGAGGACCCTCTCTGTTACATGGGCAAATTCACCTTTGGGATCGATCCTGTGCATTATGACCTGCAGTGTAATTGGCAACAGTTCTGTGCTGATGATGTGTTACTGTGAATGAAATTTGGTTAAACTACACGATGGTCCGGATGTATTGTGACCCCCCTTCAATTCTGTAAAACTTTACATTTTTTATACCAATGGGTGTGAGAACTTAAATTAATAAGCAAAGGGAAAAAAATGTTACGGGTCAATTAATTCGGGATCACGAGACATCTGGACCACCCTCTAAAATTGTTTTTTTTTTGCCTGCAAAATGTAAGAATAATTGCGATATTGGTGGCCGATTGTTCTTTTAAGTGTATGCTTTGCGTGCAATGGTGGCGAGTGGGTAAAGACATTGCTGAGCCGGGGAGGTGGGGACTCACAGAGGAAAGAGTGAACTGACACGGGTGTGTGCAGCAGGACACATTGGTCAAGGCGTTGAAGCAGTTGAGTCCCTTCATGGACCAGAAAACAACTAAATAAAGTGCATGCGTAAGTATCCACATCTGCTGCATCAGTTTTGATGGCAGTGTAAATCGCTTCACAGGGCTGCAAGTTAGGCCCGGCCCCATAGCAGTATTCTTGCACGACAGCTCATACTTATTAGATACCGAGGACTAGTAGTTGTTTAGTTTAGGTCTCGGCGAAAGTGTGCTTTATTTTGTGTAAAACATTAAACGGTATGTGCAAGTAAGTTTTTTTGTTTGCTCTCGTGTGGTCAGGTCCCACCGGCCCAGAGCGAGATACCGTCACTGTTTGTGTGAGGTTGCCTATGGCCACCTGGCAACACGGTTTAATTCATTACAAATTATTAAAATAAAGCATTGACTTGTGTGAGCTTAAATTTCGACTTAAAGCTTTCGTTACTGCAGGGATTCATATTCTTGGTTCTTTCGGTAAAGTTATGTAGAAGGGAAATAATGAAATAAAAATAAAACATAATGATGATGATTGCTTGTGTTGCAATCGAAACGTCGTGAGAATTGTATTGTTTTATTATTTCATTATTTCCCTTCTACGTGGCTTTACCGAAAGAACCAAGCATATAATTTGTGTGAGCTTAATGAATATAAATGCTTTTGACTAATCATACCGGGATGGAATTGGCCAAACATCCCAATGTAGGACCCTGCTTTAAAACGGTCTTCAGACTCGGTGAGGTTATTATTGAAGCAAGTGCATTTCAAGACATCGGGGTTTTACTTCGTAAAAGTGTAAAAACAAATAATTTATATATGCCCTAATTATTTCATATTTGCAAAAGAAGTGTTTTATTGAGTGGTTTAATGGTTGATTTCTATTAGAGGTATTTGTCATGAGCCCAATTTAGCGCAAATTTGAGGTGCATCTTCGCAGGTAATTGGGAGGTTACGTGGCATTTTGCAGGTGCATAATTTGGCCGTGACATGTTGGGCACACAATATTGCCTAACTACAAAGAACACCGTAAGAGCTTTAGCATTCCCCAACCAGCAAGTAGCATGATATCTCTTTTGAAGGGCACTGCTCTTTATTTCAATGCAATTTCTGCCTTTTGTAGCTATCTAACTTTGCGGAGCCAGAGACCGGGGCTCTAAACACAAGAAACCTTGGACTCGGAAGTGAACACGTGTTCCCTCTTCTGCATTGTTTACTAGCCCGTTTTAATGTCATCTAAAGTGAATGTCCCGAGGCTCGGTAAATCAGACACAGAGGTCAATGGACTGTTGTAAAAGCAATGGTAAAAACAACGCTTTGGGAGCATCTTGATTTATGCAGTCGTCCATACTCGCGAACACAAATTGTCTTACTGCTTGAATCGCTTCCTGCACAACGAACGAGGCTTCAAACGAAACTCCGTGCACCGTCCACGGGCGGCACGATTTAGGAGTTTGTGGGCAGCCTCGTTCTGTAACAACACCACATTTGCCTACTAATTAAGCGTAGTTGTCAGTGTGCTGGAAACATCTTGATAAAGGCTAAATTGTAAATTGATTGGTGCCACATTAATAAAGTAGAAATCTGGGTGGACTAAACAACATAATGAAACAACAAATCCCATTAGGTCCTCAATTGATTAATACTGCTATAAGTTTATCTGTAGCAGTTATTTGTATGTCCAATATGTTAAAAGATGGCAATTAAAAAAAAATGTTAGAACTAGCTGTCATAACTAAACATACATGGCCCCATTTAATACTCCTGCCAAAATTCAATGTTCTCAATACATTGTCAGTGTACCATATTAAGAATGTACCCATTTCAGCTTCACCTATGGTTTTTTGCCATTAACATATGTAACAATGGCAGTAGAGCGGTGGCACAGTGGTTAGCGCACTGTGCTATAAACATGACGAATATGAATTGTGAAGCGGTTCCAGCCACCGCCGTCCCAACAAGAACCCCTCTCCCCCTAATCCCCGTGGTCAACGCGGTTTTGGACGCCTTCATCCAGCAGTGGATTCAGAAAGGGATGCCAATGATGACTATTAGTATTCGGCATAGCTACTGCAGCACATTTTTGCATGCATATTGTGCCAAGGCCTCACGCTGTGTCATGCTTTCAGATCGTGCATCCAACGTGGGGCACACTTTGGTGACAGACAAAAGAAAACAGTGCTTTGCTGTTTTTGGTGTGCAGCTTAAGTCATTTTATTTCATTACTTATACATTTCTAACCGGCATTTGTCTGAAGCAGACACCACCACAGGACATGTGCGGGCAATATAGGTGTCCAAATTCCAGTCTCGCATTGGGATTTTGACATTGGAATATCTACCCGGACCTGTTTATTGAAAGAGGTAACATTTTCCTCATTAAAGCAGTGGCTCCAATGTCAGCTCGATTGTTTGAATTCGAGCTGGGCCATACAATGATGGATTAATTGATGACTATACCAAGTATCCGTTCCATTACTCGGATAATATAATCGGTCACAGTAAAAGTACGTAAAGTGGAAAAATAGAGGTCTCACCTCTCTTGTTGACGTGTGCCGCTGTACGGGAGGCAATAGGCAGGGTTTAGAAACGTCATTGGCATCATCATCTGTGCCACGCTGGGCGTGGCTTGTATGGGGTTTCCCACCTTCAGGTTAGGATGATAACGTGGCCCACCACCTTTAAAAAGATGCCCACGTAATAAACCACAAAAAAGTAGTTTATTACAACAATCAGATAAATGGGCAAATCGAATATAGTTAATGAATGAAACTAATCACTCTAGTGGAAACAATGCAACAAGCACTTCAGGAGTTATGCTACTGAACAGTGATACATATGGAGCATAGTAGGAAATATCCACTCAAAAAAAAACTTGAATCTTCAGGCACATTGGTGTGTTGCTTTTCGCTATGACGTTTCAATTCCAAAACCACCACTCCAAACTGCTTCTTATCTGCCTCTTTATGTCATCAATTTAATGCCGTTCCACCTTCACTTACTGTCCAAGGAAAACACACGCTGTGCCGTGTTCCGTCAGAGTATGTGTTTCTGCTTTTTTACGATTTTATCAAATAATCGGAACTTGCTTAAATGGGATTTGAACTGGTCATAAATTACATAAATTGTGTTACAAATAAGCGTACAACTTTTTTCATAGAAACTTTTATATTTGAATACAGGTATGTTCTTTATTACAAATGACTGCTTATATGGCAAAAACAATAATTAAATTTCAGGGCATGCTTAAATGTACTGTGACGTATAACATATTTAATACAGCGTGGAAACATTTAACGTCGACTTTTTTTTCCTGTAATTCGTCTCCGATTGATACACGACTGTCGATACGCATTTTCAACGATGGAGAAGGCGCACATACGAATATAATTCATCGCGGGTCACGAGCAAACGACTGCCTTACAACTGAAACATACAAGGTGGTTACAATAAGCTGTCTCGGGCAAATGTCCCTTCTTCATCACAGAGCAAGCGCGTGAATGACACGATGGCAAAGCATGTTCATGCCCTGCTCACAAATGTATGCTGTTATTTGATATACATCTACGCCTTTGTCTTATGAATAAAGCAGACAAACAAGCGGTGCATGGAAACAGATTACCATTGCACACAACACCTGCACACACACACTTTTTAATTTCTCGTAAGCTAATACGTTTTGTGTACACTTACATGGGGTGTGCACAACCTCATTTAATGAGTTGGCATCACACCAGTTCATTTAAAACCCTTTAAGCTCCACAAGTTATTAGTGAGGACGCCAGCCATTGTCACGGTCACACCGCCAATCAGATGCGGCTCCTCCACCTGCGCCAATATTGGCTTAAGAGGATGTTTCATTTGTTAAAACCATTATAAAAGCGTACGGCCCAATTTTTTTAATTTTAATTAATTTCCAATGAGCACCATGACAGTTGTGCAGGTAATGTCTTCACATACGATAGGTGTAGGTTAGTCGTTGTGCCTTTTTACGTCATATTAAAAACAATCTTGGCTCTTGCAAAGAGGTCTAAAGGTTTTCCAGTCCTTAATAATCACTTTAAAATGTAGTACGTTATCATTGCCAATGTATGACATTCGAGATGAATGCAATAGAATTTCAATTATTAAAACAAATGCAATAGATTAATGCAATAGCATAATGCACACTTAATAATTTTAGTGCATGCCAGATAACTAGGACACAAAATACAATTCCGTCGAGCACAATTCATCCCTTTGTTATTGCCTTTATTAATATTGCCAATGCTAAAGGACAAAAAGCGAATGGAAATATCCATGTCATTATTGTTCCATAGCATCAACCTCGCACGTGATTCGTTTACGCAAAAAAAACCCCGTCAATTTTGTGTTTACTGGTTGAGCGTTTGGAACAAGAATATGGATATCGAGCATTGTAGGGATTGGTGGTGGGGTGGGGGGGGAAGAGGCAAGGGATCTGGGGCGAGTGAAGGTGCGTAATTAGCAGCGTGCGTGGTGGAGACGCGACCAGCACGTCAGCGCTGCGCGTGGGCGAGAGTGGAGACAGCTCACAGCAGTCGAGCTCTACCTGGCCTTGAACTGCATCAAGGCCCTCCCCGCATGCCGTATCGCTTATAGGGGTTGTTTGACAATTCTTGCTCAGCGTAGGTCGATTAAAAATTACTCAGCAGCGGTTCAGTTATCTCTCGCCACTGATAACCTACGAACACACATTGCTGGGATGTGAATGAGTTCCTTTGAAAATGTATGCTATTGTTGAAATATTAATATCTTAGGAGGCCAAAGGCATAAACAGTTGTGTGAATGCAGATATTAACGCCTCTCTTGTCAGGTGATTTACTGACATTCAAATAGCAAATTGTGAAAACTTGGGAGAGATATAGCCGACATTCGAGAAGTCCATCATAACTGATATAACCAGCAGTCGCACCTTCATTTTAATGGACATCTTGGCACTGGGAGGTTACTCTAAGTGCTGATTCCTAACTGCAATTCTAATTTACAAATGGAGAACACTTACCTAAATTGAAATATAATCATAAGCTTAAGAGTGCTACAAAATAGATGGCTTGGTCTATGGGTGCACCTGCAAAAGAATGCACTGAAAAGACATCACTGCATCGACATTTTTATTTGAACATAAAATGAAAAATGCCACTTCTGTATAAAATGTTTATCACATTATACTTTACTTTGTAATATGTAGCAAAATATAAATATTTTTTCATTTGGCTTGACCTTTATGGTCTGTGGTGGTATCTGCATTTAATTACATGGCTTGCAACAAACCAACATTTCCTGCATCTGTAATAGGCAATTTATCTTAACATGTTTCTAATTACGTTATGTCAATTTTATGTAATGCATATTGAATATCTATCCGAACGTGTCCATCTTATCTGCAGTGACACATGACCTTATGTTGACACCAGGACCGCACAGTAAATTAAGTATCACATCTCAGTTGTGCATCTGAGTGGAATAATTTAAAGGCCCACAGATTGCCCAGAATTTTTGAAGGGCAAGAAATATTTTTAGCAATATTTCGTTGTTTTTGGAATTGATGTGCAATTAAAACGCATACAATCTTGCACAGTACGCCAGTTTAAATACAGAAATGAATGTTGTATTGCAGTACAGTATTTGGAACTATTACCACCAATGCTGCCAAGATTCAATCCAAATCGAGGAAGCAGAGAGGACAATTCCCCAAAGGAAGAGAAGCCGTAAATGCCCTCATCAGCTCCGTAACGGTCCCTTTACAAGGTTTAAAACCGCTAGGAACAAGACACGGCTAAAGGCCCACAAGGAGGTCAAGATACCGATGATGTCTAACCTTGCAATCAGGAATCTGGAATTCTGCTAAATCTCACGAGGCGAGGCAAGAATTGCCACAAAAAAACCCACACGCCGTTGTGCAACAGCAGGTGATCTAAACCTCAACAAGTCCGCTGGGCTCCGGCGTGATGATATTACCGATGTAATGAATTGATGCTGCAAATGGCTGTTGGAATTGAAATGTGAAGCTTAGTCACGTTGTTTAACACACCAACACATCAAAGCGCGAGCACAGCGGATGTTTCCTTTTCTGTCACTAACACTATGGATTATTAGGTATGAAATGTCAATTTGTGTGCGTATGGTATTTTTTTCCTTTGTATGTTGCAATTATTTAATTATATTGTGCAGCCTTAAGCGTGCTTATTTTTTGGCTGTAATATTTTTTAAAAAAATTTGACATCTAGAGCACAACATGATGCCAAACTTTTAGCACATTAGCATATAGCCTTTGTGTTGTGCCTATGTAGCCAAATTATTAACCATCACCTGCCGACAAGCTATAAAGCACTCCATTTTAATTATGGCAATTGCCTTATGCAACACCTGCTTAAGATATACTGCAACACGTTTTAAGTGCTTCCAAGTATGCGAGCGTTCACAATGTTCTAAAACAAAGACAGAAACGCGTGTTTAATATAATACAAATCCCTTTATTTCATTGTTATCTAAACAATTCCAAATAAGATTCTGTACATAACAAAAAAAAGCAATGTACAATTAAGGAAACTGACAGGGCAACCACAACAGGGGTTTTTTTTTCTCTCTGTGCCAGTCGACGTGCGATAGATACACCCAATGGACCCAAACCAATGCCAGGGGGCTTTCTAAGGCTAGGGTTAAACGATGGCACAGCAACGGAAAAAAGGTTACTTAATATTTACAGATAAAATTACCAAAACGGGCATAATCACAGACCCATCACATGCCGTGGAAAATAAAGACTTGATCATTAAAAAGCAAAGTATGCGCAGCTGGACTAGGAAGATAATAGTGCAGAAGTGTGGAAATTAATAAGGCTTATTGTACCCAGTAATGTCAAATGCATTATGTGGTTATTATGATATATTCTCCGCCTACTGTATCTTAATGAACTAATTATGCCATAGATGCAAGGATAGATAATTACTCTGATAAACTTTTGATTAGCATGGAGTCACGGATGAAGAATAGTCATTAGGTGTGTTAATTAACATTCACTCTGCTAATTAGCAAATTAACATTCAAGCGGCTAATTAGCTCTGGATACAGGACATTGGGTGGATTGGCTGCGGGGCCTCATTAAGCGGTTACCCCAGCCTTGTCCCTCCCCGACAATGGAAACATTCAGGCATGGGTAATTAGCAGGCAGTAATGGGAAACCCACACAGGACAAACAACTCTGCCCCCCCTTTCCCCCCCCCACCATCCCCAACAACTCTGTACAACTGCGGCGTCGGGGCGTGTGATAGGTTCAGCCATCTGCAGGCAAAATCAAGGCACCGAGTCTCAGGCTCCCATCTCTTCAACACACCTGAAACAAGATGGTTTGATACAAAAAAAACGAATGAGTGCAAAGAAAAACCATTTGCCAGGCATTCTGTACAAAGAAAAAAACCACACAAGCACAGTTTTTCCTTGACGATTTGCTGTGTGGGGCACAGGCCACATGCATGCAGGCACGCACCGCGATGTTTAGGTTTTTAGTCAATGTAGCGTTCCTTTTATTTATTTCCCTTTCCTTTTTTTTGTTCCAAACCCTCTTTTAAATCTCCTCAAAAGCCTGCTTGCATCATATTGGTTTAGCTGTAACCACTTAAGCAACCAGCAAAACTCGCCTTTGGCGACTCGCTCATTTTCCACGGGATTTATCCAATCCCAACCCAAATGGAGCAATATGCATCCAAAGAAAGGGGTTTACTGTTTTCCCCCAATTGAATGTTTTGTTCATTAAAGCACAGGGGGCTGAACAGTGGGGTCTGTGTGCATGCATCTGCCAGATGTTGAGGCTGAATTGCCCTCTGTTTAGCTCCACACAAAAGCAATGCTTCCTACACTGTGCACCCTGCGAGGCAAAGCACCTATCACTTAAATAATTCTTCTATCCGGTCTCCCAACTCGTTTTCAGCCATACGAGAAGTTAACTTTTTTGTTGTTTCAACTTTAAGATTACCAAAAAAAAAAGACCTCACCACTCACACATGCTGCAATCGCTTTTTACAGTGCTCTTGTCATTTGCAGAAAACTCCAATAAGGCACGTGCAAACTACAACTTCTAAGCGTCGCTACGGCATGTGGTTCAGATTTTTATGCATTTACTTTTAAAAGTGTTTCTTTAAAACATCGATTTACGTCAGACATGAAGCCAAATATTTTTTTCTCCCAAATCTGTCTCAAAGGTTAAATGCAAACATTACAACATTCTCAAAATGTGACCGTGTTTAATAAGTATCTATGACGTGTTTCTCAACTTTAAACTTTCCTGCTTCAGTTACATGGAAATATTACACCACACTTGAAATTTTTATTAGTGGAGGGGTAAAAAGAAAAGATTGTGGAGAATTTTTTAATAAATTGTAACTACACATGTACCTGCCTCAATATAGAGAATGCTGCCAGTATACACGTGTTGTATTGCTCAATCGTGTATAATGAATCAATAAATATACCTCTAAACACTTCTATGGGTTGCTTATGCAGATTGATGTGATATAAATGACGATGCTTTGATTGACCAATAAAACCTAATTTATAGCACTATAAAAAATATCATAGCAATGATACACCATTACTACAATGTGCATTTAATATTTATATTTTAAGATTTTTTATTTTTAAATTTGCAAAACGCCACAAACCCCCATATCTGCATTGTGCGGCTGAGCCAATGTTTAGTTTAAAAACTGCCCCTGGTAAACTCATCAATTATGTACAATGGGCTGAAACAGTAGAAAGCTTAACCACATGTGGGTCACAACATCAAAGAGAGCAAAAAGCCTTCTCAAAACGTAACAGGCTCAGTCACATGTGTATCTTAAAGATATCCTGGGTTTTTTTTCCACTCGTTTGGAGTTTGTTGACAAATGCGACCTTATGGTTCCTCCAAACTGACATTGTGGAGATATGATCAATCCAGCCAAAGTTAAAGAAATAATTACCTTACACAGTATCTGCAGACATATCTTGGCACTCAGTTTTGATATGTGGGATCGCTGTTAGCTTTTTTAAGGGTTTGAACAATGTGAAGTTTCAGATGCCTATTTTGGGTCATATGTAAATTGGCTGATACACCATACATATAATCAGAGACTTTGGGAATCGTATTTTAATGTCTTGGGATTTCCTAGCTCAAGGTGTTGTCACAGAAGAAAAATATGTTCAACCACAGGGGATGTATGGCGCATCACACTGAAATTTCAAGCATGAAATTATTTTGAAAGCTCACAATGATTGGTTCCGTAATAACTTAAGCATGCTGATAAAGTCTTACGTTTACTACGTTAACATATTTGAATCAATTATCACGTGAACAATCGTCTCATCACCCTGTCTGCGCAAAAACCCACACACGCTACCTGAGCGGTTGTATTAATTACTATAAATGTGCGTTAACAATTCGCAACACTAAATCACTTTTTAACTCACACCCACGGTAGGCATATATGACAAGCTACAAATCAAAACTCGCCAACGCACAGACCTAATTATCCCACTCAAGAGTTTCATAACTACACACTGCAAACCAAGACACCATCGAGTAGAGAGTAATGCAGCCCTTCACTTTGCGAGGCACTATCCTTAAAATGGACTCGCAATGATGCTTTCAGGTAGGGGATGTTACCAAGCTTTCAAAAGTCACGTGAAATCAGACATAAAATTACAAGGTTGGATTAGGAGCAATGCTTATGATAATGCAGACGTCCGACTGTCAACCGATGATGGATGTTGAGGTCAGTGTTTGCGGCATAATGGGAGTGGGGGGGGGGATACTACGCTTGGAAAATTGCTTGTCCTGACGATAATAAAAGGTAGTAAAAAATAGGTGGGACTTAAGAAACTACTCTACCGTTTTAGAATGTACATTCAACTGGGAGTTCCATGTCAATCACAGAGGCTACAATGCAGCTACACGTTAGTGCTGGAGAGCTTCATTTAAAATGGGGCAAAGTTGGCACCAAGAGATCATGCAGAGCATGTAAACGTTGTTTACCCAATTGCTGAAATTAAAACCCCATGATGTATCGCTGTGACAATGACATGTATGTGCTGTCAAATGCAAAGGAGAGGGTGCAAAAGTACAACAAGAAACTCCTTTTATGCTGTCAATAAATATTAAATTTTACTTTTTTTTTACAGCAAGGCGCCAAGCAGCGGTTTTCATAAAATCCGACTAAATATTTTACAAGACCTTTTTAGTTGATCAACACAATGCCCACGCCTAAGGATTTATGATGTCTTCCTCTTATTTTAAATGGTCTCGAAACACAATATTCCCACGCTAAAGTATGTGCAACAGTTGAGTGAGTCCTGCAAATACGATTGGCTGGCAAATAAATTCAATATGCCCATTAAATTTTAATTAGCGCTATGCAAATTGCTTAAGAGTTTGATTTAGTGCTTTGCTGCAGGCCACAAATTTACGCAAGGATAAACTCCAGGCTCTATTCGTGTCATTGGAAATTTCCCATTCCATTTTAGCTCTTACCATTCGCCTATCTGTGCGCACAGCAGTGAGATATACGTGTATAAAACTCAATGATGTATTATGTAGCAAGTGCTAAATTGACTAGACCGCCGAAGACAGATTATGTTTGTAATACATAGGGAATTGGTGTTTGGGGCCGACTAGGATTTCACATTGCACACATATATGGACAAATACCATAGCCCACTTGTGTATCCACCGATTAAAGTTTTACTTGCCAAAAAAGTACACATTAGTGGTATAATCTCCATGGGAAACTAATGAAGCTCCAGACCATGACCTTTAAAGTCACACACAGAAACTCTTAAATCCACCGCTATTGATTTTCTTTGGATAAAAAAACTTTCAACCAATTTTCTCTGGAAAACACTCCAATGTCCTTTTTACGTGCTGCTACAGTCAGGTTCAGAGCCAGATTCTTGTTTGGCAGATGAAAAAATGAGTAAAAAAGAAGCGAGTTTTTTTTCTAATTTTCTCGACCACTGTAAAAATCATATCATCGTGTCACGGGGTTTTACGACATCCCAGAATAATACGAGGGCACTGTGTGGATATAACCTTCTTGTTATGAAACTGCAGAACTGAGGGGGGGGGGGGGCGCATTCTCTAATTTAAAAAGGGCATAGGTTAGTTAAATGTAGGCGAAAACATTGTCAGCTGTCCAAATTAAGGTGAGGAAGCACAGGTAGTAAATGAGGGGATGAGAACCTCACCTTTTCAGGGTTAAGCCTATGGGGTTATTCATGAGGGTAAGGGGAGCAATCAGTGTTTTAAGTGGAGGTGGTGGGGGGAGAGAGAGGGGGGGGGGGCTCACCTTTTGATCCGCAAGCGTGTGTGGTGCCAGTGGGTGGCTGGGCAGGCTGCCGTCGCCCAGGGTGCCCCTGTGGGCCGTGAGTGGACCTGGGCCCGCCGGTCGGTCATGCTCGCAGAACAAGCTGCCGTTGACATAGTGGAACCGATCGCCCGGAACCAGCCGGGTCCGGCACGTGGCACAGGCAAAACACTGCGCAGGAGAAAAAAAACAAAAACGCACGCACGCGCACAAACGCACGCACACACGCACAGAAGGGGAGGAATTTAGGCAACAGGAAATGTGTCCGTCAACATCATTGGTTTTTAAAACACCCTCCTCCACCACATTGCACTCCCAACAAACACCACAAAACTGCACTCTACCACCCATGTGGACCTTTCATGACCCCGATCCCCTCTGCTCCCCACACCCCACAACCTCACCACTTCACTCCGCAGGCCTGTCGATTGACACGATAGAAAAATCGCAGTGATGATCCAAACCGCTGTCTTTAACCACGAGGTTACATCTAATGTTAAAAAAAGCTACGAGGTTGACCAGAAAGAGAATTTAACATTTAAGTATTATGTGGAAGTAAAAAAAAACGTTACAACAATGATTTCAGATTGCAATGTTTATTTGCTATGTTACGTTTAGCAGTCCAAGCCAACACACTTTGCCAAGACCCCGTGGAGATTGATCTCATTTTTCAATTTAAAATGTCCTGTTTGTAAATCGTACGGCTTGGGGATGAATAGCAACCCGGCACTGAATTATACGCAAAACGTGGAAAGCTTTTCATAGAATTTAAATTGCCCTATTGCCTCGTTATAACCGTTTTAACTCTTGCCACAAGATGCACTTTAAACATGTGTTGTATGCCTCCACCCGTGTTGCCGAGCAACTGCCAAGCATCCGGAGGTCAGTGCCAATATGGGAAAATATGATTACGACTGCATTGTTAAATTCTAATTACCTCCACTTCCTATCTGGTCCAAAGAAAATGTATTACGGTAATAAAGTACATGAAATGTAATGAACCATTTCAGACTGTTGAAGCTCTTTGCAGCTACAAATGTGCCAGTAGTATAAGATGGCTGGAGTACACTGCTTGGGCACACTAACAAGGAATGACGCAAGCCGATTTGTCCCCCTACCTCACGCACTCCTGCTCCCCTCCTCTGCCTGAGCGCACTGGCAATAGAATGAAATCACTGGAATTGATATCCGACGGCAGTGCTCACCTTGAGATGGTAGACGTTGCCCTGCGTCTTCATGACCAGCTCGCTGGCTGGGATAGACTGGCCACAAGCGTTGCAGGCTCCACTGCTTCCAAACATCCTGAAAAACAGCGATTTTGACAGGGTCACCAACTGCACAACTTGCTTGTACGTGCAAAGTGATGTTTCAAATTAAGAAATAATTTACATCCCTCTTGTAATCCACTGCTAGATGGAGGTCTTGCGAAGCAAAAGGAAAACGTGTCACGAGAACCCCAAGCTGCAACCCAAACACTCGTGTTGTGTGCGAGCACCTGGCATGCTTTTAAAAGTATGCGTGCCGAAATCTAAAATAGCGCACGCGTGTAATTGCCAGCAAACGGTTTAACCCACAAGGAGAGTCAAACTTGTATTGTACCAATTGAATTGCTTATTTCGATGCCAACAACTAATCAAGCGCATCGTATTGACAATGCTAAACGGCAACCTTTAAAATTAATAAAGCAAACACACAAACACGTATTTTGTGAACGAGAATTAAGGCATTTGTAAAGCAGGAATATTTCTCAAACAATATCGTGCTTATGTGCGTTTTGCCTTGCCGCGTTGTTTTATATATTTTTTTTAATGCGAGATGCGCTTCCCGTTAAACGAGTCCACTCCGAATTATAAATACACACGTCCAAATTGCACTTTAATAAGTGGCCTGTAATTGCGAGCATTAGTTAGCAATGGATGGAGTTTAAATTTTTTAAAGGGTGAGCTGCGGGGTGATTAATGTGCATTAAATTTTTATAATAAAAATTGAAGTTAATTTTGCCTGAAATTGTAAACCAACGAACATGAATCATTTTACCTTGAATTGAAAGCTGCATTCAAGATATAAATCAGTCCATTCTTGGGTTTTATTTAACTGAGAATGAATTGTAAAAAAACATCCCCAGGGCTTTCTTTGTCCACATTTCACATGAACCACCAATCAGAGCTAATGGCATTATCTTATCGGCATAACACCATGTAACTTAATTACCTTTCGCCATAACAAGGCACATGTATACATGCCGTTATCCCACTACAGCCGTTTATCTTTAGGTTTAAATTCATGTGCCGCAAACTTTACCATCTTACGTTTAAAATACTAACTCTGTTTACACATTTCACATTGCTGCGTTGAATACGCAAGATGCCATAGTTTTTATAAACTATAATTAATTTTAAAAAATGAGCAAGCATGTATGTTTTACCAATTAAAATAATAAGAGCAAATATAACGCCGTTTTTCGTATGCATTGACTTTAGTAGATCAGGTAAACAGGCCCGTTTGGCTGCGGGCGCATTTTTAGCAATTACTTTTAATAAGCAGTGGCGAGACAACAGAATTTATCAACCGCCACACAGACAGACCACACATTGTTATGTAAATAAATAGTGGGAACACTTCCCCCCCCTCCCACCATTCTAGCCACTTCATACTAATTATCGACGCACAAAGATTCAGCTGGTGGTTTATTTTATTCTGTGCCACGAGACACTTCGAAAAATGACCGTTCCACAGAACTGTTTTAAATGTTTTTATCATGCACTTCATTCAATCATCTCTTTACAACTAGATGCATCCATCTAGATGGGGATCAGACTTAATCCAGCCAGGATTCGGAAAATAATTACGGGCACAGGGGTGAAGGACACGCTTATCGCAGCCGTTACGCACCGGTGCATTCACGCTCCCTCCCTGCCCCGTCACAGTGTTCTGTTGGCTATAGATTTCTGCGACTGTGTGGAATATCGGCGACAGATTTTCACTCAAAACACCCGAACAACCACGCATTGGCAAAGCAAGGCTCGCAAAGCGACACGGACAGGACGCAAATGGCATCAAACGATCCCCAAATCGACGACGCCTTTTGACCTAGGGGTGTTTAAAATTACAGGAGATTTCAGACGTCCAGAGAAGAATAATAATCATAATAATGTTCAATGACAAAAGGGCTACCTGAGTATAGGCCATAATAAAAACCTATAAAAGGATATTAAATAATAATGCTGTAAATTGATGTACTTGACATACAATATTATACACATTGGCATATTTTATTTAAATATTCATTACTTTTTAATTAGCCAAGAGCTAAATGCAAACCCGCTTTAATATTTTCTTCCGAAAGCCATTATTACAGTCGCCAGCTGTGTGCGCTCATGATAAAGTTGCTTTATTACTCGGAGTGGCTGCCTATTGTACTTTATATTGCACAAGGCCTAGTGGGCCCGTCCTTCCTATTTATCTCTGGCTCCAGACTGCCCGTGTGGCTGGGCACTCCCCTACCCCCTCAAGGCATGGGGCTGATCTTATCTGCCTAGACGCTTCACTGCTTATTACATCATAAATCACTTACCTGTAAACAGGCCACTTGTCGCCTCCAGACTAATTTTTCAATTATACCACTGCTGACTTTGCGGTGACTACTGATTTATTAACTCCGCACAAGGGATACCACATACGGTGGCGGTTCATTGCTTTGGCGGTCCATTGCCCTCAATCCCCGCTCACCCCACCGCGTCCCTCCTCCACTTCCAATACTGTACATGTCCTACGTGAAAACAATTAATTTTCGTAAACATTTTTTTAATTTGCTATTAATCAAATGAAAAATAATACCACTAAATAGCAACCGTGCCTACTAGTCCAATATGCTTTCTTGGTGTTCTATTTTTTTCAGGCATACGGTTATACCAGACTTAATAACATGCCAATTTAAGTCAGTCATGCGTGGATTAAATTAATAAAAGAAACCCAGATTTTGCGAGTCACGTGAACGGCTTAATAACGTTCTAAAATTAAAATGAATGTTTTCCATAAAATGCCATTAAATTTTGTACTATAAATTCAGCACCCTGCACTGGTGGATGAAAATAATGTCTCCTATCGCAGCCAAACATTAAATGCAAGTCTACTAACGCAAGATAACAATGAGATTTAAAAGATGCAAGGGCTTCGTAATTAATTTAGCAAATCATTATAGGTTTTACATACAACACGAACCGATTACTTTGAGAGAGATTAGGCTGCATTTTGAATGGCTGTACACCTGCTCAGCATAATACCTTGAAATGCCTTGACCTGATGGTTAACAAAACACTGGTGATGGACGATAGATATGTGGATACAAGTCCCCTCTCTCAGACGATCCATCAACCTCAGCCACTGTATATCCAGGGCAGGTGAGCTGTGCTCCTACTTCATCAGATGGGATCTTTATTTTTTCATTACTTAATCCCAAGAGTAAGCCTTTGGCTCAATTTTACCATGTCTGTTTATCAGTGTGGTCATCTCCTATTCTAAATTTCCCATTAAAACCCAAAGGCACCGCGGAGTTGGATTACTGCTTGTGGTTTTATATCTCAATGATTGAATTACCCCTAAACAAAGCCCAACGAGAAACTTTGAGCTACCCTACTGCTCCATTTCCATTTAATATTGAAATTGCTTGACCACCTGCGTCAAGAGATTCCAGTGCCTACAAAAAAAATGCATTACCAACAATTATCAAACGAGTGAATTGGAGCAATATATATGTGATTCGGCAACAGTCAACTTGTGGATTTTTCCAGGTTGCTATGGCCAGAAGGCTTATGACTGAAAACTTTAATATATATTGGACCCTGATGCAGGTGTTGCTGGCAACGCTAAGAAGTTTACAAATTACTGTACAGTAGTTGGCAGTAGTCACACTCACACATTTTTATTTTTGTATACTTCCTGCCACCAGTTTTATTAAACTCCGCTGCATATAACCAGTGTCATTCAAAGTTAACATAAGGACATTATTTACAGGACTGTTAAACACCTTTTCCCAAGATGTCGTGTCGAATGTTTCAGTAAATATCTTAAGTGGTGAAATACGGCTAATTTTCTACACAAGCTGTTGTTGTACATTGTGCATATTGTGCACATAAGCCAGCAAATTTACCAATGTTTAGCTTTTGTAGCTACCTTGGTCCAAATAAATCCCTATAAATGGAAGTATTATACAATTATAAAAACTTATGTCTATTATTAAACACATCAGTCGACAACTATTTATATAACAATCTTAATGCATCTAGATTATGCAAAAATGTTTCATTCCAATTCCAGATTTTTAAGTGTATTTTGTTTGTCCACCTCCGATTAGCACGGTTGGCTACATTCCGTGCGAAAGTTCAACATATATATCAACATACATACACACATACAGACCAGGATGAGTCGTATGAAAGAGTGACCTGGGTCATTAGTCTGCCAGTGATTGCCATGTATAATCTCAATTAAATAATTGGCGGCTAACATTCAAACGAGGCGAATTTGGACCCTGAGGCCAGCACACAATAGCCTGCCAGCACACAATGCCCTACCCTTGCGAATGACGTCAGGAAAGCCTTAATGTTCACTGTGAAGCAGAGGGCACGTAAATGTATGGTTAATGCACACCACCAGGAATAATAAGGGCGGCTGCTAGATTCGAACCGTGAACCTCTGCAACAAGCAGCAAATGTGCTACCGCTGGGCCATGTCAAAGTCCATGTACTTCTCGATAATGTTTTTGTTATATATGCGCGTGCTTATATTTAAAGTACACAATCTGATTTCTTGCCAAAACCTCACTCTGAAATGAGGAATATGTACAAGTGCAATAGTATAAATGTAACATTTCCACCCTGAGATAATAAAAATTTTAAATATCTGCCTTACCATACACCGATAATTAGGTTTACCTCTAATGTAATAGGGATCAATTAAAGATACAATAAATCGTTCATCGATTGCTTTACTACACCAGGAGAGCGCAGGCTCTCTCCCCAGGTCATAAGTATTACTACCTTTAGTCAACATTTTATGGACTAGAAGCCTGACTACAAAGAAATACCGTGCATTAGAATACTTCATCATGGTATTGTTTGCAACTGCAAGAACGTAAAAGGGTGACGGCTTATCATGTATGCGTCACTGCTGGTAAGACGGCCTCTGCAACTTGACTGCAAACACTTAGTCCACTCAGTGCTGTTCAGGGTGGTACCCACACCTCAAACCAATCAACAATTAACCTACACAACTGCATGTTACCCATGCTTTGCAGATGGAGAATCCAGTAAATATTGAAAAAGAAAAGTTGCTAGAAGATAACAAACTGGATTTAAGTAATGTGGCTTATGGGCCACAAGTTCAAAATGTTTGGCCTCTACAAAATCACATTGGCTGTGCTAGGTGCACTTCATAAATATATTGCCCAATAAACTTTTCATGTGGCCTTATCTCATCAGAAAAAACTGACTTTGGCTCTCTGAGCCGCAGGCATTTTCCAGACTCTTAAGAATGTGAGTGTGTGTGTGTTTGCAAGAGATGGACCTAAGCGGCAGCAAAACAATGTTGAGTTGAATGTTTTATTAAAGGTGCACATTTAAGTGGCACGTATGACATCCCATTGTAAACACGGAGCGACAGCTCTCCTGTGCGCGGATTATAAACACCAACCTGATGTAGTCGTCGCGACACAGGATCATGCCCTGACGGGTGTAGCACGACGTGCCCAGGTCTCCAAGCTGCGCCTGGCAGCAAGAGCACTTGAGGCAGCGGCTGTGCCAGTAACAATCCATTGAGTAGAGCAGGAACCGGTCAGCAATTTTCCCACCGCAGCCGGCACACCGCTTGGGGGGCCCGGTGGCCTGCGGCTCGGGGCACTGGCTGTTCACCATCCCGAGCAGGAGTGGACACTTCTGGAGGAGTCCACCACCATGCGCACACACGGGACGACAACAGAGCAAGATGATGGGCGCGGGAAGGAGTTTATGTGGAGTGGGTGTTGGTGGGAGTGAAGGTGGATGGAAGAGTGGGCGGTTGAGTGGCTCAATGGGGCAGGAAAGAAGAGAGGTAAGGGGGGGGGTCGGAGAAGATGATAGGCGAGTTGGGGAAGAGTGGAGAGGTGTGTGTGGTCAGGGATGGGTGGAGGGGCAAAGTTGTGATGGTGGAATTTGGTAGATCTAAGTATATATATGTTTTACTTCACCAGGTAAGGCCCACACTGAGCTGTATAGTTCTTTTTCAGAAGCAACCTGGCCAAAAATGATAGCTCAACGAAGTGGCTCATCATGTACAGTACATCAGCAAAAATACTCCAAAAACATGTTTCTAAATGTGGAAGGGAAACCCGGAGGACCCACGTTAAAATGTACGCGACCACGGGAAGGACATGCCAACTACAAATATACAGCAGCAGGCGTCAGGGTCGGGATCGAACCCACGACCTCCTGCATACCAGGCGAGGCAGTTAACGTCTCGCCACCGAGTGAAATTAAACAGAGACAAGGGAGCGCGTGGGTTTGAGTGAATGACACTGCTAAATTGCAAGCGCATGACAATACTGTTTACATTTCACCGCGTGTATTTACGCACAATATATATGTATACGCGAACGTACTACAAAATTCATCATGGATTCGCAAACAGGTGTCAACCCATTGAGATGTAATTGGGGGGAAAAAAAATCTATTTCGCAAGTTGACACCTTGAGCAAAATTATATTCTGGTGCAAGAGCGCTGTAGGCACCGCACGTTCCGCACACCGACGCGAACGCGAGATTCAGCCCAAACACAACAGCTGTCATTCACGCCTAAATCAATGGGTATTCAATGACGCCAACATCAAACTCTCCAACTACAAAGGTGAACACATGCAGAGAAGACTCCCCCTCCCCCCCCACTAAGCTAAACTTGCGCACGCACTCGCCCACAAGCACGCTGCTACTCCAACGACAGTACCAGCAGCAGCACACACACACACACAGCATTGCCACCTATTCAGTGTAGGTGGTGTCCTTTAATTACTTTGGTAATTACTATATACCAAGGCCACATTCCTACTCTATTCACAACGTAGGAGTATTTCCTGTACACTCACACACGAAGACCGCGTTACCACTGTTCCCAACGAACGAGTGCTTACTGTTATACCACACATTACGACTATTCAGTCTTTACTACTGTACAGTCACACATTAGGTAGATCACATCTCCACCCGAGTGAACTTAGGGTGGGGGGGTCTGTTAATAACTATACAATTATACTTTCTAGACAGCCCCGGAATAGCAGCCCCACTCAAACCCAAACAGCCTCCACCAAATCCCAAGCCCAAGCATACCAGCATTTAATTGCAATCCATTAATGATTGCTTGTTGGTTGGAACAAAAGTTCCCCCGTACAGCAATGAACAGACTGTTGGGGCAGGTGGTGTTTCGTGCGAGGCACCTTGGAACACACAAGGACGGCCCGTATAGCCTTGAAGAGAACGTTTGGGGGGCAAATGTGTGTTAGTACTCCGCCACCACACACAACAGCTCTCACCAGTACCCCACCACAACAGACACACACTAGCCAACGAGTACTACCCCACCATAACACAGACACACACACGCCGCAACCAGTACTACCCCACAACACACTAGCCCCAACCAGCGCCCCATCACAACACACACACTAGCCCCAACCATCACAACACACACACGAGCCCCAACCAGCGCCCAACCACAACACACACAAGCCCCAACAAGCGATCCAACACAACACGCACAGTAGCCCCAACCAGCACCACACCACAACACGCACAGTAGCCCCAACCAGCACCACACCACAACACAGAGACACACACACACAACCAGCACCACACCACAACACAGAGACACACACACACAACCAGCACCCCACACCATTGACATACACTAGCCCTAACCAGCACGTCTCAAGCACAACAACAACAACAAACACGTTTGGGGGCCCCCCCCCCCGCCCCCCCACCCACCCCAACCTTCCTTCCTTGCTCAAGAGATGACTAACAACCCGGAGCCAGCAAGCAGCAAGTAGCACGGAGCCTTTAAAGACGTCAGCAATTAGTGGCGTTGTGTTTTGCGCACCTTTTAATGAGCGTCTGCGCGCCCGCCCGCCCGCCCTCTCGCACCGCCACAGAGCGTCAAGTAATCGCTCACTCACGAGTAATTGGATGCACATTCCTAACAAATTGAAGCAATCAAACAAGCTCGCAAAAAAAGGAAGAAAAAGGAGGGGGGGGGGGTGCACGGTGATTTATAGATTTAATTCTTCCGTGGAACTAAAGAGATATACGGGTTGGTTCCCACAACCTACAAATACAACCCCCCCACCACACCGATCTCTCCCACCACTGTTGATGGTTTAAAAATAAAAAAGTAGCGACGCAACACACGCACACTACAGGCAGACGTCATACTCTGCTGCTGTGACGATTCTGATATAGTATAGTGCGAATGTGGCCATTAAAACCCAAAGCACCAGGCCCAACTGTATACAAGTAGTTACTTGAAGCTGAGCAAAAAAAGTGCACGAACGATCTCTCTTGCCCCATAGCCCTCACGTAATTGTTAGCAGCAAAGACCCTCTTCGCCATTGACGTGTGGAGCTCGTGGAACAACAATATCGTGGCCGCTGCTGCTGTTGCTGCTGCTGCTACGATAATCCGCGAGAGGGGCAAATACGTCGCACGAACCTTAACGCGAAACCAGCGCGCGTTTAAAACTCGCAGACTGCTGCCACCGCTATACACCGTCCCCCGCACGTGGCCAACAAACGCAGCGCAGCGACGAGTAGCGGGGAAAACGTGAGGGGGGGGTTCAACGGAGAGAAACGAAGGTTAAAGTTAGAAGCAGGGCATGCACGCACATCCCCGAAGGTTGGTTAGGGGTGCGGCGGTGGTGGTGGTGGTGGTAAAAACAAACAACTCACATGTTGGATCTGTGCTCCCGCAACTCTTAGACCAGCAGCAGCAGGAATCGGCAGCAGCAGTTTCCTTTCAGTTGTCGCCGCTTACCACAGGAGACAAGTGTGAGCCGCTAGGGCAGGAAAAAAAACACACGCTTCGTGTTGGGCCAGCCTACAGCAGCCAGCCAAAGGAAATCCAGCTTTTTTTTTTGATAAATTGGTATTGTACCATCTATATATATCTCTCTCTCTCTCGTCGGTCGCCGTTCGTTCCCCTAAATCAAGATTTGACCGCTCGCGTCGACGCTATAAACACTGACTCCCCCCCCCAACCCCCGTGAGGTACAGTCGTCGTAATTGCTATCAGCAATGCAACAGTTCCCTCTGCGGCGCTCCCAAAACTGACAAACCCCTCTCAAATCCGGGGGGGGCGACGAGAGGAGGAGGAGGAGGGTAGGGGTTGATCAGGGGAGGGGGTTGGGTACTAAATCGCAAGTTGTTTCCGTTTCTCCAAAAAGAACACCGATAATAACAACAGCAACAGCGGCGGCGGCAAGGCTTTAAAGCGACTATAAGGGCGAGCGCGCTTCGAGAAGACCTCGTGGTTGCTAACGCGCGCGTTGAGGAGACTTGCGCGCACTACGACAAACGCCGCCGCTACTGCTACACACGCCACTGCCGCGCGCACCTTTCCCTTCCCGCGCTATTTAAGGCGTTACGTCATCGCCACGGCGTTGTTGGGCGGGGCGAGTCTCGGCCCCCCCCCCACCACCACCACCACCAGTCTACCCGTCCACCCGCCCCCGTCAGAGGGGGAAGGAGGGAGGCCGGCGACCAATCGCATCGCGCGAACGGCGACGGGGGGGGCCGTGGCCTTACGGCAAGCGCCAATCGGCTGCGTCCGTTTGACGCGTTGGCGGCCGGAGCATCAACGCCCACCTCTGGTGTAGAAGGCGGAGTGGGAAGTAGACGGAGGGGGGGGGGGCGAGTGAGGGTGAGGGGGGCACGTGGTGGGTGGAACCCCCACCCCACCCCCACCCCCCATTCATTCATTCCAGGTGACAGCTCTCAAAATAAACAAGAACGGCCATAGGAGCGCCTGAGACAAGATAACATTTAATTAACTGTCAATGACTCTTTTCATCCGCCTGACGTTGACGCGGATATTAGGCGATTAAAACAACAAACATCATCTTTGCACTCGCCGTTTAATAGGGCATTCGAATGTTTGAGCGTTGCACGTAGTCGGCGGGTTTTATGTGTGAGAGATTTTTTGTTGTTGTTATTGAATCGACTGTATTTGGCGATGGGATTCATCGGCCCGAGAAGTGATTGTGTATTGTGTCAAGTTGTTGGGAGCCCGGTGTGATAGGCCACGCCGTCTCCGCGCGTCACCTGTCAACGATTGCAAAGTGTTGATGACTGCGGCAAGACGCGGCATACTAATTGTCCCCTTTCGCGCAGCGAGCGGCGTGTATTGAATTCTAATATGCACGTTAACACGAAGTAATAACCACGGCTTTATGGCTGTAAGTGGGATCCATATGCCGTAAACAACAACAAAAAGCGATCTCGCTCGCCACGTGCAAGGGGGAAGTTCTGCCGCACTTTGTGGATGGACTCTGCTGATGCTTCTGCTCACACAACAACCACAAAGCTTGCATGCCCTGGCTGGAGATGTTGGGACACTATCGCCCTCTAATGATAAAATCTACCATTGCATCTTCATTGTGTCTTCAACACGCATAATAGTCATCACGACGACGATGAATGATGGAATTGTATTCTATCACCGTCATCGTCCCAATGCTTTGTAAAGGCCAAAGAGCAATGTAACATGTTTGTGATGCACATTTTATTTGTATTGAACTTGACGTTGCTTTATTAGTGATTCGTCTTGCATCAATGCAACGATCGCAGTAATGACATACATTTTGCATTGTTGGGCGAAGATGCAATGGGAGAGGCCAAACATATCTGTTATTGCTTGCACCTGACTTTTCCTTCTTGTGTCGATGGTTAGTTATAAATCATTTGTCACGCGTAACATTCCACTCCTTAATAATTAAATACGAAGATCATTGGGAACAATATTGATCAAATTGGAGACAAACCAATCACAGAAGCGAGCAGAGTTTCAGAACGCGTTCTCTACCAGTGACCACATACATCCGATTTATCATATTCTGAAAAAATACCAATGATTTTTTTAATTACTGACTTAAAACTTTCGTGACTGCAGGAATTCTTACTCTATGCTTCTTTCGGTAAAGTCACGTAGATAGAAAAAATAAAAAATAAAGTGATAAAAAATCACGACGTGACTTTACTAAAAGAACCATAGAGTATAGATTTAATTACTATTGTGCCTAGAAATGGTAAACTATGCGAAAACATGCGACTCAGTATAAACTGACAGTCATCCAAGCTCTCATAAACCAAGGCCTCAGTAAAAAAAATACTTAGAAATAATAAAATCCATTTACAAGTACGAAAAAAATCCACGCGAAGATTGCTTCAGGGAAGTACCAACAAACGTATTAAAGGGGAGTCAGATAAGGTGACATGCTTTGTACGTATGATGAACTTCTTTCACACCGTAAGTAGCCAACCGTGCTAATCGGAGGTGCAGGGGAAGGACAACAAACTCAACACAAAAATGATTTTTGAAGAAATTAGTTTTCAACTTAGATTTTGAAGTGCTTTCACCAAAGCTATTAAAAGACTTATCATGTTTTAAGAAAATTGGATTGGATAATTTAAATTTTGATTTAAAGCTTTCGTGACTGCAGTGATTCATATTCTTGGTTCTTTCGTGACTTTACCGAAAGAACCAAGAATATGGATAATTTAAAATATGAATATTAGCGTGGCAAAACACTAATCATCTTACATTTGCTGACAACAATCATTATACCATACAATGAGAATGAACTGCAGAGGAAATTGCAATAACGTTATATAAAAAGGCTGAAAAGTTGGGCACAGGATAACTATGAACAGATCAAAGTTCAAACAAGTTCGCTACAAATTGAAGATGTCTGTCAGAGGGATACTAATGGAAAACACGGCAGAGTATATGTACCTGGGACAGCTACTGACACCGCACTGGAATCAAACAAATGAAATAGATAAGTGGAGGAGAGCAGGTTGAAGTGCTTTGGAAAGCTGAACTTTATTATGAAAAGTAAGAGAGCAATTTGACGAAAGAAGACAGTTCTGATCAGTGTGTCTATTGTTGTGACATATTGTTCAGAAACTCGATCATTAACTAAAACAATATGGAACAAATTTTTCGATTTAAAGCTTTCGTGACTGCAAGGATTCATCTTCTTTGGTTCTTTCGGTAAAGTCACGTAGAATGAGAATAAAATAATAAAATAACACAATAAAATTCTCACGACGTTTCGGCCACAACGCAAGCAGCCGTCTTCAGGTGAAAGGAACAGACCTGTCGGGACGACAGAGCTTCAATGAACGATGTTAAGATTCGTCACTACGAATCTTAACATCGTTCATTGAAGCTCTTCGTCGCTACGAATCTTAACATCGTTCATTGAAGCTCTGTCGTCCCGACAGGTCTGTTCCTTTCACCTGAAGACGGCCACTTGCGTTGTGGCCGAAACGTCGTGAGAATTTTATTGTGTTATTTTATTATTTTATTCTCATTCTACGTGACTTTACCGAAAGAACCAAAGAAGATGAATATGGAACAAAACTGAAAAATGTACAAAGAGAGCATGGAGAGATGCATGCTGGAAGTGATATTGAGAGACAGAAAGAACACGTGAATCAGAGAACATGCGTTGGTTTAAAAAAAAAGAATCGTCCAAACTATTAAGTCAGCGGCCTTTGGCATGACATGTAGCGAGATAGGATTATGGACGATGGTCGAGAATTGTAATGGAGTTGCAGCCAAATAATGGAATGCTTCCAAGAGGATGGCCACCGGGGGGAGATGGAGTGATGAAATCAGTTCCTGTGCAGGAGCTGGGTGGATTATTACATCGCGGAAGGTGGTGACTTCTTATTGAGACCTCTATCCAGCAGTGCATTGACCAAAGCTGATGATGAAGATATAGCATTTGCAGTTTAGCAACGCACATAAATGTGGTCATGGTAAAGGGACAGCCCTGCAAATGCATTCTCACGCCACTGCTGGTAAAAGGGCTTCCACAAGAGGGAGCCCTCGAGTGGGTCGAGATCACCACTCGAGGATATTTGGCCTACTCTTCCACCAAGGTCAGACGTAAGAGTACCCACACTTGACCCTGCTCCAACAACCTTCCAATCAACTAACTGTCCAGAACAAAGTAGCGTAAACCGCACAACTGTGCATTGCAACCCAATTCGTGTCTCACTGTTGCTTTACGTTGGCAATACAAAGCTGATTTTTTCCAAAACAATTATTCGTACAAATCACAAGAATGGAGATTTGTTTTTTTTTTAAGTACACCAGCACAAGCAGACCTGAACACAGGTGTTTATCTTTTACGCAAAATTTCACTTCGCTTACTGTACGCTTTAAGCCGTTGCATGGACGAGAGATTTCCCCCACCCCACCCCACACTCAAACAGATAATAGGTCTCTTGTCTGCCAGGCATCTCCTTTGGTGTCATGCAAAAGCACTTTGGGGATTAAAGTAGAGATAAAACACAACCCTCCTTCTTTTGCTCAGTGGGACGGGAGCGGAATGCCGGATGATGAGTGTAAATGGAACGAAATGGAACGGATGGATTGTGAGACGGGTTATCTTCATCTGGTCCGGGGTGACGCCTGGCATCACAAGCCACCATGACAATGGTCTCTATCGCAAGTCGTGTAAGTGGCTTGGTTCTTTATGTGGTTATGTAAAGAGTTGACAGAGCTAGTAGAGAAGGGGGGGGGGTTGGTGATCATTTTATATAGATTGACTGAGTGCATGTCATCTGTTGATTTAAGCTCAATCACTGTTTTTTCAATTGTCAACACGGATGCTCGGCTTATCATTGGTCACAATTTGCAACCATGCTCCTGCTTACAGTACTTTTCCATTTACCCCTTCACTGGTGCCTTAACTCATCATATTTCTGCAAGCGTACATATGCTCGCTATAAATAGCATAAGTGGAGCATCCCTAATGTATGCTAACAGCCATAGTGTACACAGCCAGGTTTGAGAGATCTGGCCCATCTCAGGGAGAAGATATCAAGTTCCGTTGGCAGGAGTGCGCCTGTTGCTCAATGCACGGTGGTGACTCATGGCTTGGAACAGCTTCACCATGTGCTTGTGGTCATTTCAAGGGTGTTCTGTAACCCCCCCCCCAGGTGTGTGAGGTGTACGTTACACGGGTCCCAGAGGTTGACTTGGAGACTTTTGCTACAAAACTCTCTCTGTGTAAGATATATAGCCACGCACTTTGAGTTTCCCTTTCATGTATTTAATTGTATACAGTCTGTGTAAGCTGGTGCATTCATAATTCTAATAATTAATATTCATCATCTGTTCTGTATTCAGCTGAGTCCAGTAATGCTGTGTCCGCCATGCCAGATCGATATAATAATTATTAGCATCTCTATTTTAGTGGCAGCTGAAAAGTTCATCAATCGCAAACGCGACTTTGATTCTTAATCTTCAGAGGGATCATATAGTAACACAAACCCCAACATTAACTGAACAACCAAGCTTCATTGGAAGACTAAGAGCAATGCTGCGTTTGGGTTTAGCATATTGCCACCACCTGCTCTCATTGCGTAGTGAGCCTTCCCCTGTAAAAACACAAGGAAAAGCAGCTGAGCAGCTGTAGAAACACCACCCCCATGGCGGTTAAATGTGACGCTGACAGTTAATGGGCCCCAGAGGGACAGTCTCTGGAAGCCTGGCTGGATAGCGGTAACTGGAGAAAAGGCCAGGGCATTAACAACCATATATTAAACTCGTGATGCTGACTTCGTGTGCCTTTTCCATCAAGCTTTTCATTTGTTTCTTCCATTAAGAAGTTTAACTCATGTCAGCAATTACTTTTCATAAGATTGCATGTTATATGCTTCCTGTTCATTAGGTTTTCAGCAGAGCCGATGTGTCCTATACAGTGTGCACTAATTTAGACTGCCTGCTCATTAAAGCCGCAGTGAATAGGCTGCGTTTGATTGGCCGAAGGACGTAAAGAATGTGCTGTTTAAATATTTGCACATGTTTAAGCTATCATAGCACACGGGCTTTAGGAAGGCTGCCAACGTGAGGGCTTCTGGTTTAAAACCTTTCATCAGATTTTAATGCACTTATTGATTCAATATAATTCAGAGAATTGCTGTAAAATGCAATTGCAGCGCTCATTTTATAGGTCTCGTTTTGATAGCAGGAGATCTGCTACTTATAGCAGCGGGTACATTTTGCAAAGACAAGATGTTCAATTACCTGCTCGTGCAAAAGATGTCATGAGATCTTTTCTATTCACCAGGCAGACATCGTTGTCATCTTCACATTTACTCGAACCAAAGCAAGTCCAATAATACTCCCACCACGAAGATTGCAGTGACCACATTCAAGCTGAGAAGCAGGAAACTGTAAACTGAGGCAGAACATTGATGGAAATCTGACATTGTCAGGCTATTACTTGTGCTAATGTAACCCGTGGCATTACACCAGTGCTTTTGTCTTGGGATATGTGTACCAAGGCAGTTGTCTGAAGATGCAAAGATCAAACGACATGTGAAAACCGACAGGAAGAATGGTTGGTGTCAGCCAAAGGCAACACATCTTTAGGCCATTGCGAAAAAAAACACATCATTCTTGCAAGCAATTACGATTGTTCAGGCGTGAAACCTTACTTGCCTGTCTGATTGGTTGCTCAATATATTCATAGAACTTGTTATATTCGCAGTCAATTGGAGTTTACCTTTCTCTTCTCTTCCTTAAAAAAATAATGCTCACAAAAAATAAAATCGATGGTAGTGGTATAACAAACGGCGAGCGTGATCTCCAGCACTGCATAATCTTTCTCAGGAACGCGTCGTGTTAAACGAAGTGCGTGCTCTTTGCACGTCACCATCCCCTGATTGCTAATCCCATATCGAGTCCCATTGTGATGAGTCTCTAAGGGGGGGGGGGGGGAGTAGTTGGGAGGGAAAGGTGAACGTGGGTCGATCCAGGATAAAGAGGCTGCACTTTTCAAGCGTGACTTGTCTCCAGTCAACAAGCTGAAAATGAATTGAAAATCCCTTGATAACATCATTACACGTTGAGTAGGGGACGAGGATGGGGTTCAGCCAATTAAATAAATTGAGGCGTATAATCCACCTTCCATCATTTTTTGTGCTTAAGTGAAAGAGGGCCAAATGAAGATGTATGTGCTGCTGTAAGCAGAATGTTTAATCAAAAGCAGAACTTTCCTGGAGGAAACGTGACAGCATTTGTGGCCAAATATTCATGATTCATGGATAAATTCAAAGCAAAGTTTAAAAGCAGATGTTCAGTCTTTCAGCACCACTTGAATTATATGTTTTCTGCAGGTGTGCCAAGGTATGTGACGCTTAACAGATTGTTACGTGGAAAACCTGAATGTCATGTGATATAATGCCCAACTTCTTATTACCTCTGATCATAAATACGTGGTTTAATTGCTTTATGGTAAACCTATACAAGAAAATGCCAATTTCCTCTCATGGAAATGAATTGTACTTAAATTGAAGTTATATTTAAGAGAATGTTAGACTTGAATTACGAGGCACAGCAATACTTTGTTCACGGTGACTACGCAGAGTATCAACAACCACAATGTATTCACAAGCTGAAGAACTCACATTGGCATCCGCGATCTCTTATTCTAAACATGAAGAGTGCACCTACACATACTAATTGCTATTCTTTTCTCTGTCTACTGCTGCATGAAGGCTTCTCCACATTGCATCGGCCGTGGAGGTTGTTTGGCCACACATCACAACACTGGTCAGTGCAGGACGGTGTGGAACAGTTGAAGGGGACAGGGGGGGCAGGGGGGGGGAGACCGATACAGATATCGCTCGCCACTGATGTCAGCCGTGATCGGGACTCAAACTCGGGTTGCTGGGATCGTGGCGTGGTGTGCTAATCGCTGCGCTACTACTCCACCCATAGGTGTGTACATAAATACGGCACATTGCATATCCACGTTGGTATGTCTGTGTACTGCATACATTTTACTTTAAAAAAAAAAACCTCAACATAATATATCTCTCGTTTAAACAAGAAGACACCGAGCTCATCATTCTTTGGCCAAAAATGTCCTATAAGGTTTTCGGTATATGGCTTTTTTTCCCCTGCTGCCCAACTTCAACTTGCACATAATTTGTTGAGCCAACAAGAATTGGTCCTTTTTGTAATGCGGCCATTATGCGCCGTGTTGATAGCCCGCTGTCACTGGCACCAGACAGCCTGTTTGTTACACAAAAGATGGCAACATCAAGGACTGCATTAAGTGGCCACCTCCCGATGCTCCAGGCTACTACCTCTGAGATTTCACGGAGCCGGGTTGTAACCTCAATCTTTGATATAGATAAACCTTCTCGTCCCATGCCATTTATTATGTGCCCACTGTTCGCATATGACTTTACAGCTCTATTATTTTTGAATCAAGTAAAAAAAAAGATAATGTATTTTTATTCCATGGTCTATTTCCTGGTGAGATTTATGCAGGTATATAAATCTGGCCATGCCTTGAACCTTGCAATGTTTATTCATTTCCACCTGTTCTGTGGCGGTAGAAGGAGAGCTCTTTATGGGAGAAAAAAATTACATTACAGTACCTGGCAATTCAAAAGAAAATATGTAAGCACTGTGGTTTAACAGACGCGTGCCAGAGATTGGCAAAGTTCAGGTTTAATAGTGTGACCATAAACATTCAAGAAGAACATGATACATTTTCATGCTGACTTTTATACACAGTAGTTTTAGGAAAAAATATCTCACACATCGTATGTTGTATGTGTATGTATAGCATATGGTCAGTTTGCACGCATATACCGTATTGAATGTACATATTATATTTCCACTTTCATTTGCCCTCAGCACAGATGAAATCTAATTTGGAAAAAAATAATTACTTGTTATCTGGCCTCTGGTATCAGTTGATTTCGTTGCACAATAATACAATTGAAGAGAACAAAATCACACACACACACACACAACATGGCTTTATTCTGTGTATGAAATACACACCACTTTGTTTTAAGGGGCAGTGCTCATTTCACTTCTGCCCTAAGCCAGGACCCTGCCACAGGCACATTCTCCCAATTCAAAAGGCTTCCCCTTTACTGCCCACGATTTATAGCTACTCACTCAGTGCAGTGGGTGTATCCCTGGGTTTATAAAGCATAGTGGCAAACAGGAGTGCTGAGTGAGATTCATTTGCTGAGAACGACACTGCAGCAAATTAGGAGCATCCCCATGTTTCTTTAGGCACACTATGACCATAACACAACCCATCTGTGATAGCACAGTCCACACATGATGGCACATTGCAGTTTTAATAGACCCGATAACCATAATATGTGATGACCTACGAGTGAATTTTAGATTGCTGTTATTAAGTGACACTTCTGGGCTGCACATTTTTTTATTTAAGTAACACTTTTAAAATATAATTCATCAAGACAACAAATATATATTTGACAAATCAGTTGTAGATTTACGAGTAACAGTGGAAACATCAATATGTATAATATTATTTATATGAAACATAAACACACACAACCCAGGCCGAAAATGTAAAGAAAGCATTAGTCGAAACTTGGTATGTGTCCAATAATATTTTTTTTATTATGAGTCGTCTTTGCAAATAAAATCACAGTGACTGCTACTGGGGTAATACAATCTGGTTCAAAGGGAGACTGTCCCACAAACACAGTGAAATGTGGTAAATGAACCTGTTATCACCCCATTTCCTACACCTGTATGAGACCATGGAAAATTGTTTATTCAATAGGAGCATAACATTTCACTTGTGCCTAATTAAATATACTACATCTTGTACAAACAAATTTGGCTAATGGGAGGTGACATGCAACTAATTACATTCATGCATAGTTTTTTTTTCTCTGAATGGAACCATTCTTGGTGACTTATAAATAATCTGCTGCATTGAAATTGATCCGTTAGATTATACGTTTGGGTTTTTTTATATTTACTTTAATTATTTTTGTTATTCAGGAACGTATTATAGCATTTTAATTGGAGCCAGCTTTGTCCATCGGGAACAATGACTCATCTGGTCAATTTTATGACTCTTCGCGGATGCAAGGATAAGGTAAAAATACAGAAATTGCCCAAGAAAAGCCAACTCCATCCATCAGATGCCCTTTCAGCAGCATTTTTTGCCTGGCAGCTTGGTCCACACTCGCCAGGAGATAAAAAGGCAGACTTTTTTTGGTGCAGTCATCAGAAAGCTATTATTATTTCTTTTGTAGCATGTCACAGGCAGGATATTTCACTTGTGGAGCCCTAGGGGGGCAGGGTGGGGGTCGGGGAGGCATAGGGTGGAAGGAAAGGCGGTGTAAATTCAAACCAGATTCCGGGTTTAGGAATTGTTCGCAGATGATATTTTTATTTTGATCTCCTGGGATAAGAAAAAAAAGGGTGCATTGACAGCTTTTGAATGTGAGACCTATAGTGATGCATGCTCCAGAAATGTTTAATGATGTATACATGGTAATGGGGAGAGATGACCTCTCACCACCTCGCACTTTATTGCACTACTGCGGTACTATATGCACAGGGAATAACAGCCATATGAAATGCCTCCATTACTGTTATACAATGGCATGTCAGGATTGAAAACACACATTTAAAAAATTTAGCCACAAATTATTACAACGCCTGCATTGCTTTTCTTTTGATTGCTTGTAACGTTTTTATTACTTTGGGGGGGGGGGGTTATTATAGTCTCATATAAAAACATGATTTTCAGCAGAATAATATTTTAAAACTGGCTCTTTTGTATCCGGGTGAGATTTTTAATACATATTTAAAGACAGAAGAAGAAAAAAACCCTCCAAATGAATAGTTAACATCTTGCCACGGTGGTGAGATGTTAACTACTTCGCCTGGTATACAGGAGGTCGTGGGTTCGATCCTGACCCTGATGCTTGTATATTTGCAATTTGCACGTTCTCCCCGTGGTCGCGTGGATTTTTCTCGGGGTACTACAGTTTTTCCCTCCACATTTAGAAACATGCGTTTAGAGTATTTTGCTGCTATAAATTTCCACATGAAATGCCACTTCATTGGGTTATCATTTCTGGCCAGGTCGCTTCTGAAAAGAGCTATATAGCTCAGTTAGCCTTAACTGACAATAAAAAAAACTAGTTCCGTTCAGTTTTTAGTTTATTGTTTGAAAAAAAAATTCCGACGGCATTCCGGTAGTAGTTTTTTTAATGCAAACTATTGTACTTCAAATATGCCAAATACTATAGCCACATAGCCTCTTGCTACGCTACAACGTTGAGCATATGCACGTGGAACTTGTTTACAACAAATTGTGCCGAGCGAAAAGAAGAATACCAAGAGAGTTAGTGTTTTTCTCGTTGACACTTTTATTCGAATTAAAACATTTTGGTCGCTTTTGTCAGCCACGTAAATGAATTTGTCGGGGTGGACCGACTGAAGCACATTTGCCCGAGCGTCACGTTATACATCATTTAAAGCACAATGCTGTCAGGGCCACAAAGAGGGCGGTCGCTTTCCCACACGTTCGCGTATGTCGGCCTACTGCACGGTAAATTTGCCAGTTTTCATCTTGAGCTGAATGGGACCCGCAGTTTCTTTCGTGCCAAAGCATTTGCTCAATGTGGTTTCCTCCGCTCGCCACTGCACACGAGATGACAAAGTCGGGTGACAATGTGCGGGCGGAGACGAGGGCTCACTGGCGGGAGGGAGAGAAGCTTCAGTGTCGCGGATCAAAGCGTGCAAGACGCGGGTTCAGTGGAATAAACTCACTGCACGCACGCTGCTCTCCTATATGCAAATGAAGTGTTAACGATTCTAAAGCACGTCTCTTAAGGCTCCTGCATTGACAACTTTTGCTTTCGATTTAAAATGAAAAAAATGGTTTTGTCATGATAAAAATCGAGGACCCCATTGATGTACGGCGTTTTTTTATTGGCAGAGATGACCTGGGAATCATACAAATATCCATGCATTATATTTGCATTAATATTTTCCACTTTTGTTCAGTTTAAAATTTTCGACCTGCCTATAAACACTGACACACAATGATGCTCATTAAATTTCATGAAAAAAATTGTAATAAATAAAAATACATAGAAAACATTTGACATTATTTCCGCATATTATAGCCACAGGTGTTGATTATACTTTAGATCTATTTTAATAGACTAGCCTGAGAAACATTTACACAACACACACAAGCAATATACTGCATATTTCAGGCTCGCAAAATATAAACACATGGGAAACGTATAATTCAATCAGTTACCAAGAAACACAGGTCTATATCACATATTTGTGTGTGTACTGTACTCTGGGTAGGTTATTGTACGTACAAATTAGCATATTAGTTATCAATGTGAGGAATGGCTTTAATAAGTAGAAATGTGAAGATATGCATAATGAAATGTCCTTATGCATGTTATGTCTGTTTAATTATTGCATCTATAGATGTTCGCATGTCTATGTTGTACATCATCAAAACATACCACAGTATAGGGCAATATGTTATATTGTATCGTACCATAAACCCATAAATGTAGTGTGTTGTTAGAAAACATTCATTGAAGCTTAAATAGAAATGCAGACTCGCCACCACATACGTGTTTCTATAACACAGTTAGTGCAGCGTATTACCTGACGACCCAAGTCCCCTTTCCTGCCACAGCTAACATCAGTGGTAAGTTATATCTGAATCAGGCCTACACGCCCACCTCCCCCAGACCCAACTTCACCAACCCCGCCCTGACCAGCGAGGTGAAGTATAGCTAAACAATCCCTATGCTTGACGCGGGGCGTGGCGAGTCCTTAAACCGGCAGTGCATTGGCAAAGGGTAATAAATATAATAATAAAGTATCATAGATTAACAATGAGCTCTGGTAACAAATGCTGATTCCGGGGGGGTCGGGGGGGGGGTGCTAGGGTAGGGTCATGGGTCTCAATGATGTCGGTGGAGGGGTTAATGGCAAAGGTCAAACTCCCCCGGTGTCCTGCCCCCATCGAATCAAGTGACTGGCACAGTGCACAGGGCTTTTCCCTCCACTTCTTCCTTTGTAATATTAAAAAAATGGTAATTAAAACAATATATTTTCTTTAATAAACAGAATCAATTTATTATTTTTACAGTGCCGAAACAAATAGTGGTGTCAAGAATTTAGATGTGGGTGAGTCCACGTGCCAAGTTTAGAGTCAAAATAAAATAAAGTTACTGTTGCCTCTCACTAAAATAACCTTGGCTAGGTGCTCATCTTCCGTTTTTAGTCCTAAGCCAGCGGCGGAAATTCACATTCCTATGGTAGGGGCAGGTAATTTCCAAGGACAAAGTGGTACTAACTTGATCAACCCCAGAGGGATAATGCGATGCGACAATCCCCAACCAGAATTTTTACTTGCAGCCTCCATATTTCGAGCTGCATGATAACACCACTGAGCCGCATTTGATTCAAAGTGTCCCGAAACAAATAACAATCTGTCTAGATAACCCAAGCAATTGTAGTAAGGTTCCCCCACTGGGACCTTTCATAGCTGTATATTGCTTTTCTTAAAGGTTTCCACGTATAAATGATTTCTATACAGTGGATATATTTTCTACATAACTCTTTGCACGTACACAACGAGGCTGTACAACATATTTTTTTACGGCCGGAAATTCCAGGTTATCCCTTACCTGATAAATTCGCGAGTAAATGATCACTCAACCGGCAACACATAACCCGGATGTTACTCATACATTTGGATGTTGCATGAATCCAACTTTTATTGCGAGATATAAAGTACTGTATATGCAATAATATGGACATAAATGTGCACGTAACAAAGGAGCCATTTTGTACATTATATATCGCAGCCCTCGCAAGAGTGTCATCTTTTACCCCTTGCGGTAGCAACATCAGCAAGGAATGGACCTCATTGCTAACTTGGACCACTGCCTGAACCCTGCGGATTTTGCACTTCCAACGGTTTCCCTGTTGATGTCTGGCGGAATAGGCAGACATTACTCGTGTTCCCCACTGCATGGATCCCAGATGTTTCTGGGGGTGTTGAGGTCTGACCGTAACCTAACATTAACACGCCCCTAAAGTGTCTCTCGGGGCTTTGAGACCGGGGGTCTCAGGCAAGTGGCAGATGTTGCAAAAAAGCGATCAGGGTGAGTTCATGGACAGCGGCTGTGTCACTCCCGTGTTCCAGATGCTGGACGTTTGGTAATGATGTGGGTATGGGCATTATTCGATCACCGCATAACCCACAAAAATGCAGCGGCCTACCCCAAGATTATTGGCGAGTGTGTGCCACTACTGTCGAGTACACTCAACGCAACAGTTCTTTCAACGCACTCGCTTTTTCTACAATCCGTGGCAAAATGCAGTGTAAATGTACCAATGTTCTGTAAAGAGTTAATGAGGTGCAGTCAAAATAACTTTGAAAAACTAGATCTCATGAATAATTTATCAGCCTCCTATTAAGTTTATTTTGAAGTCTCATCTTAATTCAGGGAACATGCCAGTGCAATAGGTACTAACACATTAAGGGTCATTATACTGTATTGCCTAATTAAGTGTTAGAAATGTGCGCGCGTGTACCTTTAATATCCCATTCTCAAAACATTCTGGCGACAACGCATCACACATTTTCAATTTGCATTACGTACAGAATGCAAATTGCGAATAAAAAAAACACGTAAATCCAAAGTTCATAAAATGCACGAAGTGCAGTTCTAAGCTACAACAAATCCCCGTACACGACTGCGAATTGAAGAGACAATTATTGATTTATTAAAGTGTGAGCAGGTTGACTAAAACTATGTATTAGAATATGGGACTTCACTTGTCAACATTAAACATATATAGCGGCTGGCTGTTTGGCTAACTTAGTCCTGCCTCCTGGGTTGACATCGTCCTGTTTGCCCTGGGACTTGTTGGAGGGCAGTCCCAGCCTCACGGTGCTGCCCTTGCTGGCCCGGCTGCCCCATGGGCCTCATCGCTGTCGGTACAGGGCCCTCCCTTTACCCCGGGCAGTGCTGCCGCAATGTTGCTCCTCTCTCGCCTCTCTCCCACGTGGGTCCCAGCTCTGAGCACGCCCCCCCCCGCCGCCGCCGGAAGTCCCCAACCCCCTCTTCTACCTCTTCTACCCTAATGTAAATGTATTTCCATTTTGTAAAGTGTCTCAAGATGCGATTGTTTTTAGATGCTCTATAAATTGTTGTTGTTGCTCTTCTGAAAATGTTAAAAGAAAAACATCCCACGAAAAAAAATCCCAATAAGCAAAAGCCATCGTATGGCATTGTTACAATGAAAGGTAAATTAATGTGCAGGGGGGGCTGGTTTACTAATTTTGTATTTAACTGCATACATCGTTATGTGGTCACAGCAAATAAACACATTCTGAAAACTTGACTTGAGCGGCTCTCTCTTTCTAAGTTTACTGTAAATTACATAAAACTTATTTAATCTATTTGTAACCTATTGTTTTTACCAGGTAAGGCCCACTGAGCTCTATAGCTCTTTTTCAGAAGCGACCAGCTAAAATTGCTAGCTAAACGAAGTGGCTTATCACGTGGAAATGTATAGCAGCCAAATACTCTAAACGCGTGATGTCGATTCTATATGTGGAGGGAAACCCCAGACCACGGGGAGAGAGACTTACAAACTCCAAATTTACAGGCGTCAGGGTCGGGTTCAACCCCACGACCTCCTGCATACCGGGCGAGGGAGTTAACATCTCGCAACGTAGAGTAGAGTGCATGCATTCAAACCTTTATTTGTTCAGCCTAACAATGCTCACGTTGCTTCAATCTAAATAACACTTTCGGGTCCCTGCTACTGCTAAGTAGAAGTGGGCATCTCATGCTGCTCTGTAGCAGTGTTTTTTAACGTGTACGGCTGCCCTCCCCAGATATACTTGGCAACAAACCCCAAACACCATTAGGCTGATGCTAATCAGGCTGATGGCGTTTGGTTTTTCTAGCTGTTAAAACACAAAGACAATCAGCGGTGTGTAAGTGATCCTGTTAAAACACTTGCCGTAATGGGGCTCTTTTCTGCACCGCAGCTCCGATCTCGTTCGTTCACGAGTATTGCAGAAAGTTTGTTCTCCGTGCGAGCGAGCGAGCGATCGAGCGAGCACGTGCTCAGACTTTGCTCCGCAACACTTGACACCCAATGCGGAATATCTCACTGCCCGAGCAAAAAAAAATACAAATTTCACGACACGCCGCGCGCGGTGGTTACACGTGCAGGCATTAGGAGACGTGGGGGTAAACACAGCTGGGGGGGGAGTACAAAGTGGGGGGGGGGGGGGGGAGCACTTAATTGAGGAGTTGCCATCACCGCGGTAACAAACCCACCAGGGTGTAGAAGCGAGCGCACTTAACTCACAATCCCGGAAAAACGCGCCGCATTCGATTCTTAATCAACGCAGCTTAAAACCTCGAGCAGGATTCTCCTTGGCAAATTATTACCTCTGTGTCACCCCACTCCCGTTCTGTTCTTGCTCATGGCAGAAATTACGTTCGGGAGCTAAATGTCAATGTCACAGAGGTTCTGCAAGCCACGAACCAGAGAGCTTCAAGGAGAGTTCGTTCGTGTACTGATTGCATGGCCACAGTCGCAGTGTGACTTGTCTTTAAATTTCCTGTTCCGTGCCCTGCACCTATTACGTGTATTCGTGTGACCTTAAATACAACCGATACCGTCATCCAAGCGAAATGGACGTCATTAATTTGAATGCAGATATGATCAGGAGGGCTAAACGTTCACCCGATTAATTCATTGCTTGAACTTCGGCGAGCTGTTTGGCGGTGAGGTATAATGTTTATGTATGCATGTTTAACTTCTTTCGCACCGTACGTAGCTAACCGTGCTGTTCAGAGGTACAACTTAATTCTACGTATTGGGCACACCTATACGTTATTTTTCTATTCAGGTAAATTGTATTTGAGTTGTCTCTTCCGTAAGGGAGAATGATACAAATGGAACACACAACTTTACCCCCTCCCCCACCACCACCACTCTTTCACCTGTGTGCTGCAATGTCACGTGCCAAATGTAAAAAACATATCCAAGAACTCGCTGGGCTCGGTTCAACAACTTGACGAAATCACCAAAAACACCTAGTTTTGGCACATTTTTTGGCACATTTTCGCCCAATATCAGACAGGCAAGGATGACTGCACAACTGAACCGCATTTTTTTTTACATTATATAAGCATTTGACACTGTTGTGTTCATATCCAAAAACTGGTCGTGCCGTACACAAAATGCCCACAACCCGGTGCTGACGCTGTTGCCAAGTCGCTTGGCACACGCCTGTAATCCCGCACTTTGGAGGCAAAAGGTGGTGGATCACACAGATTTGTGAGAGGCCGATAGACGATGATGGGATCATGAACCTGTCCGTGTGGATATATATGAGTGTTATCTCCTTGTACACATGACTTATCTCCAGGCACTCTATTTTGCTCCCACACGACACTCCTTTAAAGGTCGAGCTTACTTAGAAAAGGGTCTTGAGACGTATTGATACTTTTTATTCATGAAAATATATATCTAAATCATGATGCATCATTTCTTTGACAAACTCAGAAAAAAATGCGAATTCGTATGATTTTGTTTAATAAAAAAAATTTAAGTAGCAAAATTAGCATGGTATTTGTTTCAGCACAGGATATTAGTTTAATGATTCCAGTAAGAGCAAAGGAAGAAAGTTTACTGCTACAACACGCAACCCCCGCTTCCCTCTCTCCACTCCCCCTCACCAGACAACCAGGGCCCACATATGGAAGCGTAAAGTTGGTAAAGTTGGACATTATACCAAGCTCACAGCGGCCTGGCAGGCTTACCTCACTCGAGCTATTAGTCCCAGAAGGATTATTACTCCACATAATGTGCGCTTAGGAAAAGCATGCGTGACTTACAAGCGATGCTTCACGGATTGCCAATATGCTTGGGATAATCCCGGGGTCTTTGTTGCTCCACAGACACTTCTGCGGGGTCTAGTTCCAGTAAGTGGACACCAGGCTCGGTTACCCTCGACCTGCAGGCAAAAAGCACGTGGCGTGAAGGGCCCTGGTGACTTGCAGGCGGCTTGACGAAAGGTGGATGGCTCGGTCAAAACAAAAATACATTGATGAAAAAATAAAATATTGATGAAAAATAAAATAATAAACGAGTTAATTAGGAGGGACGCAGGCTTTGATATGTGTAATGTTTGACTTGATGGAGATTTACGCACACTGGAGGATTTTTGTTGTCGCTTTTCACCGTATTGTAACTTCTCCGATGCGTTTCATTTTTTAGAACTCTAACCGCGTGTTGTTCCTGAGGTGCGAAACGTCGGACATCGTGCCGACTGACACGCGGTACAGGGCGGGAAAATACCCTATCGGAGAGCCGTACGGCACCACGGCGCAAACCTACGCAGTCGTGTTTAAATCCTCGATGTACTCTACCCTGTACATATGTACACTAGTAAGTACTACATATATGACCACTCTACTAAACAATTACTGGTGAGAAGTGAAAAAAATTGTGTTACTAGCTTCAGAAATACTATGAAGAGACCACACAAATCCATAGCTGGAAAGATAATCTAACGTGAAAATAGTTTTGAGTGAAAACAGATATATATTCTCCCGCAGATTTTTTTTAAAAAAAGCGTGGTTATACAAGTTTATATTCATAATTTTTCATTGTCACCCAAAAAAAACTTGTCTAATTTAAAATCGCACTCTATTCTAGCAGTAACAAACGCGTTAATGATGATTAAATATGCGTGGCACAGCACCGCAGGAATAACGAGGTTTTATTAGAAAAAAAAACACAAATGTATTTCCACATGATCAGGCAACTGTGAGCTGTTCATTAGATTTGTTTCAAAGTGCATCCACTGTGTCATAGTTGGTGAGTAATTATTTAAGCATTGAGAAACAATAACATTTGTAATCACACTAATTAGATTTCTTACACGAGTCTTGACACGGCGATATTTCCTGTTATGGAAGAAATTGCACACTTGCCGTGGAAAAATTGGATCCACGTGGGCCCTATTCCGGTGCTGGTTTTGCGCACAAAGGCACACATTGTGGAATGCATTATGAACCCCCCACCTCGCCTCCCTCCCTTCAGCCATTCGCTGTGTAAAGTAATTGCCACCAATAGATGTTTGCTGACAAATTAAAAGTTCTGCCGAGAGGAGTCACCACCATCTCGCCAGGGATTAATTTACCATGTGGGAGTTGTGCCGATACGGGTTAGAAAAAAAAGAATTAATGCCGATAACTCCTGGCTAATTTTCAAAATAAATTATGCGATCCATAGTTTGCACATGTTGGTTCAGTTGAGATGCAGCGGTAACTGCAGTGCTGCTAACTCGATAAGCGATTAAATTATATGCGTAGCAGAGTTAACAAAAGGCAAAGGTGCAGGCCTGCATTTGCTCGCTCACCTCCGCTGCTGGTAGAATGACCTGCGCTCTAGGGATTGCTGCCTGTCGAGTTTCCTCTCGGGGGTACAGTTTCCCATCACTTTATGCGCTATTAGATTATTTCCTAAACAAAGCGAAACCGCTCGAGGAGACTTGCTGCGTGCCGAGTAGCGCACACGGTACACACAGTTCGCACACAGTACAGACAGTACACAATGTTGTACCACATCCCACCGCATAGCCGCATATGAGTGCATTTAAACCGCGTAGTATAGCGAATTTTTGGTACGAATAGGTTAGCTGCATGTTCAGCATGAAATTGCACAAACCGAACCCGCATAAAGCGAGGGAAACATGCATTTGGACCAACTCCTTCGACGCTGACCAGACGCCTTGGAAGAGGGGAGAGTAATGTATACCCATAATTCAACTTGTGCGTTTTGTTGTGTGAATGTGTGCTCGTAGACATAGGTAGCAATTACTGGAATTTGAACATTGCAGTGATGAAAGAGATTGTGATCACTCAAACACGGAGTGCATATAAAGAGTTCGGATTCAAACATAATCAAGGATATTTAAACATAAACAAAAACAATCAAGAGTGAATTGCTTGTCAAAGCTGTCAGCAACTTTCCTCATTTGCCCCACAAATAGACTTTTACCAAAACGCGGAATAAAACAGAATGCGTACAGTCCCTCTTCAGGCCATTGCAATGCCATTATATAACAATCACAAACTTTAGTGTTAAGACGTGACATGAACCACAGCATAAAGCAAATTCCTGACCAGATTAAGTTCAGCTTTTATAGCTTTTTAAAAACAGCAGGATGACAGCGACCATAATCGTTCTGGGCCTGTCTAAACAGCAGCACAGTGGGTATCTGTTAATGGCATCATTAGGCCAGGAAAGGTCCATTTCTCCAGAAATGCTCTATCATGTATCGCGCGCGTCTTAGCCAGGACAGAATCGAGGAAAGCTTTTAATGGGGCTTTTAAGGCACTTCCACGAGTAAACAGCCCAGAGGAAACCTTCTAGCCCTGCATGCACATTACAGGGCTGCTGCACAGCTCTCATCTCCTCCACTCTCTCCTCGCATGAACTTATCTGATTGTGCAACGCAAACATTGCGAAGGCATCTTGAGCACCTTGCGCGATGACCACACCGTGGGCCCGCTCTATTACATGAGCGCAAAACCTTCCTCGTCACTCTTACACTCGGCTATTAAAATATATTTTACCAGCGAAACATTTCCTGCATTCTTTTTTTACGTATCTACAAATCTAAAAATGAAGTGGCATGTGCGAGTTTAACAATTGAGGTCCTTCAATGTTCACGACAGACTTTGATTAGTTAGCTGATAATTATTTACAGTGCGTTGAAGAGGTACTTAAGCTTCTATTTTACCCCAACGTATGCACGTACTCCAATATGTCATTTGATAATAGAGTTTTCCCCTTTTTTCTGGCAAAAAAACAAGTGTTAAGATGTTAAAACACCAAACTGAAACCTTTTACAAGGAATCATGTCTGCATTAACCACAACGTTTGAGACGAGGCTCAAAAGAAAGCTGTCTCTGGTGTGGACCAATCAGTTTCAAGGACAATGCATATGTTATCAGTGTTTTTTGTTTGCATTCTGACCACAAGTATTGTGGTTCATGCAGACATGATTCCTTGTAAAAGGTTTCAGTTTGGTGTTTTAACATCTTAACACCTGTTTTGTTGCCAGAAAAAAGGGGAAACACCTATTATCATATTTTGGTACTGGCAAAGGAGGTCCCAATGTGTCTTTTGCCGAATACTTCCTCGTGGCTATTTGGGGGTAACACTGTTCCGCATGAGCCCATTATTTGGGTATTCAACAAGCACGACGATAATTATTCATCCGATAACGTAGTCATTGCAATAAAATCTCCAGATCTCGTCTCTGAATCTGTCACACAACGGCACGCATGCCTTTGTAATATTTACCACGGGTTGTGTTCTCACACAAGGTACCCATTCTGTAAATTTCCCCAAGGACTTGCGGTTGAAGAAACCGACCACTAGGCCATGCTCGTGGTTAGGTGCAGGCGACATAGGTGGTCACTCAGGGGGCCAGGTATGATGTATGAGGCCAAAAATAACCCGCAGCCTCCACCAATTCACCAATTACAAGACGCGGCGGGAGAGCATCATGGCTATGCACCCCGAGCGCGCGTAGAGTGAGCTGTGGCCCTGCCTGAAGACAGAGGTGAGCCATCGTTGATGCACGGGGCTCGTGTACGTGCGGACGTCCCCAGACTGCATTGCACACGTGTCAGCCCGCAGGCTGCTCTGAAAACTGTGCGCAGTCAGCACGCGTCAGTGAAGTGGTGTTTAGCGGTGTGCACGCAATTAATGATAATGGTGATTTACATTTCTTGTGTCAATGTATTGCTCGATGAAGGTTTCTCCACGCCAGATTGGTCACGGGGCGGGGGGGTGGTTGTTTGACCAAACCTCACCACGCCGGTCAGTGCGAGTTTGGTGAAGGCGAAGTCCATGCACGAGGGCTCAGGTATTTTCTGGGTTCACAGTGCAGGGCATGAACCACCTGCACCACATTTACAGACAACGATGTTGACCAATACTTCCAGAATTTTTTTATATATATATAAATGTACAGCTTTTGCCACAGGGAGATGTTAATGTATTCGGTCATGGATCTTGTATATATGTGTCTATATATTCCGATCTCCTTCATCCACAGGTAATATAAAAAAGATATATACAAAGTTTCAAGGCTTACATTCGAACACAATTTATTGACCTCCAGTTGTGACATACATGGGTGCCACCAGTGCCCATACACTGGTGGCACCCAAGAGGCCCTTCGTAATATTAGCGCGAGATGCATTGTGCAGAAAGCCGGCTCGGGCACATGCTAAAACAAAAGTGTATGTATGTATGTCGAACTTCTTTCGCACCTTACGTATCCAACCGTTCTAATCGGAGGAAGGACAACAAGCTATACATAATAAAAAAACAGTTCTAAAGAAATGAATGAATACTGATTATGCATAATGGTCACTGCGTGCATAATAACTGCTGATAATTAACGTAAACAACACAAATTAATTACCTTCACAACTACGCAATTTAACGGCTGTGGGTTTGCTATAAGTTGACCACGGAATGTCAGATCACGTTTAGGATGTCTTACGATTCAGCGCAAATGTCAAAGGCTCCAACAGCCAAACTAAATCAACAAAGCAAAGGTCCCTAAAGTAGTGGGAGAAACGTCCCACGCCGTGTTGTCCAGCTGCCCTCGTTTACAGATTTGGATACCAGCCAACGACCGTCAATACTCTTTTTTTTGTAGTCACGTAGGTAAAATAAATGAAAACAACTCAATTAAATCACGACGTTTCGGAGGCAACACAAGCTTCTGTCTCCAGGTGGAAACCGTCACAGCAAAATTGCTGTATCAAGTGAAGAGAACTCTAAGATACCCGAGATTATATATACAGGTTAAGGGGGGGGGAGGAACCAGGAAGGGCCGTGGGGGGGGGGGGTTAAGTTAATCCGCCTTTTGTTCAAATCTAGAATTAACGACCGTCAAGTTAAAAAGGCAGGACCGCTGCATTGATGTGCATTAGTATAGTCTCACTCAAGAGTCAGTGTCCGCTGAGGTGGCGATGTGAATGTGGGGTTTAAACTCGTTCGGCTTGCACTCAGTGCAGGTTCTTCACTGCTACCCCATGCCTCATTCAGTGACCAATTCATATTCTCTCAGCACCAGTTGAGTGCAGACTCAAGGGGAAGTTAAATTGCAATGTAGGAAAACATGTTGTGATCACGTGATGGCAGAACTTACCGAAAATGGCTGCAAAGTTGGGCCTCAAAATGAATGAGCACCAAGTTTGCTGAATAAAAATCATTAATAATCAAATGGACGCCACTGGAAACACGAAAGAAGATGTATATTATGGGCAACTAATGAAAGTGACATTTAATTTATGAAATGCCAACATTCGACTGTAATGTGCTGAAAGAAGAACTTTTTAAATCAGCTCATATGATCTGCTATGACATGGATCATGAACGTGAACATTTACAAAGACAATGATGAAACAAAGGTTAAAAAGTACAAAATAAGTATCGGATGCACGGTCGGAATCGCAGCGAATGACAAGAAGGGGTACACATGGATGAGTGAACGAACGCAACTCACAGGCAGCACGGTGACTGTTCGGGAAACGAAAGTGGAGTTGGGCAGGATACATTGTTTGAAAGGATGATGGCTTATTAAGAATGGCAATAGAATGGCAGCCAAAAGAGAGAATGCATCCGGAGAGCCTCGACACCACCACGGTGATGGAGGAGTGAAATCGGCACTCGCGCACAAGCGAGACACATTGGCATCACCTGGCCATGCGAGATGGGGAGGTCTTTATCCAGCAGTGGATAGATCATGGCCGATGATAGTGATTGCTTATTAATATATAGTATGTTTCGTCAAGTCACGGCAGTTTTACAGACTAACCAAGTGGCTTACGACAGTAGCAATATTTGTGAGCCATTTGTTAATGAGGCTGAATAATAATCATTAGTAAAACAATTGGTGAAATGAGACAAAATAGAATTGAAAAATTAACGACCAACTAAATCTAGAGAAAGACCAAAATAAAACACTCCAATACACTTCTTAAAGTCACATTTGTAACAATGTTTATTGAAAATGCATATGAGCACCAAAATCCACGTGATATTGAATATCTCTAATAATTCATATGATTCATTATTTACAACACTTTCTCGGTCGACTGCTGGATGAAGTAATATCCAGTCGTGGGGGGTGTTTGACCATATTTCACCACGACGGTTAGATGAAGACGCTGTCACACATCAGCTCAAACTGCGTTGAGAAGGAATCAATTTTAGCTTTTTAGTCATCTGCAGTAAACTATAAATGCTGTGCTTCATACATGCGAAATGAATCATGTAGATGCCCAAAAAACATAACACGTTTTATTTTCATGTAAAGATCTGTAATTTGCAGAACCACCTGTATTATTCATGTGGAATAGCATGCCTAAGTTATACACTTTAATACCAGTTGAATTCATAATATATGCTGGTGTTTAATATTTTGTTATTATTTTGAACCCATGGGTATCACGTTCTTTGCTTTTTTACCAGAATAAATATTAAGATACAAATTACTGCACGTCAGAACATATAATGCACTGTTCACAAGTCATTCACACATGGAGCAAGTATTTATTTTACATAATTGAAGTGGAACTGCAATAATAATAATAACAACAACATACGAGCGTTAGATGATTTATTTAATCATATTTTTTAAATGTAAGTTTTCAGGAGGGATTTGGGTGCATTGACTGTTGCTATGAATTTGGGGAGGAGGGGGGAGGGGAGGGGTCGGGGGGGGGTAAGGTAAGGTAAAGCAATCAGGTCTGTGCATGAGTTCCCAGCTGAGTAAATAGTGGTGTGGGTGGCTTTAGGACCTAATGACCAAAACAGATCTTTTGGCACCAACACTGATTTATTGCAAGTCTACTGGGAAAGAAAGTCAGCGTGAACTGTTCGCTATTCAGTTAAACGGCTACCTTGGGAACAGGTTAGCCATTGCATGTAGGTTTACAAATGTGCACCTGAGCCACTGACAAATTTAGAAAATTTTATTTTTTTGGGTTTAGAAACATGTGGGCATCCGTCCTATGTCGTGTGCGTGTATTACGACGATCCTTTGCATTGCCATGCTGTTTTTCTGTCTGAGCTGTACGTATGTATGTTGAACTTATTTCGCACCTTACATAGCCAACCGTGCTAATCAAAGTTGTGGCCCGGGGACTACGTTAGTACCGATGTGCAGTGGTGGGCTTCAGTGGGGGCGGAGGGGGGGGGGCTGTAAGGCCCTTTGGCCCAAAGGAAATGGACTCGCAGTGGACTGAGTCAGCTTCTTTGTTTTCAGTTTGAGTCACTGTCTCAATTGCACCGCAAATGAGTTGTGCTCACTGTGTCAACGAGTGCCTCGGAGTCGTCATCGTCGTCACCGTGGAAAGAGATGTTACAGCATCACCCCCCCCCCCCCCCAAGAGGCACACGCTCATTTAACATTTCTGGAACTAATTTGTATCAGAGCAATGTGGCTGGCTGGCCACTGCAGAGTGTACACTCGCATATTTCCAAATATATGGATTTATAGCAGCAATTCTCTTTTATGAAAAACTCACCACACAACATTTCAGGGCAATGGCCCTTCTTAATAGTCCACGATGAAGGGTCATTGTCCAAAACGTCGTTAATTATATATCTCTTTAAGGTAGCGTTGTTGACTAGTGTGGTGAGTTTTTGATGGCGGTACTTTTGCTTGTTATTGTGGAGGTGGTGGTGATGGTAGTGTTGGTGGTGGTGATGATAGTAGTGTTGATGGTGATGATGGTAGTGTTGATGGTGATGATGGTAGTGTTGATGGTGATGATGGTAGTCTTGTGGTGATAGATGTGATGAATTGTTTTTGTAAATCGTGCTTTTGCGCCACTGCCAACACAGCTTCAACAAATAATGTGTGCTATTATATGGTGCTGCTATCCTATAATTTGTGTACAAAATCACGTAAAGAATAATATTTTATTTTCAATAGCGTCAGGATAAAAAATATATATGTTTTTAAGTAATGAAAAAAGACTTTCAAAATAAACGTTTCACATTTGAGTCTTTGAAAACATAGCTTTTAGACAAGCAAACGTACATACGTACACAGTTATTTGTTTATGCATTGGCTTTGGGTATTTACAGTTCTCAAAGAATAATAGAAGCCCGTTCAGAATGAATTAAGCTCGCTCTTTTATCTTTCAAGATCTTAACTTTTTTCAACACATACAAATTGTACGGGTGGGTATTTATTATTATTTTTAATAAAGTGGTGTAACTGAGCACACGCCTAAAAGCTTTTTGCAGATATTTGTTCACTGATTTGTGCATTGAGTGTAGTTTGTGATCTGTGAAAACAAAGATTACATCTAATTCACATCGCTGCTTGACATTTGGCAAACATAGGAAATGTGCTGTACAATTCTGAGAAATGTCAAAACATATGAAAGAGAAATCGCATTAAATCGTGGAGCGCGTCAGCCACCGAGGAGTCGATGACCCACGCGCAACAAAAAACACAGCAAGCCCCGTCTCGCCGTTGCTCTAATAACCAATCAGAGGTGTGTAATATCAGAGCCGCTGACAGACGCGCAAACACCACGGGGCCGTACTTTAATTGAGTGGGGCAGGGGTAGGTAGTAGGATGTGCGGCAGTGCACTCGTCACGGAGAGGCCCGAGGTTCATCGGTTTGAAACCCAACGCCAAACGCCACCGCTTTGCGTTGCGCGATGAGCAATTGCGTCACTAAAACAAGGAGGGCTTTTAAGAGGAGCGGTGGTGGTGGTGGGGGGGGGACGTGAAGCCAGACCTTTGCCTGTCCACTTGTGGGTTACTAAAAAACTCTCTGTGTACGCATCAAACATTGTAACCGGTCAAGTGTGCATTAATCATTTTATGTGGTAGTATTATTATTATTGTACCGTGCGCACTAGCTTTCGGTTTTGTAGGGCCTGTGTTTATACTCGGCTCTAAGCGTGCACGCAGTATGTGCTCAAGAGTGTCCTTCGTACGAACTGGATACCGCGGTTCTTTGTAAACTTCTGTCGTTCAATGTGATCAAGGGGGAAAAAAAAACTTCTGTTTGCCCTCGGTGCTGATAAGAGTTAATGGAGCTTAAAATAATGAATGATATTTGCAGTTACCTGATCCTGATTGCGGGCAATCTACTTAAGGCCAGATTTGTAAATAAAATTGGAGCGAATGCAAACAGAACTAATTAAAAAAGCGCCTTTTAATTATGTGCCTCATAAAGGAAACGCCTTCAGGCACTTTTCTTCATGTCTCTGTCGAAAAACCAGTTCGGCATCTGCATGTGGGTTCATTTAATTAAACAAGGTTATAAAATCACAATAAGCGCTTGTGTTGCCTGCTATTTACCCCCCCCCCCTCCTCCCCCGTGGAAGTGATGGGTCGCATCTCGTTATTCTCAACACTAATCCTAACCTGGCTGGGACCAAGCAATTTTTTCTGGTAATCATTTCCAAATATTGTTTTGTGGATATAGTTGATGACATAATCAGAGGCAGCGTGAACCTGTTGATGACAATGCAGGAACTGCTGCTAAGTCCTGGAAAAAAAGACGTCATTTAGGAATTCATCTTCCTGCTGGATCCATTCAATGTACGAGATGTGTGCTGCGCTATGGAATGATGCGCTTGTGATGGACAATAAACAGCTGAGATGCATTCATTCATTGTTATACATGATGGGGTCGCACTCATTACAAATGAACCACCATGCCTTGCTCATCTCGCCAAGGAGCATAAACCACCATCACGTGAGCTCTGGTCATCCGCACCTCAGCGGCTTTTGGCTAACCATCGAACAAAGACGTTCACTGCATCGCGCGCTTTCAGATGAGCTGCGGCCGTCTGGAACGGCTCTCCCTTCCGATATCGGGAAGTGACTGGGAGCTATGCACTTTTAAATCTAGGTTGAAAACTCATTTATTTAGAACTGCGTTTAGTGTGTTAGTTTGTTGTCCTTCTCCCCCCCGCCGCACCTACAATTAGCACGGCTGGCTACGTACGGTGCGAAATAAGTTCAACATACATATTGTAGGATTTTACAAGCGCAAACTAAATGAATGATGTACATGCTATCGCTTCGCGCACATGCTTACCGTCCGTAGCAATAATAATTTGCAGCCCTTTGTCAATCCGTTCCTGGATGAAGGCCTCGTCTATGCTATGCCAGGCATAGGGGTTTGTTTGACCATACTTCACCACTTTGGTTGGCGTGGGTTGGTGAGGGGGGTGGGGAGATCGGACCAGTTCAGGCGTCACTCGCCACTGAACTTAGCGATGATTGGGAATCAAACACCGGTTGCGGCAGGGTACAAAATGCAATGCACAAACCGTGGCACCCGCCACTCCTTCCGTACCATCCTGTAGGCGCTGCTAAAAAAAAAAGCAAATGCGTGTATAGCTTCGGGACAGCTTTGTGTGCGTGTGTGTGATCATTGAACAACTTTACAAATACTGAAATGATGACCCGGATATACGTTAACCAGTGATTGACAATGTTTCATAAAATCGGTGTGGTGTGAAACGCGGTGCATTGACTTGCAATGCCTTCCCACCATGGCACAAAGCACCAGACAGGTACAGGTGGGATGACGGACGCTTGTGTCGCGCCTGAAACGTCGTGATTTATTTTATTTTCTACCTCCGTGACTTTACGTAAAGAACCAAAGAGTATGGATTCCTGCAGTCACGAAAGCTTCAAATCAAGGTAGAGTGCAGTATATACAGCGCTTTGCAATTCTGCGCATGGTTTTGCAGAGTTGCACACAACTGTGTCGAGTACTTGCTCTGTCGGAGGTGTCAAAGGCGGGAAGATAAACCGATGGGTGTGCCTTGGGGCACATTGTGCCATGATGTGGATGTTGCTTGCAACAAGGCATCGGCTCGTCGAGATGGGCTCGTGACGCGACGATGCCCGTCGGTTTGCAACGTGGTCCCAACCGCCAAGAAGGGCCGGGGGAGCGTTCTCCGCACCGAGGATGTTCATCTCGGTGGTGAACTTGCAGCGTAAAAGCCTCGTGACAGCTCGTTACTGAATAACTCGTACGACATTTCGTCTTCTTAAAGTAACCGACAGATGAATTTAGAGGAGCCAAAGACAACTTGAATGCAAGTTCCGTAGGAATTGTAAATATGACTGAGAAATGACAGCTATTTTGTGCTACAGCTTCATCTCACCTTTAAGAATGATTACTGGGGACTCTTTATTTTGGTTGCAAACGGCACTTGTTAATTCCTGTTCGACACGGCGAGCGGTTGCCATTTTCCTCGGGATACGTTTATCTCATTACTCTACCGCGACAGAGGAGGGCAGTTGAGTCGTGGTCGACTGTCCATCAGTGCCGCAAAATCCAAGGCAGGCTTATCACACGGGCGGCACGGAGCAAATCGCAGACAAGGGCTGCGCGATGGGAATGAGTCCCAGAAGGTGGCAATTACACTGGAGGAATCCCCTTCAGGTGAGGTGTACATGGATAAATCTGCCAAAAGCCCACAGGGAAGGAACCTTCTATGTCTACCAGCTGTGCCCCGGGGGACCTACATCAAAATGTTTACTGCGAGGCACGATCCTTTAAGGGTGTCAGAGCGGTTTGAATAGATAATCCCAGAGTCTTGACTTAACGCTTTCGTGACTGCAGGAATTCATATTCTTTGGGTCTTTCGGTAATGTCACGTAGATAGGTTCAAAAAAATAGTTACATTTTTGTATTATTTTTTAACCTATCTACGTGACTTTACCGAACGGGCCAAAGAATATGATCCCAGAGGGTCGATAGTTATCCTGGTATTGGCCAGAAACGCGGACGCACAGGTTAAACAGCACGAGAGCCTCGGGTACTTCCTGACAATAGCAACCACTGGCAAGTGGGCACATTCGCCAATGCGGTGGCTGCCGTACCTGTGGAAGTTCGGCTTCATCCCGTCACCGACAACATTCTTGAATGCGGGAATACAGCACTGAAACCCGAACACCTGCTAGTGGCACCATTATTACCTTTTAAGAAATCACCGCCGAACACCTTCAAAATTGCACCATTGTCAGACTGTGGTGTAAAGATCAAAAGGCATAACATTACGCACATTTAATAACTCCAACTGCATGTCCCTTTGTACGCAATCCCCTATTCAGTGGCGTGTGGAGTCACATGATACGAGGGGAAGGGCTGGGTTCACTGGGGAGCTCTTTGGGGTCTATCCTAACCACAAGCCTAGCTTGTGACTTTATCCGTGAGCAGCTTGAACTAGCAGCAACATTTTCAACAAGGGGCGCTCCTTATAGAGCCCGGGGGATCATCACAGCGAGTGTCAACTTTATGAGACAGTAATAGAACAATTTGTATCCAGGGTAGGCACGCCCAAAGCAATGGTCAAATGAACAAATTATGAAATAAAAACCGGGCCCCTCTTACTGAATTAATCTGAATGTATGGATGGTAGAGTAACTCAACTAGAATTGTCTCGGTTGTGATGAATTACAAATTAAACACGTGCTCATTTCAGCATTGATTGTTTGAGAAAATATATATTATTGCAAGAAAGTTTATTTTAAGATTATGGTCCTTTGTTGTCATGTATGGATTAAAAGTGGCATATTTCACGAAATCGTCATCATCATAATTGACATAACTTTATTTAGAATGTTTCTGCCATAAAAAAACAGCAATACTGTACATTCGAAACTTTTCATGTCTCAGCACAAAACCCGTCCAATATGGACCTCTAAGAAATTGAACGTGCAATGTTTTTTTTTAATATCTAATTTGAGTTCAGTTGTGTGACGGACAGACGTTTATTGTGAATCCATGTTGACTTCGGATGGCCTAAAGCTTCGTTTAATTAAATTGAGCAACAGAAACGAAGATTCCTGATGAGCTCACGGAGATTTTAATAACATTGATCCCCTTAGTGCATGTCAGACCCGAGGAAGTCCGAAAGATGGGGGCACTGTACAGCATTGCCGCTGGATCTTTTCATTTCAAGCCATCCCCGACACTTCACCTTTGGTGAAACTTTTCAAATTAGCACCTAGTACTGTGCTTCCCAGGGGAGTGAGGGCGGAGGATACAGCCATCTAGGTATACTGCCGATCGCTCAATCACTCATGTTACACAGGTAAATTGTACAAGGCCATCGACTTCCAAATGCAGGCGTTGAGGGCTGTCCGAGTTGCAGAGTCAATGTCCTTCACCTGCAGATACAACAATAAATCGATGTGCACACTGACAGGGATCGTGCCTGTGATGGTTGTTACCGGGTGGAGATGTAAGCCTGGTACACGCTCCCGCTTCGAACACAGCCAGAAGCCCCCGCCCCCTGTGCCTCACTCAAAATCTCAACTCGAATATCCACGCAAGAGGCGACTCCGGTGGCTCACAGCCCTACGGTGGGGGGGGGGGGGGGGGGTGCTGTGGAGTGGGGTGGGGGGTTACGTGACGCCCAGTGTGACGTCACAAGCAGGCCTGAATAATGAGGCCACTACAAAGACGGAGTCGTTTAGCGCGCACACCCATTAAATGGTGCTCGCTTTTAGGAGCCCTTGGCCCCAAGGGTCTCTTGCGGCTGCAAAGCTGAGGCGTTCATGGTTCCCAGGAGGGTGACCCACACGCAGCCCCGCTGAGTCTATGAGAATTCCAGCATTACGCGGTGCCATCGCCCCTGGGGAGATGCAATAAAGCCTACGAGTGTCGCGTTTGTTGAGAATGGGTCCCGAGCGCAACAGGAATTTACAGGAATATAAGGATTTAATTTGGAGGTGGAGCGTATTCTTTGGTTCTTTCGGTAAAGTCACGTACGTAGAAAACAACAAAATAAAAATAACCCACGACGTTTCGATCGCAACACAAGCGGTCGTCATCAGGCGGATATAAAATAAAGCCATGGCTAACATCGTATGGACAAGTCTTGCCCCCTCCCCACTTCTTTTACCAAGCATCTGTGACCGGCATGGTGAAGTGTGGTAAAGAAAAACCCCATGACCAGCATGTCGTGAGGAGGCCTCCGTCAATTGTTGAATTGAGAATGGCTGTAATAAAAACAAGTATTTGAGATCACGCAGGCTAAGGTCAGGTATGGTTTTGCGCAAGATGTATTCGATCTCTGTTGCAGATGACTTGAGGAAAGACATGATAGAATGGAAAATAAAAACAATTTCAATCAATAAATCGCATGTCGCCTTTGTATTTTTAATTTGCAGTTCATCAAGGAAAATGTGTTCACTCAGCACACAGACGTAAATCTCATTGCGTATGAATCTTCTTGTAATATGCATAAGTAATTCGAATTGTGTTTGACTGTCTAATAATGAGTAAGATTCTCTGAGCGCAAGCAAATAACTAAAAGCTGACGCAAGTATTTCCAAATTAAGATCAAGCGTAAGGGATTTATAACTGTGTTCGTGTCCATTTCATCCGGTTACGTGCCAGCAAAGAGCACAACTCGAGAGCGATACGGCAATCAGGGGGAATAGTCGTGCAAGTGCTTCGCGCACTGCACTGTGAACACACAGTGACATCGGTGGCGAGTGATTTCCGTAGGGGTCCTGGGCCTCCATCTGCACTGGCTGGCGTAGTGAAGTATCATCACAACAACTAAACGTCTGACAAGGCATGGGGAGGCCTTCATCTAGCAGTGGATTAACAAAGGGCTGTAATTTAACGTATTCCTTTTACCTGCAAGAGTATCAACACTACGTGCCTGCCTATGCTACACAATACGTTTAAGTCGGCGGTGCTCAGATGAGAACCACATATTGAGAAACGTACGACTGGCTGCATGGAAACAATTGTGAAGACTGCCGAAACGCAATGCAACGCTCAATTCAATTTGCCAACTGCAGTTTATTCCAGAAACATGACATACCTCTTCGGATTGGCAGCAGATGCTCGGGAAAACTAAATCAAATTTTTAGAGCCCCCCCTCTTTCTGACTTGATTACAGCACAATTGGATGGAAACCGGGCTTCCTGCAGCCTCCCACTTGCTCGCCTTCCCACCAAAGCTCACGCATCTAAAAACATATTACACCGAGAAAGCCATTTTGACATCCCAAGGCCACCAACGTATTTTCCACATGTTTATGGTTCTGACGATATGATAAAGAAGCTTTGGCAAAGAGCATGGGAAATGTTATGACGAATGGCAATTTCCTAAAAAAAAATGCATTCACCATCAGCAAATGTGAGTCATTTTTTAAGGACTGTATAGCCTTTCCAAATGCCCAATGAATGATTGCCCCCGTGATAGTTTAATTATGAAAGCTTCAAAGTCAACATCGCCAATATTCTCACGTCAATAGCATAAAGGTCTTCGGCTTGTTTTACATAAAGGAGGTGACGTCAAACCCCCTTTGGTCTTCTTCGCGGTGAGCTTAGAAAGCTTTTTGCCTATTATCTTGATGCAGCCACTTAATTAACCGAGTCGAGAGAGAGTCATTGTCTCGCCACACTCTTTCAAGCTTCGGGCGGCAACTCTCTTCTCCCTCTGCCCCCCTTCTCAAGCCAGAGTTGGAAAGGTTTACATGTCTATAGCCGGCACCCGTCTCCTCCCCGACAGGTCAACTGCTGTACTCCTCGCATCCCCCCAGTGTACTCCCCAGGCGATAATCGTTGTTTTTTTTCCCAACGTCAGAAGGGTGGCGGAATTCGACAATGTCAAGCATACTGAAATATGTTTACTTAAATCTTAATGCATACTTTATTTAACATTGTATCATCCCCCCCCCCCCCACACAACTCTGCCCGCCCCCCCCCCCCCCCCCCCGCTTCCCGCCACTATGTTCCCCAGAGGTAAAACAATGATTAATGTTATTTTCTTGTGTTACTTATTGGGCGAATTGCTGAAACTTTGAATTTTTTTACCCAGTGTTTCTTCCCCTCTTAAACAGGGGTTTTTAGATACTGTGAGCTTCCTTGTGATTTTTCTTTGTTCTCAAGAAGGGAAACGTAAATCGGGCCATTAGCCACATGAGCCACAGTGACAACCTTAGTGTTCCCAACATAATTATTTTGCACCCTTAAAACATGACCATATTTTTGAGAAACATATGACACTTTTGGGATCCTGGCTAGCATTGTGAGAACCATTAAAGCCATTTGTGTGAACACGAAGGCCAACTATCCTCATCACAGAATGAGCTACTGAGCTCTTTGACATACTGTAATTCTGCAAGGTGATTTTCTTGCCCCTTATTCGATCATTATAATATATGACTACGTCACGCGCAATTCAGACGAGAAGGTAAACTGACCATCCATAAAATAGGCACCTTTCAAAAAAAATGTACCATCAAACTTACTGAATCTGGATTTGGCCAAAAATTTGGCGCCACCTTCGTCAACATTGAGCAGATACGGAGACTTCTACACTGCTCTTGAAACCGCAGGTAATAAAATCATATTTTACAAGGGCAGATTGAAACCAAGTATCAAAGGCACTGTAATGAAGGCCATCCTGTTTTGACAACTTCAGATTAAGTATTACCTTTCATGTATCTCAATGCCTGTGTCTCAAGCTCAAGAAAATACGTAAAAGTTTCAGATCATCTTCACACATTTCGGAATTGTATTCTATCAACCATATGGCCCATTCCTCTGTATGAAACTGAGACCTGCACCATGGACAAAATGACAGAGAAATCTCTGGATGGAGCTTACAACTGACTTCTCTGTATGGTGCTCAATGTGCCAGGAGAGATCACATGACCAATGAAGTTCTACATGGTGACCAGTTAGTTCTGGTTCTGCAGACTAAAATATGCTATCTCGGTTAAAAAAGAGGTTTCGAATGCTAGCCATGGACGCAGAGTGGCACGGTTGGCGACGTACAACGCGAAAGAAGTGCACCGTGCATGCATGCCTACAACAGGGAGACCAAGGACATCTGTATATTAATGCTATTTGCTGGGATATTGTGGATTGGGATGATTAGAGAACGGCGATAGACAATGTATCATCCACATTCTCTCAATGTTCTTTCTGCATGCAATGCCGATGCTGATGACGACTAGTATAATTTACTTACCAAATGTATGACCTGGTGTCTCACCTCCATACCAATATTAGTGTGACGCCAGTTAGCAGAGGCTGTACAATACACATTTAAGTGGAATGTTCTCTTAGTTTGTCATTTTAAAGCACTGCAAGCTAGGGGGTGAGGGACACTTTATGCATTCGGCTACAAAATCAAGAACAAGATGCTGCGTGACTCCTATCCAAGTACCTTCAATTATCTGTCCTGGTACATGCAATCTATTCGCTTCTTGCCTCTGTCCATGATAAAGCACTCGTATTCTCAACTTGGATCTTACAATTCGGGCAATAGAAAAGAGTACAAACAGCAAGTCTGGATATATATTTTTTTGGGGGGGGGGGGGTGTGGGGTATAAATTATTGCTGACTTTGTTGAGTCCATCAAATATGCTATGCAAGAATTTGCTCTGTGATTTAATCTCGACACTTTGTCTTGGCAAGCACATTCTTAATGGTTGAAAACGTCAGTTGTATGTATTGAAGGGATTTTTTTCTTTTTTTTTTTACTCCCGAAGGATAACCCTGAGAGACAACGTGGGATTTTGGTGCTCTTAACTCAAACAGGCAATGTGCAACACATGGCCACCAGCCTTGTGAGCCAAATACCTTCCCAACCTGTGGTTCGTGGGCCACTGGGGGTCCTTAAGGCTGTGGGAAGTGGTCCAGCGGAACGGTTGCAGACACTACGATTCAGGGTCGTTTTAATTCTGAGGAACACATTATTGGTTGCGAGGTGGTCCGTGGATATTTTTGATGGTTTGACGGTGGCCCTCAGGTCCAGAAAGGTAGGTGAACGACGGCTCTAAGTTGCCCTTTCACCCTGGAAACGTTGAACTTGATGTCGGGCACATTGTTGTGAGAACAACGTCACGGTAAGGCAAGGGGCACAGCCTATGGAGCAAGGCCATCACTGTTTGCTTGACGTTGGACACCAAGGCGACTGGCTCTTGACACTGAGTGGCATATACACTTATAAAAGGGCAGTGCTTCCATCTGATGTCACAGTGACTTTAGCTCTCAGGGACAATCCTCCTGATACAACACAGGGCCTCGGTGTTACTATGGCAACTGTGACGGAAGGAAAAAAGACTCCACTTACAACTTATTCATCAACAAGCCACTCAATTATGATCCTCGTGGAAATGGGCTTTGTTTGTATTTATTTAGCCCTATTGAGTTGCCTATTCAGATTTTACAGAACAAAAATAAGCAAAGGACATGCATGCTAATGTGCTTGCAGGTATTATACAGTTCCTAATCGACAATATTTCAAGGAATAACATGTTTTTTTTAAAAGGAATTTAAGGTCAGGGGTAATGAAGTAAATTGTAGAAGGGCAATACAATACATATTAAAAGCATGAATACGATGTTTCTGGTGTACGTGCACCAAGCAAATTATTATTTCCTGAACGATGAGCTAAGTCGTACAATTTAAAGGTTACCTTTAATCATCCAGTCAAGAATAACAAATTAAACTTACAAAAATGTATGCGCAGCAACTGTGTCTTTAGCTCTTGGCCAAATGACATTCCTTTCTTATGCTTAGGCACCTTGCGTGAATCTGTCAAACAATACACGGGGCACACAGTTTTATTTTTAGTAACAGCCAATAAAAGTCTTAATATCTTCCAACTTAGGTACTGTAGTGATACATTGTTGCCTCTGAGGTCATGTACGTACAACTATATATTCTGGCATTTGGCATGTTTTAATGCTGCTGGGATTATCTAAATGTACTCTGTATCAATAGGTGGGCCAGTCATTATCCAGTCAGAAAAGCTCAGGCCTTGAAATAAAATCTGGTTCTCTGCACCTGCCCTGCAGTCAGGCCAGGTTTTTCAGAGCAATAATGCCACGTAATAGGAAATGTTGGACACATGCAAATGTAAAGGTCTTCCATTTCATTAAAGTGGCTGCATTCAACTGTGGTGATCCAAAACAACATAGATCAGGCAACTAATGGAACTGACCGTATATATCAGGCTCTTACTTATACTGGCATGATTGTCTAATCTGGCTGTCACAAATTCTTTGTGAAAATAAATGAAGGGTTGTACAAACCAGGAGGGATATTAGACCTATTTCACTCACGTATACATTGCCATACGCGGAGTTATTGCCAGATTGCTACTACATATAGCTCTCTTTAATTGATGAATATATCAAATTATATCATGCTCTGAAGAGGAATGGCTGTGAAAGCTTCGGGGATAAACCACCATATCAGACAACATAGCGTAGCACTTCTGGCTTTCTTGGTTTGAGTCTGGCCAAAGAATAATTTATTTCACTTAATTCCACTTCAGTGCTTTTGTTTTCCAGACTAAGTATCATTCCATGTCTTCTCCCACTTGCAGTGGTATTTGGGGGTTTACAAAAGAGTCGATCCAATATACAGCATTTACCATATCTAACGTCCATATGGTACAGTGAGGGAAAAAAGTATTTGATCCCCTGCTGATTTTGTACATTTGCCCACTGACAAAGAAATTATCAGTCTATAATTTTAATGGTAGGTTTATTTGAACAGTGAGAGACAGAATAACAACAAGAAAATCCATAAAAACGCATGTCAAAAATGTTATAAATTGATTTGCATTTTAATGAGGAAAATAAGTATTTGACCCTCTCTCAATCAGAAAGATTTCTGGCTCACAGGTGTCTTTTATGCAGGTAATAAGCTGAGATTAGGAGGACTCCCTTTAATAGTGTGCTCCTAATCTCAGCTTCTTGCCTGTATAAAAGACACCTGTCCACAGCAGCAATCAATCAATCAGATTACAAACTCTCCATCATGGCCAAGACCAAAGAGCTCTCCAAGGATGTCAGGGACAAGATTGTAGACCTACACAAGATCATTTCTTTGTCAGTGGGCAAACGTACATAATCAGCAGGGGATCAAATACTTTTTTCCCTCAATGTAAATGCTGACAATTTTAATTAATGACTCAAAACACAGCAATAGATCAGTGCATACCAGTGTTAAGGGGAATACTTTTCCCTTTACTCTTCTGAGAACTGACGTTTAAAATATATATAAAATCATATGTAATAACTTGACCAATAAAAATGATTGATGGGGGTGTCTTACAAGTGACGTGTGTTGCTTTGATTTCTGGTAATTATACTTATGACCGAAAAGGAAGCATTTTCGGCATTCATTCTAAACATTCATTACAAGTTACGTAACTTGTAACAATGAGTACTGTTATTGACATGGTAAGACTGGTTATCAGTATTGGTTGTTTTATTAGATCTCACAACTTTTTTTTACGTTATTTACTTCATAGTTTTTATGAAGTAGTAAAAATGAGTGAGTGGTGACCTTTGACCAATTGGCCATGTTTCAAATTTAGTCCTGTCTTGAGTCTCAGGTTGCTCCTAATAGTAATTCTTTTTATTCATTATAATTTCTGTCTTTGAGTCCCAGGTTGCTCCTAATAGTAATTGTCTTTATTCATTATAATTTCTGGGACACCGCTGTGAATCCGACTTGTGTTTTCCTGTTGCCTTAATCGGTTGTTTTCCCATCTCACGGTGAAAACAAAAGTTCACTGCTCGCCTACCACGCCTCCGGAGAGGTGGGCAAATGCCGTACCACGTGAGATTGACGCGCCACATCTGACATGACCGCCTGATTGGCAGCAATTCGGCCGGTCACAAAGCCATCCACTTGGGTGTGGTGCTCAATGCCCATTTCCCTTGGGTATCCAACCATGACACAAGCACTCAAAGACAAATATCCCCTATATAGCCTTTTAACAGGCTGTTAGGGCAAGTGTTGTTCGCGAGCACCTATTAAGGCCAGCACGGTGCAAAAAAAAGGGGTGGATGGTCAGCACCACCCCTCGTGCTGATATTTTACAGGCCACACACCAGGTACTCATTTGAGAATGGCGACCTCGGAGAGGCCCAGAACCGGTTCAGATATTGCTCACCCATGTTGGCTGTGAGCATGAATCGAACACGGATTTGCCTGGTTTGTAGCGCAGCGTGCTAACCACTACACAACCACTCCCCATTCACGCGCTCACCACAGCATTCACCACAGCACTCGCCAGCAACGGCACTTCAAACGCAACACGACTACCGAGCTACCGAGTCCTTTATCCTTAATTATTCAAAATCTAAAGCAGTTGAGTGGTATTTTCTTCATAAACTTTTTTAAAAATACATTTCTGTTGTTTTAATCCATAAGGCACATGCCATTACTCCTACATGCCATTGCTCATTACTCTGTCAAGCTTTCCAAAAATGGAGGAAAAAAACATAATTGAAACTTACTATGAACTGAAAGTGATCCAAGGGAATGATGCATTGGTATTAAAATTCCCAAAAAATGTTCAGTAGAGAATTGAGGGAAATTAATAAACACGAGTGATGTGTTTGGGGCATATTTCGCTGAAACATTTTTAATTATTTTAAATGGTATGGAAAAGCTAATGGGCAGCATGCCCTCAAGAACGCTGGCTTGTGAAAGGTACATCTCAGCCTAAACGGTTCTGACTGAACCAGCAGATGTAGCATGTATATTAATTATGACTAAGGTATTTTTGTAGTTAAAATGGAAAAAAATAAGTGTCGAGGAACCCAGTTTTCTTCTGAATGAATGAGCCGACGGTTACGTAACGATCCTCATTCAATGTGGAGTGTGTACTTTCATTGCATATCGATTTACCACGCGAACTTAATGCGATCAAGTTACGTGATGGAACTCATTAGATCACGTTGTTCATGTAGAAATACATATGATGATGATAATCATGATCTGCCATGGTATATCCACTGCTGGATGATGACATCCCCACATCGTGTGCTGTCCATCATGCTGAAATACCCACAATCCATCTCACTCTTGCGCTCCAGCTGTGGTCACACTCCCGGGCACGTTCTCTCCGTTGGCTACCATTTCATCACCAGTCTTTGTTCATCAAACATTATCCTTGCGAGCAATGTCCTGCCCGAGGCCCACTTACTATCTGCAAATAGGATGCCTCTGATCCATTTATTCCTCTTCCTTCCTTTCAATGTAAATTCACGAATGCGCCTCCTTAGCATGCATCTTTCAAGTGTTTCGCGTTTCTAATCCATGTGTCCTAAGAATGTGGAGCGACTGAGAACGTCCTTGGTTAATTTTCATTAGCGAACTCAATGTTAGAAAAGCACCCCAATCCTGCTCTTGTTCGCCTCTTTATATTCTTAATTGTGATCACGTGATAATTTTATGAAATACGCTAAGTGCAGTACTATACTGTTTTCCATTTGTCTTCCTTCAACAATCACTTTATTATATATTGCTAACGTGTTGTTCGTTATTATAGGGTTTTTTTTGCTCATACCTATTTCGATTCCGACTTTGCAGCCTTATTTGTTTACGTCTTCAATTATTTCCTCCGCTTCAGTTAGTTTCCATCGGTGGTTATTTAAACTAAACATCAGTTTTAGAATGGCTGTGATGAGCCATTTTTGCTATGATTATTAATAATGGTTCATCAGCACTTGTGGGCCATGGCTGACACTGCACATAAATACTGCTATAAGTTCGCCTTTTAAAAGAGAAAACATCAGTTGCAATGAGCGACTGATGCAATAATTGATAACCAGGAACAAAAGCCATAATGCTTTATTTTTATCAAGTACCAATGTCACCTAAGCCCTAAGGTGTACAGACATATATATGTTGGGTTGGAGTTAATGCTGAAAGTTCATAACTTTGTAAATCTGCTTATCTTGCGAAAGTTCAGAAGCATTCTTTGGCAGCCGAGTAGGACATTGCCCGTCATCTCTGACACGAATTCCCCGCAGGGTATGTACCGTAATTCTCCGGACCGAAATGCCAAATAAATCTTTAATGTCACTCGATTCAAACCGTGACTGCATTTTACTTTGCCTAGTGTCATAATTACATTTGAAAAAAAGAAAGGTAAGTTACAAAGAAACAACAAAACAAAAACAGGCCACTGCAGAACATTTAGGTAAGCCCATCAAGGCACCAAGGAGATAAACTTTTGACCGCTGGGACTTTGTCGTTGCCTGTAACAGATACCGCCCATAGTGCTATTTACAAAGTGCCACCCCTTGAGGGGATTAAACCAGACTGCTTTTATGCAGGCTGTGATTAAGCAATCATGTTAGTCTAGAGGAAATAAGCAAATGAAAGAAGCACCGGTGGACAGGATTAAATTGGTTATTCGAGTTTGGCATTGTTGACTCGTATAGGGATCGTTTGAGGACATGTTTAAACCCTTAAGTAAGAGCCTTAGCACACACCACCGATCGCTAAAGGTATTCAAACATACATAATTGATTCGTGTGCATCGTACTTGAAACAACATTATGAAGACTCTCCATTATCTTCATAGATACTGATACCGAGTTCTTTGTTAACATTGATTTATTGTTGCTCCATTTCCCAATCAAACTGATGGGCAAGCCAGAATCAGAATGTTTACTTATACTGGAGGGATCTGATGAGCTATAAAGCTATGTTTTTGTCCACAGATCAGATCGTTACAACGACAAACAATACCAAAAAACGATAGGAGTGCAAAGTCTAAGAAAGGTAAGGAAATCACATGAAAAAACGTGTACAAATCTAAACATTTTTTTTGATTAGGTAAAGCCCAAAGAGATATTCAATTATTTTTCAGACGCGACCTGGCCATAAATGATAGCTCAACGAAGTCGCTTAACAAAGTGGACATTTACAGCGTCCACATTAATCATGAGGGCTGTTTGACCATACTTCACCACGCCGGTCAGTGCAGGTTTTGTTGAAGGGAAAGGTGGCCAGGACGAGTTCGAATACCACCTCGTGACTGACGTTAGCCGTGGCCAGGAATCAAACTGACGGTGGCACAGCGCAATCTCAACAAGTATCTCACATATCTCCATATATATAAAAGGCAAAGTTGTGAATGTGTGTGTTCAAAATGTTTAGCGTACTTCCCGACATGCAACAAACTTTAAATTTGCCATGTGGGTACTTTCCAGACTGTACACCATGCAACAATTATAAAAATACACTTTTTGCATATATTTTTTGCAACGCAAGTGAGCTGTGACGTCGAATCTGTCACGTGACCCGCGCATGTGGAAGCGTAACGCATTGTAGTGGGCCTCCCCTAGGTCGACTCAGCCTCAAACGAGTAACTGCTGTGGTGTGTGAACATCGCCACTGGGGAGACAAAGGCGGCCGCGCGTGGTGGATCCAAGTCCCGGGCGAAGCCTGGTAGTACAGCTAGTTATTAATAAGCCGTGAGTAGAAAATTCCCTGGACAGTTACTTCATTGTCATTATTCAGCCCGGGTGGGTAATTTATATACCCCCCCCCCCAAAAAAAAAATCACTTTGAAATTGCGTGTTTCGTTGGCAAAAACGATATCAGGACGTGGTCTGCGATGGATATGTTCATTGGCTGAAGTGGCCCAATGTCTCGAAGGGACCGTTTCTCATTAGCATGTCCCATTAAATATAATCAGCCTGCAAAGAACAACAAATAATAGTACACGAATGCATCTTGTTAGGAGACTTAATGCGGAAGAGGGTTTACTTGACTCGCTTGATACAGCTGGGACTAGTGTCCTTGTTGCTGGGGCAGGTCACTGCTCATAACGCAAATTGAACGTGTCATCTGTTTCCTTTGTGAATAAGGAGTGAACCTCATGAATTAATTGGCAAATATGCTTTTAAAAATCGTTTCGCTAAGACTAACTCTTTTTTACTTGAACGTGTGTACACATTCACCCTTGTGCGCACACACACACACGCATAACTAAACAGAAGTGAGTTGGACAAAAATGTGCAGGTAGGAGCATATATATGGGCATGTTCTTACATGATACAATGTACTTTAGTATCAGTAGTGTGCATAATCAAAATAATTCATCATGTTGTATTACAAATGGTGCATATTACCTGCTAGGCATATAGATTAGAAACATTGACACTGATAAAGAAAAAATATAAACAAATTCTGAAAAGTATTGCAGAGACACGTTGACAGATGCAATTTGAGAATTGCACTGAGAGACATTTTTTTAAATTTTACAGGAGCAATACATGTTTTTCAGAAGCGACTTGGCCATAAATGATAGCTCAACGAAGTGGCTTATCGCGTGTACATTTAGAGGAGCCAAATACTCTAAAAGCATATTTCTAAATGTGAAGGGAAAACCCGGAGGACCCGGATAAAAATCCACTGATTGTTCAGGAAGATAAGTGGACCTGGGCAAGACACATGGTGAGAAGGGATGAGGGCCATTGGGCACAATTTGTGGATGGAATAATCAGCCAAGAGAATATAAAATGCGTGAGAGTGTGGCCACCATGGAGATGAAGGGATGAGATCAGCTGGTGCAGAAATGAGATGGATTATTGCATCAAGGGCTTTCATCCAGCAGTGTATAAAACATGGCCAACGATGATGATGACGATGATACTGGTGATGATATTAAGAATGGCAGCGATGACAGTCATATCGATGGAAATTGTTACAGCGATGACTACAACGGATGACAGAGATGGAGAAGGTGGCAACATGTTATCCGGTCATCCCCGCAACGGCTTCTAGAAAGCCATCAAACAAAGGTAGTCACTACAACGGGTGCTTTCAGATGCCCTTCTGCGACCGTCTGGAACGCTCTTGCTTTTAAATCTTGATTGAAAACTAATTTCTTTAGAACTGCTTTTTGTTTGTTTTCCTACCCCCGAAACCTCCGATCATCACAATTGGCTATGTACGGTGCGAAAGAAATTCAGAATGCATACATACACCAAAAAAACATTTTAAAAACTTCACATTTTTGTCAGATTGGCAAGTATCGTTTAAAGTGAACCACAAAGGCCTGCAGGAATGACCACCGGAGAATGTGGGCTTGAGCAGCAGCAGCAGGCAGGCAGGCCTGCCTGTCCAGATGTGTGGTAGTAGTGGTGGTGGTGTGTGTGTGTGACCCTGAGGTCAGTAGGGGCTTATCGTTCCTCGTGGCACGCCAATGCCGCTCGCCTGCTGGGCAGAGCACACTGCCCCTGTCCTCTCATCCACATCAGGGATGACTCCTCTTCCTCCGTAGCCTGTTTGTGGCTCTATTGTGTCTCGCTTGACAGCTCTTGAAGAAGCAGAGAGGCCGCTTTTTTGTCTTTAAAATCGACAAAAAGGAAATCAGGATACGGCCCGCGACAAAGGGAGAGGTTGGCCAAAGCCTCGCCATGTGCCGTAAATAAATTAAGTGTGAGGAAATTAGCTTTCTTTCCATGCGGGCCTGCTTTGAAATGCACACCCTCAGCCGTATTTTAAATGATGTTTAATGTAACCCCAGGCAGCTGCTCATGAATGGAAGGAATTTAGGCACTGTAAATTCCTTTGAAGTGAAGGCAGAATGTGTCAATTTACTGCCTGCATTTCAACAATTAAATCCTCCGCAGCTAGGTAATAAAAACAAACTATAATGTGTGCTTAATAAGGAGGCATGTGCTTGTTATGACAGGATTTATACCTTTATGAACTTACAAAAAAACATCGATTCCAGGAAAATGTACACACCTTTTAATTACCTGAAACACCTGTTTGTTACGTAAGAGTCGCACAGTCTTTCACATCACTTGCACAATCATATACCCAGAATCTATCTTTTTTATTTGCTCACCGTTTGCCGAACAATCAACAACAGCTCAGCACATGTATTTCTATCCTTCATTTTCGCTCACGTTGTGAACTGTTTCGCAGCATTTCTAGAGCACGGGCCCTTCGAATGGGAGCGAACAAATAAGCAGACAAGTATAATCTACCTTTAGTTACGTTAAGACAATCGGGAGACGCTATTACCCCCACCCCACCCCAGTATCCATGTCACTACCAGAGGCGCGCACTAAGTGTTTCTGGTTCACGTCAGCGAGAAAGACGCGAGTCATAATTCGTTCCAAGGAAGGGGGGGAGGGGGGATGCATTAACTGTTATCTTTATTTTTCAAAACGTTCTCCTTTTGACTTTTTTTTTGCTCCTTTTTCGGAAACTTTCTGTTTGTTTTTCTCTCCTTTTACCTTTTTCGTGTGTGCACAAACTCCACCTGCGATTGTGAGATAATGTAACCATCACCGAAGCCACGGCAACTTTAATCTCGGTACGCGCATAATAGCACAACGTGGCGGACAAACGAATGAAACGTATTGACATTTACCGATAATAATATAAAATGTGTAGCAGACTGTAAATATGTGTACTGTACATAATTAAACATTGCCCTTTGAGTAATTATCCTGACATGCGCGGTTGCTTTTTAGAAGCAATGTTTGCACAAAAGCTTAAACATTTTACATAAAATGAAAAGTTATTTTACCTGAACAGGGATCACATTCCGCTTGATCATTTAAACAAAAAACAAACATATATTTATTACTATACTGTAGCGTACTATATGTGGCATGCATAGGAACCAGAGCTATTGACGACGATAATTGTATTTTTCGATTTAAAGCTTTCGTGACTGCAATGATTCATCTTCTTTGGTTCTTTCGGTAAAGTCACGTAGAATGAGAATAAAATAATAAATTGATCAAATAAAATAACACAATAATATTCTCACGACGTTTCGGCCACAACACAAGCGGCCTTCATCAGGTGAAGGGGCGAGACTGTCTGGTAGGACAGCGCTGGAGTGAAAGAGCCACGTTCAGATCACGGCCTTTAAGCTGTGTGAGAGGATAATTGTCACGTGATTTTAATATGTAGAGTCGAATTTAAAGGTAACAGCCCTGCAATTGCTCAAGCCAAGGCTGGTGGAAGAGCACCACTAGAGAGGAGAGCTCTCTCTAGAGAGTATTTTGGCCGACTTTCCCACGCTGGGCAGACTTCTCTGAAGATGATGGTAGGAGCGCCAATACTCCACCCCACGGTGTGCAACCTAAATGGTCGACTACTTTTCGGACGGACAGTACTCGTTATTATCACACAGTGTATTCCACAATCCCCCGATGTATTTGTATGAAAGCATCGCACCGAACAGAATTGTGGCCGCTGTTTCAGACAAAAAGTGTGCTACTTTTTTTGCCTCACTCCGAAGAAACGGTTCACCAAAGGGCTCATGTTCAACTGCAAACTGCTCGTGCGCAGTTCTCTCTCTCTGACTTATGCGGCTGAGAGCCTTAACCCAACTGCCCCTCTTTTCAAGCGGTGGCAAAAGTGGCAGTTTTACATCGACATTAATTTTCGTAACGTGCGCTGGCAAAGATTGCAACAGCGAACTTCATACAAGTCGAGGGGAGGAGGGAGCGGGGGGGGGGGGGTGTAAAATAAACAGAATTTTAAAAGCTTGCAATGGTTGGGGGACTATGTGTAAGTTGTAGAAATAAGCCCTTTGTAAGCCTCATAACTTTAAGCTGCGTTGAACCCAACTTGTGTGGAACTTTAGATTAGCGTAGAATATCCAGTGTCATTCGCTTTAGGCAAACTTACACTTTTGTACGCCCCCCCCTCCCCACCGTTCTTCTGTTTGCTTATACTCCTGCAGGCGTGTGCTTAACATAAGTGCTTTATTGTACTACTGGACGTGCCTGTGGGCTTCAAAAGGAAAGGAAAACAATTTGCATTGTCAAAGTTTCCACAAAACTCAAACATGTAGGGCATACGTAATAATAGCCCGCTCGCTGAACTTCATCATTCTCAACTACCCTATCTCCCACCCATAAGCTAAAGTTGTATTTCCACAATACACCTTTAAACACACGTGTACCCGGCAAACAGCGCTGTGGACCTCTTTGACATGTGTCTCACTTCATACAAGTAGTACAATCAATTACTGCCCTTTCATCAATCCACTGCTGAATGAAGGCCTCCCCTCTCGCCGTGTCAGTCACGTGGGTTTGTTTTGACCATACTTCACCGCGCTGGTCAGTGAAGGTCTCAGGACTGGTTCAGCTTTTGCTCGCCACTGATGTCAGCCATGGCCGGGAATCGAACTCAGGTCATCAAATTCATAGCAGAGTGCAGATTAAATAATACTTTAATATAATGTGTTTTGGAAGGTACGGGATAAATATTATTTTTGGAGCACGCCATTGTGTCTGTGAATGCATTGCCATTTCAACCAGAAGCGCAGGCATTGTAGGTAATTGCAGGCCAATTCTTTCATTGCAAATTCGATTCTAATTAGGTAGAACATTTTGGTACAAACAATACCGCCCCTACCGTTCCAATCTGCTGCCTGCTTCAGTTTATGCAGAAAACGGACAAAGGAGATGTTTGTAAAAGTCAAACCATTGAGGCAACGCAGGCACTTTAATTGCATTATGTGGCATGAAACAGCCATCTATCTGTATTTGCACAGTAATCTCTTTATCAACGATGTCCCTTCACTGGAGACATCATTCAACATTCCATAAGAGAGCCTTCTCTATGTAGCCACAGACATTTCCTCCTGACCTCTCCTCACATGCACACTCTTGCATTACTCACAGCGCTTTGTAGGCTGCACAGGGCAGAGCCATTAAGCACGATTAGAAACCGGAGACAGAGGGGATAGGCCCTTTTTTACCGCTGCTGTTTTTATCATTGTGAGGAGCCCCGACTCCTGTGTTTCTCTTCACATGTCCAACAACTTCAAAGAGGGAAGAGCTCTGTGTCCAGTAATCACAGCAGGTCTTATAATTGGATTGTGTGGAATGCAATTACCGCATTTTGCCGGACGAAAAGTAGACACTCTTCACTCATCAGCTCCCATTTGTCTCTTAATTTACCTTCTTTAAACAAACTTTCTGCCAAGTTCAGTTTTTGTAGCTTTATTCATAATGGGCCTTTTCATTATTTTCTTTAAACATACGGGGATTTTTGTGAAGATGTTTTATATGTTACGGCTCAGTAACGCCAATACTCTAATTCATGGAAGAAAAGCACGTGACATTATCAACCCCTTGGGTTACAACATGCGTGGCAAAAAAAAAAACTTGCATAAGTGAAAATTGGATGACATTTTTAGAAAATGATTGCTTCACCGCTTACACTTACAGTTTATTGATGTAACATTTTTCCTTATTGTAGATGTTTTGTCTTGCCATCTTAATCATCTCCGCTTCTATATTTGATCACTAAACGAGAAATTAAAACATTTTACATTTTCACCTCGGCATAGCACCGCATTAAAAATCCCCAATTTGCATATCTTTAAGATTAGCGCCTTAACGTGTTAACGCCTCAATTTGTGCAATCAAGGTGGAATTTACTTGGGTTGCGATGAACAACATAACCTACTTCAGGTGATTCACATTCGGCCAGTGCGGTCTAATGCCACGCAAACCCTCCCACGACTCTGCATTTGCCGATGTACGTAACGGAAATACATTTTTGCGTGTGTAATCTAATTAACTCGTTGGGTGCTTGCAGTGGAGCATTCTGGATCATGAATAGAACGACAAATCAGTAATATAAAAAAAAACATTTTTTTAAACACGCTTTAATGAAATGTACCGTACTAGTAATGAAAGAACTCCACGACTCCAAGAAGTGGCCCCGAAGCTTGCCATAACGTAAGGGGACCGTGGTGATTTACAGCCAACGTCAGTTTACCGTGGACAATTAGAGGCAAGCCGAAACATACCACATAAAAAATAATGTTTTAAAATATATATTTTATTTTTTATGATAGAATATAGTGTTGTCATCAGTATTACATAAGTATACCAAGTTTTCAGTCGATACCACATTGGGAAGTGGGTTAAAATTGTGTTACAAGATTTGAGGATACAACAACAACAACAGACAGAGTGAGTTAATAAAAATCGTGTAATAAAATGCAATCAACTTCCGCGGCAGGCCCTTTGTCAATCCACTGTCTCCCCACGGCTTGCGGGTTATCTGACGACCATACTTCACCATGTTGGTCAGTACGGCGCTGGTGAAGGTATGGAGTGTAGACATGAGACCGTGGATCTCCTCTTCTGGTGCCTGCATTAGCCCCGTAGCAACCTACAACAACCCATCCAAGCACTATCCAGGCTCAACCCTACTTAGTTTCCGAGATCTGACGAGCGAGTCAGCCATAGGCTCTGTTTCATATTTAAAATATGGTTTAGTCTATCGGTATATTGTCCTGCCTGACATGTTTACCAGCAGCATTTGTTCACGAAAGCAAACTCTTCACCAGTTTCAACCTTCGGGGTCTCGTCGGCAGTCAAAATTGTTGAACAAATATGACTGGCTTATAAACACGTTATTAATAAGAGATTCCCATTCACTGCCCCGACACCATCGATCCAGAAAAAAACAACATGGTATAAAACCCCACCGATTGCGAAAGTTGAGCATCATAATGGGTAATAAATGAATGAAATAAATCAACTTAAATTCCACACGTATACACACACTGCCACTTTTAGTCACAGCGTGTGAATTATCAATGTTTACGTTGTGCGAACTGTTTGTTCAGAAATCTTTGGAACTATCCTTTACCCGCAAATGAATTGCCTGCACTGGTGTTACTCAAAGCCGACACGCGTTTACCCTTCTGTCATCTCCTGGAGAACATATCGCGATGGAATTGCAGTGGGATTAGCGGTCGGTGTCGGCACAGTGAGAAGAACACTGCGAGACTACAGAGGCGGCGTGTGTGGCTTTTCAACAAGACACTTTTTTTTTCGAGCAAAATCAAAACAAAACCTCTCGCTAAGCATATATGGAGTTACAGTACATGCATACGGCACACGGGGAACAGTCAAAATATTTTTGAGATATGTAAACAAATGGTACCAAACGTGTTTATATAATGTTGGACTTTAAACACCAGTCAAACTGTCGAATGCAGGCTATTGCCAGGTATCAAATTGCGGTACTGTATTGCAAAACAAGAGTGTGTAATATTTTAATACATTACTGTTTAACATGTTTAAAAAAAAAAACATTTAACCTACGTCATCACCAGCTATGTTTTAGCCGCTGCTGGACAATAGACTCCCCAAACCGTAGCAATCTCACAACGTCCCGAGATGCCACGATCCCTCTCACTTTCTGCACGTGAGCTGATTCAATTGCTCTGTCTCTGCAGAATTTGTCCTCTTAGATGTGTTACCCTTCCTCGGTCGTCATCCGTCTCCCATCTCGTCGACTGGCGATCATCCCTTCCGCCGACGCGTCCTGCCCACGCCAACTTGCTGCACCTAGCAGGTCAACAAGATGCCTATAATGTGGACCCACGTGTTCCTTCCCTCTTCCCGTATTCTCAAGATAATTCCCAGCGTGCAGCACTTCACCCTTTTCAGCTTGACTTAATCATAACAACCACCAGTGGAGAGGAACAACAGGAAATATATATTTGTGGGGGGAGGGGGGTTTCGCTTGGCAAGGCTGCAAAAGCTTTGGCTGAAAATAGCGTATGAGAAAAACCGAAGTCATGCACAACAAGTACGCTGAGCATAAGTAAATAATTATCGGAGGAGCACAACTGGAAAGCACAAGCAGGCTGTGTGTTTATCTCGAGCAATTACAGGATGTGGATTGAGGTCAAAATTATGAAATAGAGAGGTGATTGAGAGCAGGTTGGAGTGCTTTTTTAAAATGAACTTGATCTTGAAAAGCAATATAGCAATCAATATATCTGAACAAAAGGTGTTTCAGCAATGAATATTTACCGATTGTGGCATACAGATCATACATTGGCAAAGGGAAATTAACACTGGCAATGGAACAAAAATTTAAAAGTGAGCAAAGATCCACGCGTCGAAGTGGAGGAGCATATGGATCAGAGAACAAACAAAAGTCTGAGATTGAATGATGGATACATGATGGATACATGATGGACAGTGGACAAGCCTGGTGATGGGATGATCGTCAAAAGAAAGAACGCGCCTACAAGAATGACCACCGCAAAAGATGGAGGAGCGATGAGCTCAGCCCACTTGCCAGCGGCGAGATTGACTTTGGTGGCATTGTGGGATGACGACCACATGCGGGAGGTCTTCGTCCTGCAGTCGATAGATCATGGCTGCTGCTGATGATGATGACGATATTCTTGGTTATTTCGAAAAAGTCACGTAGAAGGGAAACAATAAAATAATAAAAATATAAAACAATAAAATTTTCACGACGTTTCGACTGCAGCACAAGCAATCATCATCAGGTGTGAAAACCACAGCACGCAGAACATTTCAAATGTTCAAATTTTCTTGCTGTGGTTTTCACACCTGATGATGATTGCTTGTGCTGCAGTCGAAACGTCGTGAGAATTTTATTGTTTTATATTTTTATTATTTTATTGTTTCCCTTCTACGTGGTGACTTTACCGAAAGAACCAAGAATATGAATTCCTGCAGTCACGAAAGCATTAAATCAAGATGATGACGATGTTATGCTAATGATACCATTTAGGTGAGCGGCAAAGTGAGCCCGTGCAATGGAGACAGAATGTCTACAAGAGACAATTGAAAGGAGAGAGACAAAACGAGACTTTAAAAAAATGTCGACGGAATTTTGAGCTCGAAACGTGACATTTGCCAATTGAGGTGAATATCTGCCTGTCTAAGTAGTAGCTATGTCCAGGTAGTAATAATAATGCCGTTTGTTGATCGCACCCACAAGGTTGTATATATCGGCGAGAATTATTGCACCTTCTGGATGGGAACATACTCGGAAATTTGCATCATGCCCCGACTCCATGCTATCTGCCGGTTCTGGAGTTGGGCTCAACAATTGCCACAATCGGAATTTGAAATCAGATTGCAACAAAATTGTGGCGTCATAAACCACGTGTAAAATAGCATTTAATAGCACGAAACATTTCAAACAAATGTCCAAATACAAAACATCGAAATTAAATTCGGAATAAGCCAAAATTAAACACAAGTGTACTACACCATTGGACCTCCTTTGCCAGAAAAAAGGGGAAAAACCCATATTATTACAAGTATACTAATTCTAGATGTGATGACGGAAGTTTGTGTTGCCTCCGAAACGTCGTGTTTTGATTAACTTGATTTTTTTTATTTTTACCTACGTGACTTTACCGAAAGAACCAAAGAGTATGAGTACAAGTACTCGTACAATTCCACCCATGTCACATAGCAAAGAGGACTGTTTAAACCTGGACTGCGGTGCGAGGTAACTCCACGTTTGCACATTTGAACCTGACTCTAACACGACTGTTCACACGTAACGATGCATCCCTCAAGCTGAATCACTCTGTCATGATTCACCAGTGAATTCAGCCAGATAATATTTCTGTATTCTTTCCTCCTTCCTGCTCATGTGTGTGTGTTTTTTTTTTTAAATATCACCCTCAATGTAACATTTACAACTAATTTACATAGATCATAAACACTGTGATTGATTCTAACACGCGCAATCCCATGGCGTGCATAACCTGACAAAGTAATTATCGCCAATTCATTGACCCACGCGGGTCCTCCCAGAACTCTTAACTGATCCAAACAATGCCGGATTGGAACGATTTACCGATTTTGATTGAAAATAAACTATTTTTTATTTTACCAGGTAAGGCCCACTGAGCGATACAGTATAGCTCTTTTTCAGAAGCAACCGGGCCACAAATGATAGCTCAACGAAGTGGCTTATCATGTGGAATTTATAGCAGTCAAATACTTTAAACGCATGTTTCTAAATGTAGAGGGAAAAACCGGATGACCCAGAGAAAAATCCACGCGACCACGGGAGAACTAAATATACAAGCATCCGGGTCGGAATGGAACCCACAACCTCTTGTATACCAGGCGAGGTAGTTAACATGCTATCGGGGATTCATGGATTGGATCGGTTGTGTAACAAAATTGTACAGCTCACGGAAAGACTGTCAGCAGCAATGCGACTCACAACCTCGCTCCTCCTCTGTACACCGAGGAGCGAGGCCATGACCACTACCGGACTTCGATTTATCCGTGGCAGCCTGCGTCGTTTGGAAGGCAAGCGGCCACCGTTCCCTCTGCTGCTGCTGCTGCTGGACATTCTTAGCAGCTGCCACAGTAGCGTTCAATCCGCAGCGGCTTTCAACAATAACGCTTTCATTTTATACAGCGTCATTCATGCCAACAGCATCCCACAGCGACGTATATTAATTACAGTATATATACGGGCCCAAATCTCATAAACTCGGTTGGCTACGAGGCACCTAAAGAGCTTCCCCCCCGTCACAACCACACACTTAAGTCGCCCGGCTCTCGAGTGTGCACCTCGGTCATTTGTGTCTGTGAGATATTGTACGTATTACAAATATCATTGTTAAAATTATCATTGTTGTTATAAATCTGATTGGATTTCTGGACACCCAAACGTGCACCCACTAATATTGAGACACTCAGTCCGCCAGGTGGAGCACCTCTCATTTGTATAAGCAAATGAGATCGATCATTTGTGTATACAGGGTGGCCGCACAAAGCCCCTCTATGTTGACCTCCTTTCTCAGCACACGGCTGGATTCGTGCCCAGGTTGTCCTAGACAGATTCTTCCAAGTGGATGATGGCTGCGTACTGTACTAGCACATTCAAGAAAGCTATTTTGAGTTCTGAAATATTTGTCAACCTTAAGGGTGCAGCATTCTCCTTGCCGATAAATCCCCATACGAAATTCCTCAATGGGAATTATCATTATTATTATTACCACATGTTTTTGTTGTCAGGGCTGGGCATCGGGGTGGCCACATCATATCAGATCCTCTGCCAATCTATCATCCACTGAATTCCTGATTCAACTATTTCCCGAATTCCGAGGGCATAATGTGCCAGAGGCCCTTCATGCAAACGGACTTTGTTGCCCATAAAAGAGGTATTCTGGGTAAAATCGCGTAAATATAAATGCGTCGTTAAAACCGCCACCACTCGACAGCCAATTAGTAAGGTTTGTAAACAAAATATGGCAATTAGTTACGAGTTCAACACACCGGTGGGCTGAACTAGAAACTAACTGGCATGTTTTTCTTTACATGACCAACCTTACCAATTGTCTGTGTCGGGTAGTGGCGGGTTTAACGACACATTTATATTTGCGCGATCTAACCCCCGAAAAAACCTCTTATGGATAACATTGGTCGTGAAAAGCTACGTGTTAAATTGACTTCCATTCTCAGCACACAGATGGATTCATGCCCAGGTTGTCCCCGGGAGATTCTTCTAAATGGATGATGGTTTGATACTGTACCAGCAGTTCAGGACAGCTATTTTGAGTTCTGCACTATTTGTTAATGTTAAGGGTGAAGTATTCTCCTCGACGATAATTCCCCGATGAAATTTCCACAATGAGAATTATTGTTATTATTATCACATGTTTCTGTTGTCAGGTCTGGGCGTCGGAGTCGCCACGTTATATCAGATCCTCTGCCGATCCATCATCCACTGGATTCCTGGTTAAAATATTTCCCTAATTGAGAGGGCATAATGTGCCAGAGGCCCTTCATGCAAACGGACTTTGTTGCCACCATGTATATTTTTCTAATAAACCCATCAACAACTTGAAGAAGCTATATTTAGGCGATTGTGTTTTTCCCCCCCATTGAATACATGCATATGGATGGGGCGAGTATTTGTGCAACATACCATCTTTAATGAAACCGTAGCGAATTAATAATAACTGAAACCCATTTGACTTAATTACATAGCAAAAAGCACATCGTCCAGCAGTAAATTGATTGACAGAGGTCTGTAATAAATGTATTATTTAACATATACTGTACAATGCAACAAAATGCTCTCTTTTGTGATTGTTCCCATGGTCCAAAACACACTGGCAAGATAAACTTGGGTTTAGCACTCAGTATTTTAGCTCTTCAACCCGTCCACTGTTGACACAGTAAGTGCCACTTTGTGGGAAATGAACAGCGGTGTCTTTTGGAGGAGTCTTGCTATTTAACGGTTCTCTCATTCGCACAACTCTTCCGACCTACAGCTCACTGTGGCCATCTACTGCATTAAACAGTGAACACAAATCTCCGGCTCTTGTTTAAACTACGGCAGCTAATGAAGCCTGCAGTCGAGGGAGTCGTAAGTTTGCACAACTTAGATGTGTCGTGTATCCAGAAAAGTATGGGGCAGCTGGGGATACCGTGCAATACGTACGATGAACATGTGTTAAATAAATTTTAGAACCGAGCAAGCAAAACTTTTATTCACTGCAGCTTCCTGGCTTGCAATATTTTAACGTGGAATGTGCACAACTTTTTAAAATCATTTGCTTTGCCATTTATTTTTCTTTAAAGGAAAAATACCCCCCCCCCCCCCCCCGTGAGCATAGCATTCTGTCTCTCAGTTAACTCAATTAAAGTGCCATAGTTTCACTGCCAGAGCCAGAGGCCTTAAATCCTTTAAACCATGGCCCATGCTTGTGACCATGGCAGGACTATAAGGATACCCAGGCCTGGATTCAGGTCATGCGGAGCCCTGTGCCAAGACAATATTTTTGGCTGTCTCCGTTTGCCTATCCCCGTGGACCCATCACAGCGAACAGCCCACTCTGGCTCCTGGCTAATCAGGCCCTGGTGGGTCGGGGCTCATTGTGGGTTTGTCCGCAGTGTGAAACAGGAGGGGGGGGGGGTAGATGCTTTGCTGCTCGGGGCTCCTTGGAATGCTGGGCCCTCGTCCCGCCGTGGCTTAGCGGATTCTGGGCAAAGTGGATAAACCCCCGAGCCTGAGAACACAGCAGTTGGCTCATTTAAAACGGTTTCCCCGAATAACACGCCACAGAGATGCAACACCTTGCTAACACAATAGACCGTCACATCAGTTGCAAATTAACGTTGCACAGATGTGGTGTTGAAAAGATGGCCACGTGTCCATTAGGCAAGGGAATATGAGCCTTTATATTTGCACAAAAACAATCTTGATTGTGTGAAACGATTATAGTCAGCGACGCACACGATTGGGGGTGGAAGGGAAATTGTCTCCTTGAGACCCGCAATAATGCATTTTGCTCATGTTTATTAGAAAAAAAATATACTGAATGTGTACTTGTTATTATGATAAATTAAGGACCCTATTTGGAACAACTTGAAAATTCGGGACCACCATTTCGCTCACACCCCTTCCCTCCGATCATTCCTTGATCGGTCGCTGGTGGGGGCTGCCGTTGTACCAGGAAAATAAGTCTTTTCCTGAGAGGCCAAATTCCTAAGAGGCTTGAAACAACCTGTAAAGTAGATGGTGTATGGGGGACCAGGTGTCATTCCTCGGACAGATGCTATTCCCAAGTGCTGTGTGATTTCATTGGTTCTGCGCTTAGGTCAAATGACACAAAGAATTCACGGGGCAGGTTATCAGCTGCCCTGGTGTGGTACAATTTATGCAGCAGTAAGTCATGCCCCAAACTGGTTCTGAAAGTGGCCATGCCTCATGTGCAACGTGTGGGAGCCCAGGTGTGATTTATGTACCGCAATAATGTGCCTTAAGTCATCAATCAGGCCTATTATTTCAGACTAAGGGTCAGCCTAATCCTAATCCTAACCCATTTATGCTGCATGCTAATCCTAGTGGAAAACACTAACATTAACCCCTAATGCATGATGATGGTGATGATAACGGTCACTCATGTAAAGCATAACTGCACTGGCAACCCCTAATACATAACGCTAATGGCAACCCCTAATGCATAACGTTAATGTTCAGTCCTAATGCATATTGTTAATGCTCATTCCTAATGTATATCCCTAATGCAGCCCTCATTGGCAGTGAAAATGCTCACTCATGAAGGCATATGCTATTTCTAACTCTTAATGTTTAACGGCACAGTCATGTTAACTTTAATGCCCGACACTAACTCGACACACGGGGCCATACAGCGCTCGTATGTCTTCGGCGGGGAAATTTACTTCTGTGGAACAAATAACGACTGTAAACTGACGCCATAACAATCACTTCCAAATCCTTCTGTCTTCACTGTTGGATGAAACATTATAGGGTTATTGCCCTCATTTGACACGCTTTGCAATCTGCACAAAGTGCCCGTGAGAAAATCAGCCGTAACGCACCCACCCGGGCTTGGCAGATCTCAGACGCAAGTTGGCGTGGGGCTTCAGTGGAGCGGTGTCGTGGACAACTTTGGGCAGCGCAGCAGAATCCAATGTCGCCGGCAACTTTTATGCCACAACATCCGTGCTCCCCAAAACAGGTGGCGAGATGTTAACTACCTCACCTGTTATACAGGACGTCCTGGGTTCGATCCCGACCCTGACGCCTATATATTTGGAGTTTGTGTATTCTCCCCTTGGTTGTGTGGATTTTTTTTCCAGTTCCTCCGGGTTTTCACTCCACATTTCGAAACATGCGTTTAGAGTATTTGGCTGCGGTAAATGTCCACATGATGCTAAGCTACTTCGTTGGACTATCACTTGTGGGCAGGTCACTTCTGAAAAATAGCTATATAGCTCAGTGGGCCTTCACTGGTATAATACGAAGTTGAGTTTTTAGTTTAGTTTCTACAAATCTGCTACTGACACGTGCATTACACAATTGAGTGCTTTACTCAGAATGCAAAACGCAGTTTCCAGTATAACTGGTCCCACTGATCATGTTAAGTTGTCTTTATCTGTGGTTAGATCAGCGTTTAAAAAAAGCACTTTGGGATGTCATCAACATCGGCAAATAGCAGCACTTTGCATGCCTGTAAAAAGACACATGCGCAATAAACACACGTACACACGTACACACGCTTTATTTAAATAATAATTCACAGCCCTTTGTTCAATCAATTTCTGGATTTTAGGACTGGATGTCCTAGCGCATGCTCCTTTACAGGTACATTACAACGCTGTGGTCAGTCCTTCTCGGTGACGAGGGTGGTACGGAACCAGTTCATCTCCAGATATCCCGATTACTCGCCACTGATGTGAACACCCGGATACACCGCTCCACGCGATTGCTGTGCGATTGATGGAATGCGATCCTATCAACGCACGATTGCATCGTTATCGCGCAATGCAATCGGCGGCCACCCGGGTTGCACCACCCGATCGAGAGCCACGCCCTGGCCTTTATAATCAGAGGTGATCCGCTGTCAAACGCCTGTCCACTTAGTGGGTTAGAATCACGTGACCACATGGTGTGTGTGTGTGGATATACGCACGATTTTAACAGTGGTGGTTAACGCAATATGGTGAAAAAAAAACTAAAAACACCCAGCCAACTTTGTTCGATTCCAGGCCACGGCTAACATCAGTGGCGAGTTATATCTGGATTAGTCCTGGTCACCAGTCCACGCTGATCGGTGCGGTGGAGTATGTATAGTGCCCATCATCCCCCGCCATGAGTTAATTCAGCATTAAATGAGCACCTCGATACGGTATGTAAATATCAGCACTGGGGAAGATAAAGACGGTCGGTCATGCTGCCTGCCCTTAAACTTGTTTCACACCGTACGCCGCCAACCTTGCTAATCGGAGAGGCGCTTGCTAACAACACTCGCCCCAACAGTCTGTACAAAGACATAGCACGCATACGGGGACCATGATCTACCGATGCACATGCGTCTGCCTGGGTGTGTACGCTCGTTTGTGTATACATGTACAGAAGCATACTCACACACCCACATGTGCATGTGTATACGCAGGCACGAGTGCGTTGTTGCTGTCTTTCCAATCCCTGCCATCAATGTAAACGTGGTAGCACTCGACACCCCCCCGCCCACCGCCTTCAAGCCCTGCCTGGGATATCGAACTCGGTGTGGCCGAGTTAAAAGCGCAGTTGCCCGCCAACCGCTGCGTCCATCCCTTGACACCACGAACTCGTGCGTATGAGAGATAGAGAGACAGAGAGATGATACTTAAGGTTGAAGTGAAGTTACATTCACAGCAACGTGGGTAACTCTCCTGTACGAGGACGGCGCATCAAAGAGTGCGAATAACCTCACCGAACCTCGGCGTATCACATTTGCCGGACAACAGCCGAAGGGCAACACTTAACCGCGGTGGCATTAACAAGCGACGGTCCACTCTTTTCTCATTTGATATGCCGGGGCATTGCGATAATGCACGCACTGGCACGCGCTGGAATGCGTGGTGGCAATGCCTGTCTAGGACATGCCGGGGTTAATGATGTGACCTCGTTTATGGCTCCAGACATAAACAAGTCACGCTGGGAAGTCGCCATGCATTAAGCCCGGCCCGCCTGTAAGAGGGTGGGCCTCATTTCACTCGGGAATGCGATGACTACAAATGGAGGTCACAATTGTTTATTTATTTACATTGCTAAGAAAATATATACACGTTGTGCACAACATGATACTCAACATAGCACATCACTTGGCTAGGAATGCATGGCTCTTAAACACACACACATTTAATACCTGTGTGCCGTTAGCCAATTACTACCTAGAGAAGTTACGTGTGTACGTAACTACTGCACGTGTATAAATAGGTGGCAACAATGGTTAGCGCACTGCTCTATAACCCAGCGACCCCAGTGAACGGCTAACATTAGTGGCGAGTGATATCTGAGCCAGTGGTGCTGAAGTATGGTCAACCAACCAACCCCTATAATCAACATGGCAAGGAAAACCTTCAATAAGTGTAATGAATTGACAGAGGGCTGTAAATTATAATAATAATTATTATTGTTAATTTTGTATATACACGGCGGGATTAATTTCCTGCTTTCTTTATAATCCGTCTCTGTGTTGCCAGTGGGTACAAAATACTACTTAGGCTTCGTAGCTAGGAATGGTTGTGCCCAGGAGTTTGGGCACTATGATTGTCTTCTTCTTCTTGAAGAGCACAATACAGAATCTTTTATACATATATATCAACACCGTATTGACTACCCATTTACTTGTGTGTGTCCACCTAAATTCATATTCTTGTCTTTCAACGCACTTACTCTGTGACCTTAAATGTCCTTAGATGTGACATTCGTGAGACAAGAGCAAGCTAGCAAGGCTGACGCTATAAATTATTAACTAAGTGGTGTCTGCTATGACCTGCTAATTGAATGCATTCATATGTTTTGGCATAGAAAATCAAAGTGATTTTATGCTCAAATGAGCACATTCCTACGACCAAGTCCATAAATTTATAAAAAAAACACTCATTTTCTTCATCCCGTTGAGGCGACGAGCTGAATCAATCCCACCTAGGATTTGGACTCGTCACCTTCCGCTTTTGAGTCACTCACTCTGCCGCTGAGTCATCTGACATCAAGTTGCACAAACGTTATCCTGCGTGCTGTTTTTACCAATAGATTTAGGACGAGTACTGCATTACATTTTCCTATTTTTAAACGCCTGCGCTTATGCGCCATACGAAAGTCGGAGCATTTTCCTTCTGGATCAAGAGAGCAGGGGAAACTCATTTCCATTGGTGCCATTTTAGCCATTTGCTTCGAATTACGGGATTTTGTTAGATTCATGAGGATATGATTACATTAAGGTACGAGAAAATACATCCGTGGAATTTTGCATTGCGAGACCGTGAGAGAGTGTGATGGCTTTGGGGGGCTTTCATCCAGCCATGGATAGATGCTATTCTTGCTATCCTTGTGCATGGCGATATGTTCAGGAGGTAAATGTCTTTGTCGACGTCTGCTAGCCACGAGAGGGCTTCGAGAGAGTGTTCGTCTAGTTCATGCGACTCCTCCGTTGAAGGAGCGTAGACTGCTGTGGTTTACTCTCTGGTCCAGTTTGGGCTGCATGACCACGATCGCACGGCTGTGGGTTTTCTCTTCACGAAGGACATGTGTGTATGGACCTGTTGATATTTCTTGGCTCTTGTGCGGTTAATGGTTCCACCAGTGTCTTCGAGGAATGCCACAGCTAGGAGGTGTGATGTTGGGTCTCCAATTGTGTTTTTTTATTCTGAACGTCCGCGTTTGTTCCACTCTGTTTGCCATCATTCTTCCGGATCTGGCTGAGAGTGCGATCCCAGAAGGGGGATCAGGACTTGCGTCTGCGACGAGGTACATTGTTGAGGTCTTGGTAGATGGATTGGTGGGTAATGGGAAACATCATGGCTGAAGACGATCATGATGATGAAATAAAAATTCACAGGGTCAATGCACCTTCGATTTTCGGCACGTGTCTCCGCCTAGTGGACAAACCGGATTGCAGTAGCCCAGCTTGAACTCAAGGCCGTAATTATAATATATTTTATGCTCAAAATGTCCCCCCCCCCGCCCCAATATATTGCTATAAAATAGATTTCTATTTATATGATTGTGGTTATGGTTGTACTTTATTAATCCCTAATCTCTGTCATTACATACAATGAAACAAGAAAAGGTAAAAAAAAGAAAAAACAGAGCAATGTAATACTATACACTATTAGACATTATTGTAAAAAAAAAAAGTCCATCATATGTGTTGGTGAATTTTAAAATATTTTAGGCAGGAAATTCGTTTTCAAATTTAGACTTTTTTCTGGGGGGGGATCCCCATAGCCCTTGGAAGATTTGGTCCCCCCCCCCCACAATGTTGACTTCATGGCTACGGCCTTGCTTGAACTTATACTGTGTTGGTCACTTTTTCCACGTTACTTCGTCATAAAGGTTCCCGGTATCTTGAATGTCGGTCAAATACATAGATTTTCCAATGTCACCTGTTGGCCAGGTCTGGTTTGTTTTGTAAGCAGTGCAGCCATTCTGATTTTTTTCTTTGGCATATACATTGCATGAGTAAAACTTACGTATTAAATGAGATGAAGGTTTGTATATGAAATACTAACTGTACGACCCGGCTTCGCCCGGGACTTGGATCCACCACGCCCGGCCGCCTTTGTCTCCCCAGTGGCGATGTTCTCACACCACACCAGTTAATCATTTGAGGCTGAGTCGACCTAGGGGAGGCCCAGGACCGGTTAAAATAATCGTCACCGGTGGTGGCCGTGAGCGGGAATCGAACTCGGGTCGCCGGGTTCGTAGCGCGGCGCGCTAACCGCTACACTACAATGCGTTACGCTTCCACATGCGCGGGTCACGTGACAGAGTTGACGTCACAGCTCGCTTGCCGTGCAAAAAAAATATGCATTATTGAGCTCCCCCCCCACCCCCCCCCCCCACAAAAAAAGTGTATTTTTTATAATTTTTGCATGGTGTACAGTCTGAAAAAAAAAGTACCCACATGGCAAATTTCCAGTTTGTTGCATGCTGGGAAGTACGCTAAACATTTTGAACGGACACACATTCACAACTTTGCCTTTAATATATAGAGATGTATATGTAAGCTTTACTTGTATCCACCATTTTCCATTGATATGATGTACAGCACATTAATTACAATGGCAATGCTTTGAAATGGAATCACATACTTGAAGTACAAAAATGTATCCGTCAAAAAAACAGGCAAGCCTAGAGTTGGCTGACTAGAATTAAATGGGCATAATTCTAAATCAGGGGTGGGCAAACCGCCTGATCCTATCCGCGTGGCGTACTAAAACCGTCACAATGACCACCGACTGAAAGAGAACCACGTGATGTGGAATGGTCACAAGGCTGGTTCGCTCGCATTGGTTGACGATGGAGCTTCTAATTCACAAATCTTCCTTGAGCGCCGTCGGAGTACTTGTGTCCGACTCTGCTGCTGAAAGCCATGCCCCAAGTCCCTCCGGCTTCCAGAGATTGTTCCCTTTTCAAATCAGGTGTACAGTGAAAAGTTTGGAGAGAGAAAAATTGCTGCGTGTTTATCGAACTTCACTTGAACTGTCTGCGAGCCACGTGCAGTTTCCCGAGTCGCAGTGCCAGTGCGACCACCCCTGTCCTCGTTACAGGATATCAAAATAGTTTAAGACGATATTAATTTTGGGTTAGATCGCATGCGATGTGTCGTAACCCTCCACCACCCGACGCAGCCATTAAGGTTTGTCACGTAAACAACGCGCCAATTAGTTCCTATTCTTTGGGTATTTCGGTAAAGTCACGTAGATAGAACAATACAATAATACGAATAAAAATAAAGTGAATACAAATAATTTTTAAAAAGAAAAAATATATCACGACGTTTCGATCGCAACACAAGCAATCGTCAACAGGTGAAAAAAGAGGGGGAAAAGCTGCTGACGCAGGCTGTTTTAAAGGTTTGAAATGGGTGTAGCCCAAGGGTCATAAACGAAGTAGGCGGGGCTAGTGATGTAAAATGAGAGAGATTAGCATGTCAATGTAAGAGATTAGCATGTCAATGTAAACGGCTGCTGTGTAAACGAAGTAGGCGGGGCTAGTGATTTTACAGTAAGAGAGATTAGCATGTCAATGTAAGAGATTAGCATGTCAATGTAAACGGCGGCTGTGTTCGTGTGAACCCGTTAATATAAAATCAGAGAGTCGAAAATAACTGCTAACATCGGAAGGTAGGATAAAAACATCACAGCCAGTTATGACTTAAACTGGTTATTCACTTTATTTTCATTTTTATCATTTTATTGTTCTATCTACGTGACTTTACCGAAAGACCCAAAGAATATGAATTCCTGCAGCCACGAAAGCTTTAAGTCAAGATTTTATATGTTACTACTTCAGCTCACTGATGTATTGGAGAACAAATCCACATTTACAATTTGAATACGACGTTTCGCGGGTAATTACATCCATCATCATAGGGCGATTTGCCAGAATAGTGGATTGCTTTACTATTGCTTTATTATGAATATATCAAAATAGTTCCAAGATTGGGAATTCCTATGTAGATATTTTTAACAAATTGTATAAATAAGGTAATACTTCCCAAACATAAAACACAAACTAGCAAATTCTTGGTTCTTTCAGTAAAGTCACGTAGAAGGGAAACAATAAAATAATAAAAATATAAAACAAAAGCAATCATCATCACACCTGATGATGATTGCTTGTGTTGCAGTCGAAACGTCGTGAGAATTTTATTGTTTTATATTTTTATTATTTTATTGTTTCCCTTCTATGTGACTTTACCGAAAGAACCAAGAATACGAATCCCTGCAGTCACGAACGCTTTAAAACAAGCTAGCATGCTAATAATGTGCAGCTCATTCTTGGTTCTTTCGGTAAAGTCCCGTAGAAGGGAAATAATAAAATAATAAAAATAAAACTATTAAATTCTCACGACGTTTCGATTGCAATACAAGCAATTATCATCAAATTTGAAAAAAGTGGTCACTTTGAAAAAAGTGGTCACTTTTTTCAAATTTTCCTGCAGTGGTTTTTACACCTGATGATGATTGTTGCAATCGAAACGTGGTGAGAATTTAATAGTTTTATTTCTATTATTTTATTATTTCCCTTCTACGTGACTTCACCGAAAGAATCAAGAATATGAATCCCTGCAGTCACGAAAGCTTTAAATCGAAAATTGTGCAGCTTGTTTCAGAAACAAATTTGCAGGTGTAAAGTTATGCATGGGCACTGAATAAAGGACTGTTTGTAAAAGAAAATATGTTCCAGAATGTGTGATTTTTGCAGGCCAGCATCCGTGGAGAAGAAATAATATGGATCAGTGGAGAAACCTACAATACTCAAAATGTCCAGCAGATGGCAGGGAAGGACTAAAAGTGCCAGCATAAAGCGTGACTGTTTATCACTGGAGGGGAGGGAAAGTGGCACCTATCTTATATTTTCAAAAGCAGTGTTCAGTACGACTAGAGCGATGCTGGACTTGCGCCGAGAATTACTGAACCATGCAAATATCTCTCGCAGTGAATTGTATGATCTTGTCCCTGGTGACCAAGTTTTATATATGCACATATTGTTAATTCACCTCATATACCTGAAAATTGTCATGTTTTAGCCAGACATTTGAAAAGTTCTAGAATACATATTTAAGACAATATCTTCATGCCTCGTTTGCATAATCTACAATTCTTGAAAAAACTAATAATTTCAACACAATTACTTAAACGACAATAACACCCATGACTATCTGCAATAATTCAAAACAAATGAGACAGGCATCGTAAATTGTTTACGACTAACTTTTGATTTAAAAAAAAAGCTGCCATAGGACAATGTTCACGTTTCAGATCCATGCTATGGCATAGATCTGAAACGTGAACATTGTCAAAGAGTTAAATAAATAAAAAACAGCCGGGTTGTGCATAGAAAAGGATGGAGAGCAGCATACTCAAACACCACAATGCAGGTCACACAACACTTTAATATCTGCTTCTTCTCTTCCACTTCGGGATCCTCTGCCATGGTCTATTTTACCAAGTTCTTGATACCCTAGTTCAATTCAAGAAACGTATTGCAATGATTACAACGACAACAAGATAAACGGTTTTGCCCGTTCCGGCAATGTTCAAAAGCCTATTTCAAGGCATCAAGTCTGCATTTACCACAACATGCTTGTGATACAAACATGCAAACAAACATGCTCTAATAATGTATGCGTTGTCTTTGAAACTGATCGGCCTACATCACATGCCGCCTCCTTCATGGCCTTATCTCACCAGTGTTAGATCAGAGGATGCCAAAAAGGCGAACAGCACCAAGACAAAATGGTCCCATGAACGTATTACAACTCACTGCATGTTGCTGACGGGCTTGGCTTCGTGGGCTTTTGGGCACGTGCTTAGCAACCACGATAAAACACATACGTATTTGGTTGCATAGAGAGCTGCAAAGCACAGAAATGCAGAATTTATCAAGAGCCAAGAAGTGTATGGAACGTATTGTCCTGACTTTATGCACTGAATATTCATAGAATAACAGAACAAATTCCGCACAAAAAAATTACAAGAGCAATTAATAAAAAAACGGAGTAAATTGTATAAGCACAAGCACACTAGAGCAATGATAAATTATAATTACTCCCCGAAGCAAGTCTATGTGTTTGATTATTGTTATCTTGGTAGCGAAAATTATAATGGAATATACTCGATAAAGTCAGGGGCAATCCCAGCTGCGGCTCACATACATTTCCGTGGCCATACAAAACATTTTGGCAAGGCTACATATCATACATTGCATAATTTTAGTGAATGCTCACTCGGGGCAGTGGGTATTTGCACCAGCGGTTGCGTATCCCTGTACGGTATGTTAGTCAGTAGGTTTCCATAAAAGCGAGCCACCACCATCGGCACGCTGTGACTCCTTTGGCATTTTATGTTTTCATTTCTAAATTGCCCCATTTGAGGTCCTCCGTGTCCAACTTAGAGACTTCTCCTCTTTGGAAGAAAAAAGAAACGTCATTACCTTCAACCAGCGGATGGTTGCCAACTCCTGCCCGGCGTTCTCTCCCTCGTTGCTAACTCCGATGCGATATTTCCCCCATTATTTTGTTCTCATCTTCACAACTTTGCAAGTGAGATTCCCATTACGATGGAAGAGTGTTGTTTTGCTGCCATTTAAAAGTTGGTGAATTTTCTTAAAGCTCGCACAAACCGAGGCCTGAATAATATACATGCACAGAGAAAGTGCAACCAGCCAGCAAAACCTTTTTTTTTCATATATATCATTAGTATGACTAAATGTTGTATATATTGGACTTTAAACACCAAACAAACTACATTACAGTACTGTATTGCATAACAAAGTACTACCTGTGAGCGTGCATATTTCAATGCATTACTGTCGAACAAGTACAAAAATAAACCTTCAACTTATACCATCACCAGCCATTTTTTTTTAATCCACTGCTGGACAATAGACGCAACCAGAAACCGCAGCAATCTCACGACGTCCCGAGGTGCCACGATCCCGTTCTCACTTACCGCACACGCGCGAGCCGATCCAATTTGGTCCAGCACAGCGGAGTTCGTCCTCTCAGATGTTGTTACCCTCCCACGCCCGCCGTCCGTCTCCCATCTCGTCGACCGGCGATGCGTCCTGCCCACGCCGACTTGCTGTGCCAAGCAGGTCAACAAGGTCCCTCGAACGTGGGGCCACGTGTTCCTTCCCTCGTTCCGTCCACTCCAAGCGTGCGCCTGCTCACGCTTGCGTTGCGCACTCGTCGTTGTGACGTCACCGCAATACCAGCCAATGGGGAGGAACCGCGGGGCGTCGGTTTATGTTTTGCTTGACAAAGGGCAGCAAATGTTGATTTAAAGCTTTCGTGACTGCAGAGATTCATATTCTTGGTTCTTTCGGTAAAGTCACCACGTAGAAGGGAAACAATAAAATAATAAAAATATGAAACAATAAAATTCTCACGACGTTTCGACTGCAACACAAGCAATCACACCTGATGATGATTGCTTGTGTTGCAGTCGAAACGTCGTGATAATTTTTATTGTTTAATATTTGTATTATTTTATTGTTTCCCTTCTACGTCACTTTACCGAAAGAACCAAGAATATAAAGGGAAGCAAGGTTGTGCTGAATACAAAATAGAGTGTGAGCACCACTGAAATCTTGTTCAACAAATCCACCGAACAAAAGGAAGTTACCCTTGGAGGGACACAACTGGAACGCAATATAACAATGTGTACAATTGTTGAAGGCAGAGCAAGGTCAAAATTATGACATAAAGAGGCGAGCGAGAACGAGATGGAGCGCTGTTGTATGATGAAAAAAACATTTGGCATTGAAAGAAAAAAATAAAATTCATAATGAAAAATAACAAAAAAATTAACAAAAGCTACAAAGTACGCAGAGTAGCATGGAGAGATGCACGCTGGGAATTACACTGAGGGGCGGCAAAGAGGGACATGCATATAAAAGAACAATATGCTCGCATCATATTGACTTGAGACCAAGCAAGACGATTGCTGGTGAGCAAGACTGGTGATGGAATGGAAGGCAAACGACAAAGAGGCTTCCAAGTGGAATCGGCCACTGTGGAGATGGAGCCTTGAGATCGGTCCACGTGCGGTTCGTGTGCAAGGGCGACAGAGATTGTGACATCGCATGACTGTGAGGAATGGCAACGACCAGGGGGTGGTGGTGGGGGGTAGGCCTTCGTTCAGCGGTGGCTAGATCACGACTGATGATTATATACCATTTTTTTTGTGGACACTCTACAACGTTTAACTTTTAACTTCGCATCGTGACAGCTCTTTGGAAATTACGCAATTAGCATTCTGATCAACGGCCTTGGGGTTTGATTCCAGCGAGCGAGCTTTGTCAGCTCGCTCGCTACTAAGTACGAGGTACATTTGACATTTTATTCAAGGAACCCTGCTGCCTTGCCACTGAACATTAGCGCATTGATGCAACCCAGGGGTTTTTTTGGCCATTAATGTGTACACTTTATAGGACACCGTGTCCTCTTTGAGTTGCCTAACAAAAACACAAAGGCGCAGTGCCCTCTTCCTGGCACACGACTTGGTAAGCCATGTGCACTGCGTGTAAACATTTCCAGCCCAGAATAGAAAAATAAAACACATCGATACCGTGAATGCATACAGAATACTGGTTATGACAACACATTATTCCGACCAAAAATGTAATCCCTGGACATTTCAATTGCACAACATAACCATTTGCTTTTTAATTTCCAGACCCGTGCGGTTCCCATTCTATTGGAAATACATGGAAAACCCGAGGTCGATGTTAAACATAAGGTCACACGATTTATTTGCATGTATCCAATGGAAATTCATAATCAATAAATCTGAAACTGTACATTTCAATATGAATACCACTTGTTTAGCTATTTTGACTTGCACAATATAAAAATGTTCATCAGCAGCCCTTTTAGTCAATCTGCTGCTGGATGAGGGCCTCCCCACGCCGTGTGGATCTCGGGGGTCATTTGGCCATACTTCGTGCTGGTCAGTAGCGGGTTTGTAGAAACCAAACTAATAACTCAACTTTGTATTATACCAGTGAAGGCTCACTGAGTTATTTAGCTGTATTTCAGAAGTGACCTGGCCACAAGTGATAGTCCAACGAAGTAGCTTATCGTCATGTGGACATTTATCTCAGCCAAATACTCTAAACGCATGTTATTTTCTAAATGCGGATTGAAAAACCGGAGGACCTGGAGAAAAATCCATGCAACCACGGGGAGAATACACAAACACCAAATATGGTTGTGGGGGTTGTTTTTAGGTTACTTCACCATGCTGGTCATTCCTGGTTGCAAAAGGCTGGGTGGAAGCATAGACATGGGAGTACAGAAAGTAGATTACAACAATGTATTTTTCTGCACCACCCTGGGCTGACCACCACGTAGCCCCACGGCCTATAACAATCCATTGTGTATGATGGGCACCCATCCAAGGACTTATCCAGGTTCAACATTGCTTAGCTTCTGAGTTCAGGTATTTTGTGGGTGATTTGGTTCCAGGCATTGCAACCTTAAAGGACTACAAAAAGATCCCCACGCTTTCTTTTTTTCAACAGAGGCGCGTACGGCTCGGTGCAATCTTTTAAAAAAATAATAATAACACCTAACTTAAAACTTTTTTTCTCGTAATTGAGTTTTTAAAAAAATGCATTTGAGAACAGAGTTCCCAAAAGCGCAAATATCACGGTAAATTTGAAACGTGGTGTCATCGTGAGCAGATGGGCGACTGAAGCGGAGAACCGCCAATAAGGTCGCGCAGTTATTGAAAGCGGTAATTAACGGCCTAATCACGCATGGGGCAAGGTGACTCCAGCGTTGTGTACCTGCCCATTACATCGCAGCTGGGACAACGGATTTGTGCTTTCTCAGGGTGACTCGCAAGCGACGTGAGCGGCCAGATGGCCGAGTGTAACGAGCCCATTTTGGTAGAGGCAGAATGATAACGCCACCATTTCGCCTTCCAATTATATTTACAATCCCTTTTTTTTTACCCCGTCTGAAATCGCTGTAGCTTTAGTTTGAGAGAGAGAGAGAAAAAACATGACAACAATGCAACAAAAATGTCATTGTTTTTGTCTGCTAAGTTTGTGAATTAAAAAAAATGAACCTAATAAGCTTCGGAAACCGTTGCTACAAGTTGACTTTCTATCCACGTTAATGATGGTGCTCGTGTCATTGTTGATTGTGGCGCGCATAACGGGAGTGGTGGCGGTGCAGTACACGCACCGTGGCTACGAACCCAGCGATCTGCGTTCATTCTTCTTTGGTTCTTTCGGTAAAGTCACGTAGAATGAGAATAAAATAATAAATTGATAAAATAAAATAACACGATAAAATTCTCACGACGTTTCGGCCACAACACAAGCGGCCTTCATCAGGTGAAGGGACGAGACTGTCTGGAGGACAGCGCTGGAGCGAAAAAGCCACGCTCAGATCGCGACCTTTAAGCTTAGAGTCGCGGCATCTCTTCAGAAAGGTGAGAGACTCGATTAGTTGAGCCTTCTTATCCCGGAGTCTGTTGAATGATCTTAAGGTTGTGTGGAATCCCTCCCCGTAGAGGCGGTTAAATTTTGATTTAAAGCTTTCGTGACTGCAAGGATTTAAAAAGCTTTAAATCAAAAGATCTGCGTTCAATTCCCACTCATGGCTACCGCCGGCTCACTAGCCCCGCTGCCTTTCCCACGTGTCTGTGGTTCCTCGCGTCTCTGAGTCATTCTTTCTACTCGAAAGCAAGCAAATACTACGTCCGTTACAAGTTGGAATTATTATTGAACACACAATACACAATACCATTAAAGTAACGAATTAAAACTTTTCAAGAAAGACAATACTTTTCACATCAAAATGTACATTCACAATTGAAATTCAAAACACAACTATTTTACGTAACAATGCAATGAATGGCCAAGTCACAGAGGCAAAATTATAAAAAAAAAATTATAAATGCTTTCATGGAAGGCAATCTGGCAATAATATACTGCAACAACATTTAGAATTACAAAAGTATCCATGATCACTTATTCACAACAGAGCAATTAAATTTAGAGCCCTTTTGAGATGAATGTATATGCTCTGTGGAGTGATTTTCCGCTAGTTTTGTTTTTATATGAAGGATTACTCTGCACATGAAAACATAGTAATTGGGAAACCATTGCTATTCAAAAAAACTCCATTACCTTAATTACCTACACCTGGTATGAGGAGCAGTTTTAAAAAAAACCCAGCTGGGTATCACAAAACTAAATTCAACAGAAAGAATGCAAGTAAATCCAGTAAAAAAAATACTGAATATAAAACTTTTATTTGTGTTATTCTTACGCTAAATGATAGGAATTTTAAAAAAGGCAGCATTACTTTATGTCAGTATACTTACTGCCGTTGGAACAATTGATTTCCTTTTGCCTTGAATTAAGCAATTACTGTATTGCCGAAACGTGTCGAGTGGACTCAGAGATGCTGGGTTCAAATCTGGACTTCAGCCACTTTAGCTGGGTTCCCAAGTGCTGTAAGTTGATAGTGCCAACGAAATCACAAAAACACGTAATTTCATATTCATGTTTGCTATTGCTGTTTTGCTGCCTTACCCAAGCTTCCATTTGATGTTGACAGATCTCCAAAAGTGGTATGTACTACTGCAATTTGTACTTCCATTATATATCTAAATATGTTATTTTTTATATTGACTTGCTTAACGTTTCTCTATCTTACTGCTGTATAATTTATTGCATTTTTGGTTGATGTAACTCGCTGACCTGCCCCTCTTGGACATCTGTACAAAAGAAATTCATAGCTCATAAGATTCCCCCAGTATAAATACAAATTTTGATTCTGATAATTTGGCAAAATTCCAGCTTGTTTGAATGAAAAACATCGCTCTTTCATTGTTGTGCGAAAAATAATCTCACAGACGACGAGGACACGGGGAAAGTATGACCTGACCGTGTAAAAAATAAAAAAGGCTACATAGAAGGATTTCTCAGATGTCCAAATATATTCCAAAGCCATTCTCTGATACATGTGGCACACTGCTCGAATGGCATGTCCGAATAGAGTATCACGGAGCATTATGCAAGCCGGCAACGGGGCATGAATCGGGGAAACGTCAATTTTGTCAGTACATTTACGCAATCTTATCCAAAAAAAACCTCCATTATGGTTAATATTGGTCGCGAAAGCCTACATGTTGGTCAATTTTGTTAATAGGCGTTGTTCAAGAGTGTTGTGATGTTAAATCTAAATCTCTGGTACTAAGATATTATGCAGCTCACGGTGCGTGCAATCTGGACCACCGGAGAAGGGGAATGTTTTTCAGTGTAAGATGCTAGCAGGCTGGACTATTTACATGATTACAGATCATTATAATCTGTGGGAGAGCTGGTGACACTAATTGTGCTTAATTTAATTTACCGCCAGTAGCACACAGCGTGAATAGCTCAGCAGCACTGTTAATAATTTCACCTACGGTCCCCTAACTTCAGCGAAAACAAATACTGTACCATATGTAAGAATGAATAATGACGAATAACGGACGATTAATAAACGCAAGAGGGACAAGAATCATGTACAACAATACCATCGGCCAACATTCACTCACTGTTGCTGTATGAGAGGTGCATTGGTGGAGGAATAAATAGGGCTTCCGCGAAATCATTCTTTCGTGGTACAATATTCTTTTTCACAATGTGATGATTGTTTCTCATGCATTTGTAATTCCACGTATTATTTTCTTGCATCGTTTTTGTGCTTCTGCCGAACTTCCAATATGAATGAGGTAACTTATGAGGTGCTTCAGCTGCAGTTAAGTTACCATAAGCCTTTTAATCCTTGCAACCTAATAATATATAGAGTTATACTGCACATGCTGTCAGTTTCATAATTCTTACTTAAATAATTTCATTTTATCTTGTAACATCATATAACTGCCAAACTGTCGATTACTCTGAAAAAAAAACATTTGTAACACACTCAAGTAATTGTTAAGTATTTTTTTTTTCACCTTTAATCATTGTGCTATTTCATGAATATGCTGTTTGGAAAATATTATTCATTACATGAGCCACGATCGCCACGCTACAGTGATGCTCTACAAATTGCACGACGCAAATTGTCCATTGTTTTCGTATCGAGCGATGTGTCGTGCTATCATCGTCGCGCGTCAGCGCCAGTAATGTGCCTCCTTCATGTGTGTCGTGCTATCACCGTCGCGCGTCAGCGCCAGTAATGTGCCTCCTTCATGTGCGTTGTGCCGCGGTGAGGCACTGAATGCTCGTGGTAAAACCACGCTGCTGACATTATGCAGGAGGATGTGCGGCGAATGGGATGTGTGCATTAAAAAAAATATATATTATAAACCCCTTTTATTTATTTTCGTTATAAGGAGAGACGAATGTGCGAACGAGGGACGTTTTGTCTGCGTGTTTATTTTGTCGCTTATATCACGATCACATGAATTCAATGGAATAGAGAGGATGAAGGTCGGAGTGAATTCTGTCATGAATATCGAAAAATGGGGGGGGAGGGGAAGCCCAGCGACAATTTTCAAGAAACTGAAAACAACACAACGGCGATTACGAAATGGTGAATGCGTCATATAACTGAGAGAGAAATATGGACTGGATAACGAGCTCCATTATCAGGAGAGAGGAATGGAAGGAATCACAAATTGATGGAAATATAGAGTGACAAGTACAGGTGCATGAGGGAACACAATTCGAAGGAGAAGCCGAAGTAGATGTCCGAGCAAAACGTGTAATGAAAATGCGCAGCTGTGTCCCCATGGAGTGGATTTCATCCTTCAGTGAATTGAAGGTGAATGCTGCACTCAATATTCAACGTTCTCACAAATATACACGTTGATGTGTTCCCATCTTGTCAGATCGCGTACGTTATAGACGCACGTTGGACTTCTTTCGCACCGTACGTAGCCAACCGTGCTAATCGGAGGTGCGGGGGATGGACAACAAACTCAACACAAAAATCATCACTTGCTTTTAGTACTTGGATTGGGAATGCCTGGTGCTTTCGCCTTGGGCTATGGGTTTGTCCAGGAGATGGGGCAGCAAGGCAATTGCTTTTTGCATCTATCTGTACACGTGGTGAGGTTTTCTCCAAATTCTCCAATTTTCGCTCACATGGAGTCGCCAACACTCATCAATAAGACTGCCCAAACGACCTTGCTTTTACAGGGAATTCATATTAAATCTTGACTTAAAGCTTTCGTGACTGCAGGAATTCATATTCTTTGGGTCTTTCGGTAAAGTCACGTAGATAGGTTCAAAGAAAATAAAAATAAAAATCTACGACGTTTCGATCGCAATACAAGCAATCGTCATCAGGAAAAATTACGATTGCTTGTGTTGCGATCGAAACGTCGTAGATCTTTTGTTTCTTTCTTTCAACCTATCTACGTGACTTTTACCGAAAGACCCAAAGAATAGGAATTCATATTAATATGATGATTTATTTAACGTGAACATATTGAGCTCATGTGCACGTACGGTATCAGCTTACCCACTCACGTTGAACTGCAACTTAATCAAATATGGCTTGAGGAAGCACAGAGACTGAGCGAGCTATATTTAGGTAATATTCATACCCTGCAGGCTCATGCATGAGGCATTTGTTCACGGTTGTTGTTTAGCTCTACCATAACATTCTCCAAATACTGTTTAATAAAGTTATTTGCAATAATGCACGTTACTTAGCGTTTTATTAATGACAATTCCCCTTACATTTTCACGTAATAATCATTATTTAAACATGACATGCATTAATCACAAAAAGTTAAAGAAATAAATGATAACGAAATGGCTGGGCTATGAGCAGTTTAGCTGCCATCTGTTTGAAACAAAATGGCTCCCAAGTAATTTGAATGTCGTTCTTAATGGACTTTTTTTTCCTTTCCACTGTCGTGTAAGATTGATAGGTTCATTACTTCTAAGTTTCTGTAAAATAAGACACTAATGCACCTTTCACTATTACCGTGTTTCAGATGCAAGGGAAGAGAGAGCTTTCAATTGTTTTTAATGATCGTGCACGGCTTACAAAAACGTCGTAATGCCTCTTTAGGAGAGGATATAACAAGATTTCCTTGCCATCAGATGCGTAAAATGTGTGGTGTTCGTGAGAGTGATTTGTGAATGAGTTCTTACAGGTGTATGCCACTCACTGTGAACATATATAACGTTAGTTTCACGCGAGCAGAACGTGTAGCAAATTTAGGAGAGAAAAGGCGTTTGTAATCTCTAATGAGGGTATATTTATACATATAGAAATATGCAGATATGGCTATTTATGCTGATTTGATCATCTGTGAAACAAAATTAAACAGAATATATACGGTACAGGATACGTAAAGTGTACTGTACATATATTTATAAAGCATGTCTTACTGCAATATGTCCGAGGGTCATACTCTATGTCTGATAATTTTCCCACAAAAGCAGATACAACATGTCACAAAAATACGCCCGTGGCCCAATAGGCAATATGAGTTTCCTTTTGTTAGACATACACATCGCTGCTAACGCATCTGTCTTCCGCATGACACCGGTAAAGCAGCGGCCTAGTGTGTAACTTGTAGCTTGAGTTCAGAAAGCCATTCGACGGTGACGAGAGGGGTCGCCAAATTGGATTCAATTTGTACCTTTGTGCAAAAGCGTGGATTGGGCGATGATCGATGATGTGAGTGATTGATCGCGCATCGCCGCAGTCACAATGTGAGCGACTCCTATTGCTATATATTTTTTTTACAAGGTAAGGCCCCACTGAGCTATGTGGCTATTTTTCAGAAGTGACCTGGAGATCATAAATGATAGCCCAGTGGAGCGGCTTATCGTGTGGAAATGCATAGTGGCAGCCTAAATGCCCTCGGCGCATTGTTGATTCTGAATGTAGAGGGCAAAATCGAAGGATCCGGTGAAAAATCCACACGACCACGGGGAGAACATACAGACTCCAAATATGCAGCAGGCGTCAGGGTCGGGATCGAATCCACGACCTCCTGTATAGCGGGCGAGGTAGTTAACGTCTCGCCACCGTGGCACCCCCCTTCCTCTCATGGAGGAGGACGAGGTAGCGGCACATCCCACGTGCAAAGTTCTAACAGGGTTAGTCCAGTCTCTTGGAAGCGAGGATATGCCAGGCAGTAACTTTGTTCGGGACATTGCGGACTCAGTAAATATCTCGCCACCAGCTATTGATGTCTTTCCTGACCGATGAAAGCACTGAAGCATGGGTCCAGAAGTGTTTTCTAGCCTTTAGGTGGCTAAGTACTGGGCATACTCCAGCCTGTTCAGAATGCAGCTGCTCAGGTGCTTACACGTACACCATTGCGTTAGCACCTCACACCAGTCCTGTTATCTCTTCATTGGCTACTGGTCAAATTCCGAGTGGATTTGAAGATACTGCTATTAACCTATAAGGCTTTAAAAGGGCTCACCCCACATTACTTGCAGGAACTAATACATGTATATATTCCAACAAGGTCCTTAACATCTTCTGATCTTCAACTGCTCAGCACTCCCAAGTCTAGGTTACACTCTTTTGGTGACCGGGATTTTGTTAGAGTAGCACCCAAACTATGGAACGCCTTGCCACTTGAAATCAGGCAATCGGAGTGGGTAGATATATTGAAGTCTGCTTTGAAACCCCTTCTCTTAAAAGTGGCCTTCCCTTTTGATTTAAAGCTTTCGTGACTGCAGTAATTCATATTCTTAGTTCTTTCGTGAGAATTTTTATTGTTTTATACATTTTTTATTATTTTATTGTTTCCCTTCAACGTGACTTTACCGAAAGAACTAAGATTATAGTGGCCTTCCCTCTTTAGTTTGGTCGGTTGCCCCTGATTCTGTTATTGTTTTTTGCTTTTCATGCATTGCGCATTGCGATTCTAGGATGGAATGCACATTATAAATTGTAATTATTATCGGTGGTGACGATTTTATATCGGCTACATTGGTTCTCTCGGCGTAGGGCAGCATCTTGCTTGATGTTCGACGGCGTTGAATTGGAGAGCACTGGTAGCCGCGGTCCTGCTGCAGATTGAAGTTTCGCCACTGAGCAGTCTCAGAGCAGCGTTGATGCCGTTCGTTGTAGCCGAAACTGTAGCAGAGCCTACAGTTTTGGCTACATAGGGTATTGATCACCAGCCCACTTTGTTGCCAGTGGCAATATCGTACACACCGAGTGATTTGCAGGCTGCATGGGTGGAATGTCTCTGTTGTTGAGATATCGAATTGCATGAGAATGAATCTTCGTGCGATTTCCGCCATTAAAAATTTGTGGGTGGCTGGTTCGATAACCTAAGTAACTCAGAACTTTCAGGCACTCAGCGTGGTGTTAATTAGCCTAATCGTGGGTTGGTTCTTCAAGATCATTGTCAGCTTCAACAAAAGATGTTTGCACCATATAATAGCAGTTATTATTGTTCTACATTGGAAGCTGACCTCGATGTGTTCTGCCAATAACTTGATCACAACATTTTGGAAGCATCCCTGAATCCTGCTTGTTCCTTGAGGATTGATTGTCACACGATTGGCATCAAGTTGTCTTCAAGCACTTGCTCCATTGGCTTGTATCAACATTACAGAGCAGAAATATTGGCCAGTAGCTTTTGGGGTCGTTGACTTTATTTTGGGGTCGTGGACTTTATTTTGAGGGCGTTGACTTCATTTTGGGGTCGTGGACTTTATTTTGGGGTCGCTGACTTTATTTTGGGGTCGTGGACTTTATTTTGGCGTCGTGGACTTTATCTTGGGGTTGTTGACTTTATTTCCTGACCCAAGGATAGCTATGACCTTGACGGGGGTCTGACATTCTTTTTGGTATTTTTTCTGGGATTTTTTGAACGTTTGTAAAAAAAATGGTCTGAAGTATTAAGGAACTCATCGAGTCTCACAACCTGTCCCCATTTATTGTCGGAGACTTTTGTAAACGTCCTCTACAGAGTAGGGTAGAAAAAGGATATAAGAAAATTGGCATTTAAATGCCATGCGAAAGAGTTGTTTGTTAAATCATTGTCTTTATATGACGACTGGAATGTTGAGGTCATGAAAGATAACTACGGGTCAATGTTGACTGAGGAAAATTGCCTGGGACTGAACTTGAAGATGGTATTGAGAGGCCACTATTGTCCAGTGATACGACACATACATCCAGGTTATAACGCTACTGTGGAAATGTTTAATGAAGACCACGGGGACCCACAAAGTGCAGGTGCCTTCTTGAATGGTTATCGTGTTGTATTAAATAAGTACGGACATTTTTCATAATTTTCCTTGCATAATGCCTCACTGCAAAAAAATGATGCTGCACAATAGCAGTTTCAACATCCTTTGCCATTCATACAAAACCATTGACATTTCCGTATGAGGGTGAGCTGACAAGTTTGCTACCATGACCGGCAACGGAAAAGTGAAGCAGTAAATCGGCATTGATGTAAACCACAGCGGGAGTGGTGCCGCAATAATTAACGCACCGTGCTACGAACTCGGTGATCTGCGCTATGAGCAAAGGTCGCTATCAACCCATCGACGTGTTTTTGATTCCATAGATAAAAATCAGTTACGAGCGATATCTGAACAGTTCTGGGGCACCTCCCCCGTTACCTACCTGCAATGACCAGTGAGATGAAATATGGTCAAGCAATGCACGGGGAGGCCTTCGTCCCACAGTGGATTGGAAATTATTCTCCTTTTATGAAAAACAAACTGCACGGTCTTAGCTCTGGCTACTGCTAAGCTTTGAGATTAAATGACATCCACATACTCGGCTATCGCATAAACTCCCAGCCGTCACCCCCTCTCTGCCCCTACTTATGCTGTCTCAATGCTCATTAGGAGTGGCAGAGCCTTGTGATTTTGCTGGCCAGATGGCAGGCTAGAAAGTCATTCCCGATAATAAACTAATTAAGTGAGGACAGCGAGAGCCACGCACCGCCGGTAAACAAAGCCATTCCACGGCCTTCAGATTGCAACCGTGAGAGAGACTGTTTAAATGAGCCCTAACGAACTTAGGATTCGCACCCCAATGCATGCAACCCGAATAGAGTTGCGCAGACGCTTACGTACGGCCACGCTCCGCCCGTACATTTGTTGTCACTGTTGTTTGTTCCGGTTGCAGGTTTCACTCGACTATTCTTAGCCGCAGTTCAGCACAAGGAATGGTCTTGCGCAATCTGATTCGTGCCTAGGCTCGTTGCTCATCTCCTCAGTGATAGCTTGAACTGGGACGAGGAGCTGCATCATTTTGGGGTTTTATTCCAGCACAAATATATTGCATTCGGGAAATAATAAAATTATCTAACAAACTACGAGTCGAGCCATCATTTGTGCGTTAGTTTCTATGAATATAAATACCCACCCAATTTCTGCCACTAAACCATGCCTGCCAAATGCCACAATTAAGCCAATGGAAGGTGACATGTCGTGAAATAGTTTGTGAGTGACTGGATGTCTGGCATTGTCCAAGGAACATCCTGATAAACTGCCCAGAAATTTATTACAGCATAAATGTAACGAGGGCGAAAGGTAATTTAATTTAAGGAAGTTTCACTGTAAGGTAATGGGACCATGAAATTGTGTATTAAATGCCATGATGGCGAAATAAGAAATTAAACCAGTAGTTAAAGAGTAACAACATACACGGAAAAGTCAAGGGCATAAACATTTACTCGTACCCCATATTACGGCTCGTATTTATTTTTAATGGTGCACATATACTCGTGCAGACACTCAAAGCAAGATGAATGACTTAATAATTGATGGGAAAAAATAGACCTCAAACACATTTCTTCAATAACACTGTGGTCTAAAAATGGAAACATAATAGGTGACGTTTCAGGCAATGGCCCTTCTTCATACCACATACATAAGAGAGGCCAGGGAAATAGAGTTATGCATATATCTCTGGATATAATACATGTATCCCTGATTTCTCTATTTGTAATTAAGAAGAGCCATTTCCATAAACGTGGCCTCATATCTTTACCTTTAAAGGCCACACAGCATTATTGACGAACATGTCGAGTTTATTTTTGTGATTGGTGCTTAATGCACAAATAACAACTTGCAACGGTGTCACCAAATAATTAAACTAATTATAATTAATTCTAGATTTAAAGCTTTCGTGACTGCTAGCATCCATACTCTTTGGTTCTATTGGGTAAAGTCACGTAGGTGAAAATAAAATAACAAAAAATCACATTTTATTTTATTTTCACCTACGTGACTTTACCCAATAGAACCAAAGAGTAATTATAATTAGTTTAATCATTAGTAGGGAACTTCAGGATTGCCATCATTTGATGCCTTATCCATCTTGTAGAGTGCTCAGTATGGTTCTATTGCTTCGTGTAGGGCCAAGCTGAATTGCGCGAACACTCTCCACTGTGCTACAGTATGTGAGCCATTCCACAGAACCATGAAATTATGACATGGGAGCATGAACAATGCCTGACATTTTACACGCTAGAATCAGGATAAATAAAAACACGTTTTGGTATTTGGTATTTGAATTTTATTGGCATACTGCATAACCTTTGCACATGATCCCTTTCTGCAATCGAGCAGCAAATAACAGTAACATCTTCTATAACGAATAATAGACATTGCGTTATTATAAGAAATATAATTATATAATAATGCACTGTCTATGGGATATGCATGCTTTTTTGCCAGTATCAATTTGATACTGGAAAACAGGCCCCATAGATATAACTGCTCCACCCTAGCTAATAATACTGTGATACTTTCATTGCCTTTGTACTGTATTCGAAGCTTTCGTGACTGCAGGAATTACTCTTTGGTTCTTTCGGTAACGTCACGTAGAAAATAAAATAATAATAGAATACGACGTTTCGGTTGCAACACAAGTCAACCATCATCAGATAAGAATGAATGATAAAACACAGACACGGAAACAACACAAGGCAGACACACATGCAGAGAGACACACACACACAAAGACACACCGCTCGTTGTCTTATAATTCATTCTTACCTGATGATGGTTGATTGTGTTGCAACCGAAACGTCGTATTCTATTATTATTTTATTTAATTTTCTACGTGACTTTGTGCTGTTCGCCTTTTGGCGTTATCTGGTCTCACACTGGTGAGACGAGGCCATGCAGAAGGTTGTCTCTGGTGTAGGCCAATCAGTTCCATAGGTAATGTATACATCATCAGAGCATGTTTGTTTGCATGTTTTGTCACACGTATGTGTGATTAATGCAGACTTGATGTCTTGCAATAGGTATCGATTTGGTGTTTGAACATCTTAACACCTGCTTCATGGCCAAAAAGGTTAAAGCCTATTCTTATGTTTTCATCATCTATAGAAAATGAGAGTTGTAGTACCGTGCACATGTAGGTTCCTGGACAAAAATAAAGCACAAACGCTGAAATACACTTGACTGTCATTTGTAAGTAAGCAAATGTGCGCGCAATTCACAACACATGACTGTGAAAAAAAGGTCCGTTTCGTGAGCATCTGTAGAAAATTATAGTTTCAACGAACACTGGGTGGGGGGGGGGGGTGGCACGTGGCCCCCCAATGATCCGATCGAAATCCCTAATTTCGATCGGATCATTGGGGTTTATCAGTAATAAATCGGCATTTTGCGACCCCCACTGCCACTGTGCAGCATATTATTACGTGCCAGGGACTCTATGAGATGATAGGACAATAGTCTGAGTCCATAATTGGCAATAAGTAACGGCAAAGCAGTTATAAGTGACTCAGTATTGTGCGTAGTTGCGTAGACAATACACGACTTCAGCGAGCAGCGATGCCGATCACACAACGCGGTTCGAATTCGACCCTCGATCGATGACTATGCCATCGCCGCACACGCGTCGGATAAACAGCAAGGGACAAGTCCTTACTTACTAACAACTCCTTACTTACTAGCAACTCCTTACTTACTAACAACTCCTTACTTATATTCTTAGTTTTTTCGGTAAAGTCACGTTGAAGGGAAACAACAAAATAATAAAATATATATAAAACAATAAAAAAATTCTCACAACGTTTCGACCATAACTCAAACGGTCGTCTTCAGGTGTTATGGTCGAAACGTCGTGAGAATTTTTTTATTGTTTTATATATATTTTATTATTTTGTTGTTTCCCTTCAACGTGACTTTACCGAAAAAACTAAGAATATGAATGACTGCAGTCACGAAAGCTTTAAATCAAAACTCCTTACTTACTTGCAACTCCTTACTTGCTAACAACTCCTTACTCGCTAGCAACTCCTTACTTACTAACAACTCCTTACTAACAACTCCTTACTAACAACTCCTTACTAACAACTTCTCTATCATTTTTCATTGCTGGAGGGGTTGCCCCCCCCCCCCCCCCACCTGAAAATCCTGGCTCCGCCATTGGGTGTGGGCAGTCAGTTGGTCAGATATGTGATGGGTCAGATTTGTGGACATAGTTGCGTACTTGCATCAAATCAACTGGGAACAATCCGCAGAAGCAATAGACCTCCCGTTACACAAATAACATCACCTGCTCGACCCTCCACGAACCCCGGAAACCAACCTGGGATCGCGAGAGACAATTTGACAAAGAGACGACAATTACACGAAGAGACAATTGGACGAAGCGGGGTCCACTGAATGCCGCTGGCGAACTCCGGTGAACTTGTGCCGGGATTCCGAATCAAATCCTCAACGTAGTCCCCGACGCTGCTCCGCGTAGACTTCGCCCTGCCAACAGTGCCGGATTCTCCTAGTAGCAAAAAGTAGCTACATATGCTACGAGATGCAATCTATAAATGAGTAATGTTCAGCGTTTTCTGTATACATTGTACACAATATCTTCAACTGACATATTCTATGTGCGTCTAACCTCAATTCTCGGGTGGCTCTTTAACATGCATTCCACTGAAATGTAGCCGAGAGCTAGCCATTGCTTACTAATTGTTACAATCAGTGGTGGATTATCCTCGTAGCAACAATAGCAACATGTAGTAGTAGTAGCTACTATATGTAGTAGTAGTAGCTACGGGCCCCGCACTTTCAAGGGCCCCGCGCTAAACGCTTTCAAGCTATCAATTCCGGTTGAGTGATTCTGCACTTGCTCTATTACTATAGTACTATACCGCCTTCAACTTTTATGAACAACTGGGTGTTTAAGGTTAGCGATTTGTCGTATTATCTGGTTCTATAGCAAATGACAAAAATAGAATTACTTTACTATGTAAGTAAAAAATATATGTGTTTTAATATTTACGTGTTTTTTTTGTATTTAGGGCCCCTTTATAGCATATGCTACAGGCCCCGCACTAGCTTAATCCGGCACTGCCTGCTAATAAAACTGCGGTGACTCCGCCAGTCGCCTCAGAGCAGCTACCGGTCACTGCGCGCACCTCTTCCACAAGTCCAAAAAAATTACGGATCACCCGCAGGTGCTGTGACTGCGACCACCCGGATCAACACAACGGGGCCACATCGCGATCAAAGCCCTCCCCGCCCGCTGCCCGGCGGACTGAACGGCATTAGTCGCGCTACTGCCGAAGCTATCAGCTCGCGATCTTAAACCTGGACGTATCATTTACACACACATACACACTTGCCACGCGCTCCAAAACACCCTCGGTTATCTCGCAGACCAGCCTGGTGTTTGGAAGTTTCACGAATCTACAATCATACCCAAAGGCCTAAACTCAAAATCGCTGATTGTAGGTGTGTGCGTCGGCACGCCTGTCTAAAAGACGAGGAGCGTAATAGGAGCAGCCATGGCATGCCTTGGAGCGAAAAAAGGTCATAAGATTTTGTAAAAAAAAAATCAAGGGATTTTTAGATTGTATTCATGCTTGTATTTCTTTTGAATTGTTTCGACGACAGTAGTGAACTGTGAACTGTCACGTTAAATTTAAATTTTTTGTTTACATTGTATTCTAAGCAGCATAATGATATTTAAATTTTAATAGTGGATTTCCAAATTACTGAGCAAGAGGAAAGTTATAAGCACAACGAACAATCAATTGTGTATACTATTTGTTAACATTTTCACGTATTCTCAGTTTAAATCCAATAACTGTTTAACATTTTACATTAAATATGAGGTTTAACTTAAATTGGCTTATTCCAGGTGCGAGAAAAAATTTTTGTTTGTTAATTGGGACGGGACGTAGTGAACACTCTTTGCAGGGCATGTACCGTGCGTTGACGCTCATGGGGATCTGGAGTCGATTGAGTTGACCTCGTAAGTAATTCCGGAGCATGACATTCTGGCGCGTTTGTCTGCCACTGGGGTTGACGCACTGCGATCTGCGAGATGCGAACGGTAAACTTCTTTCTCCCGTGACAAAATGGCGACAGCACGGCTGGAACATATAACACACGAGACTTTAACAAATAACACACACACACACACAAATGTACCGTATGTGTGTATGTATGCATGTTGGCAGGTGTGGATATTAAACATCATGTATGATTATTCTTAGTTTTTTCGGTAAAGTCACGTTGAAGAGAAACAACAAAATAACAAAATATATATAAAACAATAAAAATTCTCACGACGTTTCGACCATAACTCAAACGGTCATCATCAGGTGTGTCGGTTTGCATAAATTTATTTTGAAAACGGCATATTTATTTATATATATAAAAAATAACGTTTGCGTCACGCGCAACGATTGGCTGTTTGCCAGGACTAGTCCATCTATTTTTTGAAAAGAGGAGGGGGGAGACGAAATTTGTTTTTATGTATGCTGTCTGAAAGCCACTGTAAGCGTGAACAATCAATCAAGAACTGAAATGATTTATCAAATCTTTTCAATGATTGCTAAGATAGAATCCATCTTCTCGGTTGAAATTGTCTCTGTGTTTGTATATGTGGATAGCCTCATGAACGAATCTCTCATGGAAGCCAGATGGCTTACAAAGAACCTCCGTCTTGGAAAAATCAATGGCATGTGAGCCTACTGAATTAGAACAATGATCTGCTACGGCCGAGGTGTTGGTCCTACCGTGTTTAAGGTCTGCTTTGTGTTCACGGATGCGGTCCGAGATATGGCGTTTGGTTTCTCCAATGTAACTACTACCACAGAGGCAACTTAGTTTGTAGACACCAGGGTATTGTATGTCCGGAATCACATCTTTTACAGACGGAACCAGATCACGGATTTTATGTAATGTGTTGAAACGGACCTGGATCTTGTGTTTATTCAAGATTTTGGAGATCTTTTTTGTGATCCCAGCAATGTAGGGTAAAGTTATGGTTTTGAAAGGCTCCTCAAGAGGGTTCTTCTTCATGGTTTGAGTGATAGCTTGGCGGATTGTATAGTCGGAGTAACCATTAGCCCTAAGAGCTTGGTGTACGTGCTTGAGTTCACTGCTTATGTGTTCCTGGTCGGATATGCATTGGGCTCTATGATACAGAGTCTTGATGAGAGAATTCTTCTGTGATGGATGGTGGTGGGAATCCGGTTTCAGATAAGCATCCGTATGGGTAGCTTTCCTGTAGACAGAGTGGCTCATTGAACCATCAGGTCTCTTTTTAATTAGGACATCCAAAAAAGGTATCTTGCCATCTATTTCGACTTCCATGGTAAATCTGATGGCTGGGTGTATGGAATTGATGTGGTCGAAGAATTGGTCTAGAGCAGGCCGGCCATGTGGCCAGATGACAAAAGTGTCATCCACGTACCTCTTCCATAAGGTTGGGCGCAGAGTGGCAGTCTGGATGGCGTCAGTCTCAAATTTCTCCATGAAAATGTTAGCTATAACTGGAGAAAGGGGGGAGCCCATTGGGGTGCCCTCAGTTTGTTTGTAGAAAGTTCCATTCCAAGTGAAGTATGTATTGGTTAAACAGTGTCTCACCAGGGGGGGTACCTCAGTGTTTAGTCCTTGATGAACCAAGTCTTCAATGATTGCAATGGTGTCAGGTACAGGAACCTTGGTGAATAAGGAAACTACATCAAAACTGACAAGCAGGTCGTCTGGGGACAGGGAAATACCCTTGATTGTTGATACCAGGTGAGTAGAATTTTGTACCGCAGAGGTGGTCTTTCCAGTGAAAGGACGCAGGATTTCAGACAAAAAACGAGCTAGTTTGTAGGTGGGGGAGCTGATAGTAGAGACTATGGGACGAAGAGGTGTATCAACTTTATGTATTTTTGGTAAGCCGTATAATCTTGGTGGCCTGGCAGCAGAAGGTTTCAACGAAAACTGTTTAGATTGATCAATTAATGCGGTTGAATCAGAAATTATTTTGTTCGTTTGTGTGACGAGGCTGTTGGTGGGATCTCTTTTTATTTTTGTATAACTACCATCGTCGAGTAATTCTTTAATTTTGTTGTTGTATTCTATTTTATCCATGATGACAGTAGCATTGCCTTTGTCAGCTGAGAGAACTACAATATCATTCCTCTTTTTTAATTTATATAATTCAAAACGCTCATCTTTGCTGAGGTTGCTAGCTGGCATCTTAGCGTTTTTGAGGGTTGCAGCGATTTCAGATCTTGCTACGTCTGCAGCGATGTGACCCAGGCCCCTGAGAGCAACGTCTACTTGGGCAATTATATCATTAACTGGTATGTGTTTAGGTGTGACTGCAAAGTTTAGACCTTTAGCTAAAACGGATTTCAAACCATCGGAAATAGAACTGTTACTGCGATTAATTACGACTTTATTAACGTCTAACTTTTTGGTGTGTGGGTCCGGTCTTTTGTTAAAGAGGAGGTTAAATTTGGAAATCAGGTTTTCCTTACATTTGGTCGACATAGTAGCAGCTGAAGAGGCAGTCATATTGTCTACATGTTCCCAATCCGATGTGGACATTATTGCCGTCAATGATAAGTGTGATTTGTAGAGTGTCTTGTCTAACTGATCTAGTTCTGTGCGTATAAGTCTGATTTTTTCCGAGATAAGAGCTAAGCTAGTTTTGAAAAGAATTCAATGCATATCCGACCAGGAACACATAAGCAGTGAACTCAAGCACGTACACCAAGCTCTTAGGGCTAATGGTTACTCCGACTATACAATCCGCAAAGCTATCACTCAAACCATGAAGAAGAACCCTCTTGAGGAGCCTTTCAAAACCATAACTTTACCCTACATTGCTGGGATCACAAAAAAGATCTCCAAAATCTTGAATAAACACAAGATCCAGGTCCGTTTCAACACATTACATAAAATCCGTGATCTGGTTCCGTCTGTAAAAGATGTGATTCCGGACATACAATACCCTGGTGTCTACAAACTAAGTTGCCTCTGTGGTAGTAGTTACATTGGAGAAACCAAACGCCATATCTCGGACCGCATTCGTGAACATAAAGCAGACCTTAAACACGGTAGGACCAACACCTCGGCCGTAGCAGATCATTGTTCTAATTCAGTAGGCTCACATGCCATTGATTTTTCCAAGACGGAGGTTCTTTGTAAGCCATCTGGCTTCCATGAGAGATTCGTTCATGAGGCTATCCACATATACAAACACAGAGACAATTTCAACCGAGAAGATGGATTCTATCTTAGCAATCATTGGAAAGATTTGATAAATCATTTCAGTTCTTGATTGATTGTTCACGCTTACAGTGGCTTTCAGACAGCATACATAAAAACAAATTTCGTCTCCCCCCTCCTCTTTTCAAAAAATAGATGGACTAGTCCTGGCAAACAGCCAATCGTTGCGCGTGACGCAAACGTTATTTTTTATATATATAAATAAATAAATATGCCGTTTTCAAAATAAATTTATGCAAACCGACACACCTGATGATGACCGTTTGAGTTATGGTCGAAACGTCGTGAGAATTTTTATTGTTTTATATATATTTTGTTGTTTCTCTTCAACGTGACTTTACCGAAAAAACTAAGAATATGAATTACTGCAGTCACGAAAACTTTAAATCAAAATTTAAAATCATGTATGATTCTTTTGATGGTGCGATCAGATTTATTTCTAGCATGTGGGATTAAAAAAATAACAATAATTTTAGAATGGCCCGTTGTTCCCCATTAGGAGACTTCAATCAGGTCACCATGAGGTGAAATAAGCCGCGATGCTGCCTTTTCTCCCTGGGGGAGAAAGGGCAGCGGTTTGCTGAAGCAATAAACAAGCGCTTTTCATGAGAGGAGGTTGCACAATAGCCCTTGCCAAATGACGAATATGGTCGTATTGGGGCCATTTTTCAAGGCCATTAAAAGATGCTTTCGTTTATAACAAAGAGGAGGATGATGGGTGCGCGGGACACGGGACATTCATCTCCGAGTCAGAGGTGTCCTGGTATAAGACACAATTGCAGACCCTTTGATGAGTCGGAAGCCACAAAGTCTGAAAGCACCTGCCAGATATTACAGGATCGCACAACACTCATTGCCGGATGGGGGCATTGTGTGCTGGAAAATTGGCCAAATGAACCACTTGCGACAAGTAAAATGCCACCAGCTATCATGGGAACATGCAGTGTTATATTCATGTACTAATTGTACGGGCAGCTTTGTCGACCCACTGGTGGGCGAGGGCTAGGAGTGAGGTTTGTTAGACCCACACATACTTTATTGGACAAATGAACCACCTGTGACTATATATGTAAATCGTGTTAAAAAAAACTAAATGTTAAACACGAACTCCAAAACATTAATTTCTGTCTAAGTATTAGTGAAAGTTTAGTACTGCACTGGTGTATGCAATGCTGTACACTTTGCGTAATAGTAGTGTTTGGCATTACGTAAATTATATAACAAGTGAAAGAGCATCTGTAATTGCCAAAATACTTTGCAAATGTTCTAAAAGTTTTAACATTTGCATGAAATTATATTTTAAATTTTAAGGTAAAATTAACCGTAAAAATAGACTGCATTTTCTTTTGGCCCTGATGAAATCTAAATAATAATCTTAGCGCAACAATGTGCACACGGCAATTTTCGAACATTAAAACAAAACGATTTTTTTCACAACCGGTGTATTAATACTGCTACTGAAATAATGTACTCACATTTATCAAAATGGAATACATCCAAGAGGACGTTAAGTGAGAAGATGGAATGATGAAATCAGCCGATGCGCAGATGCTAGTTTAATCCGTCAATGACAGGATCGCGGGGGGTAACAGTGGCTTGGGAACGTCTTCATCCAGAAGCGGATTCAATACGACTGACTATTATTTATCGATTTTTTTAGGTTTATGAGCCAGCTCACCAGGATTGGACATAGCCTACTTTTCACCCAAACAGACTACAGTTATTTCTTAACTTATCGCTAGAGCAACAAACAATTGTCTATATTCAATATGTTGATACAAATGTGTACTATACCTGGTGAATTTGCATTACGTTGTGCTGAACGTTTATTACTACGCACATATTTTATTTAATTCATGTATAGACAAGTTTTTTTAACGAGTTAACAAATATATCTAGTGAAAATGTAATAGCCATAAACCCCCTGGGCTGAATTGTGCAGATTTTAGTTATATATTCCGTTGATATTTTAAATACAATTGTCATTAAAATATGAGTGGGTGGCCATAATGATTGTGAAGAAATTCAATCTCAGTGTACATGTTCTCATCGCACTATTTGTGAACTGTTTAATAGACATTACTTCACTAGAGCCTTGTAAACACATGAATAAAAATACATTGCATCATTAATTAAAACAATGATTGCACCACCAAATAAAACGTCCCACGAATACAACTGCAATTTCCAAGATGTATAACATCTTCTGAGAGTGCAAAATAATGCGACATACATCATCACTTTCTTACGACTTGCCATGCTCTCATACCATTACTTAGACATTCACTCGAGCATATAATGCTCCACCGTGGAGGATTATGGGTAATACATATATAGGGAAACAGACAAAAGTACATCTGTCCATGTAACAACAAAATATATTTTAGTCCATCAAGCCTGAGGATGATGCTTCGCTTTAATGGTTAACACCACGGACTCGACAGTTCGATTTAACCCCCCCCCCCCCCCCACCCACCTCTGTCCACTTAGCAGAATAAATGGGTCCACGACAGCTCGTCGATCAGCGTGTTGTGGTATGATGGGGGCAACGTGTGAGTATTCCCATCTCTTCCAAGATGTGGAAGGATAGGCCAAATGCCCTCTTTCGTGGAGCCTCCCGAGAAGCTCCTTCGAGTGGAGGGCCCTTTTGTCAGCAGTGGCGTGAGCAGGCGATTGCAGGCATGCACCTTTTACCTTTTAACATCGAACATCAGCCTTAAAGACCACCACACCGATGTTTTACAGCGGCATTTATTTAAACAGCAGTATCCTGAAGCGGTTACAATTGATCGTCTCATTAGGATGGCGAGTCGCGATCACAAACGGTGCTGGTTGTCAGATGTTTAGCACTGAATGTGTCCAATGATATTGGTGGTGGACTCGAACCTATAACATCTGCTAATCAAGCAGTTTTTTTTTTTCATCTGGCCTGACTTTGCTGGTGAGAGAAACCCAGATCCATTACAGCTGGAAAACAACTGGTATAAGCTGATCGACTGAATATTTTATTTTATTGTCATGCGGAAATACATACTGTGGCCTATTTATTATTGTATTACCCATAATCCTCAAGGGGATGGCACATTTGAAGTTCTGGTACTCCGTAGGAATGCAGAATCATCGAAAATCATTAACGGGAATGTTTGATTAATATTATCAAATTCATATGATGACTTTGCACGTGATATATTCAGCAATTTTTAAACAGACCATTGTCATGCTGGCACATTCTACACGCACACATTATGATCAATCCAACAAAATATTTATGTGAGCCTAACATTCAGGTTTCTGTTGTCGTAACTTCAATGAAATTAGCTCATTTAGAAAGGGGGAGGCTACAGTTGGGGACATTTTTCTTCATATCACATTTTTGACACCTGCCCTGACTGATCCAATCCCATTGACCTGTAACCGTTAACAAACAACCCCTTCCAAACACACACACATTTGAGGATAAGCAGTAACCTGTGAGCCATCTGCTTATCAGATACCCCTCACTTGATTGAGTGCAAACAAACTGTTTCTAGGTTTCATATTCTTGGTTCTTTCGGTGAGAATTTTATTGTTTTATATTTTTATTATTTTATAGTTTCCCTTATACGTGACTTTACCGAAAGAACCAATAATATGAATCCCTGCAGTCACGAAAGCTTTAAATCAAAATTTGTTTCAAGGTTGTCCGACAGCTCGTTCTTTTGGGTCAACATTTTTAACGCCATAAATAACCGTGCCACTTTCATATCAACGAGGGTCAAAAAGGGGTTAAGCAAACCGAGTGACTTCTTCCTTATCTGAGATAGAGCTGGGATAACAAGAATCCCCCAAAATGCGGAGGCTTCCTGAAACCAATTACAGCCCAATCTCGAATGGTGACCTTCCCAACTCAGCTCTTGCAAAGTAACCACAAAGTAACGCACGTTTAAAAGGCCGGAAAACAGGCTTCGCATCAATGCAGCTTATATCCCCCTTGTTGGTTAGTGTCTACTAAGAAAGTGTAATTTGGACACACACAAGACAAAGAGCCCCTGTATAGCCTTTACACACTTTTGGGGCAAGCACTGTTAGCAATTTTTCGATTTAAAGCTTTCGTGACTGCAATGATTCATCTTCTTTGGTTCTTTCGGTAAAGTCACGTAGAATGAGAATAAAATAATAAATTGATACAATAAAATAACACAATAATATTCTCACGACGTTTCGGCCACAACACAAGCGGCCTTCATCAGGTGAAGGGGCGAGACTGTCTGGTAGGACAGCGCTGGAGTGAAAGAGCCACGTTCAGATCACGGCCTTTAAGCTGTGTGAGAGGAACAAAGCGCCTTGACAAAGGAATTAGCATATAATTTAGCATTGAAATGGCTGAATGATTAGCTTGTGACTGGTCACAGAAATAGCTATGTTAAAAGTTAAAGCATACACATCCGCAGAGGCACCCATTGTTAAAGGAATTAGCATAGAATTTAGCATTGAAATAGCTAAGTTAAGGCATACACATCCGCAGAGGCACCCCTGTTAGCAAGCCGGCATGGCACACGAGGGGGTGGGTGACCAGCACGAGGCCCGGCCGCCTTTGTCTCCCGAGTGGCAATGATTCCACACCACACCAGATACTCATTTGAGGCTGAGTCAACCTACGGGAGACCCAAAACCTATTCAGATAATCGTCACTGGTGTTGGCCGTGAGCGGGAATCGAACTCGGGTCGTCTGGTTCATAGCGCAGGGTGCTCACCGCTATACGAACGCTCCCCCTACACACACACACACGGTGTTTTGAAATCTCGAAATGCCAACTCTGCAAAATTTTGACTTAAAACTTTTGTGACTGCAGGAATTCATATTCTTTGGTTCTTTCGGTAAAGTCACTTAGGTAGCAAAATAAGAATTTAAAAAGTGAATACAAAATATTTTATTATTTTATTTTTAGTCACTTTATTTTTGTTATTATTATTTCTATATCTACGTGACTTTACCGAAAGAACCAAAGAATATACCAACTCTGCTTTTGTTCTTTAATTCAAGGAACTGCGTGTGGTGTGTGTATGTCTACAAAGGTGGGTTTGCAAGAGCGTCCTTGTGTGCTGTGCACACACGCGCACAGATTAGTATATGTTCATGTACGTGTCAATGCACGCATCGCTTTTGTCGATGCGTGCATGCGCTTGTAACTGTATACTTTTAAGACACATTCTTCTTTCGTATGGATTCATAGCAGCAGATTAAATATGTAATTTTAGATGTTGTTATCCACTCAATCGTCTGTTCAGACGCAGAGTGGACATCGTCCGTTGCTCTTTTGAAGGGGTGAAGGCAGCAGCTATTTGCGATGCAATCGATCGTTTGGGATTGGGTGGCCGCACTTCAAGGGCCGCCGAAACTTTGATGCCCCCATTCGAGCACCAGGTGGCCGCATCAGCCATGCCCGGTGCCGATTGTGATGATCGTTGCTGAGACAAATTATAATAGTACAACAGTTTGCGAGTAAGTACCAATACGTGTGTTTCTGAGTGTTCTTTGCAAAACGATGTCGTTGCTTCTCTGCTGATTTTACCAGACACTGAACTCGTTCGGAGAGCCCGGGTTAAAGAAAGCGTTGATGGCAGCACATCAGCTTCGGAGTGAACTCATTTCGTCTAGATGGGCTGATGCTTTAGCTTATGCATGGCAATGTATACCTTATCTGCCTGGCAAATGTTTCAGTGTGGAACATCAAGCATCGGAGAAATGAAATATCATGACCTAAAATTTAGTTCTTGCCTTAAAAAAAGGGATAAAAATAACACCGGTCTAGTTTCACACATTAAGGTAGCGACAACCACACAGGTCACCGGCCACTAAAGTCAACGCATATTATTAACCTTCGCAACGATGAGCGAGATCAGGGAGCGTGGAGTGGACGTTTCGATGACATTTCGAGGTGTGTTAGTGTTGCTGGTGCGAGCTTACCTGCTGGTGACTAGCATACAAGATCGCACACTCGAGGGGGTGGGGTGGGGGGGGGGTAGTGGCTGGTTTTGGTTGTTGGTATTGCGCGACGGGATTGGTGCGTCGGGCGAACGGGTGTGAGAATTGCCACAGCGATTCACTCGCTGAGCCCCGCATTGTCCGCCGAGCCGTGCCCACACGGCCAGCGGCTATTAACCGGCGGTGTGCAGCGCGCCTCATTTCTACGTTCTGATTTGGCGACCTAAGAGGACAGCGAGCAGCGTGGCACTCTTGGCGCTCTTGGTGCTTGTCCGGAGACTCTGACGGCGGTCAAGCTGGTGGCACAGGGAACCGCACACCCGGAGGGCCTTTATGCTCACTTCGTGACCCCACGGGCGCGGTGGAGCTGCAGCGCAGAGGAGGGCTTCCGTCAGACCAGTTCACAGATTCTTCGGTGTCGGAATGCACTCTCGTTTACGATTGTTGCCGGATAAAATATGTGAAAATATATAGGCAGGGCTACATAAACATTACTAAAACAACGTTTTTTTTTTATTATTTACCCCAAATATATCCCAGTTGTTATAAAATCACATCACGAGATAAAATCATGATTTAGGATCGCTCACGAAGCAGCCTAACGGAAGCAGATTTCACAGAGCTATATCTGAGATCCCTTGCACTTAAAGTGACCTCTGGTCCACACAGAGTACAGAGCAGCACTGCATATAAAAGTGAAGTTTGTCACGTGACTGTCAAACCAATAAATTAATTGTGAGAGCTGGAATTTAGCCAAACTAAGTGCAGAACCAAACGTAATGCGATGGGTTTTTTTTTTGTGCAGTCATTGGTGACCGGGTTGAGACGATCAATGCACAACACTTAAGGACCCGGTTTAATCACAGACAGGTAAAACCTGGATGTGTACCCAGATCCCCTGTTGACAACTCAACGCTCTGACCTCTAAGCCACTTGGCTACCTCCCTAAAACAATATTTAAACTAAATGATTTGATGGAAATTAGTTGAAACAGTAATGTTGGTTATCTATGTGGTCTTCTTTATCCTGTGCGTAAGTAGTCCACATTGAGTAATTTGCAGGTACATTTTTCAGCATTGAGATGTTTGCCTAATATATCAGTTACTTTGTATTCCTCTTCTTTCAGCTATGGGAGAAAACCAGCGAACCCGGATTGTAAACCCATGCAGTGCCGGATTATTCTCGTAGCAAAAGTAGCAATATATGTAGTGGCTACGGGCCCTGCACTTTCAAGTGCCTCGTGCTAAACGCTTTCAAGCTATCAATTCCGGTTCAGTGATTCTGCACTTGCTCTATTACTATAGCACTATGATGCCTTCACCATATAAGAACGACTGCGTGTTTAATGTTAGTGATTTGTCGTATTATCTGGCTGTATAGCAAATGAAAAAATACAATTACTTTACTATGCAAGGAAAAAATGTGTGTTTCAATATTTATGTTGTTATTTTATTTAAGGCCCCCTTGATAACATATGCGACAGGCCCCGCACTAACTTAATCCGGCACTGAACCCATGCGGAACACGGGGAAGAACAATACAACCTCGACAGAGAGAGAGAGGCGCCACGCTACCAAACGGACCACCATACCGCCCACGCACAATGCTCTCAGCTGTAGCTGCGCACGTGCTCCTGTTGTGATGGGTTTTGTTTTTGTCATCGTTGGCAGATATAATTGGACTTCAACTTGTTTGTTAGACTCTGATAGCCCCACCACCCCGTTGTTAATTAATATTGGTTATGCTTTACAGTGAAATATAATTGGAAGTAAGTGTAGTTCCATTTCAATAATAACAATTACAAATAGCTATTCTTTGAAATAAAATCAACGTCTCCCATTCCAACTATAGATGAATTAGCATGTACCACATGCAACAGTGTAAAGTGCGATGAACTATTAGTAACGCAAATGAAATTTCAATTTAAATTCTTTCTTAAATAAATCACAATAATGAATTCTGCAAAATGGATTGATTTCATTACTGTCCCATGTGGTAAAATAATTAAATGAACAATTTTCCATGATTTATATAAAAAAGAATGTTAAATACCTACCTCTAATGCCCACCCATCTCTGCCCACCCTGCAATATGAACGGGTTACACACCGCAGTTAGTTGATCGGCAGGTCGCGTACGGTGGGGAAATATGTGGGGACTCCCACCGTTCCCAAGTCGTCTGGCCAGTGTGGAGGAATAGGCAAAGATACCATAAAGAGAGCGGGCACTCCAGAGCTCACTCTAATGGAGGCCCTTTTGCCAACAATGGCTCGGTAAGGATTTGCAGGGCAGCGTCTTTACCTTTTTATTCATAAAATATATATAAATAAGAACTACAGCAATTCACACAATAAAATATAAACAAACGTGTACACGTGTACAATTTAGAACTATTTATGTTGGGGTAAAATCGGATGAAGATTCGTGGTATTTTGAAATGGACCCGAAGCAAATCGCACAACTGCTCAGCCGCTGTCCAATATCTAGGGAAGGTTTTAAAGCCGAGCGGTCTTATTATTGACTGCATACGGTTGATGTATTATTGTAGCCTCCTTCACGAGCACTCTGCAACACTCGACTGTACGGAATGGACACTTCAGTTCTTGGAGAATACGTGCGAGAGATTTTCACCTAAAACTTTATTTCTTGCCTCCACCTGATTCGCAAGTGCGAACAAATTGCCATTTGCGAGACAGCTTCCTGATACTTTCAACATTCCACTTGGTGACATAATCGATCTACTCCTTCAAAAACGTGAGCATAATCTTGGGCACTTTAGGGGTTGACAAAGTACGCCTGCCTGTAACTGTCGAAAATGTGCCGCCTCTTGTTTTATGCCATTGTCTAGTGTGGTGGTGGAATTTTTTTCCTCCAGCGAAATATTGTCGCAGGACAGCAAATTCAAGCTCGGCGTAAATGTAAGGCCAACAAACAGCGTTAATGTGTTTCGTTTATAGCACTCAAATGGCTTTATAAATTGCTTGCTTTTACAAAAGCTGGCTTGAAAGCACCAAGGTCATATTACTGTCACGATTCACAGTGCCCCTTGATCGCGAAGGCTACATCTGTAAAGCTGTAATGGGCCTCAAGTGATGCACATTAAATTGCACAATCGGTCTGTATTTTCTGAGAAGTCTGTCAATACTTATAATTCCTGTTGTAAGGCAATGTGTTTTGAATCTGGATGTCGATATTGCCAGCAGTGAAGCGTGTAACAGCGTGCCGCCGTAATCCAAAATAAAATTCGGTATCATAGAGCTGACATTTAAAGTTGTTGTGTGAAACTGTTGAAGAAAGTAACATTATCATTTCGGTATATTTTGTAATTAAAATTATTAATATGACCATATATGTGGCTAAAGGAGTTTTTATTATTCATTTCTACACTAGCCCCACTATAATAAAAGTGAAATGTGTCGAACACTGGCAGAGATGTCCGCATCCCACAGGTCTAACACTGTCTGCAACATAACATCATGTTAAAGAAATGGATTATGGACCGCATAATCCAATGTGGCAACAGAAAAAAATATATATTCTCTCCAATATACAAGAACGTAAACAACGCAATAATAATTATAAAATGCAGTGCAGCATACACAGCAAGTGGTATTTGTTGCTGAACGTATTATAATGTGCTTTCATACAGAGAGTGCAGGCCCGCTGGCTGGAGGAGCCCCCTGGCCCCGAGCTACAACGGATGGGGGGGATGAGGACGATGCCATGGCCCAGCGGTCGCGCGTTCGCTGGTTGTTGCAGAGGTTTTGCGGTTCGAATCCAACAGGACGCCCTGGGTTAATACTGCTTGGTGCATTCAGCATAAAATACACACCGTCTGCTTCATAGCAGACGTTGGTTCCATGACGTCATTTGCAAAGGGTAGGCCATCATGTTGGCGGAGTCACGGTCCAAATTTTTTAATGTATCCACAACATATGCAGTGAGCATTATACGCAGCAAAGTGAAACTACGGTAACACCGACTATGTCCGTGAAACATAGCACCTTCATGATAGGCACGAATACTGAATGTACTTGTGATTTGATTGAGACAGAGCGCCATATATTATTCCTTGTACCACAGCCCATGCCAGCCACGGGATTCCACTGATTCGCTAACTCGATCTCTATGTCTGATAGTCCCAGATAATGCTAAGAGTAAGCACAACTGTCCACTGCACGCTCAATACCCATGTTTGGAAGTTCAGAGTGCTCAGATATGCTTTCAGTCTGGGAGGAATGCATTTTGCAAAAATGCTGTCCTATTTGTTTACATCAGCGCTAAAGAAGCAGCTGAGTTCTCAACCAGAGGGCTTGTCACTTGGCGCTGAATGTCAGCCACAAATGCCAAGTGACATTTTTGCATTTGTGGTTTATTCAAAAAATACGCATTTATGTTATTGCAATTTTTTGGTATTCACCATCATAAAATAAATATAATTGATGTTGGAAGTTCTGGTCATATGTTTTAATGACAATAATAATTCGGGAATCGCTTAAACGTGACGCAGCTTTGTGTATGCTTATGCAACACCAGCAGATAATTATTTTTTATTGCCGCACACGGTCAGTAGTGCTGCAGGCTCGTGATGAGAAAGTATGCCGTCTGCTTTGAAACTCAGTAAACACCATGGCGTATTCGGAAGCAAGACATTGGTATACCAGTGTCATAGCTCAAACCCAAAGATACTGTATGGAGTTCATATTCGTGGTTCTTTCGGTAAAGTCACGTAGATAGAATTTTTTTTAATAAACATAATACATTTTAAATAATGAAAGCAAAAAAACTCACGACGTTTCGATCGCAACACAAGCGGTCTTCATCATCTTCTATCCACGTGACTTTACCGAAAAAAAAAAACAAGAATATGAATTCCTGCAGTCACGAAAGTTTTAAGTCAAAATTTACTGTATGGAGGTTAGCATCAACAATGACTGACTTTGTCACAAAAAAAAACCCAGGTGTCCTTTGTGAGACAGGTAGTGTGTCCCACGGGGCTTCCCCTGGTTTTAAATAAAGGTCATTCCATTCATGGTGGCTCAGTGCCACATCAATTACAACGCAACTCTAAGAATCCCGGTCACCTGAGTTCAATTCCTGGCCATGGGCAACATCATAGGCAGGCGAGCGATATTTACACCAGGCCTGGGTCTCTACCTTCACCAGCGTAGGGAAGTATGATGAAACGACCCACATTACCCACAAGGCAGCGGGAGGCGTTTATCCCAGCAGTGACTTTCCAAAGGGCTAGAAGTTATTTTTGGTGTCATTACTTTAAATTAATTGTAATGTGTACTCCCGGCACACATGCTCAGTGCTCTATATATATACTGTACGCATAGAATTTCATGAATAAACAAAATTAGATTCCAACCATCATCATTTGACAACGCTGACAGATACGCTCAAGTGCACATTGCAGATCTCGTGTTGCGGTCCCTTGAAATGGCCCTGCAGCAGCTGGCAAGCTTCCTCGATTCTCTGAGGCAGCCGGCATGGACATGAAGCCATGTAATTTCACCAGCTAGTCTTAGCTACTGTTGTTGCTTAATCCACAGCAGAGCCAACACTGCTGGATGCCAATGTTGCCACAATCTTGCGATAAACACCCTGCTTTTTCAAACCCACCAGCGACTTTAAGCAATTGTGCAACGAGACGGTCTGTTATTCTACGCCAGAATCCGTAATCCATTCACCCTGACACACAAACAAAAAAAACATTTTGTACTACTGCACTGTATTTTCTTCTTCTTCTTCTTGAATGTAAATATTATTTTGTATGCATAGCATACGGCGCTCCATGCCTCGTGGCGTTTACTGCGGAGGTAATATAGAGGCTTTCACCATTTTAATATGTTACGGCTTTTTTCGGACCAAAATTATTGTTTTAATATCTACCTTATCGTGCACATTGTGTTAAACCTTTTAACATCTGGAATGTCTTGTTATACTGACCCAGCGGCCCTGTGGTTTTAGTTTGGCTCCAATTCTAGTCCGCTGGAGTCTTTGTTTTTTTTACACCGAGTTGGCATTAACTGAAGCGCTTTGAATAACTGGAAGACAACCTTCTTGCCTGCTACTCAGCAGTGCAATTACAAAAAAAGTGGAAACGCGCTTTCGATCGTTACGTCACACAGTATTGGGAGTAATGGCTGTGAATTGCTTGCAGTGAGAATGGCAGAGAGGGCTTGAGTTATAGAGCACGCCTCATTCCTTCTCAATTCCGACCTTTTTTTATGAAACTGTAGTAACAATAATATTTCACCATGGCTGCTTTGTGGCTCTTCGTCGAACGAATGAGCGCACTTCATTGGCAGATTTTCACTCACTCTGCATCTTTGCGAGACATCGCAGAGCCGTGTGTTGTATGCAAGCACCAGAGTAACCAACATAGAGCGAGACTATATACAAAAGATTGGGAACCGGACATTGGCTACCATTACACAACCCTTACACATCTTACTCACATTGTAGTGCTCACTGCATATACAGTATAGCGTGTGCATATATTATTCGACTGCTATACATTTCCACATGATAAGCCACTTCGTTGAGCTATCATTTGTGGCGAGGTCGCTTCAGAAAATGAAAAAAATAACTAAGTGGGCTTTACCGGGTAAAATAAAAATAGTTGAGTTGTAATCTATATATTTTAAGCTATTTTCTTACCTTTCTTATACTTTGCACTCCTATCACGTCTTGGTTTTATTTGTTATTGTAACTGTATACTCCCGTCCCTACTGGACATCTGTCAAAAATAGCTTTGTAGCTCATCGGATTTCTCCAGGATAAACGCAAATTCAGATGCTGATATATATATCTACACGTGTTGAAATCGCACCTCTTTGTTCGTTGTGTTTTTTTGAATGCGAGTGGCCTCAATTCACTCGTAAGTGAACCTGAGGAAATCATGCTGTCATTACCGAGAATGCGCACCGCTGGGTGGCCGGGGTGTTCGGAGCATCTTTGTACCGCCGTCCAATTCGACCGCAATTCCCACACCGGCAATCGACGCAACGTATGAATTGACGTGACATGGAACGTCTTCACAACCCACGAGCCATGGGTGAAATTCGTTTGTATAACAACATGCGTCCCCCGTTGCGTTGTGAACGTGTCACGACAAATGACCGAATTGCGAGCAGAAGAGCAAGCGTCACGGGGAAGAGATTGAAATGAGCGCCGGTGTTTAATTTCCAGCCCCCTCGATCGTGCCAATCCAGAGAGCCAGACTACCGCTGCTCGGGGGTGTGCACACCCATCGCACAATCCAAACGCATCTAACAAGTGATGCGGGCAGCTGGGCCGACAGCCTCAGCCCCTGCAGGGGTCAACACATGGCCGGTCCGGATGGCAAAAACAGCCAAAGGCATCGCGCAAAAAAACACCGCGCATCCACGCAACACGACAAACCCTGAGTGGATCGAAAATCGATGCTCAAGGCTTTTCACCTATGAAATTGCATTATTGTATTAGCCGCTGCCATCATGGCCAAACATTTTTTTTTTATGAAATAAAATACAATTGATATACAGTACTCCAATTATGAGGCTGGATGTGAGGACGATGGGGTGATATTGAGGTCTCCTGCACTTGCCCGCTGTTCGAGCTGTCTGCAATCTCGCCTTGCCTGAAGCTGTGCTCGCTACCAGACACCCACGAAATCCGTTTGCAGACACAATGCAGTGCGCTTTAGAATAGACCGCCATGAGCGAGCGCCGTCGTTGTCATCGAAGACCATTAATTGTTCCACGTGTGCATTGGCGGATCCGTGGGGTGCGTGATGGGGCAGCTGTCAGCCTGACCCCGCCCCCCCCCCCCGACCTGTTCCGCTGACCTTCTAGACCCCGAAATTTGGTATTTTGTTGATATTCACCAGAGAATGTCAGGCCATGAGTTCTCTCTTGCGTTTTTCTGCTCCCGAGCCTCCCTATGCAAGTGTAAACAAAGTCACTCGTAATAATAATAATCACATATATCTATTAAAGTCCAAAGTAGGCAATGTTTATTTCCTTTTTTTTTCCTCAACAGCTTTGAGCTCACAAGCTAGATGTTTTTTTTGTATTCCAGGGGGATGGGGCGGGGGGGGATTAAGTGTTTTGCAATTAAACGGCATCCCTACATTCAGATAAATTCTGAAATGATATAATAACAGAAACAAAACACGACAGTGCATCACACCTCGTGCGTCCTTTCACTGCGCTGGACTATGTCCTAGGAGTATACTCACACCTGGGGCCCGTGCCGTGATCGTGAGCACACTGGACATGTGACGCAGAGGACGCAGATTCGGTGTGGTACCTCCCTGCACGGCCACTTAAGCAATAGTGCATGTTTCCTTATACTCCCTCCTCCGTCCACTCGGCAGTTGGTTGATTTTCAGGTCATGTGTGATGGGGTGTTCCAACTTCTTGCAACATGCCTGACCAGTGTGGGAGAGTAAGCCAAATACTCTCTCTCGAGATAAAGAGAGACGCTCTCTAGAACTTCACTCGAGTGGAGGCAGAAATTACAGGGCTGCACCTTTACCCAACTTAACTACACAAGTGCTTCGGTTATTCAGATTTGTAAAGCCAACCAAAAACAATCAGTTTAATTTTAGTATGATAATAACGAGCAACGAGACCGTCCTTTGGACGTGACCGACCATTTGGTTCCTTCCGCCAGACAGCCCGCAACACTTTTTCTAGCACAGTACGATTATAAAATGCATCACGATATTGTTTTTAATGCGGTTAATGTTTAAGAAAACAGGTAATTATTCAATATATGCATCGTGCTGCAACAAAAAGTTAAAGTTTGCATTAACTGGAGAATTGACTTTAAAATGTGCAATGTTATCCTGATTATGTTATAAGCGTCATGCCATGGGATAAGTAATCGATTAATAACTATCACAGATTAGGAAATCACGACACGTTAGAGAGCAATCCGTGGAAGGAGACATCACAGAGCTGCTTCTGAATTATCACGTGTCATTTTATATTGGGGCAGGGTACGGCACTTTCCCACCCACCCTGTTACAAAAAAAATGCTCATTGCATGACGGTCAAACCAACATGTTTATTTCTCTGAGCTGATTTTTTTTGTTCCAATTAAGTACAAAATTAGATTTGCCGTGCAGTAATTTGGCGACCGGGCCGAGGACTATCAACTCGCTATGCTTGTGAGCCCGCACTAATCACTGGCTACTGCCTGGATTCACACCCAGGCTTTCAGCGGTGTCAGCTCAGCGCTCTGACCTACGAGCCACTCAGCCACATCGGAGAAAAAAAAATCACTTAAAAAAACCCAATTCACTCGTGTTAAAAAAGCATCGCACAATATAAGCAGCAACAGCAAAGGATGGAAAGATTGCACGAGAGAACGCCGGTCTGTTTGAGTTTGGGACGTGTGGTGTCGCAAACTCGTCTCTTATATTATCATCACGTTATTTCCCTCATGGTAGCTTCAAAACACCCCGCAGTTTCACTTTGCACTTGACACAGCGCTGGATATTACTTTATATCACCTTGGGGTAATGGGCAAGAGTGTTGTGTGTGGGCTGATACCCATCATTTTGTTCAATAGGTGTTTGCTGACATGATAACACCGCACATTTCACCACGCAGATGGAACCCTCAGGCTACGCTGACGAGAATGTTTTTATTGTTGTTGTTGTTGAGATTACCGAGTCACACTATCAAACAAACTCGCAACATATTTGACAGCACAGCGTAGGGCCGACGTGTGTGATGTACATAGATCACATGTAGTAATATGTGCTGTAATTGAGCCATACTTGTCATTTGTACAAGGGGTGCGGGACATTTTTTTGTAAAAGTGATGCTTAAAAAAATAAATCTACGTATTTAATTCCTGTAGTACTGCATTATTAAATATGCAGTGGTTACCCCAAACCATGAGTACGCATTAATACCATACATTTTTTATAATACATTACAGTTCTTACATTTAATCCATAGCATATGCAGAACATGTCACCTTTACAGAGGACCGCTTGTCATTGGTAAGATAGGTACTACCATGTAATCCATCAAAGAATGATATTCGCCATGATAATGATGTAAAAGTAGTCATGTATAGGTACTGGGAAGACTAAATACTAAAATCTAAAATAAGTGCTTTCAAAATGATTAATTGCCAATGTAATTATCAGCGGAATAAAAATGAAAACTTGAAAAAAATGTCATTTCAGGCATCCCACAGGTCTGCATGGTGCTTGACAGTTCATTAACAGCTATGGTAGAAGTACAATTTCATCTATATTCAGAAAAACATCTCATTAAATTATGATAACAAATTAGATTCCCACGTTTTAATACTATGATTTGAAATCTACACCATCTTTAATACTTGCGTTAACGGTCATTTGTAGGAAGGTTTTTTTGTATGAAATGTAATCCATAATTTAGATTTAATAATAATTTTTAAGTAATGTTAGTTGCTATGTTTTTCTTAATCTGATCTCTACTTCCTCGTTCATTTTCACGTTTCTAGTTTCATTCATGCCATGCGGCTCAAGACTCGGGTGCAAACGAAACAAACAAAAACATGAACAAAGAACATCCTAAAGTGACGACGTGCAACAGAAACATCCAGGAAAAAACAGCAAAATCTTCCAGAAAAAAACACAGTTTGACAACGCTGTGTGCAAAAAATCCCAGTGGAATGCAAGTCAAACAATAACAACCATGAGACAATTTAGATAAAAGTTATCAGGCTTACTCTGTACTTCAACAAACAAATAAACGTGGCTTAACCATACGTTTTCGAAATCACCAAAATAAAGCTATAAAAAAAACAATCACCAAAATGAAGCTTTAAAAACAATGGAACAACAGTGATCATAGGAACTGTGATTCAAATTTAACAAACTTTGCAAATTGAACAAACCTTCCACGGTGCCAACACAGCATTGGGACGTAGCACGGAGGCTCGGAGGTTGAATGCAATGTCAGAAAACTCAGCTGCCTCCCCACGAGAATACAACACCGAGGCCTGCGGGATGGTCAATGCAAGAAAAACAATGCAATGATGCTCTGCCCCTTTCACACACAGCGAGCTTGGTGGTTGTCATCCTTCTTGGGCATGGCTGTGCACACCAAAAAAAAATTCCGTGGAAATGTTTTTTTTCTCAAAATCGTATTCCAATCAGCTATGAACATTCTTTGTAAAAGACAGAAGCATATCTCAGTGGCTTTGTGATGGCTTTGCAAGCGAGTTTAGTTCCCAAGCGGAAAACCCACCACGTGCACCGTATCTCGTCTATAAAGTAAAAATTCTGTATCTCAACGGACCTTCGCTCTGTTACAAATTGAGAAATGCATACTTCGAAGTGTCCCTGTAGGTGCTTGGGATGAGGAATCTTGAACAAACACTGGAAATGGTGCAACTCTATGCTGAAACAGACAGACTTACACATGGGAAAACGAGTGAAGGATTAACTTGTGCAATTCTATTCTGCACAGCATGTTTAAAAACAAACGTTTAAAAACAAACCCGTGCTAAGGTTTAATATTTGGGCTTTTCTCAAGAGCATAACATTGCACGTCCATCACATTTTTCCATAAGTGCCCTTTTCCAAAAATATTTTTTCTGGGCATGAAAGTGTTCATTACATATTTTTGTAATAGTTAAATCTTAATAAATTATAAAATATCTTACAGCAGGGTTGTTTACGTCCTTAAACGTTAAATCACAAAGTAGAGATTTTAAATATACATTATACATTTACAAAACCCATATAATTTTCAGCCATCCTTAGTTAACTTCAACTATGTATGTTAAAAGCATGCACACTGTCAACACAATGCATTATTAAACGTTTACCATTACTGCAAAAGAAAATACAAATTAACATTATAAAAGTAAATAAGGTGGTTTATTCCAGAAATTTTTTTAATGTAGTCCTATTATCTTAAGACAACCATTTTCAGCACTCTAGAAGAAGTAAGCTCATAATATGTAATTAGTGGTTTAACTCTGCAATAAATAAAATAAAAACAGACATTGTTGTTCTTGCCATTATACTTTCTGGACCTCATTACAGCTCAAAATTACATATTTGCTTATTTAAGCTGCATTAAAAATAATTACCCATATTTTTTAAAATGTTATTTTATTCTATAAGACGTGAACAATATTTAATTCAAGTGCGGATTAACATAAACATATGCATATGGAAATGGCATGTAGACCAGTTTAACAAATTGAAGTTTAATAAAATCACGGTGATAACTTGAATCCTCGTTGAATTACGGGCAATCTTTAAAAAGCTGTTCATTGAACGGAAAGCCATAATTAAACTGTTAACACAATGTTAATTTTATATTAGAATCTCACATTTCAGCCAACACTCTATTAATACGTTGTTATAATTAGGAAAATCCTGTTTTCAATGTTTTTCGAGGTGCAGTATATACTCACAATTTAAAACTACAGCGAGCACACAGTTTATGGGCATTGAGCGAAGGTGCAATGGTCAACGGAGCTTTTGTATATTTATACGATGAGCCATGCACAAGAAATACTTAAATTTGTAATTCATCATGGGATATTCTCCATAATAGAATTTGTTTGGGGTTAGATCGCGTACATATATAAATGTGTCGATAAACCCGCCACCACCCGACACAGCCAACTGAGCATTTGCCACAAGTGCAGTTAATCCGGTACACACCTTTTGTTGATAGCTTCGGTAATACATATTTTGAACCATATATTAATTTCTTTATTTTATATACTGTGCCAAATCTGACTTGGATGTTTTGTTTTTCCAAACATCTGGCTAATGTATCAGTTACTCCCGCAATGTACGGCATTTTTATCGTTTTAATTACTTGGGCAGTTTCAATGCTCTTGTTATTTGATTTGGTTTTGGCATTCAATGCCCTGTTGATTTGTGCATCATTGTAACCGTTCATTTGCAGCGCTTCTTTAACATGTTAAATTTCACTTCTCAGACTGTCACCATCTGACACTTTCTTAGCTCGATGAATGAGCGTATTGATAAGAGCAGATTTCTGTGCGGGGTGATGGTGTGACTCTGCATTCAGATAGGCGTCAGTATGCGTTTTCATTCGGTAAACACTGTGTTATTTTACGATTTATACCCCGTCCGAGCAGGAATATCCAGAAATTGTAGAGTTCTGTCAGCTTCCACTTCCATGGTGAACTGGGTGGATGGGTTTTGCAAGCTGAGATTATTTAGAAATTCGTTAAGTCTATCTTTGCCGTGTGGCCAGACCACCAATGTGTCATCCACATATTGGATGACACATTGCTTTTGTTTAAAAAAAATCTTCCATGTACACATTCACTATCCCAGGAGACAAAGGAGAGCTCATTGCTGCCCCTTCCATTTATTTATAGAAGTCACCTTTCCACAAGAAGTAGGTGTTCTTTAGACAATGCTCAGAAAGTCTTGCCATGTAAATTGGCTAAACCTTTGTTCGTGACCAGAGTGTCGAGTGATTTAATTGACTCGTTGACCGGCACCCTCGTGAACAGAGAAGTCACATCAAAACTTACGAGAATATCATTAGGGTTAAACTTAATATCTTAATATCTTTAAATATATTGACGAGATATTCAGAGTTTTTTTTTTGTTTATGAACGAAGAGGTCCTACCAATGTAGGGCTGTATTTTTGTTCGTTATGCATGATGCCAATTTGAATGTGGCAGAGCCTATTGTGCTAACTATGGGTCTTAATGGGACATCAGGTTTGTGCATTTTTGGTAGCCCATAAAGTCTTGGTGGTTGTGATGCCCTTGGTTTGATCAGGTATTGCTCTTCCTTCGGAATTGATGACTTGGCAATGGTTGCCGTTGTTTTACGTTCCAAGGTGTTGGTTGGGTCTCGTTAAATTTTAAGGTAGGTACCTTCATCGAGTAAATCTTTGATTTTATTCAATACAGCCCTACATCAAAATAGCGTGCATTGCGGGAGTAACTGATAAACCAGCCAGATGTTTGGAAAAACAAAACATCGGAGGCAGATTTGGCAAGATACATACAATACAGAAATTAATATTTGGTTCAAAAGATGTATTACCGAAGCTATCAACATAAGGTGTGTACTGGATTAACTGCACTTGTGGTAAGTGTTATGTTGGGCAAACAGGACGAATGATCAACACGAGGCATATAGAACACCAAAGAAATATTAAATATTCCCAAATACAACCGTCAGCAGTAGCAGAACACGTGTGCCAACAAGGACACTCAATTGATTTTGATAATGTTGAAGTTTTGTGCAAAACTAGCTACTACTGGCCAAGGCTAATTAGAGAATCTATCGAAATTTAAAGAAATACAAAAAATTTGAACCGTTTGGAAGCTAATCATCAAATAATACATTGTTTAAATGCATGCCTATACAGGCCACCATTCTTCAATAGGGATTACCGTTGGTATGGCTATTTTAGTACACACAATGAACAGGAAGCACAATATCAAAAGGCTCGCATAATGCACATGCAAAATGTACGTAGAATCAAGAGCGTAGAAGTGTCGTCACCACATCTACCCCTATCTATAAGGAACGAAATAGGTGAACTTCACAAATCTGGCTGTTGCCTGATGAAGCTAGTTGTAATTACTAGCAAAACGTCGTAACCAGATTGTAAATGTTGTGGCTTGGCTCTCCAACACACCGGTGTGCTGTACTAGTGACGAATTGGCACGTTCTGTTTACGTGACAACCCTTACTAGCTGGCTGTGTCGGGTGGTGGCGGGTTCAACGACATGGATGATATTGGTCGCAAAAGCCTACGTGTTAAACTCATAGAATAGTATTTATAGTATCTTATAATGTGGGTGAAAAGGTGTGTTTTAATATCCGATGAAAACGTGAGAGTTTATTTCAATAAGGAGAATTTTTATAACTTACGAACCTTTAAAGGTACAATTTACGACCACAGAACACACACAAAAAAACCCTAATATCAGCTTGCCGCTTCAGCCAACACTGATGTCACTGACACGCGAGTCGCAGTCTGTGAACGTGTATTTAATGTACGCTGCATTGTTACACACAGTCATATATTTTCTTGTAAACTTGTTGTTTTTGCGATTCCAAGTTTCCTTTTTTTGTGCCGCTCAGCTGTGCTTCTCATTCCCGTTGGCGCTTCTGGGACTCGTCTAATACCTGTGTGAGGCTTGAGCAGGGCTGCACAGAGGTTGCGGGCGGACTGAGAGGGGAGGGAAATAGACGTAGCCTGAGTTTCAGTTTTAGAGTTTATTTTTTTCGTGACACAGTTCGTCCCGCCTTAGCCAGTCACCCGGCTATTTTACCAGGGAGATCCGCGGTGCGTGAGCACAGCAGCAAATAAAACAAAGAGAGCAAATATATTGACGTTGCGGAGAACGAGTGCCAGGGTGCTTAATGAATATTGCGCCACTAACAAGCGGCCTATTTTATGGTCGTCGTCAACGAAACGCACGCGAATAAAACAAAAGCAGTGCAACTATAATATGACAGCAAGAGGGGCCATTAACAAAATAAATCTACGTACAGGTGCGAGTAAGCTCTATATGTTATCCCAATGGTGAAATTAACAGACGCACATCGAAAGAGACAATGTACAAACGTGTGGGAGCAAGAGGTGCCAGACGTTAGGTGCAGGTGCAAGTATGCGCTGTGCTTCGGTTTGATAAGTGGGAGTAAAGAGGGAGAGCGAAGGGGGGGGGGGATCAATCTTTAGTTGAGCGTCAAGGATATTCCAGAAATGTGGAGCAGCAACACAATTTTTTTTTTACCGAACAAAGTTTGAGCAAGTGGATTTAAGGAGGCAGTTCAGAGGCTATGCTAGTGTGTAGTAATTTAGATATGTTGAGGATTTTATTAAGACGACCTATAGGAGGAAGACAGCCCAGTGATGGTTACTCCGGGATATACAGGGGGACGGATTTCAGTGAATGTGCAGGTTAAAATGGTGAGGTCTACCCTTTATGATAGACCAATCATCAACATATATATTTTCCTGCATTCATGCTTCTATTATTTATCATGAGATCTTCAATCACCTTTGCGTTGAGTTCTCCGATTTATGGTTTCATTCTTATTCCTAATAGTTTTGCATAATTCTGTGAATTCTGCTCTGTTGTTAAGAGCCATTTTCATATCTCCTCGTTTTCATCATGCTCTTTGCAGTTTCACTTAGCATGCACCTCTCATTACAATGTTAGTTATTTCATTATGTGTAGTGGTCACATCCACTGCATTAATTTTGCTTCCCTCGTGATTTGCATACATTACTTAGAATCAGTCGAATTTATCCTTCCCCCAGAACCGTATTTTAAATTCTCATCGACTACTTTTCCTGCCTTTAATTTGCTTTGTCCTCACCGTCAGAACATTGAAGCGTAACTGGCTCTACACCCGGCAATTATCCTTTCCCACGTTGAATTTGGCGAGGATAGAGGCAACCCTGGCATTCCTGGGTTTGACCACGAGAACTACGTTGAGTTCATTTGTGACGACTCCAACTATCCACTTTGTAAGTTCCATAGTTTTGAAGAAGATATGTATTATCTTCACGTGCCTGTTGGCGGTCAACTCTAATGGATAGTCATCTCTCACAAATACCAAATGTACCAACTATCCTCTCACCTCTGTTCCGTTTGCCTACCTTTGCATTGACGTCTCCCATTGTGATAGTGTAATGTATGTTATCCCCCATTTAGAAGTTGGTTACTTTGTACGTACTGCACGTTGCCTCCGTTTCCATTACCAGGTCTAGAGGGGGCGTCAAGAGCATAATGAAGAGCAGAGTGATATGATGTAATGAGATGTTTTAAGGCAGATCCAGAAGCACAACGATCAAATATGGACAGGATGATGGCTTTAACTATATTCAGACGGAGTCTAGGTGGAATACAGTGTTTGTTTCTGTGTAGGAATCCAATTTAGGTTTTTTTTTATCTCATTGGCCATGTGGTCAATGTGGGTCATGAAAGAGAGTTTTGAGTCCAGGATAACGCTTAGATATTTAAAGTTGTCAACCTGCTCAATAAGGTGCGAGCCAGAGCCACAATATGCACATGCGCTTCTGTGGCCGTCTGGAACGCTCTTCTTTCCGATATTAGGAAGCCGCTGGAGCTATGCACTTTTAAACGTAGATTGACAACTCATTTCCTTAGAACTGCTTTTTGTGTTTAGTTTGTTGTCATTCCCCCGCACCTCCGATAAGCACGGTTAGCTATGTACGGTGCGAAATAAGTTCAACGTATGTGCAGGTGGCTAGGCAGATTTGGCGCGGCCGGAGAATAACTTAACTTTGGTCTTTTTAGCGTGGAGGACCAGTCTTAGGGCATTAAGATGGAGTTGAAGATTATCCACGTTCTATTGTAGATGCTCTTGTAACTCCTCCACGGAATTTCCAAAGGTCATCAGTGCTGTGTAATCAGCAAGGAAAGGTTTAATGTCAGAGTACAGATTAGAGATGCATAGATTGTTGACATTCAGAAAAAAAAACAGGATAGGGTCAAGCACGGAGCCCTGAGGACCCTCTCAGTGTTGGGGCTCCTGTCGAACGATGCATTATGAACGGAGACAATTTGAAATCGGTCAGGTAATATAGTTGCAAATGCAATTTCATGCACAATCCAAAAAAATTTAAGCCTTTTAGGCTTTGCAACATTACAGCGTGATCAACGCTTTAGACGAGTCGAGGAATAGGGTGGTGCAATGATGACAAAATTCAAGACTGCTGGAGTCAATAGTATTGCGTGTCGCAGAGTCTGTGCTATAGTTTGGTTTGAAAGCCAGATTGGCTCAGGATGGAATAGGTCACATTCTGAAATTAAATTCGTCAATTGTGATTTTAAGATCCCCAGGCTTCACATGAAAGAGTGTCCCACAACAGCATCTGGGCAGCTCCCAGGCATGGCCACATGCAATAAATTACGTTGCTCATTGTGATGTGCAGTTGTGCAAGGGCGCCACATTATTGTATCATAAGATACGTCTGCAATCTAGAGACAAAATCTGGGAATAGGTATTTCAATGTACTTAATTTTTCAGTTTTTATATGGTCATATGTGCGTGGTTATGCACTTCTGTGAATAAATCAAACTTGACAGTGTGAATCTTGACTTAAAGCTTTCGTGACTGCAGGAATTCATATTCTTTGGGTCTTTCGGTAAAGCCACGTAGATAGAATAATAATAAACAATAATAACAATATCACGACGTTTCGATCGCAACGACAAGCAATCGTCGTTAGGTGATGACGATTGCTTGTGTTGCGATCGAAACGTTGTGATATTGTTATTATTTTCATTATTTTTGCTACCTACGTGGCTTTACCGAAAGACCCAAAGAATATTGACAGCGTGAATCTGGTGGATTATAAAAGATGAGGCCATCATAAATGGTCTACGGACACTACGGGGTAGACAGCAAGTTAATTTGTGGCAAATATACGTGTGCAGCTTGAGTATTAGTGAGATGTACTCAGAGGCATAGGTTTTCTCTGAGTACTAACATTTTCTGCAGAGTTTGTTTTCAATAATTAAATACATTTAATCGTTCAATCATCATGCACATAACTAAATGTCTAAAAAACATAAGCGTAGACAATCGCGTGCATGTAGGGTATAGAAATGAATGCTTTGTGCGCGGCGAACTTAAAGCAGCCTCATGGTTGGAAAATAATTGTGACAGGAGATCAAAACCTTGTTTTAAAAGTCCCAAATTGCCAGAGCAATTTTAACAAATTACTTTCGCCACGTGGGCAGAGGAATGCATATATGTGTGTAACGTAAGATATTTGGTCATCAAAATAACAGCAGATCGCATTCTGAAAGCCATAATTTACTAAAAGTGCTTTGCCAGTCATGTACAGTTCTTTAGTCAATCCAATGCTAGATGACAGTCTCCCCACACCACGTGGGTCTTGAGGGTTATTGACCATGCCTCATTCACTATGCTGGTCCATGTGGGTTGGTGAAAGCAGAGAACATAGACATTGGAGAGCCAGTACAACAATTGCTGCATTGCCCTCAGTTATCCCACCACATAGTTCCGTAGTCTATAACAGCACGATACAGGCTCCAACCTGCTTAGCTTCCAAGATATTGCGAGATCTGCTTCGCTTTTAAGATCTGGCGTGATCGGGCGCGTCGTAGGTGAATTATTTGGTCACAGGCCCCTTCTGTAGTCATATGTGGCTTTAAATGCTAAATAGTATCCGCATCACACTGGCAGTATATGTTCAATTGCATCGAGGTACCCCACTGGGTGGGACTGTGGAAGGGTTTCTACAAAGGCAAAACTGTACGGCCAAGGTCACATACAAGAGAAAAGGAAATGTAAATGGGTTTTCATTTGTTTTAAAATCACTTGTGAGATATTACGCACGCGACGTATGACGGTTCGTCTGGAGATGCCTGCCATTATTTTACAATTTTGAATGTTATATTCTTAGTTTTTTCGGTAAAGTCACGTTGAAGGGAAACAACAAAATAATAACGTGACTTTACCGAAAAAACTAAGAATATGAATTACTGCAGTCACGAAAGCTTTAAATGAAAATTTAATTTTGAATGTTGTTTGCGTTTACACTAACATCAACCGTAACAAAGTAATTCATTGTGCCTATATATACAGAGTAGAAATACACTGCGTATTTGTGTACACTGAAATTAACTTGTGGATGGGGGATTCATTATACTGCAATTCCTACTGAAGTTAATTCGCATTGTGCAAATGCGCGTTTTCATTTCAATGTATAAATAATTCCGTGACATTAATTAATACATCTACTTTCTTAAAATACACCACAAGTGTACACGCATCATGAGGTATGTATGAATAATTGAGTAAATGCATTTCATGCGTAAATAATAAATGAACGCATTGTCTTGAACGCATGCAACATACATTGGGATCCATATAACATACACATACACACAACTCGCTATTACTGCACACATATACATGCAAGTGCAAAGCTCCTTTCGCCTGATTAGTAGGGTTGTCACGGTATAATGTTTCGTGATACAATACGATACCAATATCGATCCGATACCGATATCAGTTTTTCCAAAATTTCATAATTGCATTTGGCTAATTTTCTTGTGTAATCTTTGTGCTTTGCTATATTTCCAGTTGGCAAAACCTACTGATTAGGCTGTTTAAGCAAGAGCTGTTTGCATTCGTACACGATCACGTAAATATGCACTCCTTACACGCATCTGACTACGTAAATGCATTACCATCGAAGCAGCTGTCGGTTGAACCCTCTTAAGAAAACGGGAACATTATTCAGATTGCAGTACAACTATGACCAGCAGCAAACACCCAGATGTATTGATGTGTATATACAGCAGCATGTCAATAGTGAAATTCAATAATGCATAATTACCCATCTGAAGACACCTTTATAATGATTAAAAGATGGAGAAAAAAATATTCTATTGGGTCTATAGCAGGCTCCTGGGGTAACGCGTTCCAGAGGGAGAGATCTTGCAGTGGTCGCGACTCCTTAGTCCTTGATCACAGAACCCGCCAATGTCCACGTTGCAGTGTGGAAAGCGCGTCGCGATCTGCACGCACCCACGGCGAAACGGTGCACCCCCACATATTGCTGTACTGTAAGCAGAAATGTCTCTGGCTCCCCGCCCTCCCACCCCTCCTGCTCCGATGAGTCCGCTTTGCCTGACATGGTCCATGGGTCCCCTTGGTAATGCCGTCCAGAACGTCGGGACGTTGCGATGTATGATGTGAGAGAGGATGTGGAACACAACATGTTATATATATTAAAGAGAGAATGTCTCTGGAATGATTACTAAAACAACAACAAAAAACTGGTCAAGCTAATACGGAAGGCGCTTGGGCAGTCGCTCGTACCACGGGGCAGAGTCAACGTGCTTGCCGCGAATGTTTTCCGAAGTGCCCCCATCTCCTTCCTCGTACGGCTGATGCTGATGCAGAGCAATAACCATCAAATATGACATCGAGCTGGTTAAGCCAGGTAACTTTGTCAAGAGCGGCGTGGGGGCACACGCCCAATCCTGCACCGTGGAAGGCGAGGAATTGGTGGATCGCACCGAGGTTTGTGAAACTCCCTTCTCGTGTCCATCAAGGTGCGATAACCCTGGCTCTGCAGCTAGAAACGCAGTACAGCAAAGTGTGGACTAATATCGCCTGTCCCTTCTGTACAACATATATTCGTGTTCTTCACTAAATTTCAGAGGAGGGTGGGGGGGGTGGATGGCACTTTCGCCGATAAGACATCATCGGTGTGAGGGCCGCCACGCGTTTGAAATCATTGTTGGGTTTGACAGCAGCACGATGATGATGATGATGGGGAGGGCGGGGTGTTGCCACGTGTCGTGTGTTGCCACGTGTCGTGTGTTGCCACGTGTCGTGTGTTGCCACGTGTCGTGTGTTGCCACGTGTCGTGTGTTGCCACGTGTCGTGTGTTGTTGCATGCGGCACGTCAGGGGCCACACTGAAGGCCTCCAGGGGCCGCCAGTCGCCCGCTGGCCTTGCAATGAAGAGCACCGCCGTATCGAGAGGGACGTGCAGATCGATTGTTGGCACCGGTTCACCGCCCGGCTGCCGTACAGCTTTGTCTGTGATTCTCCAGCGATTGTGCGGTGTCATTTGCATGCGCGACGCGAAACAATATTAATCATTCGATGTTTTGTTCAGTATTGCAATGATGCCTCCTTCGATTCGTGAATCAGGCATTCATGAGCAGTTTTATGGCGCAATGGTCACTTTCTGGGTGGCCACAGTTGCAGAACAGCCGGAGAGGTTGAATTGTGTTTCAAATTGTGCATCAAGTAACCCGCACAACCTAATTCCTATGACAGCGCGCAGGGGTTCACGCCACTCGCCATTCACAAAAAAAGTTATCTTCGCGAGTCTCGCGCGCCTCTTAACGGGTTGTCAGTGAACGCTGCAAGCGTTCTGCCTCGTGCGATTCACGCGCGCCTGGTCACAGGCGCACCCTGCCGTGTGCCACGCTCGCCCAAGGGGCGTTGCCGCGACTGTGAGCCACCTTTCCCGTCTGCAGCAAACGCGTGTGGCATTTTAACACACTCGCAGGCTTTCGCGACCAATATCGTTCATAATACAGGGGGGGAGGGGTTGGGTTAGATCGCGTAAGTATATAAATGTGTCGTTAAACCCGCCACCACCCGACACAGCCAACTGGTAAGGTTTGTCACGTGAACAGAACGTGGACAATTCGTTTCTAGTACAGCACACCGGTGTGTTGGAGAGCCAAGCCACAGCTTTACAAGTAGATTCTCGTTGTAGTTACTGGCGAAACGTCGTACTCAGATTGTACATGTTGTGGATTTACTCTCCCAACACACAAGCGGTGTGCTGTACTAGTGACGAATTGACACGTTCTGTTTACGTGACAAACCCCTTACTAGCTGGCTGTGTCGGGTGGTGGCGGGTTTAACGACACATTTATATATTTACGCGATCTAACCCCCCCCAAAAAAGCTGTATTCTACGTGACATTGTCACCGTCGAGTCAAGCGAGCGCATGTGCGCGCGATTTTGATAGCACCGTAATGACCCGAGACCCGAATTAACCAGAAATTTACTTGAAGCGTGTGCAATGAGCCGCATACTCAATCTCGTAGGTTTTTTTTTTCAGATATAACAGTTGTTGTGTTGCTTTGCAAGTGCGATGCCAAGGTCGCGCGGGTGCCAGGTGGAAAGACAAATTCCTCACCAAATACAAAGATTACCCCTATACCCTTAACATACTTTAGGGGCAAGTGCTGTTAGTGAACACCAATGAAGGCCGACACAGCATACAATGTAGGTAGTCAAATAATGCTAACGTTTCGTCAAATAACCCTAACTGGCTGCATAACGTAGGAAAGCCCTCATCCAGCAGTAGATTAATCGTGGCTGGTGACAATGATAATTATTCGTAGATTTTGCATTGAACAGTCGACTTGACACTGACCATTTTGGTTGTCACTATTAAAAAAGCCTGCTACTGATTTTAAGGCTGAGCCAAACTAAGGGAGGTCCAGGTCAGGTAGAGATTCCAATTGCCATCGATGCTGGCTAAGGCTGAGATCGAACCTGGGACTTCGGGATGATTTTGATCGGAGTATCAGGTGGTTGTTTCTGTATGGTGGGAGAAACAGCTTAGCGGATAGTACGGTTAGAATATCCGTTAAACTTGAGGGCCAGATGTACATGTTTTAATTCACTGGCCAGGTGGTGTTGGTCAGAAATGCAAAATCATCACACTGCCATACATAGCAGGCGTTTCCAAAAAGATTTCCAAAATTCTAAACAAACACAAGATCTAGGTCTGGTTCAATACAGTACACAAAATCCGTGATCTGATCCCATCCGTAAAGGATGTCATTCCTGACTTACAGTACCCCGGTGTTTACAAATTTAGTTGTACCTGTGGTGACTGCTATATCGGGGAGACGAAACGACATATTTCTGACCGAATTCGCGAGCACAAATCAGATTTGAATCACGGCAGAACGAATTCTTCTGCCGTGGCTGATCATTGTTTCAACACAGCGGGTTCTCATGACATTGTTTTCTCCGATATCAAAGTATTATGCAAACCTCCCAGTTATTACCAAAGATTTGTCCATGAAACCATCCAGATATACAAACATTGACACAACTTCAACCGAGAGGATGGTTTAAAATTGAGCAACCATTGGAAAGATGTCATCAACCAAGTCAAACTTTAGTTGCCTTTTCTACATTTGAAGCTTTCGTGACTGCAAGGATCCATACTCTTTGGTTCTATTCGGTAAAGTCACGTAGGTAAAAATAAAATAACAAAAAATCACGACGTTTCGGCCACAACACAAGTGACCTTCATCAGGTGAAGGGACTGGACTGTCCAGAGGACAGCGTTGGAGTGAAGACAGCAAGCCCAGGTCGCGTCCTTTAAGCTGTGTGGGAGGAAACAAAAAAACGCCTTATAATTGTACAGCCATTTCCATTTCTACCAGTGGTTGTACTCGCTCTCGTGCAGTGCACCACCGCTTCCCCAGAACCCCCTGCAGCAAAACAAAAGGCGGCTTAACTTAGCCCCTCCCCCTCCCCACCCACGGCCCTTCCTGGCTCCTCCCCTCCCTTAACTTAGCCATCCCCCTCCCCACCCACGTCCCTTCCTGGCTCCTCCCCCCCTTAACTTAGCCCCTCCCCACCCACGTCCCTTCCTGGCTCCTCCCCCCCCCCCTTAACCTGTATATAAGCTCGGGTGTCTCAGAGCTCTTCACTTGATACAGCTATTTTGCTGCGACTGTTCCACCTGAAGACGGAAGCTTGTGTTGCCTTCGAAACGTCGTGATTTAACTTAGTTGTTTTCATTTATTTCATTTTACCTACGTGACTTTACCGAAAAAACCAAAGAGTTTTAACAAAAAGTGTTGTTAGCGTGCACCTATGATGTCCGGCACAGCACACGATGGGGTGGGTGGCCAGTATCCCACTCTTGGCCACCTTCGTCTCTCTAGTGGCGATGCTAACACACTGCACCAGGTACTCATTTGAGTCTGAGTCGGCCTAGGGGAGGCCCAGGACTGGTCGATATCATCGTTGCCAGTACTCTTTGGTTCTTTCGGTAAAGTCACGTAGATAGAAAATAATAAAAATAATAAAATAAAAATAATATATCACGACGTTTATTTTCTATCTACGTGACTTTACCGAAAGAACCAAAGAGTATGAATTCCTGCAGTCATGAAAGCCTCAAATCAAGATTAATCGTTACTAGTGTTAGCCATGAGCAGGAATCGAACTCGGCTGGCCGGGCGCTTGCTAACCGCTACACACCCACTCGACACGAAATAAAACATAAATAAAGATAAAGATCCCCCGTATAGCCTTGACAGACCGTTGAAGGAAGTGCTGTTAACGACACGCGATGCACACACGTAGCCCCTGAAATTTCCGGGGACATTCGAAACGGTGGCTCTGACATCAGAGTCCCCCTCGCCCCCCACACTGAAATGTTCATCCGTCGCCCCCCTATCGGGTCATACCGGCCAGGAGGGGGTGGGGGGATTGACCAAAGTCTGATGTGCAGGGCCGGGATCATAGCCAGTGGAAGCCCTGACAAAGACTGTGAGAGATTGCAAAGGCTTGGGGAGTACTTCATCTAGCAGTGGATATTCAATGGTCGTTACGATATGTTTGATGGTTATAACGTTGTAACACAATTTGTAACGAGACAGAGACGATGACAGTACAACTACAATGCGTTGGAAAGAGCTTAGGTTCTGCATCCTGCAAAATAATGACATTTGTGCGTGAACGCGTAGTCAAAATTTTGCTTCTGCATTTCATTACGTCCCAAAAGATGACCTTGCAAAAGCACAATAAACGTATAGAATGCAGTACATATTGGCATATAAATGTAAGTTATGCCTGTTGTGTGCTCATTTTTTGCTCAGCAATTAATTATTCCCGATAAATTATCTCGGGTTCAGCCAAGTTAATTGCTGGAGGGAGTATACAAGCTGCACATGTTTCGCTCGGCAAGTGAGGTGATGGGGCTGATATTATCAGTAGTAATGGAGCCTATGTAGCGTGTAAAAAAAAAATTACATGCAGCAGAAAAAACGCAAGTGTTAATCAAGATGTTACGTGTATTGCAGTCGGGCGCGATTGGATGGTCTGGTGTCTTTGTGACCTACGTTAGTCACGTTGAGCGGAGGGAATTCATCTCGCAAAAGACACGTTAGAACATCCAATATATTCGCGTTCAATCACACCGAGTTTTGTGTATACGATAACATTTCATTTCGTCCGAATTGTTCATCTGTATTATTCTCGTGGCGTGACCCGAGGTTTACATTCAACGCAGAGGGAGTTGATTGCGACGAATTATCGTTGTGTTTAAACATTGTCGCACCGTTCTCTACAATAAAATGTGCCCGTGCCTGCAACAGCTATTTTGCTATCGTCTGGAATATTCAATTATTTGATGAATAAATTAAAGCGCATGACGAAGACTCCTGACCACTATCCTGTTTATTTTTTTACAAATCCAATTTCACTCGAAAAGAAAAGTTGTGGATATGTGTGTCGCACAGCATACTATTTTTTTAGTTTCTGAGTCTACACTTTGATTTTGTCGTTCACATCTTCTTAAAGACCTATGCACGGTATGACCATCCGAAACATGTGTTGCTTGAGTGATTATGGTATTTACAGACCATATAAATGTCACCTAACACTATACTTATGAAAAAAAAGAATCACTTGACTTCACAGACTGAAATAAAAATTGTTGATACTTCAGTTACAGTTTGAGATCCGGGTGAAGTGCTCCCAGTGAAGGCTATCTGAGCATGCGGTTTAAATTGCTCAAACTACCGCCACTTATCTCATTGTGGACGCCTTTGAGATTCACCTGCAAATCTTCCAAACCTGTGTTTTATCAATCTTTCATTTTCGGCTCACACTGGGAAAGATTTTGGCCGACCGATATCAAACTGTCAGATGCTGTGCTTGGTACTTTCAGGCCTTGCCTGAAAGTGGTAAAGCTACACTTCCTAGAAGCAATAGGAACACAAGAGCATACGGAATGAGCAAGGGCTGTGTAAGACCAGACTATATCGAATGCATTTTAATACAATTAATAACTATCTGGCAAAGCATCTTCGAGTCTCAAGCTATTTTCCGGAAGGGTGCTGCAATGGGATGTTCATTTATGAGCGTTTAGCATTCGAGCACCCACGCAAATCAGACACAGAATGTTTGTTTAAACTGCAGGAGGCGGAATCCGATGAGTTATAGAGCCCTTTTGCACAGGTGTCCAGTACGGGCAATTTCGGCGAGTTACAACAGCAAACGATACAACGACAACAACTACAGGAGTGCAAAATTGAGAAGATGTTAATAGCTAAATAAATAAATACGTGCGTTTTTGGCTAACCAAAACGCACTGCAACAAAACAGTCCCAGACCACACCAAGATCAATAAAATGGCACGTGAACATTTATCTTACTGTACTGCCATGTCCTCGTAACCTCACAGCCCGAGTCGACAACACCTGGAATTCCCGGGCAGTCTCTCACCCAAGTACGAACCAGGCTCAATCTTGCACATCTTCTGGAATCTCGACAAAGGTTGGGCACATTCAGGCTGATCTGGTCATCGGACAAAATAAGATGTACACAGTAAATTGTGCATATTAATTTTTTACTATTCAGTTAGAATCCTGGCATATTGTGTATCAGATATTTAGGGTTGCGTTTATCATGGCATACATATGCTTGGCCCGTAGTCGGAGTTTACTAAAGAAATGTAAGCTCAAAAGCCGTTGTGTGGTCGAAACAAACACCACACCATACACTGCTCAGTTGTATTAATCAGTTATCTAAACGCGATGCCCACGTTTGGAATTATTTTCAACCCAATAATTTAATTTGAGCAGCTACTACTGGAGGGAGTGGTGGGGGGGGGGGGCTATTACTGTCACCCCCCCCCCCAGACCTGGCAGACTGGGAGGCAAACAGGATGTACTTATGTTGAACTTATTTCGCGTCCGTACTTAGCCAATCGTAGGTGCGGGAGAAGGATCACAAACTAAACACAGAGAGCAGTTCTACAGATATGACCTTTCAATCTAGATAACTTAAAAGTGTATTGCGCCAGAGGTTTCCTTATATCGGAAGGAAGAGCATTCCAGACGGCCGCAGAAGCGCATCTGAATGCGCGATGGATGCAGTGACTCCGTCTTTGTTCGACGATTCGCCAAAAGCAGCCGCTGCGAGGATGACCGAAGGTCGCGTGATAATGGTTTATGCTCCTTGAAGGATACAACAAAACCCCACTTTAAAAAAATATCCACGCATTGGGGAGTAGCAGTCAAAAGGACTGTATTTTATTTAAGTTGCCTTTTATTTCTTGCTCAAATTGAAACCTACCGGACGGTAAAAGTAACCCGCGCCGTAGGCTTGGGCGGTCATGCTCCGGTGTTTTCTCGGGTCGTACCGCAATGTCGTTGCGGCGCTCTGTCCGACGTTTCGCTCCACGATCCGGGCACCTTATTTTAACATTTTTTTTAAAAATCGCTCCACATGCTGGGAGCTTCTTCAGAATGGGCACCTCGACACGTGGAGCGAAACGTCGGACATCATGCTGAGAAACACGCAGTCCGACTCCCCAAAAATGTAGGTAGACGTATACGTGAACAGCATCGTTCAGCGGAGGGGCACTGTAGCCGCGGGCGTAACGTGAAGAAAATGACTGCACACGATCCGAGTCGGGAAATTAAACCCATGTCCTTTACATGTTAAATGAAGCCACCTCGTGACCTAGTGATCTACCCCTCGGCTACACCAGAAAGCTGCTTTTTCCCAAACTTAACATTCGCGGCGTCATTTCAGGTCTGCCCCCACCCCCCCTCAAGCTCTCATGCCCCCCACCTCATAGTCGCCCCCCTCCCCCCTTATAAATAAGTTGGGCAGCTGAATATATCAGAATCAGAATATACATTTATAAAAGCTGGTACCACCCGTAGATCGCGAATTTTCTAAAGACCAAATAGGGGTTTTCTCAGGACGTAGTAATGAATTATTAGTTAACATCTTGCCATTACATCATAAATGCCGACAGAGTCTTTACAAAACTGTCGGGTTACACCACCTATGCCGTTGAGGGTCCTCGTACAGCAACACATTACGAGTTCCACAGGTTTGCCGGGTAATTATTCACAATCATCATTAACCTTTAATTAGTCTTCTTTGTTCTTCGAAACTAACCGCACCGAAGGTGCAGACTTTGAATGAGTCGCATTGTTATTAATACTTGTGTTTATTAATGGAGCGAATGGAGGTCATTTGTTAATGAGGTCTCAACTCTATCGCCAACATATCGTGTACCGTAATTCAAATATCTTATTTGGTTCTTTCGGTAAAGTCACCTGAAGACGGCCGCTTGGGTTGTGGCCGAAACGTCGTGAGAATTTTATTGTGTTATTTTATTATTTTATTCTCATTCTACGTGACTTTACTGAAAGAACCAAAGAAGATGAATCCTTGCAGTCACGAAAGCTTTAAATCGTAATTCATATACTCATCGCAGTTCATAGTTTGGATGCCGCCGCGATGGCACGGTTCTCTTCTTTGAGCCTTTCGATTAAGTCACGTGGATAGGTTCAAAGAATATAACAAACAAACAAAACTACGACGTCTCGATCGCAACACAAGCGGTCGTCATCAGGATGTTATTTTCTTTGAACCTATCTACGTGACTTTACCGAAGGACCCAAAGAATATGAATTCCTGCGGTCACGAAAGCTTCAAGTCAAGATTTAACGGGTGCCTCCTTGGAGCTGCGGTCTCCAGAGATCCCCGGTGCGGCAGTCGAAAAAGTGCTGCAAGTTTCTTAAACACCACCGCATGTTTTGCCACAAGTATGTGCGTGGATCATGCAGACTTGATGCTTTGCAATACGTATCAGTTTGTTGTATGAACGTCTTAACACCTGTTTTATTATTGCCAGCAAGGGTAAAGCCTATTTTTTTTGTTATTCTTAAGACCGACTCTGTCCAACCCAGCAATATAACTCGAGTACAGCACAGTTAGTTACGGTTGGCGGAGTTAGTGTTGAAGAGTTGGTTAAAATATCGTCTCGGCCAGTGTTCTTCACTAATTTTCAGAGGCCGAGCCACTTTCGCCGATAAGATATCAGCAGTGTGAGGGTCGCCACACGTTTGAAATGGGGGGGGGTTCACCATTTGTGTATTGTCAGGGGCCGCACTAAAGGCCACCAGGGGCCGTCAGTGGCCCGCGGGACTTGCAATGCTCTTGAGAGGGGCCACAGTAGCGAGAGTAAAGTCTATGTGACAGGGCTTCATCTTTTCCATACTACGTACATAAATGTTGAATTTGTGTGCATGTTTTTTTCTGGAAAAAATAATCAAGTATACTGTACAAGAATTCGTCAAACAAACCCGTTTGGAAAATCAGTTCTCAAAATCCGCATTACGCCGTCAGGATAGAGTGAAGCAATGCGAAGGGGATATGTGAGTATATTTTATTTTTATCAAGATTCGTTGAAGACCTTTGACCACCACTAATTTGACCATGTAAACCTGCACACATCCAATATCTTTTCACGAGCAAGATGAAAATATGTTTATTAAATTGATCAAATCAGGCAATTAAAATCTTAAACATGATGCATTAATCTTAATTTTTGTACGACCAATTGCACATCATTGATCTATTGTAAATGTCAGGATAGCATATTGATGTATTTCCACGTTATTAAAATTGTATGCTTCTCATTAAAGGTGAATTTGTTTCAAATGAAATGGGAATTGCGGTTTACTGTGTACATTAAATTTCTTTTCAACCATAAGTAGCTTCTTTGTCATTTTTTTGACATATAACACAATAAGATTATTCAGCCCTTTGTCAATCTACTGCTGGATTAAGGCCTTGCACACCGTGTTGATCATGGGAGTCGTTTGACCATACTTCACCACAATGTGAACCGGTTTCCTGGTGTGACAGTACTGGTTCAGATGTCACTAGCTAACCAATATTAGCCACCACCTTCTTTGGGTCTTTCGGTAAAGTCACAGAGATAGGTTCAAAGAAAATAACAAAAAACTACAACGTTTCGACCGCAACACAAGCGGTCGTCATCAGGAAAAGGGGGGTTAGCTTCTAAAGGCAAACTGTTTATAAAGGTTTAAAATGGGCACAGCACAAATGTCAGCAGCATGGGCGGGGCAGCTAATGTTAATGTAAGTGATGGGCGGCGACCGCGATTGGCGGTGGGTTTCCACCAATTAAAGGGCTGCCAGGTAACAATTAGCATGTTAATGTAAGATCGGTGAGTGGCCTCCACGGCGAGTGTGCTGAGGTGGCTATGTTAATGTGAGAGATTAGCATGTTAATGTGAGATTGGTGAGCAGCCTCCACGTCGAGGTACGGCGCTCGATGGTGGCTGTGTTGGTGTGAGAAATTTTACCTGTTAATGAAAATCGGAGAGCCGAATATAACAACTAACATCGGAAGGTGGCAGGATGGGAACATCACAGCCAGTTATGACTTAAACTGGTTAATAACGTCTATCCAATGATTGCTAAGTTTGTCCCCAACTTCTCGGTTGAAATTGTGTCTGTGTCTGTATATATGGATGGCTTAATGAACTAATTTTGTTCATAGCCAGTGGGTTTGCAAAGTACCTTCGTCTAAGAGAAATCAATATCGTGTGAGCCCACCGCATTAAAACAATGATCAGCCATGGCCGAGGTATTGGTCCTACCGTGTTTCAGATCTGCCTTGTGTTCACGAACAAGGTCCGAGACATGTCGCTTAGTTTCCCCAATGTAACTACTGCCGCAGACACAGCTTAGTTTGTAGATGCCGGGGTATTGCATGTCAGGGATCAGATCACGAATTTTATGTACTGTGTTGAATCGGACCTGGATGTTGTGTTTGCTCATGATTTTGGAAATCTTTTTGGTGACCCCTGCTATGTATGGCAAGGTGATGGTTTTGATTGGGTCCTCAGATGGTTCTTTCCCAACGATAGGGGTGATAGCATTATGGATTGTGTAGTCTGAATATCCATTCATCTTGAGAGATTGGTGTACGTGTTCCAGTTTACTGGCTAGGTGATGATGGTCGGAAATACATCGAGCTCTATGGTGTAGAGTTTTGATAAGGGAATTCTTCTGGGATGGATGGTGGTGGGAATCAGGTTTTAGATATGCATCCGTATGGGTGGCTTTCCTGTAGACAGTGTCCCATTGAGCCATCTGGTCTCTTTTCGATTAAAACATCCAAGAATGGTAACTTGCCATCCTTTTCCACCTCCATGGTGAATTTGATGGCTGGGTGTATGGAATTGATGTGGTTGAGGAATTGGTTCAGAGCTGGTCGGCCATGTGGCCAGATGACGAACGTGTCATCTACGTACCTCTTCCACAAGGACGGACATAGAGTGGAAGCCTGGATGGCATCTTTCTCAAAATTTTCCATGAAAACATTGGCTACAACTGAAGATAAGGGAGAACCCATTGGGGTACCTTCAACTTGTTTGTGAAATGTTACATTCCAGGTGACGTAAGTGTTGGTGAGGCAGTGTCTCACCGGGGCCGGTACATTAGCATTCAGTCCTTGTTGGACCAAATCTTCAATGATTGCAATGGTGTCAGGCATCGGAACTTTGGTAAGCAAAGAGAGCACATCCAAACTAACGAGCAAATCACTGGAGATAGTGAGATGTCCTGAATTAACGATGCCAAGTGAGCTGAATTAAGTAAGCTGAGGCGGTCTTACCAGTGAATGGTTGTAAGGTCTCAGACAGAAATCGGGCCAGTTTGTAGGTGGGTGAGTCAATGGTGGAGACGATAGGATGAAGCAGTGTCCCTTTATGGATTTTTGGTAAGCTATACATTATGGGTGGTCTAGCAGCAGAGGGTTTTAAGGAAAACTACTTGGTTGGTTCGATTAAGGATGTCGAATCGGTGATGATATTGTTGGCTTTCGTAACGAGGCTGTTGGTGGGATCTCTTTTAATTTTTGTATAGTAGGTCCTGAATTTTGTTATTGTATGTAGTTTTGTCCATGATGACTGTAGTATTGCCCTTGTCGGCTGAGCGGATGACGATGTCATCTCTCTTTTTTAATTGTTATTTTCTTTGAACCTATCTACGTGACTTTACTGAAAGACCCAATGAATATTATACTTCCTGCAGTCACGAAAGCTTAAAGTCAAGATTAGCCACCAGTGGGAATTTAACTCAGGTGGCCTGGTTCCATCGTCGCAGTGCGCTAACCATTGCGCCACCACTCTCCCATATCATTTAAAAATTAAAATCTAGATTGTTGAACTCATTTATTTAGAAGTGCTTTTTACGTTTAGTTTGTTGTCCTTCCCCGCACCTCCGATGAGCGCGATTGGCTATGTACGGTGCGAAAGAAGTTCAACGTACGTGCATACAAAATTAGTGTCGACTTCCGTGTGTGTGTATATGTCCTTGGCACCGATGTGCCATGCTTGTCAATACCACCGATAGAGGTCTTCATAAACGGCCTTGATTATTCAAATAGGCATAGCCAAGTATTTAAAGCATTTTAATCAACCGCTGCGCAGGTGATAATGATTTTGCAGTGGTAATCAATGAATGACTGACATTCAATGTCCTAATTTCTCGAGAGTTCATTAGCGGTGTGGTTTTAACAAGGCAGAGTGCTCAAGAACATAGGCAGCTGGACCTGACATGTTAAATGGTGCATTTATAGAACCTAATTACGATACTGGCTGTGCGAATGTGGTACATAATAAACGCAATATAATAAGACAAGTATTCGTATCTATATTCCCCTCTGCAGTGTTACATTTTATAGATTTTTTTTTTAAGTGGAAACGAAATGTAGTAGATATTGGGGAACGTCAGCAATGTATTTTTTTGAATGCCGGGAGAAATAAATGTTTATTTTACTTCGCCACGTGTGCTTCAGCAGAATTATTTTACTGATCAGTGGTGGATCCAAGCCGGGAAGAGGGGGGTGGGGGGGGATTTGGGACCTCCAATTTAGGACCCCCACTCCCCCCCCCCCCCCGACTCAGGACGCCCCTGTCTGATACTCGGCAGAGCTATCTAAATATCCTACGGCTGGGAGATGCAAACCCCCGAGCCACTCAGATCCACCGACATCTTGAGCTTTGGGCGAGATCTCCCCGGGCAAGAGACGTGAATTGCGCCCTTATTATTGATGCAACATTTACATTTACTCGCCTGGCGACGTTTCCAATCACTGCCGCAACCAGGTAGTAATTGCAGCAGTAGTAGTAGTGATAATAATGATTGGAATTCATAGAGCTTCTGTTCGCGATAAGAATCGCAAATGCGACGTGCAGGGCGGTCAGCAGAGCAACGCGAGCAACACGCTCGGACGGATAAGCACGCAGTGAATTGTACCGCAATGAGATGAGCAGTAACAACAACAGCGCGAATATATGCGTGCAGATAGAAGGGCAAAGGTGACGTAAACCTCATTGAGAGGTGTTCCCTTTACGATGAGTGGTTCCCTCATGTTGCCTTCCCTCTGAATGGATTCATCATCTTCAGAAGGATGGCATCGGGGAAAGGAGAATGAATGCGTTGAACTTGCGAAAATGGAGTGGCACACAGCGGGCATTCTGTGCTATGATGTGAAATCTTGTGTGCATTTGGCGCGTGAGTCTCGGGATACGGAGGACGAAGATATCAACATTGTCGAGGTTTTTAAAAAAAACATCAAAAGTTTAATCTGTTAAGACTCTACCTAGGCTTACTAAAGTGGGCCCTTGTCAAATAATAATCAATAGGAACCATTTGGGGACAAACCTTTTATTTACACCAAATATCTCATTAACTTACAAGTCGATGATAACGCCGTTTGTCACGATGTCTTCTAGGAGCTGGCACTGATAATTAATTGCACGAACGTGGCCTGCACGTTAAATGATTTAAAAAACAGGTAATACATTCAAATTTTCCAATAGATAAAATATAATCGTGGTTTAGGGTTTGTTTCTTGACGTATTTCCAATATAAAACTGCGCCTCCTTCTTAACAAAGTGTCTTTGTTGGGCTTTTTACTTGCAATGTGTACATTATAAATAGGTGATCATTATCATTAAAATGCTAATTAGCCAACCCAACAAATATGTCCTTTGTCTTCACCTTCGAGTCAGGTAACACATGGTGTTTGTCACGTGTAAGATTTTTTTTATTTAAAAAAAAGTGTATTAATTTGCCATGAACTAAAATGCCAACTAATTGACTACTATTTAGAAACATGTTGCTTATGTTATTATTCATCCAGACATCGTCATTTTTTTGTAATTCATCTTGTCAACTAACAATAAGTGATCACATGCAGCCTTTTGTTAATCTACTGCTGGATGCACGCAATGCCGTGTCAGTCATGAGGGTTGTTTTATCGTTCTTCACTACGCTGTTCAGTGCGGGTTTGCAAAGGGGGGCCCAGGACTGGTTCAGATAACCACTCACGCACACGGATGTCGGCCCTGGTTTGGGAGGCAAGCTCTGGTTGGCAAATTCATAGCGCAGTGCGCTATCCACACGTGTCACCGATTTGTCAAGTAACAGAAAATAATATTCCGACAAAATAATGTCACAATTTCTTTGAATAGCAGGTGCAATTTGATTCTTTTTTTTAACTCTTCTCATGCTGTGTAAATATGTAAATCAGAGTTTATACAGTCAGTAATAATATTTCATCACAACAGTTCCAATCAGGCCATTACACAATTGTCATCTCCCAATGGGTATTCATCCTTTAAACCTCCTTTCTCCAGCGCACCTCTGACGTTTGAATTATTACCTCAACTACTTTTTTCAGTCTGCCTTTACTCATCTGTACACAAACATCCGCCAAGTATTTGAAAACCACCTTTAAATAGTGTCGTGATCCAAACAGTATACCGTTTGTCAGTCAATGTGTTCTCTCCGCTGCTTTATTTTGAATAAAAAAAAGTTGCATCAGACGCTGCACTGTGGCCAACAATGTGCATGGAATTCACACATTTGTTGATTTATTAATCAGGTGACCGTGCGGCCTGTTTCCCAATGTAAGTTCCTTCGTTGTGTTTTTCAAGCTAATATATAATGCGAGAAATAATTCATCCAGAGAGACATATGCAGTGTAAATTACATGATCTTAGTTAGCGCACAGATCTGTACTCAAAGGTGCAGCCCTGCAATTGCTTGCTAGTGCCACCGCTGGTGGACGAGCGGGAGGATAAATAAGCGGAACTAGTTTATAGATCTGCAGTTATGTAGATAGTCGATACAAAAACATGAAAAAAATTAGTTTTCCATGCCCCTTCAATATAACTAGCAATTACATTAATTGGTAGTGATGAGAATGATGTTAAAATATATTTTTTTACATCAACAATACATCGATGCATCATTAAATGTGTGAAAAATACTCGGGCAATTGTGTGGTCTCAGCAATGGCTATATTGCATGAAGAGTTCTCGATTGCAGTTTTAATACTTTGTTTTGTCAACCCAGAGCTAAACATCAGCCGTGGCATCAAAGAGCTCAACACCCTGCATGGAGGATATTAATGTACATTTCCCAGAGCACAGAGGCGAGACTTTGTCATTGTGTACAGCAGCCAGAGACAAATGTGTATATTAATCTAGTCGCGTATAGAGATGGCTATAATACCAATGCGATATCTTGCTCAAATAAATATAAAGGCAGTGCTGATCTCCTGTTTGCAGGCCAGAGATAGCAGCTTACATTCCACATTCATATGACGAGGGCGAGTCCATCCATAGGACAACCACTGTTGACTTCCCCACAAAATGACCCTCGTTTTCTCAACAGGGAAAATTCTGAGATGAGTCAACTTCCAGACAATAATTTGAACGCACATCCTGCAGGACAATACGAATGTATTTACAAAAAAAAAAACCTTTGAAAATCTATGCTATACAATGTTTACAATGCATGAACACCCCAATTAAAACACAATTGCTTCGAATGCTCCCGTCTCCAAAAACAATCAGCATGCATACAACGCCACTTTGTGACGCGCACAAAGTAATATGAATTGCAACTGAAAGCCCAAGTAAATGCATCGCCGTTCTTATTTTGTTTGTCCGGCACGTTTAAATTTACTTTGTCGTCCCCAGCGTACAGACTGAACCGCGGCCCTCTGCGCCGTTTGTCAGTGCCGTTGATTTATTTATTTTTACCACAAAAAGAATTATTTGACAATCACCGCTGGTATTGATCGGCAGACTGGGCAATTTTTCTAAGCCTCAAACCTTTGGGAATAAAGACCTGTTTTTCCTTCGAATGGGCTCTCGAATCAATAGAACAAAATAAAAAAAAAACGTGCGTATGCTTTGTAATTTAAAGTGTTCAATCCCACAGATTCAGTGACCATTGTATATACTTGTGTTGATTGTTACTATCAAATACATAATACCTGATGATTAAACATATTTTCTCAATAATGTCTTACAGTTCATTGATTTTTTTTTTCTCTCTCGTTTATAAACATTACACGTGGGTGTTGGTGTTACTTGCTATTTTTTTGGTTTCTGAGCGTAAAGTTCAAGTTAAATGTAACATTACTTATTTACACTATATGTTTACATTACAGCCTGCTTGTATGTTAAACCCATCGTATTGCATTACATAGTTCCCTGCTTTAAATAAATAATCATGTAAATCAATGCACGCACGCACCACAAGCATAGACAGTTATCGGATGCTTACATTGGATATTAATAGGTGAATCGTACCTGTAGCTGTGGTGGGGGCGGGGGTTAATATGGTTAAGACGTAGCTCAGACGGTAGAGCAGCAGGGCCCTCAGTAATGAGGTCAAGAGTTCAAACCCCCTGGCAGGTTCCACAACCAGCCCTCTCCCCCTTCCTTGGTCCATAATTCGAACACCACCTGAAAAGCGCCACTTTGTGGACAGTCAACGGCGAATGTCCTTTAAAGAGCGGGGGGGGGGCCTTTCCAAAATGATACGTGGAGTTTTCATAACCACGACTTAATTTTTCACTGAACATGTTTTTTTGTTTTGTGGCGGCGGTAGACCAGGTGGTACATGACCCAGTAGCCACAGCCATAGTGCGAGGTAGACGGGATGTGGTGTGTTGGGACAGGACATTTTTTTTTTTCCCAGAGCTCAGCGCCGAACAGCTCCGGCTGAAATGAAACCCTGCTCATCATTCACTTGCAGGACGGCCAGCAGAGGCGGATGTCGTGCAGGTTGTTACACCAAATAATTTATGACATAACGGCACATAAACCGTGAATAATTGTAGATTTTTTTATACTTATTCTTACTTTTGCACAGGTGCCATCTGAGCATCATAATACTCTCGTACGCGATGACAGGATCGCTTCTCTTTCATAATTATCCGCGATGGAACACAACAAGATTAATAAGTAAATCCATAAAAATCACTAGGAAAGGCACAAACACAAGCAAGACACCACTTACAATTGAAAACACCACTAAAATTATTTCAGTACAACACAAGACTGTGTAACAAAATATTGTTTTTGTTCCTGGGTAGTAAATGTTATTTCCTAATTTCTTATGCCTCAAAAGTACAGAAAATGCCTATTATTCCCCACAAACTTTGCTTTTGTGACCAGGACAGTGATATTTTGAAATTCACCTATTTTCAATGAGAACACGTGGTGTGCATTCGTCAATCCTACACATAAAGTCCTGGTCACAAAAGCAAAGTTTGTGGGGAACAATAGCCATTTCTATACTGTTTGAGGCATAAGCAATTAGGAAATAACACGAACTACCCAGGAACAAAAATCGTGTTACATAGTGATAATTGCCTCATCTATTTACAGCCAAATATACATAGAAATAAATTACGAAAAAGAGATGAAGCAAATTGTCAAAACAGGGTCGATTTTCGCCTCAATCGGGTTCTGTACACAAGACTAAATGTGCGGCACAATTAAAGTTTGTCTGTTTCAATTTGTACAATAACAAAGGGGCTACATTTGGGCTCATTGCAAACACCATTATTTCCCCCCCCCCCTTTCAAATACTTCCATATGCAGTTAATGCACTTGGGCCTCATTCTACCCACGCAGCTGTGGCTCCCCTTCTGGTCGACAAGCTCTGGGAGCCCACACGACCACTTTGAGCAGTCGAGCTCTCCTTGGCTGATGCCTGTTTCCAGGACCGCTGTGCAACACGCTCTGATGTTAACCACATCGCGTGGAATGCAGGAGGTTCGTAGGTTCAATACCAACGCTGAGGCCTGTATAATTGGAGTTTGCATGTTCTCCCCGTCGGTCACGTGGTATTTTTCTCCTGGGTCCTCCGGTTTATTTCCCCTCCACATGTCGAAACATTCACTTAGAGTATTTGTCTGCTATAAATGTCCACGTGACGAGCCACTTCGTTGAGCTATCATTTCCCGCCAGGTCGCTTTTGAAATTGAGTCACATATAGCTCAGTGGGCCTTACCCTGGTAAAATACAAATAGTTTATAGCTTCAAATCTATAATTAGTTTAAGGAGGTAATTTTTTTAGTATGTTGGACTTCTTTCGCACCGTATGTAGCCAACTGCTATAAACGGTAGTGCGAAGGAAGGACAATAAACTAAACACAAAAAGCAGTCCTAAATAAATGAGGAAGAGCGTTCCAGGCGGCCGCAGCAGCTCATCTGAAAGCGCACAATGCAGTGTCCGTCTTTGTTCGATGGTTAGCCGAAAGTCGCTCTTGTGAGGCTGACCGAAGTTCGCGTGATGGTGGTTTACGCTCCTTGACGAGATAAAACACAATGGACTCAACTTCCCCGGCTCCATCTCCAACAGCCTCCTCTGCAGCGAAGCGCTGTTGGTCATACCGTATTATTGGGTGAACAAGCTTCTAAAATACTTGTTTCTTTTTTTTTAAAACAAAGTTTCACGTTGCGCTTGGGTTAGGTTAGAGCAGGAGTGCTCACAACTGTGGTCCTCAAGAGCTGCACTCCTGCGGGGTGGTTTTTATTTAAATAGAAAACTTGAAACCTCCATCTGCGTAACGGCTGAAATCAATGGGTAGCGTCTAACTAATTGAGGGCTCATTTGGAACAAGAAACAGCTAATGCACACTTGGGTTAGATCAGGGTCGGGCAACCTGCGCCTCCTGAGAGGCCTGGGGTGGCTCTTTAAGGGACTGCTTCGTGACCGCCGTTTATTAAGGAGACCAGCGTCTCGTGTTCTCCGCAGCGCATTGCGGCTCTTTGAAATAATTGAGCCATCGAAAAAAAAATGGCTCTTGTTGTTATTCTGATTTCCGACCCCTGGGTCAGCCATAGTTTTTACATTACATTACGCGTCTCTTGTGACGTTCTGCCCTGTGTTTTAACACTTGCACGGCCAGAAACTTGAAAAACATTGAAGCGAGCGGACATCATGGCGCGCGCATCTCGCTTGTGCGTCGACTCGGCGATGTCACTAGTGATTGCGGAGCGACTTCAAGTTATTGGGAAAACCAGGGCCTCCCCATCACACACAGTATCTGCTAACCCCTTATCAGTGCCCCTACTTTATTACAGACCAATTCAAACCTTATTGGTCACCCCGTGCCCCTTATAAATCTCAACGTTCATCCTACAAAGTCCCATCACAATGGAGAAACACAAATAGACAACAATTGTTTTTTTGTTGTTGCCCGTATTGAAACGGCTGTGCGCCGTATGGACCTTGAAAACTCAATTTACCTGGGCAGGAACACGAGGTAAACCGTATGGGTTGAGGGGTATGCCCGTCAGGATTATTTGGAAGTATTTAACCATGCCTTGTCACTGTGGTTGGGTCCAGGAAAAAGGCACGGGTTGGATGGGGAACCCATCAGGATCATCGGGGGGGGTCGACCTGGGCAGGCTGCCATGGAAACAGGCAGCCTCCTTCGCCTATAGCCCGGTGTGAGCATGCACGCAACAAGGTTTACTCTGGGCCTTTTATTCTTCAACTGACTCCTGGTATCAGTGCATATCCCCAAATGCTTACAATGGCAAACAACAGTTGCCCTCGCTTGGCTGTAGGAATTAAGCCCGTGAGCTACACTCGTTTAGCATTTGTTCGAAATATTTTGTTGGTCACGTAAACACAGTGTCAGGTGAAAAGGGAAACTTGAAGGCCATCTTCGGATTGAACCAGCGTCGGTTGTCCATTCTGCGTGACCTCTTAAATATTCTTCACATGTGAAGTCGATGTCATGTATATACTGTAATTATACATGCATCAGATCACAACGGCAAATCACTTCTTCTTTGTTATTGTCTCGTACCCGAGAAACAGAGAAATATTACATCTGTGTGCACATAAATCCGTTGTATTATATACAGGATGTAGTTGAATACAGGAACCTTGAATAACATCTGCCGAATCCGAACATACTATACAACAATGTGTATGTGCTTAACGTTGCGAAAAATATTTATATCGGTATGTTATCTTTTTTTTTAAGTATCGGTTAATATTGTATGTGCTCAATTAGTCCTTAAGAATCTCTTATTAATATAATCAATGTGCAGCTTAACAATCAGATTATACATTTGTTTTTATTGTAACCAAATCTCTTAATGATAACATACTTATTATCTACAGCTCTGTCTTACCGCCGCATCCCTTAATTCATATTCTATAGACAGCAACACATTCCTCCTTCACGAAGCCGCTCTCTTACTCCTGGGGTTAGAACACAGCCGCTCTCTTACTCCTGGGGTTAGAACACAACAGCTCTCTTACTCCTGTGGTTAGAACACAACAGCTCTCTTACTCCTGGGGTTAGAACACAACAGCTCTCTTACTCCTGGGGTTAGAACACAACAGCTCTCTTACTCCTGGGGTTAGAACACAGCCACTCTATTATTCCTGGGGTTAGAACACAGCCACTCTCTTACTCCTGGGGTTAGAACACAACAGCTCTCTTACTCCTGGGGTTAGAACACAACAGCTCTCTTACTCCTGGGGTTAGAACACAGCCACTCTCTTACTCCTGGGGTTAGAACACAACAGCTCTCTTACTCCTGGGGTTAGAACACAGCAGCTATCTTACTCCTGGGGTTAGAACACAGCCGCTCTCTTACTCCTGGGGTTAGAACACAACAGCTCTCTTACTCCTGGGGTTAGAACACAGCCACTCTCTTACTCCTGGGGTTAGAACACAGCCGCTCTTTTACTCCTGGGGTTAGAACACAGCCACTCTCTTACTCCTGGGGTTAGAACACAGCCGCTCTTTTACTCCTGGGGTTAGAACACAGCCGCTCTCTTACTCCTGGGGTTAGAACACAACAGCTCTCTTACTCCTGGGGTTAGAACACAGCCACTCTATTACTCCTGGGGTTAGAACACAGCCGCTCTCTTACTCCTGGGGTTAGAACACAGCCGCTCTCTTACTCCTGGGGTTAGAACACAACAGCTCTCTTACTCCTGTGGTTAGAACACAACAGCTCTCTTACTTTCGGGGTTAGAACACAACAGCTCTCTTACTCCCGGGGTTAGAACACAACAGCTCTCTTACTCCTGGGGTTAGAACACAACAGCTCTCTTACTCCTGTGGTTAGAACACAACAGCTCTCTTACTTTCGGGGTTAGAACACAACAGCTCTCTTACTCCCGGGGTTAGAACACAACAGCTCTCTTACTCCTGGGGTTAGAACACAGCCGCTCTCTTACTCCTGGGGTTAGAACACAACAGCTCTCTTACTTTTCGATTTAAAGCTTTCGTGACTGCAATGATTCATCTTCTTTGGTTCTTTCGGTAAAGTCACGTAGAATGAGAATAAAATAATAAATTGATAAAATAAAATAACACAATAATATTCTCACGACGTTTCGGCCACAACACAAGCGGCCTTCATCAGGTGAAGGGAGCGAGACTGTCTGGTAGGACAGCGCTGGAGTGAGAGAGCCACGTTCAGATCACGGCTTTTAAGCTGTGTGAGAGGAACAAAGAGCCTTGACGAAGGAATTAGCATAAAATTTAGCAATGAAAAGGCTGAATGATTAGCTTGTGACTGGTCACAGAAATAGCTATGTTAAAAGTTAAAGCATACACATCTGCAGAGGCACCCATTGTTAAAAGGAATTAGCATAGAATTTAGCATTGAAATAGCTAAATTAAGGCATTCGCTTGTAACTGCTGCAGAAATAGTTACGTTGAAGTCAGAGCATACACATTCACCGAGGCACTTAGTACAAATCAAAACAGGAGAATTTAGCATTGAAATAACTAGGCGAATTTAGCATTGAAATAACTGGGTGATTTGCTGGTGACTGGTCACAGAAATGACTACACATCTGAGCTATTCACAGTACTATATAGTGAACCAATAAAAACTAAAATATAAATTACCTTCATGTTATCAATAAACTCTATATTCTCCAATAAGCTAAGCTACCAACCATAAGTCGTTATATATCACAATGCTATATGGCGAAAAAATGGGTGGATTCTTACCCTCAAATTTCCGTACCACGGATAGCTACGGGCCCCGTTCAGACGGACGAGTTCGTCCATGGTCGGAACAGAGGAGGGGGAGAGAGACAGCTGCGAAGCCCTAGTATACTCCATGTTGTAAACCATACCATTAACCGTGGTGTGAGAGGTATTAAGAGGCAATGCTGGCGAAAGAGCTGCGGTCTGAAGGTCATCGTAAAATTACAATTAATTAAGAACAGAAATGATTTAACACATCTTTCCAGTGGTTACTAAGCCTGAATCCATCTTCTCGGTTGAAATTGTCTCTGTGCTTGTATATGTGAATGGCCTCATGAACGAATCTCTCATGGTAGCCAGTTGGTTTGCAAAGAACCTCCGTCTTGGAGAAGTCAATGTCATGTGAGCCCACTGAATTGTAACAGTGATCTGCCACGGCCGAGGAGTTCGTCTTACCGTGTTTCAAGTCTGCTTTATGTTCGCGGATGCGGTCCGAGATATGTCTTTTGGTTTCTCCAATGTAGCTACTACCACAGAGGCACTTTAGTTTGTAAACGCCCGGGTACTGTATGTCTGGAAGAGCATCTTTTACAGATGGAACTAAATCACGGATTTTGTGTACTGTGTTGAATCGGACCTGGATCTTGTGTTTATTCAGGATTTTGGAGATCTTTTTAGTGACCCCTGCAATGTAGGGTAAGGTGATGGTTTTGAGTGGCTCCACAAGAGGATCCTTCTTCATGACTGGAGTGATGGCTTTGCGGATTGTGTAGTCGGAGTAGCCATTAGCCCTGAGAGCCTGGTGTACGTGCTTGAGTTCACTGGTAATGTGTTCCTGGTCGGAAATGCATTGGGCTCTATGGTATAGAGTCTTGATGAGGCAGTTCTTCTGGGATGGATGGTGGTGGGAATCCGGTTTCAAGTAAGCATCTGTATGAGTAGCTTTCCTGTAGACAGAGTGGCTCATTGAACCATCATGTCTCCTTTTAATTAAGACATCCAGAAAGGGTAGTTTGCCATCTTTTTCGACCTCCATGGTAAATCTGATGGCTGGGTGTATGGAATTGATGTGGTCACGGAATTGGTCTAGAGCAGGCTGGCCATGTGGCCAGATGACAAAGGTGTCATCAACGTACCTCTTCCATAACGTCGGGCGTAGAGTGGCAGTCTGGATGGCGTCAGTTTCAAATTTTTCCATGAATACGTTGGCTACAACCGGAGATAGGGGGGAGCCCATTGGGGTGCCCTCAGTTTGTTTGTAGAAAGTTCCATTCCAGGTGAAGTATGTGTTGGTTAAGCAATGTCTCACCAGGGGGGGTACATCAGTATGCAGTCCTTGATGAACCAGGTCTTCAATGATAGCGATGGTGTCAGGTACCGGGACTTTGGTGAACAAGGACACCACATCAAAACTGACAAGCAGGTCGTTTGGGGACAGGGAAATGTCTTTGATTGTCGATACCAGGTGAGTAGAATTTAGTACCGCAGAGGTGGTTTTTCCAGTGAAAGGTCGCAGTATATCAGCCAGAAAACGTTCCAGTTTGTAGGTGGGGGAGCTGATAGTAGAGACGATGGGACGAAGGGGTGTATCTTCTTTGTGTATCTTTGGAAGGCCATATAATCTTGGTGGTCTGGCAGCAGAGGGTTTCAACAAGAACTGTTTGTTCTCATCAATTAATGCTGTTGAATCAGAGATAATTTTGTTCTTTTTGGTGACCAGGCTGTTGGTGGGATCTCTTTTTATTTTTGTATAGCTGCCATCGTTGAGTAGTTCTTGAATTTTGTTGTTATATTCTGTTTTGTCCATGATGACAGTGGCATTGCCTTTGTCGGCTGAGAGAACGACAATATCATCCCTCTTTTTTAATTGAGATAATTCAAAACGTTCGTCTTTGCTGATGTTGCTAGGTGGCAACTTAGCGTTTTTGAGGGTTGCAGCGATTTCAGATCTTGCTACGTCTGCAGAGATGTGACTCAAGCCCTTGAGTGCAACGTCGACATGGGCAATGATATCATTGACCGGTAAGTGTCTCGGTGTGACAGCAAAGTTTAGACCTTTAGCTAAAACGGATTTCAGACCATCAGAAATGGAACTGTTACTGCGATTAATTACGACTTTGTTGACGTCTATCTTTTCGGTGTGTGGATCCGATTTTTTGCTGGAGAGGTGATTGAATTTGGAAATCAAATTGTCCCTACATTTGTTCGACATAGTGGCAGCCGAAGAGGTAGTCATATTGTCTACATGTTCCCAATCCGATGTAGACATTGTTGCTGTCAATTTTAAGTGTGATTTGTAGAGTGTCTTGTCTAACTGATCGAGTTCGGTGCGTGTAAGTCTGATTTTTTCCGAGATAAGAGCGAAGCTAGTTCTAGCTAGAATTCGTTTTGCATTGAGAGAAGTTGCAACAGCAGAGGTTAGTGTAAATGCGGTTGGTATTACCTTAGAGTCGCGGCATCTCTTCAGAAAGGTGAGAGACTCGATTAGTTGAGCCTTCTTATCCCGAAGTCTGTTGAATGATCTTAAGGATGTGTGGAATCCCTCCCCGTAGAGGCGGTTAAATTTCGATTTAAAGCTTTCGTGACTGCAATGATTCATCTTCTTTGGTTCTTTCGGTAAAGTCACGTAGAATGAGAATAAAATAATAAATTGATAAAATAAAATAACACAATAATATTCTCACGACGTTTCGGCCACAACACAAGCGGCCTTCATCAGGTGAAGGGAGCGAGACACCAGAAGGGAGCGAGACACCCAGTTATTTCAATGCTAAATTCGCCTAGTTATTTCAATGCTAAATTCTCCTGTTTTGATTTGTACTAAGTGCCTCGGTGAATGTGTATGCTCTGACTTCAACGTAACTATTTCTGTAGCAGTTACAAGCGAATGCCTTAATTTAGCTATTTCAATGCTAAATTCTATGCTAATTCCTTTTAACAATGGGTGCCTCTGCGGATGTGTATGCTTTAACTTTTAACATAGCTATTTCTGTGACCAGTCACAAGCTAATCATTCAGCCTTTTCAATGCTAAATTTTATGCTAATTCCTTCGTCAAGGCTCTTTGTTCCTCTCACACAGCTTAAAAGCCGTGATCTGAACGTGGCTCTCTCACTCCAGCGCTGTCCTACCAGACAGTCTCGCTCCCTTCACCTGATGAAGGCCGCTTGTGTTGTGGCCGAAACGTCGTGAGAATATTATTGTGTTATTTTATTTTATCAATTTATTATTTTATTCTCATTCTACGTGACTTTACCAAAAGAACCAAAGAAGATGAATCATTGCAGTCACGAAAGCTTTAAATCGAAATTTAACCGCCTCTACGGGGAGGGATTCCACACATCCTTAAGATCATTCAACAGACTTCGGGATAAGAAGGCTCAACTAATCGAGTCTCTCACCTTTCTGAAGAGATGCCGCGACTCTAAGGTAATACCAACCGCATTTACACTAACCTCTGCTGTTGCAACTTCTCTCAATGCAAAACGAATTCTAGCTAGAACTAGCTTCGCTCTTATCTCGGAAAAAATCAGACTTACACGCACCGAACTCGATCAGTTAGACAAGACACTCTACAAATCACACTTAAAATTGACAGCAACAATGTCTACATCGGATTGGGAACATGTAGACAATATGACTACCTCTTCGGCTGCCACTATGTCGAACAAATGTAGGGACAATTTGATTTCCAAATTCAATCACCTCTCCAGCAAAAAATCGGATCCACACACCGAAAAGATAGACGTCAACAAAGTCGTAATTAATCGCAGTAACAGTTCCATTTCTGATGGTCTGAAATCCGTTTTAGCTAAAGGTCTAAACTTTGCTGTCACACCGAGACACTTACCGGTCAATGATATCATTGCCCATGTCGACGTTGCACTCAAGGGCTTGAGTCACATCTCTGCAGACGTAGCAAGATCTGAAATCGCTGCAACCCTCAAAAACGCTAAGTTGCCACCTAGCAACATCAGCAAAGACGAACGTTTTGAATTATCTCAATTAAAAAAGAGGGATGATATTGTCGTTCTCTCAGCCGACAAAGGCAATGCCACTGTCATCATGGACAAAACAGAATATAACAACAAAATTCAAGAACTACTCAACGATGGCAGCTATACAAAAATAAAAAGAGATCCCACCAACAGCCTGGTCACCAAAACGAACAAAATTATCTCTGATTCAACAGCATTAATTGATGAGAACAAACAGTTCTTGTTGAAACCCTCTGCTGCCAGACCACCAAGATTATATGGCCTTCCAAAGATACACAAAGAAGATACACCCCTTCGTCCCATCGTCTCTACTATCAGCTCCCCCACCTACAAACTGGCACGTTTTCTGGCTGATATACTGCGACCTTTCACTGGAAAAACTACCTCTGCGGTACTAAATTCTACTCACCTGGTATCGACAATCAAAGACATTTCCCTGTCCCCAAACGACCTGCTTGTCAGTTTTGATGTGGTGTCCTTGTTCACCAAAGTCCCGGTACCTGACACCATCGCTATCATTGAAGACCTGGTTCATCAAGGACTGCATACTGATGTACCCCCCCTGGTGAGACATTGCTTAACCAACACATACTTCACCTGGAATGGAACTTTCTACAAACAAACTGAGGGCACCCCAATGGGCTCCCCCCTATCTCCGGTTGTAGCCAACGTATTCATGAAAAAATTTGAAACTGACGCCATCCAGACTGCCACTCTACGCCCGACCTTATGGAAGAGGTACGTTGATGACACCTTTGTCATCTGGCCACATGGCCAGCCTGCTCTAGACCAATTCCGTGACCACATCAATTCCATACACCCAGCCATCAGATTTACCATGGAGGTCGAAAAAGATGGCAAACTACCCTTTCTGGATGTCTTAATTAAAAGGAGACATGATGGTTCAATGAGCCACTCTGTCTACAGGAAAGCTACTCATACAGATGCTTACTTGAAACCGGATTCCCACCACCATCCATCCCAGAAGAACTGCCTCATCAAGACTCTATACCATAGAGCCCAATGCATTTCCGACCAGGAACACATTACCAGTGAACTCAAGCACGTACACCAGGCTCTCAGGGCTAATGGCTACTCCGACTACACAATCCGCAAAGCCATCACTCCAGTCATGAAGAAGGATCCTCTTGTGGAGCCACTCAAAACCATCACCTTACCCTACATTGCAGGGGTCACTAAAAAGATCTCCAAAATCCTGAATAAACACAAGATCCAGGTCCGATTCAACACAGTACACAAAATCCGTGATTTAGTTCCATCTGTAAAAGATGCTCTTCCAGACATACAGTACCCGGGCGTTTACAAACTAAAGTGCCTCTGTGGTAGTAGCTACATTGGAGAAACCAAAAGACATATCTCGGACCGCATCCGCGAACATAAAGCAGACTTGAAACACGGTAAGACGAACTCCTCGGCCGTGGCAGATCACTGTTACAATTCAGTGGGCTCACATGACATTGACTTCTCCAAGACGGAGGTTCTTTGCAAACCAACTGGCTACCATGAGAGATTCGTTCATGAGGCCATTCACATATACAAGCACAGAGACAATTTCAACCGAGAAGATGGATTCAGGCTTAGTAACCACTGGAAAGATGTGTTAAATCATTTCTGTTCTTAATTAATTGTAATTTTACGATGACCTTCAGACCGCAGCTCTTTCGCCAGCATTGCCTCTTAATACCTCTCACACCACGGTTAATGGTATGGTTTACAACATGGAGTATACTAGGGCTTCGCAGCTGTCTCTCTCCCCCTCCTCTGTTCCGACCATGGACGAACTCGTCCGTCTGAACGGGGCCCGTAGCTATCCGTGGTACGGAAATTTGAGGGTAAGAATCCACCCATTTTTTCGCCATATAGCATTGTGATATATAACGACTTATGGTTGGTAGCTTAGCTGATTGGAGAATATAGAGTTTATTGATAACATGAAGGTAATTTATATTTTAGTTTTTATTGGTTCACTATATAGTACTGTGAATAGCTCAGATGTGTAGTCATTTCTGTGACCAGTCACCAGCAAATCACCCAGTTATTTCAATGCTAAATTCGCCTAGTTATTTCAATGCTAAATTCTCCTGTTTTGATTTGTACTAAGTGCCTCGGTGAATGTGTATGCTCTGACTTCAACGTAACTATTTCTGCAGCAGTTACAAGCGAATGCCTTAATTTAGCTATTTCAATGCTAAATTCTATGCTAATTCCTTTTAACAATGGGTGCCTCTGCGGATGTGTATGCTTTAACTTTTAACATAGCTATTTCTGTGACCAGTCACAAGCTAATCATTCAGCCTTTTCAATGCTAAATTTTATGCTAATTCCTTCGTCAAGGCTCTTTGTTCCTCTCACACAGCTTAAAAGCCGTGATCTGAACGTGGCTCTCTCACTCCAGCGCTGTCCTACCAGACAGTCTCGCTCCCTTCACCTGATGAAGGCCGCTCGTGTTGTGGCCGAAACGTCGTGAGAATATTATTGTGTTATTTTATTTTATCAATTTATTATTTTATTCTCATTCTACGTGACTTTACCGAAAGAACCAAAGAAGAGCTCTCTTACTCCTGGGGTTAGAACACAGCAGCTCTCTTACTCCTGGGGTTAGAACACAGCCGCTCTTTTACTCCTGGGGTTAGAACACAACAGCTCTCTTACTCCTGGGGTTAGAACACAGCCACTCTCTTACTCCTGGGGTTAGAACACAGCCGCTCTCTTACTCCCGGGGTTAGAACACAGCCGCTCTCTTACTCCTGGGGTTAGAACACAACAGCTCTCTTACTTTCGGGGTTAGAACACAACAGCTCTCTTACTCCCGGGGTTAGAACACAACAGCTCTCTTACTCCTGGGGTTAGAACACAGCCGCTCTCTTACTCCTGGGGTTAGAACACAACAGCTCTCTTACTCCTGGGGTTAGAACACAGCCGCTCTCTTACTCCTGGGGTTAGAACACAACAGCTCTCTTACTCCTGGGGTTAGAACACAACAGCTCTCTTACTCCTGGGGTTAGAACACAGCCGCTCTCTTACTCCTGGGGTTAGAACACAACAGCTCTCTTACTCCTGGGGTTAGAACACAGCCGCTCTCTTACTCCTGGGGTTAGAACACAGCCACTCTCTTACTCCTGGGGTTAGAACACAACAGCTCTCTTACTCCTGGGGTTAGAACACAACAGCTCTCTTACTCCTGGGGTTAGAACACAGCCACTCTCTTACTCCCGGGGTTAGAACACAACAGCTGCGACAACAAAAACCTAGCCTCTGGGGACCAACACACATTCCACAAAACACACATTCCCCACTCTTCCCACTTCGTATACAAAATGCCGTACCTATTCATACGTAAACTAGGTAACAGAGAATATACATTACGTGTGTTGTTCTTCGGAGATGTTAGAAAAATATATATTCTCTTTTAGGGTCCTGAGGAGCCATGTTAAGAACCACTGGCTGAGGGGAAGCCCTCTAGGAAATGCCACCAATTATAGGGTGGTCAAGACCATTTTGTTACAGTTTAATTATTCTGCCAAAAAAGTATTCATGTTTCCCCATTGTGAATTGCACTCCATAGCATTAGATAGTCAGCCTGGACATCATTTAGCGGGGAATAAATGTACAGTAGTCCAGTGCTGAGGTGGTGGAGAGGATTTGTCTTAACAATGCAACATGATCTGAGCAAGATGACGCAACTTTACAAATGTAACCATTTCACTGCAGTGTCCAAGAGGCTAGCGTTTCTTTCTATACAATCCCAATGTATGTTCTAAAACGGCTAAAACATTTTAATAAATATGGCATGTGTACACATTCATTCCAATGCATTACACCTTCTCTGCATCACGTTCCTAACACTGCACGATAATTGCTAACGTACGGAACATGAATCAAGCTGTGGACGCTGGCAACGAGGACTAAACAAATGTACAAAGACAAAGATCCCCTCCATAGCCTCAACAGACTGTTGGGGCAAGTGCCGTTAGCGAGCGCACGCACATTGCAACGGAATAGCAAAATAAGCACATCGTTGCGGTCATCACTCGTTGTTTTTTTCTGAATGTGTGTACATTCAGAAAATACTGAGCTTACATTGTGGAGGTAGGGAACGGACAAAGGGGGAAGGGGGGGGTTAAGACGGCAAAAAGGCAAAACAATTCGAAGCAAAGGTGTTGCGGACAGACACAGAATGAATCACGGACAGTCACATAGCTTGCTTTCACAGGAGGCCCTAGCCCCTTAACCTACATCACCATTAGGATGAGCAACGTTTATGGGCTGGCTTCATCTTTATGAGCAGCATCAAGGTGTCTGGGCGGACACAGCCGTGCCTGAAATCGCAGCCCCTCCAAGCGTTAAGCATGGAATGACGACGCGAGGCAGACGGTGTGTGAACGCATTACAGTGGCAGGCGGATATACATGCGGCTACAGAGGCCAGGCAGGGCATGTTCTTAACAAAACAACAGCATGTAAATCGGACAGCAGTGTAACCTGGGGCCAGGCTCTAGTTCTGTGGAGGAGAAAGACTACAGGTAATCACGTTGGTGACACATTGTTACGGGACACAAAAGAAACCCCAAGATATATGAACAGAAGTCTCCCCGGGTATGGTACCCAGCCCACGTGGTTTACATACAAATGTGATATGTCCAGTCTTCTCTTGATTCATCCGTGGCTCTCTGCCAATCCTCTCTCCTATCCACATCCACATGGGAACCACCCACACGTGGATTGGCCACGACGTTTATCATCCTAAACCTGTATTTTTTTTTTACCAGCCTTTTCTATTTCCCTCCAAATGGGTTTGTGTCAGCATGCTGACATGGGCAGGGAACAGCATCAGACTTATACTTTGTGAGCTTCTTATCCAATCTCTTCCAATTCAAAATAATCCGAATATTTGTTTCTCCTGGAGGAATCCGATGAGCTATAAAGCTATTTTGCACAGACGTTATAAACCTAGACCACTGTTTTTTGCCAAAGCAGTAACTATATTTGTTTCTCTCTGCACTTTGCACACACCAAGGCACCGAAGCAGAGATACAATAACCGGGTATGTTATTTTGTGTTGTCATTCACCATTGACCTTGGGAGGATCACCATTGACCTTGGGAGGATCACCATGCTTGCTGCACGCGAGAGCCGTGAAGGTCAAAGTAATTCTGCTTCTCATTTTGGGTTTGTGCGAAGAGCTCAGACGCCGGCTGCCCGGGACGCCGGCTTAGGGCGCACGACATGGGACTCGCCTCCCTCGGCCAGTGGATTTTGTTTCGAAGCATCAGGACCAAGCCAATGGTACGAGCAATTCAACGCTCGCCCCACTTAACAGACACACACTATACAGGTATACATGGCTTACATATGAACAGACACCTGGTGAATGGAGACATCTGGTAAACAAAAGGGACTGATGAGTTGCTTGGTCCCTTCACTGCGTATGAAGACCACGTCTCCTCCTCACCTGTGAATTCAATGAAACGTAATGATTTTGCGATGTTGCCACGACCATTAGAAAGCAGACTCGAGCCGTGGTGTTCCAAGCGTGGCACAGGAAGGCTAATTTATTCCATCCCAACACTTTCAAGAGCGGTGCAGCTCTCCCACGTGCTCTGCACCTCCCTCTCCATAACACCTGCCCCCGACATGGCAAAAGCAATTATAAAACACAGAACGTAAAACATGTGCCGAGGGGTTGGTACATCCTTTGCGCAAGCAAAAGAGCGCGATGTTTTTTGCTGTTGTTGCTGGAAATTGTGTGCCGTTCTGATTGTATCTAATTGCCAGAGTAAAAACACACACACACACACAAGCTGTGACGCTAACTTACGTGGTGGACACTCGCGAACCGTTTGTCCTGTGTCCATGGTGACACCCACGACATCCACGGTGACTGGTTCCGAGTGTCGTCCCAGGTCTACGTGAGCCACGCAGGCAGCCCAGTGCATCAGCTTGATTGGCTTCAATGCGGGCCTGCCATGGCTATAGAGCACCGTGCGATGTTGTGCATCTGACCAAATAATATCCATCTTGGCCAATTAACCACTCACACCCAGCGCAGTGTCCGCATGGCGTAACCGATGTTTTACGCAGATGTGCACAAACCTTAGCTTTTCACGTACAGTGACGGTGGTGTAATAAAAAAAAGTACAATTTCATTGAGGGGCCATGTGTTGTCTTGGTGTTGTCTGGGACTGCCTTTGCTGTTGTTTTACTGCCTTTCTTAAGCTTGGGAATTGATGTACTAACGCAATTTGAACTTATAATCTTATTTTATTTATTAAGTGGCACCACGGTGTTATCTCCCGCGCCTGGTATGCAGGAGATCGGACGTTTGATCCCGACCTTGACACCTGCTGTATATTTGGAGATTGCATGTTCTCCCTGTGGTCGCGTGGATTTTTCTCCGCTTTCTCTGGTTTTTCTCTCCCAATTTAGAACCATGCGTTTAGATGTTTTTTGCTGCTATACATTTCCACATAAGGCACTTCGTTGAGCTATCATTTGTGGCCAAGGTCGCTTCTGAAAAATACGTTAATAGCTCAGTGGGCCTTACCTGGTAAGATAAAATAAAGTTTATTTTTATATTCTTAAGTGATTTGTTAACATAATCATAGGGTTTTTCCCCTTTTTTCTGGCAACAAAACTTAAACCTTTTTACAAGGATTAATGTCTGTATTAACCACAATACCTGCAGTCAAAATGAAAACAAAAAAAACATACTATGATAATATATGTGGCATTGTCCTTGAAACTGATTGGTCCACACCAAGGGACGGCTTTCTTTTGAGCCTCGACCCAATTGGTGCTCGATCAGATGACGCCTTTTGACGCCTTTTGGCGTCATCTGGTCGAGCACCAATTGGGTCGAGGCTCAAAAGAAAGCCGTCCCTTGGTGTGGACCAATCAGTTTCAAGGACAATGCATATATTATCATAGTATGTTTTTTTGTTTGCATTTTGACTGCATGTATTGTGGTTAATACAGACATTAATCCTTGTAAAAAGGTTTCAGTTTTGTTGCCAGAAAAAAGGGAAACCCTATTATTACATTTTGGTACTGGCAAAAGAGGTCTAATGATGATTTGTTAACCTTTCCTATACTTTGCACTGATTCTGTTTTGTGTATTGTTTGTTGTTGTAACGTTCTGACCAATCCCGACAGGACATCTTTGGAAAAGAGCTTCATAGCTCATCGAAATCCTCCAGTATAAACATTCTGATTCTGAAATATTCTGATAGATGGTGGTGTAATTATGATGTTGTATTGGTGTTTATATATCTGGCCTTTTCACATATCCCAAAGTGCCCAGCGGGTTGGACAATTATCAAGGTTGTGCTGTTATTGGTCCAGCTTCACTGCCATTTGTCATGAGAACGTGACACGAGATGCCAAAAGGACATTTTCTCATTTCAATTTACAAATGAAATTAATCTGCATTAAAGGGTTCTCATTTATCATGGACTTTGTAAACTAATGGGATTCACCCGCAAATGAGCGTATGCGCACCGCTTAAGACATGTACGGTATTTGTTGTACACACATTGTACTGTCCGTGGGTATGTAAACAGTCACATTATCTACATATACAAAATAACATGGTTTAATTTTGGGGGTCTGTTCCACCAGAAAAGACAGAGCGATCGGGACCGAGGGGCGGGCTGTGGGGGATAGATTCAGTTGAGCGGAGCCACAGGTCTGAGAAATACTGTAGTGAAGTGGAGGCTGTTGCAGGGAGATGTGTATGCATCTCTGTTGGAAGTGCTGGCTATTTACCTTCACCAGTGATTTTACAACACAGGCATCACGTTGAGTTAAATCGTGTAACTACATCAATGTCCTCAAGAGACCAGGTCTCCATGAATATGCAAAAAAACCCTTCAAATCAAAATAGGTTCTGCACTAAATTCTGAAGAAAATATAGTTCTTGAGCGGGTAGAAAGTGCTGCCCTCTACTGCTAATGGACCAGAGGTCACCTGAAGGAATCTCATAGGTAGCTCCGTGATATATGCTTCTGCGGGTCAGTCTTTAATATGAAGTGATTGTAATGTTCTGAGATTCGAAATAATTCTTCGTCTTATGACCTAATGTTGAAATTGCTGGAACGTAAACATTTTAAAAATCGTATTTCACTGCATCGTGCTCCATCCACTGCCTTGAGCAACTGTTAAATGTAACAAATGTCAGACAGATGTGTAGAAAAACACGTACTTAGACGTAAGCCATCAGTTTGAAACCCATAATATAGGTAAAATAGTTCAACTTTGCCAATAATTCATGTGATCACATTTATTTTACACCATTTTGTTCTGCACTTTTTACATAAAATGTCACTATTTTCTAGAACACAGTACAAAGCGTACCTTCATGAAGAAATATTCGTTTGACAACACCGATATAATTTACTGCAATTTTACATGACACTCGATTAGTACAATACTTGTCATTAAAATGTGTGCAAAGAGACTTCGTGACAAATCTATACATTTAAGAACATGTTTTCTTATTCTTATATTACACCCTTTTTTAATGGAGATGTTGAATTGGCAATTTCAGGGTACTGTAAAAAATATATAATATACAAGCCATGATCAATCATCTTTTCATTTTGCATCAATCATATATTTTGGTTACAAGACAATGCGAGGACAGTTAGTGTGTGTTTTTCATTAGCGTTTTAAGCCTTTTTTTCACTTTTTAAAGAAACACGTTTCAAATTTTATCCCGAAGCATTTTAAAAAACGACTTTATACTTGGATTTTGAAGACAATGCCAGGTTAAGAGTGCTGACAGCCACGAGTCGATCACGGTGTTGCCAACACCGCAACATTTTGGCCTCACCGACTGACAATGCGATACAGGTACACCTCGATTTACGAAAGGGATGCGTACTTCAAATAAACACGTGTTGAACGAAATTTCGTAAATCGAAATGGCTTTTCCCATGAACTTAAAACTAAACAATTTGGGATGTGTTTCAAACCAGTCATTCCAACTCTATTTCTAAGATTAAAAAATATATAAACACACCTATATCACTACTCTTTGGGTTTTTTCGGTAAAGTGACGTAGGTGACGACCGCTTGTGTTGCGATGGAAACGTCGTGAGTAATGATTTTTTTATGTTTTATTTCATTATTTTTCTACCTACCACGTGACTTTACCGAAAGAACCAAAGAGCATGGATTCCTGCAGTCACGAAAGCCTCAAATCAACCGATATCACTTTTCACAGCACTAAAAGAATAATAATAAGTAACATTAATATGAAAACGATTGAATCATAATTTATTTAAAAAAAAAATAACAATAATTCAGGGAATTCACCAAGAGATCAGCATGTTGGAATGACTGGGAAGGCAATGCGGAGGCGTTTTATTGTTGCGTTCGGTTTGGAGTTGAGGTTCTTTGTGGCGTTGAGGGTTGGCGATCGTTGGGCTGAATCTTCGTTGGGGGGGGGGGCTGGTGCACGAGTTTTAAGGAAAACATCGAGAGACGTCCAGTTGGATTTCCTCCTCTTTGTTTGGTGCAGCTCCTTATAACAAACGCAGGGCCACTCTCTGCCGTGCGAGAACAATTCATGCTGCGTTCCATATTTGGGTCATTGTCTTTGAGCTTATGCGACCAAGCTTAACACCTTTGACAGCTGTAGACGATATCCTTTTTCGAACTCATCATGGCGTAGATGGACGTAAAAAAAGATTGAATGATAATTACCACTGCTGTTGCAAAATGTACCAAGTCACTCGACCACGACCACCACCACACTGCAGGGATAGCGATGCCATCGCGGGTGGATGACACAACCTGCCCGGGTGGGTCGTGTTTGATCTCTTGGTGCGTGCCGTGTGACATTTCATGAACACGTAAATGCGATTTTTTTTTTTTACCGAACAGTGACCGTAATTTTTCGTTGTCAATTTCGTTCACGCAGAAATTTCGTAAACTGAACGTTCGGAAATCGAGGGATACCTGTAATCAACAACCGTGCATGGAACACAGCGATTGCTCAAAAATGGTTGAGACTATCACTGGTGATCGTAATTGCAGCCTCATCAATTAAGAGCATAACCGATCCCACTTTTTTGTATGATGTGCATTTTGAAAAAGGCCTTTAATGTCCAGTTCTTATGAGTTCCAGTTATTTGTGGATAAAAAAAGGCATGGTTCGTAAACTTTATCTGCTGCTTTTATGTAAAAAAAATCTTCAATAGGCTCTGTTTTTGTATATATAAATGTGGATTTTTAAAAAATTATTTAACACCCAAACGTACCACGTGGCATTTATTAGATAGATTATTGAATGGCATATAATTGTTACAGCTGCCATATTCTCAGTAAAATGGGGGAATTCATGCAAAAGTGAGTAACAAATGTAAAACTTCTAATTCATGGAAAATATGCAATTCACACCATTATAGCTAATAAGTAACTATTTGTATTGTTTTTTAATCTTGCCAATGACCTTAATATAACCAAGTTAAAACCATATCGCAGGTGCGTATTCAGCTAACTAGCAATATATTATGGCAACATTGTCAATTTAAATAACCATAACATAAAACAATTACAATCCGAGCTTCTTCGTTTTAAAGTAAGACATAATATGTGTACGTGCTCTTGCAGCAAACACAATACTTGTCATCAGCAGTTTTGGGCAACTTGAACAAACAAAAATATGTCAAGAGCGTTATCTTACATACAATGCCATCACCTCAATGTGCAAGGAAAATAATACAACTCGATTCCTTTATCTCAATCCCAAGCCATCAGAGCCAGATTACATGATATCCCATCAAACTTCCGCATTGAAAATTGTGAAATGTGACAAATTAATCATATATAGAAAAAATCACATCAAAGAGTGAATGATTTATTTTCATTTTAAGCAAATAAAGAGGCATTGTGTGCCAACAGCCAAAGCGACTGACACGCAAAGTGGAAGGAAAAAATGAAAACCTGTGAAAAGACAATTCACTGTCTGTTCAAGAATATGCTCAGTTCGCCATTAAACGCACATCTCATTACCACTGTGCTCAGCAACTTGAGATGAATGTTCATGGGTACAAACCTTCAATGTTGTACATGACCTGGAGCTCTAAAATGCACACCGCTCCCTTCAAAATTGAAACTGCAGGTTAATGCACCAAAATTTCATTTTGTGCAGAATTGTTTAAAATGCTAGGTACCATTTTTTCATTTCAGATGATATGAGAAACAATTATGAATTAATGTATCAATGTATTCATTTATTGACTATCGGTATGTGTTGTGGAGAAAATACAAATGACCTGTTTGTCATTGGACTAAAGAAGACATATGATCATTAACAAAAAATATAAATGTGTTTATGTAAATCAGAAACTCATTTTAGAGGCATGTAAATTGAAACAGATGTTTACAAACAGACAGTCAGATGTAAACTCGATATAAAAAAGGTACATATAGGGTATCTCACAATCGCTTTCAAAAACAAGGCATGTCACTGACCAGTAATGAGTGTGTGATTGAAAGAAATGAAATGTGATTTAAAGCTTTTGTGACTGCAGGGATTCATATTCTTGGTTCTTTCGGTAAAGTGACATAGAAGGGAAACAATAAAATAATAAAAATATAATTATCACGACGTTTCGACTGCAACACAAGCATTCATTATCAGGTGTGAAATTTTGAAAATAACCGCCACTTTTTTCAAATTTTCTTGCTGTGGTTTTCACACCTGATGATGATTGCTTGTGTTGCAGTCGAAACGTCGTGAGAATTTTATTGTTTTATATTTTTATCATTTTATTGTTTCCCTTCTACGTGACTTTACCGAAAGAACCAAGAATATAATGAAATGTGTTTCAGTAGTGATAAAACTGTGATGGTGACACACGGCCTTAATCAGATTGAGAGCAAAAAAAAACTTCTCCGACATTAATATATTAATTATAGTAATAGCAATTTGCTGTATATGTTTAAAACTGCTTTGCAAGATTGATAATACGTGACAATGATGATTTCTGCTGAATAATCCATTGTGAAACTAACTAATGCAACAATTCAGAAATGTCAACTCCATGCATTGTATAGGAATACATTAACACGGCTTTATAATTTAAAATGAGCTGGATGTATCAACAGCTGGTGTTGTTACATATTCAAATATACAACTATATACATTTGGATGTATAAATATATATTCCTACTGGATCTATTGTAATGTTTAATGTGAGTCTTTACTAGCTCATTTGGCCCAAAACACACCTGTCATTCAAATGATCCCTCAATTTCAAAGTTTAAAATCGTATTTACATTTTTTTATTACCACAGAATTTACTTTTAAAATCCTGACACCATCCTTTGGGATTTGACTATCCTCCGTGGACACGAGTCATGAAAACAATACGCTCATTAGAGACTGGTAGCACATACACACTGAACATTTATTTAAATCAATTTGTGCCACATTTTAAATGTTTTAACCTGAATACATGTCGAGTCGTACTCCCAAAAGCAATGGAAATAATTTGGATTGGTTTCAAATAAATCTACAACCACTGTTAACTTCCCTATCTTCCATAAGATGCACAAACCCTATTGTGCCCTGGTGGATTAAAATGCAGAAAAAAAATGAAGATAATAAATTTTAACTGTAAACACAATCATAAGATTAGCAATTAAATATGTCCCGTACATTGACCACATTCGCAAACTGAAAACCCACAAACACCAGTGTTTAACTTAAATTGCAAGACCGCAAAAAAAAACGCAAGACGACAATCAACGCCGCCACCGCCGCCGCCACCACCCGTTGTGCCTACTCATTCCAGAAGACCCTGTTGAGGACCTTGTTGACGTTTCTGATCAGAGTGGCATTGTATCTCCACAGCGTGAGGTCCACGACCAGCGAGTCGAGCGGCAGGTCGGGCCGCTCGGGCGATCGGTAGTGGTGCATGATCGCGGTGTCTCCGGGCACCGTCTCCGAGATGCCCAGCGCGTTGAGCGTACTGTGCACCGACGTCTGCAGCACCGCGCGCGGGTTCAGGATCATCTTGGTCGGGTTGAAGACCTCCGGCTGGTTCGGCTCCCGTCTAATGTGGCGCATGATGTTGACGCCGGGGATGGCGTTCCACGCCTGGAACTTCGACCCAAACTCTTCCGATACCGTGTAGGGAAACACGTGGTTTTCGAACATGTAAATGTCGGCGCCGTACTTGTCGTTCAAGTACTGGATGAGGTCCTTCCAGTTTGTGTGCTTCAAAGGGATGATCACTTCGTCGATGTCCGTGAGGACCAGGTAGCGCGTGCTGTACATGTGCCGATACACGCAGTCGTTGAGCGCCGCTATCTGGCCATAGTAGTGCAGCTCGCCCGGGTGCTCGGGGTAGTGCCACCCTTTGGACACCTGCACGTAGTCCGTGATGGGCCACTGAACGACCTCGACGAGGCCGGTCTTGATGTAGTAGAGGAGCACTTTGTTCAGCTCTGAGCTGCAGCTTGTGTTGTACACCGTCACGCGGCCCGCACCCAAGATGCGGTACATTTCGATCGCCTGCACGAACTGCAGGACGTTACTGTAGTTCCCGAAGAGCGTGGAGATGCAGACGCTGAACTCCTGTGTGAAGATGGGGGGCATGTAGAGCCGATTTCGCACGGGCATGAAGACCCACTCGGCCTCTTCCTCGTCCGGTATTGTGCGCATGCGCTGGACGGACACGTGTCCCGGCTCGCAGTCCAGCGGCTCCATGCACAGGAAGTCGGCCGTGCCGTACGGGAAGTCAAAGTGGTCCGAGTGGATGTAGGTGCTGGCGGTGACCGTGAGAATCTCCGAGTGCCCTCGGCAGCAGAAGTGGCAGGAGAGCACGTCCGGCTCATATCGGTTGGCGATGCCGATAATGCGTGTGCTCTGACCGGCCTCGCGCTGGTCGTGGTACGCCGACACCAGGAATATCTTGGTGTCGCGCACGCGCATGATCGACGTGTTCTGCAGCGCTCCCCGTTGCCCGCACAGCGTCACGTGGTTTATCTTATCGGAAGCAGACCCCGGCTTTGGCCTGAAGATGGACGAGTTGCCGAGCACGTCGAGGACGCGAACGAGAGAGCCCGTCCAGCTGTACTTGTACTCGACGCTCAGCAGCAAGAAGACGCTGAGCAGCAGCGAGAGGAACAGGACCGGGAGGCGTAGCTTCATCATCCTCGAGGCGTGCAAGGAGACAAGACGTCTGGATCAAATCTCTAGCCCGCCGTCTCAGGGCGAAAAGTCTGATATCGCTGGCCTGTAATTACATTTACATAAAAAAAACACACACACACAGGGCTTCGCATCAAAAATGCACAACACTTTACACAATTCCATTTCAGGCAACCTCACTGAAAGAAAAAAAAGCTCGCCAAATCAAAAGACTGCATTGGCCTCAGGGCGGATATTTACAGGTACAACTCTCTGCAAGTGAATGCAATATTTGACTTCGCAATGCCATCGGCAGCGATGGCATTCACGGGGCCATGACGCAGCAAGGCTTGGTCTGTGCTGCTGGCACCTGAACCATTCATGTGCTTCGATCTTCGTCATCATTACTTTATTTCAACATTAACTGTGTATGAAAATGACGTGCATTCGAAGACATTATCCATTTGGAATGTGCCTCCATTTAATTGTGTATTAGGACTCCGTACAAAATAATAATAATACATTATGCACGCATTTGCTTGTCTACATGATCAATGAAACTACTGACATTATTTTATTCAAATATATTTCCCCTTATATGTGTAGTCCGTGTTACTAGATAGTTTTAACATATGTCATTTATCACCATCAATAGCCACGGCCTATCCAACTGCTGGACAAAGGCATCCAGGTGCCCGTCGCCATTCCTAACAGTCCCGCGAATGTCACGATCCATCTCACTCCTCCGTGGAAACTGTTCTCATCACTCCATCTGAGCGGAGGTCAACTCTCGGTCAATCTTTTTCTTTCCTTTGGCTGCCCTATCATCTCCCGTCTCATCCATCGGTCACCATCCCCTTTCTAGCAATGTGCCGTTCCCCAAGACCAGCAATGTTTTTTTTATTTAAGGGTCAAAAATGGCGTCTCAAATTTGCAATGGGTCTCCTGATTCACGCGTCTGCCGTCCCCGTTATGTAATTGCAAGCTTGCATCCCCTTCCATGCACACATTTCAGCCCGTCTGTCCATTTGCTTTGTTGTCAGTGTCCATAAGTGACGATTCAAAACTAAAACCGGGCACTTTGGCATATTAACCGCTGTTCATTCTGAAAATTCATTTCCCAAAAGCCCTGCCCCGTTTGGTCGGCTCTATTTTGTGATCTTGGTCTCTATTCATTGTCAATAACTGCCGTAGGTAAATATAAGAAACATAATAATACAATCGCAAACTAAATAATGGCATTTGAAAAACAACAGTTACAACAACAAACACACGAGCTATAAAGATGCACAAGTAATTTTTTTACATACTCTTTGGTTCTTTCGGTAAAGTCACGTGGGTATAAAATAAAATAAATTAAATCACGACGTTTCGGGCACAACACAAGCGTCCGTCATCAGGTGGAACAACCACAGCAAGGAACAACTGCTGAAGTGGGTAGAAGGACTCCCGTAATACGAGTTATTTTGTACTCGCAAAGATTTCCTCTACAGGCAGGAACTTTCGAGTGTTCAACAACCCACGGGCATTAATAACATCGTGTTTTACTTCACAAAATACGAGGGAGTAAAAACAAAATCAACATCTGCAATACTCTGGCCGGCACTGTGTATTGCGGAGGCCAAGAAAACATATTGATTGTATTTTATCCCTCCTCTATCCAAAAGTTGTTCAAAATGACTTTGTGAGATCCTTGAAAATAAAACTGGGGAGCGTGTGGCTGCCCGTAAAAAGAAACCAACGTCGCCATCCACATTGCCGCTGCATACGAGCGATTTTGTGATTTTTATTTTTATTTATTTTCCGTGGCCAATTTTACAGTCGCTTGCCAGGCAAGTCTGCCAGTCGGGCTCAATTGGATTTGAAATAATCCATTCAATGTTATTGTTACACAGTCCTTTCAGCGGGGCACTCACCATTCCGAATTTTGAACACTGTGCGAGGAATCGCGTGTACGAATTAGCAGCCATTGACAGCGGGTCCTGGGTGCGCCTTTCTCGCCGCACAATGGTTGCGGCAAAATGCATCGAGGATGCCTGCAGTTTCACTCGAGTCGTCGGCGCGGCAGGATGGCACGGTCGTAAAAACTCGTGCCTCTTGGCAAAAACACCATGGGTGCGATGCCCAACTCGGGACGCCGTTCTGTGCACAGTTTGTACGTTCTACTCCAAGTCCGCATGGGTTAATGATAGGGTTTTCCCCCTTTTTTCTGGCAACAAAACTGAAACCTTTTTTTGTTACAAGGATTCATACCTGCAGTCAAAATGCAAAGAAAAAAAACATACTATGATAATATATGCGTTGTCCTTGAAACGGATTGGTCCACACCAAGGGACGGCTTTCTTTAGAATGCAGACATGAATTCTTGTAAAAAGGTTTCAGTTTTGTTGCCAGAAAAAAAGGGAAAACCCCTATTATTATATTTTGGTACTGGCAAAGGAGGTCTAATGATGATCCGCATGGGTTCTTCTGGGTTTTCTCCCCATTTAGTTTATTATCCTTCACCTTCGTACCTCCGATGAGCACGGTTGGCTACGTACGGTGCGAAATAAGTTCAACTTACATACATAAAAAAAACATATCACACGATGTAACCGGTATTGTCCAAACATCCCGATGAAAATGTGCCTGAAATTTACTCAATTGGGATTACACGCAGCAACATCGCCCCCTACTGGGGAACATTTGCCATGCCCCTCCTGAAAAGGAGATTTGAGCCTCAGTGACGCTCTCTTGGGTAAACAAGCGTAGTTTCAGTCATAATCAAACACATGAGCAAATTGACAAATGGCTCAAGAGTGACGGCTGCATCTCTAGCGAAGCTCTTTCATCTTGCAAAGTTTTTCATGACTGACACGTTTTTTTTTAAATAACGTAAGATTCAAAAGGACAAACAGGACACCTTTAGCGTTCAGAGCACCAAGTGACGACACAAAGTACAAATATCAAATTTCGAATGGTTTAACCAATTGTATATAGCCGTTTGTCGATCCACTGCTAAATGAAGGTTGCTCCCTGCACTCTGCTGATCATAGGCATTGTTTGACCGTACTTCACCACGCTGGTACGGTGCTTTAGATATCACTCGCCATCGATCCCTGGCAATTTAAATCAGGCGTACAGGTTCAGAATGCAGTGCTCTATCCACTGTACCACTGCTCCACCAACGTGCCTATGAACCTCATGATATAGTCTGTGTGTGTGTGGGCGTATATGGGTGGGGACCGGTAGTGTAGCGGTTAGCGCTATGCTGCGCTATGAACCCGGCGGCCCGAGTTCGATTTCCGCTCACGGCCAACACCAGTGACGATTACCTGAACCGGTTCTGGACCTCCCCTAAGTCGACGCAACCTCAAATGTGTACCTGGTACGGTGTGTAAACATCGCCACTGGGGAGACAAAGGCGGTCGGGCGTGGTGCTGGCCACCCACCCCCTCGTGTACCGTTCCGGCCTTCATAGGTGCTCGCTAACAGCACTTGCCCCAACAGTCTGTCAAGGCTACACGGGGGATCTATGTATACGAGTGAGAATAACATTACATGATCCAATAACAGGTCATATAGGCTCAGAGTAGGCGACCTGTCTGCGATCTTATAAACATCTGATGGGAATAGACTTATTGAGGTGCAATGACATTCAAAACATGTATGCGACAGTGAGCCTCTACTCGTAGGTAATGTTTTTCGTCACGGAAACCGTGCGTGCGGATTTCTTTTCATCAACCTCGGCAAGGGCATTAAACCTGCGGCATTACAAAGCCTGCTGGTGTGCAGAAACAAAACCACGCCAATGGTAAAAAAAAAATGTTTTACACATCCCTGTTAACGTGCCAAGCTGAGAGAAAATAACATTCGTTAGCCAAACAAAAATGCTCACGTTTACCTTTTATTTCTCTCGGCTACCGAGTAGCAATTAAGTCTTGGGGCAATGGGCTGTAAGACATTGCACATCGGCTCGTTGCCACACTCATGCTTACGCCTCCGACGTTGCACGCGTCACTACAAGCGCCGTGAATTAGCGCGGGAGCGATAAAAGCAAGTTCCACGAAAGGAGCCGAGTGAAAAACGACGCCGTCAGGGTGCAGGCTTCTGCGCGGACACCAGGTGAAGGCGAGCGAGCCGTGAATTCGAACGCCGCGGATCATCGGAGCCAATCGACGGCGGCCAGCGTGCCGCTCGCCACGCGATCCTCGACCCACGGCTCTCGCTTTCACCCCACAGGGGAAATACATCGCGGGGGCGGGCGGGCGGGCGGGCGGGGAGCGCTTGTGCGTTACCCGTTCAACCTGGCGACACGAGTTGGATTCCCCCGCCACAGCCAATATCATTAGCAGTGAGTGGGGGCGATGTATCTGAATGGCACTTGTGACACCGACGAACACTGACGCACGCGCACGTGCGGTGACCTGCGATCAAACAACTTCCTTCAGCCAGCAATGGGGTTCACAAAGGGCTGTGCGTCATTATTGTCATGACATCGCGCGTGCCGCTTAGCATCGCCGCTACGACACTGGAAGCGCACGCATTTAAAAACAAAAAAAATTTATGCATTATTATTATTATTACTGTCATTACGCTCAAGCTGGATCCAAAGAGTGACCAACGTAGAAGTGAGAAAAAGGTGGCACGTCCAAGAAGACGACCTGGTGATGATGCAGGTGGTGATGAGGATAAAAATGGCACTTACTTGGACACATATCTAGAATGGACAACAAACGGAAGAAAAAAAAAAGTTTGTTGTTGTTCGAAAACATTTTAAGGAACCGGCAAGAGAGGAAGACGTAACAGAGAATGGCTTGACGACAACGTAAGAGATGCGTGCCAGAAAGATGTGGCACACACTTGATCATATTGGCACAAGACAGAGGAAAGTGGAAACAAATGACAAAATGTGCAGTGGACACTTACGAGCTATCTGCCCATGGATCGCGATGATTATGATGATGATGGTGATGTTTATATTCATATTCTTAGCTCTTTCGGTTAAGTCACGTTGAAGGGAAACAATAAAATAATAAAATATATATAAAACAATAAAAATTCTCACGATGTTTCGACCATGACACAAACGGTCATCATCACGTGTGAAAAAACCAACGGCAGGAAACATTTGAAGGAAGTGGCGGTTTGCATTTATTTATTTTTAAACGGTGTTTGTATTTATTTATTTAAAAAAAGTTTGCGCCACACGCAGCGATTTGGCAGTTTATTTAGAAGGACTAGTCCATCTATGTTCTGAAAAGAGGAGCGGGGAGACGAAAAATTAATGTATGCTGTCTGAAAGCCACCGTAAGCGTGAACAATCAATTAAGACCTGAAATGGTTTATCAAATCCTTCCAATGATTGCTAAGCCAGAATCCATCTTCTCGGTTGAAATTGTCTCTGTGCTTGTATATGTGGATAGCCTCATGAACGAATCTCTCATGGTAGCCAGATGGCTTACAAAGAACCTCTGTCTGGGAGAAGTCAATGTCATGTGAGCCTACTGAATGATAACAATGATCTGCCACGGCCGAGGTGTTGGTCCTACCGTGTTTAAGGTCTGCTTTGTGTTCACGAATGTGGTCCGAGACATGGCGTTTGGTTTCTCCAATGTAACTACTACCACAGAGGCAAGTTAGTTAGTAGACACCAGGGTACTGTATGTCCGGAATCACATGGTGATGTTTGTTTACCCAGGAAAGCCTCACTCGTGACTCATTTTCTGGAGGGTCCTGCCAGGTGTTTCACAGTCCCTGGCAATGACCGCCATGCGTAATCCCACTCGAGTAACGAGCAGCGGAACGTTTTGGGCTCGTGTGTGTGTGCGGTTTACTGGTTGAGCTAGACCCAGTGAACCGTTACCATGTTACAAGAAGCTCACCTGTAATGGCGGTTACCTACATATGCGTTGTTTATTCGTCTGTACTTGAGATGGGACCCTTTGTACATGGTTTTTCAGATCTAAATTTTCAGGCTGTGAAAACAAACAAAAAAACAAGCTTTTCATGAATGGTCATTTAAGAAGCGGCAACAGTCGCGCATATAACGTTGTTTCAATTGTACCGATAAGCAAACAAAACCACACGTGACTGCCGAGTATACCGACACAAAATTGTACGCAAAATGAGACTACAAATTATGAACCATTTTTCAATTATATAAATAAATACCTACTAACAAAAGTGGGCAGAAAAAAAAACATCCAATTTCAATTTGCTATTTGCAATTTTGCATTCATTATTCATTCCGATTCAGCCCACGATGTTGAACCACTCCTATACACGTCCGTTCCGTGCATATCCTTCACCCGTCACAACATCGGTTTTTTTGGCATTCGCAGGCTGGAGTGATAATCATGCACATGTGCATCCCACACTTCAATTGTGCTAATATACGATGAGCTAACGTTGGGGCCTCGCCCATTGGTCTCTGTGCCGATTGTGAGGCGCACGCAGAGAGCGGCTTTGCAGCACAAAGCCCAGCCGATGGATGCCGACAGCTGTGCCATTTTCCTATCCAAATTACGATCACGAGCCTGCCCGGAGTTATGGCAAATAAACGACGTTTGCGCTTTAGCATTTCGCATCATTAAAAATAACGCAATGACGGCACACTGGCGTGTGCCAGGGCAGTCGAATAGGTTGCGGGGAAATGTGGATACGCATCACAATTTTCCTGGCTTATGAAGCGAGCGGCACAGAGGCAATGAATAACTTATGTTTAGCAAAGCGTGCGCGAAACTAAGCTATACGCAGGCGAGTAAGACCTGAAATATGACGAGGAATAATGCATATTGAAACAAGCCCCAGACATTCTCCCATTATTGTCCATTGACCTTGAAAATACGATGCTGGGCACACACAAGCGCAAGCTCGAATTAATTGTGCATCGATGCAGCTGGTATTGGGAGCGATGCACGTATTTATTTTATGATCAGCCTACACGGCTAGCATTTATAAACGTCTCGGTTTTTTTGCATGCCTTGCATGACAAAAAATGTACCCGGAGACCTAAAAAAATAATGCATGCATACGTGAGAGCATTAGGGTATAATGATCCCACCCTTCCTCCCACTCCTCCTGCCCTCACCCCCTTCTTGCAATGACTGTTAGCTGCAGAGGCCATGTGAACAAATCATAGACAACTAAATTAAGAGAGAGTTATAGAAAGTGGACGCCCCCCCCCTCTTCCCCCAGATGTAGGGGTAAAAAGTTGATCCAACAGGTTTACAACAATTGTCGCCCCTCCCCCCCCAAACATTGTTTTACTCCCCCCCACCCCACCAAATAAAAAATAAATTTATTTTGTAGGCTTATAATCATAAAAAAATAACGCACTGACAGCACACTGGCATGCCAGGACAGTCAAATAGTTTACACGCCATACACACAATACGGTCAGTAGTATCTGTATACATGGGGGGGGGGGGGTGAAGAAGAGGTCATCAGTGGGGGCGACGGGCAAGGCACAAAGCGCTGAGAAGCCCTCTGTAGGCGCTAAAATAAGGCGGCCATTGGCCGCCGGAATTCTCGTGAATTAAAACACCAAATTCTTACTCGTGTGATGTGATGCATGTATTCGTGAGCTTAAAATCGATGGTAATTCATGAATCGATGTGTTGTTCCACCCCAAATAGTTTACTTAATTACCCAGAAGAGCCGCGCTGAGTTATTGAACTTTTTTTTTCTCCCAGGAGGGTCCTGCTGCATTCTGCTTTTGTTTTCTTTGAAGATATCATGAGCCAATCAACGATGAGTCTTTCTTAGACAAGTGCCAGGAAACCGGAGCACCTGCAGAAACCCTCTAGGAGGTGAAAACAGATGGCGATTAGTCCGCTTGCTCTACCGCATTATCCTGGCGAGCAAGGGCATGGGCACCACTTCGCCATGGGAAGGGAGTTCACGCGTCACTTGCGCGGTGATCCACCATGCAAGGGTTGGTGGATTACCACACAAATGACGTGCCCATGCCCTCGCTGCCATCCACAGTGCTGCATTACAGGCAGCCACGTGCAGCAGAGCCACCATCGCCTGGTGTTCGCTACGTACGCGGGCCTACGATCTAGAAACGGTGGCTCATTTCGTATCCTTCACAAATGTAGCGTGGCATTTGCTTAATCATGAGCTTGTTCACCTGTCTCCAGGAAAAAAAATTCAACTGCATCGTCCGTGTGACGCGCTCGGATGAAAGCCAGCACGAGAGCACTGAGCAGCGTTTACATTTGTAAATGCTAAGAGCTTTAAAGCCTCGATATACGGTATACGTTTTACTGGCAAATACTTCAAGGGGAAATTAAAAACAAACTTGCAATGCTTTCACAGCAGGACTTGGCACCGCAAAATAACAATGCATGTCTTCCCCCCCCCCCCCCCCCGTTATAGATTGCACGCAGGCCTCTCAACATCAATAAGGTTCCACCCAAAATTAATGTTACCTTAAAAATAAAACGTAAGAATTTACAGCCCATTGCAAATCCATTACTGTATGGCAGCCTTATCCACACAACGTCGATTATGGAGGTCATTTGACCATACTTCACCACACTGGTCAGTGCAGGTTGGTGAAAGGGAGTGTCTAAGACTGGTTCAGATACCATTTCAAATCGTGCTAGCTATGGCAGGCAATCAAACTTAGGTCGCTCATTTCAAAGTGCAGTGTGCAAATCAAGTCATCGATCTTATATACATGTTCATATATGTACCCATATATATACCGTACATAAAGATCCAGATGACCACCAGTTTGAATATTGCGAAATGTACTAAATGCACAAACAGACAAAACATGCACCGCATCTAATTTCATCATGACCAGAATGCTTGTTGTTACAAATTGTTAGCCATTGCGTTCGCTCTGTTGCTTTCGTTTTTTCTTGTGTCGGGGTCGTTAAATATCCCTGACACTCTTGTTGTTTTCTCCCGCCCTGCTGATCAGGTAGTATCTTAATTAAGCAGACCTCTGCTGCACGCATGTTTGCATGTTCTACTCAATGTATATTGACTCTCTAGATGCCACCATATGCTCAGTGTGGTCAGCGTGGGCTCAGCAGGTCATGTGATTAATCACCAGTGATGGCTTTCCTTACAGCTGTTACCCACCCTCCCCTGTAGCATGAACTACGCTACAACAATGTTTTATTTCATACCTCGTGTTTCAGGTCTGGGCTCTTGCTACCACCTGATAATGCTGGACGAAATCTCCAGTAAAGAGTCGAGAAATGTTTCGTAAAATTTTGTACCGGGTCGCTGAAAAATACAAAATAAATCAATTGCCACTTGTGTCTGGGTGACAACTTATATTGTTTGGCTGAGTCGAGTGGTTGAGGGTGCATAGCCGAAGTGCATTATACCCTACACGATCCAACCACCAAAAAAAACCCCTATCAATCATGCTAAGAGGATATGGGCTGCATACTTGCTCAACGTTCAGCAACAAGTCTGCGCTTGAATGCCAATGGTGGGAAAACATTTAAGAAAACCTAACGTCATGCTGTGGAGAAAAGATTCGCTGTTGGCAACGCTATAAGATGGATCTGTGGTCGGCCGTTCCCGTTGCTGGCAGTGGGTTAGAAGTTCAAACCACGCGGCACGTTATTGATCACCACGGGGAAATAAAAATGTTGCCGTTTCTACTCCCGTGGCAAACGATACACAAACTAACTATACGTGAACGCTGGTAATACTATTTTAAGAAACATTTTAAATGTGCAAAAAATTACCGACGAATCGCGTTTTCTTTTAACCTATTGCTGCTTGGCACAAACAAGTATCGAAAATACCATTGCCGCAACTCAAAGGCAATTAGTCCCGCTCTTTCTTGTAGCATGGTGGGATTTTAGATGACAATAATTCAACCGAATTGTGTTTGTGAAAATGGAGTACACTCTGTGAGATGGAAGCGGGTGTGTGGTTAAATGTGCACATTTCAATTCATGCCACCAGCTTGAAACATAATGAGGTTTGTCAGAAAACCCCCATGTGATTTCTTGCCGGAGTAACATGTGTCTACCAGCCTGTACTGACAAATAGATTCTTACTTAATTGCTCTATAATTGCCCAAGACGGTGTAAAATTTAATTTACAGCACTGGAGTTCTGCATTGTAATTTCATTACCTTCGGATGCTGTAAACACACTCAGCTTCAATGCAGAGTTTTCACATTACAATAAAAATTCACATTTGGCTTTGTTTTTAAATGACACATCCAACCCAAAAAAAATATTATCTAACTTTAAAACAGCAATACTCTACCGTCTAATTTAACCACATTTTAACCTAACGTAATTTTATTTAGTAAATGCATTCAAATACATAAGGCTGCATACATACAGAGGCAAGCATCCATGCTGTCCTAAATGTTTCCATAATCTAATTGCATTTGTTTCACAATGTAGCAACAACAATTTCAACGTATTTTGAAGCACCCTTTGAAATGCCTTTTCACTTTGTTAAGGGGCATTATCGTGTTTTCCTCCTCCTGCTGTGAAGCTGTGCGTGCTTAATAGCCCAAGCCACGTTGTACCACGGTCGCACCGATGACCTCGTATCGATGAGCAAAGTATCGCGACGGGGTGGACATACATCGGTGATACATCATCGAGTCGTATGCTTACAATACATGCATGAAGTTGTGCGGGTTGTGTGGGACATTTCAGTTAATTTGCGTTGTATAAAATTTGCTTACTGGTGACCCTTCTGCAGCCACTGGAAGCCACTACACATCAACCACATGGCAAAACAATCAAGGATTGATGCGCGATTTGAATTGCGACCACGAAACCGTGGCCAATCGATTGCCCATTAAATACTTACTAAGCTGCCCTCCTATTGGTCAACGTACTCACCCACAGCATCCACAAGGTCAGAGGTTTCATGCGCACAATTAAAAATCGATGTATTCGTGGCATTACCATCCCGTTGGCTCTAAAGTGGACACTGTAGAACTCCAATAATACTTCTCTTTGTGTGAAAAACCCAAAACACCAACTTTGAAAATCGCTGCACTTATTTATGGTTTGTCGCATCGTGCAGTTCAATTAGAATATATATGCATCTAAAATGATAATAGGGTTTTCCCCTTTTCTCTGGCAGCAAAACAGGTGTAAATGTGTTAAAACAGCAAACTGAAACCCTTTACAAGGAAAACTGTCTGCATTAACCACAATGCAGAAATGATTCCTTGTAAAAGGTTTCAGTTTGGTGTTTTAACATCTTAACACAGCTGTTTTGTTGCCAGAAAAAAAAAGGGGAGAACCTATTCTCACATTTTGGTACTGGCAAAGGAGGTCCCATGATGTATCTAAAATGTCCCCACCATTTCCGGCAAACGGAAGTAACACGTCAACCGTGACGCTGTTGTCAGTATCAAGATGAAGATGGCACTAATAGGGCTCTTATGATGTTGCAGACTTGACGCCTTGTAATCGGTGTCTACTTGGTGTTTGAACATCTAACACGGGAAGTCACGTGACCCATCATATCGGGTTCAAGTGTAGATTCCCAGCCCAACCCCCAAAACATGCGCTCGAGGGTTTGATTTCACGCAAGCACTTTCTGGCCTTGAATTTGCTTGTCCACCACCCCTTGAGTTCAGTTGCTGGAATATTCCGAATTACTGCGTGCAATGATGTGTCACGTGTCCACAAGCCGTGCTGCTGCTGTCAACCCATGTGATTTAGAACAAACTGTAACTTTTGGCTAGGGGGTTTGCCTGAATACAGTGAGGGAAAAAAAGTATTTGATCCCCTGCTAATTTTGTACGTTTGCCCACTGACAAGGAAATGATCAGTCTATAATTTTAATGGTAGGTTTATTTGAACAGTGAGAGACAGAATAACAACAAGAAAATCCAGAAAAACGCATGTCAAAAATGTTATAAATTGATATCTGGCTCCCAGGTGTCTTTTTAACAGGTAACAAGCTGAGATTAGGAGCACACTCTTAAAGGGAGTGCTCCTAATCTCAGCTTGTTACCTGTATAAAAGACACCTGTCCACAGAAGCAATCAATCAATCATATTCCAAACTATCCACCATGGCCAAGACCAAAGAGCTCTCCAAGGATTTCAGGGACAAGATTGTAGACCTACACAAGGCTGGAATGGGCTACACGACCATTGCCAAGCAGCTTGGTAAGAAGGTGACAACAGTGGGTGCGATTATTCGCAAATGTAAGAAACACAAAAGAACTGTCACTCTCCTTCGGCGTGTGGCTCCATGCAAGATCTCATGGAGTTGCAATGCTCATGAGAACGGTGAGGAATCAGCCCAGAACTACACGGGAGGATCCTGTGGCTATGGTCCCAGGCAGCTGGGACCATAGCCACAGGATCCTCCCGTGTAGTTCTGGGCTGATTCCTCACCGTTCTCATGATCATTGCAACTCCACGAGGTGAGATCTTGCATGGAGCCACACGCCGAAGGAGAGTGACAGTTCTTTTGTGTTTCTTACATTTGCGAATAATCGCACCCACTGTTGTCACCTTCTTACCAAGCTGCTTGGCAATGGTCGTGTAGCCCATTCCAGCCTTGTGTAGGTCTACAATCTTGTCCCTGAAATCCTTGGAGAGCTCTTTGGTCTTGGCCATGGTGGATAGTTTGGAATATGAAGATGGCACTAATGTGTCACGTGTCCACAAGCCGTGCTGCTGCTGTCAACCCATGTGAGGCAGCTGGGACCATAGCCACCAAGAAAACAATTGGTAACACACTACGCCGTGAAGGACTGAGGACAACTGGGTGAAAGTGTTGTGGTCAGATGAGACCAAAATGCAGGTCTTTGGCATCAACTCAACTCGCCGTGTTTGGAGGAGGAATGCTGCCTATGACCCCAAGAACACCATCCCCACCGTCAAACATAGAGGTGGAAATATTATGCTTTGGGGGTGTTTTTCTGCTAAGGGGACAGGACAACTTCACTACATCAAAGGGACGATGGACGGGGCCATGTACCGTCAAATCTTGGGTAAGAACCTCCTTCTCTCAGCCAGGGCATTAAAAATGGGTCGTGGATGGGTATTCCAGCATGACAATGACCCAAAACACACGGCCAAGGCAACAAAGGAGTGGCTCAAGACCGAAGCACATCAACGTCCTTGAGTGGCCTAGCCAGTCTCCAGACCTTAATCCCATAGAAAATCTGTGGAGGTAGCTGAAGGTTCGAGTTGCCAAACGTCAGCCTCGAAACCTTAATGACTTGGAGAAGATCTGCAAGAGTGGGACAAAATCCCTCCTGAGATGTGTGCAAACCTGGTGGCCAACTACAAGAAACGTCTGACCTCTGTGATTGCCAACAAGGGTTTTGCCACCAAGTACTAAGTCATGTTTTGCAGAGGGGTCAAATACTTATTTCCCTTATTAAAATGCAAATCAATTTATAACATTTTTGACATGCGTTTTTCTGGATTTTTTTGTTGTTATTCTGTCTCTCACTGTTCAAATAAACCTATCATTAAAATTATAGAATGATCATTTCTTTGTCAGTGGGCAAACGTACAAAATCAGCAGGGGATCAAATACCTTTTTCCCCCACTGTATACAGGGACACTCCCAACAAATGAACACTTAAGCATGATAATGATCCATTTGCTGCTTTGTACCGTAATGTATTCAAACGTGTTCATGGAATTGCTGTAATAATACTGAGACTGCCGAGTTAATATTAACACAAAATATGCAACATGCTCAAAGCAATTAGAGCATGCTACACATTAGTTTAAGGTTCATAACATAGAGAATATATGTAGTTATTTACAAACATGTTATGATACAACGTAACAATATGCAGTACAAATAAATACAATTATGATCAAATATACAGAATGCTTCAATGGCATAGTTTATTATTTGCACCGACATCCATTTGCGTCACTGCTGCAGCAGCTGCGTGCACCAACACCACTCGTCAATCCCCATCTCTTTGTAAAACTCAACGTGTCGCACATTCACCCGTGTGATTTTATTTATGCTGCGCACAGACGCACACACACACACAATAACACTGGGCACAAGCCTGCTGTGGGGGTATGCAGTGTCAATAAAATCACTGCCATCCACGAAATGTGAACAGATGATGCTTTCGACGCTTGTTAAGGGTTCCCCCTCTGCCTTTGGCGGCAATAGGCACCCTAATACATTATGCATATCCAATCAACTTGGCATACGCATCAACAACACCACAATGTGCTCTGGGAGATTAAGTGTAGGGCCTAAGAAACATCTGTAGAATATTTCTGTATGAATGTAGGCAAACAAAATATTTCACCTCTCCTTACATTGGAATCAAAGCCACAATGGCTTCGATGATTCACGGCATGCACTCGCCCCGTCACTCGGAGAAACGTGGTGAATGCGAGTCCCTGCGACGGTACACCCATTAAAACCCCCTCTCCCCACCCCACCTGGCAATGGAAATGCCTGTGCTGGCCAGCTGGCAATGTGAACCACCGCGATAAGACGAGAAAGCACTCCATTTCATCGACTCCGCACAAACGTGAGCACACTGAACGAAACCCCAAAAAAAAATAAAAGATACCCCGCGCATTTCGCTTTCATCGCGAATGGGCAGAGTAATTAGAGAGCGTGCCGAGCAAACGATTCGTAGAGGTGAGCCACGATTTTGCATACCGAACACAGTGGACGTTTCATGCCACAAGACGGTCTGCACCCAGCTCAGACTTTTTGTGTTACCACCGGTGTTTCGCTGCTATGCACAGGTGCATCGATCGTCAATCCATAATAATCACTGATTTCCACGTAAGAATAGCGCATGCTGTTTGACAGCACATTAAAAAGCATGCAGGGAGGAACACGCTCCAGCGTACACTCTCACACATGCCAGAGCACAACAGCTAACAGCCCACACTTCTGCACCCCCTCCGGATGGAATGCAGCCACACAGGCACATAAGCTCACGCTTTGAAGATTCACCCCAAGGTAATGCGAGCAGCATTCTCGTCTCTAACTCGACGCAAATCTGTAAGTGATTTCAAAAGTGTAAAAACTAAGGTGGGGGGGGGGGGGGGTGCATGGTGGGCAAGGGTGTACTTGTGCGGGCTTAAAATACTTCAAAACCACTACAGTTATTAATTCTGCCTTTACCCGAAATGTTTAAAATAACAACCATGTCTTTGGGACAATTTCTCCAGCTGCAAATCGCAAGCGTTCTCCCTTGCCTCTCTCTGCTCCGAAGGAAATTTGTTAAACAATGCCGAGTAAACAATGCCCGTGTCAATTAAAAATGGATAATTTTGCCCAATTTGTTCAAATGTGTCAGTTTTCTTAGGGCCCCACAGTATCAAGTAATATCTCCAACGTTACCATCAGCCAATCTCTCCTGCACTCTCTTTTCTCTGAAGAGGGCCCATTGCCTGAAATGCCAGCCAGCCATATTCTCCTGTTATGGGACAATGTCAATGATAAATGTGGTGGGTTTTTAATGCACGCCTCTGCTCCACTGCCCACGCGATGGGCCCCTTAAATGTTGGTTTTGTTTAACCACGTCAGCTTATTATCATTATGTTTTTATATATCTAAAACATTATGTGGTGAAGCTGCATTAGCAGTAGTGCACAAGCACAATTTTTTCTTTTTTAAACCTCACATTTGTCAATAACTTACATAATAAAATCATTGATATGCTATGAAGGACTATTGGCCGCACAGCGTTATTGACAAACGTGTTTAATTTTTTGTATGAGGGCAGTTTGAAAAATAACGGTAATACAATTTTTTGCCTCTTAGACATTGCTGTGATGAGATAAATGTGTGGCCAGAACTAAGCATCTACGGAATTTTTCAGAATAAACTATCAGCGGCACATGCATTACATCTTTATCTGGGAGAAGAATGCCTTACTTTCAGCTATTAAAAGTCCGTAACAATGAACGGTATCTTTTTCTACCGAACTCTTTGAAACCCGAGGGAATTTAATCGTGTGCAGGGGGCATGCAGGGGCAGCTGTGTAGACGGTGAATTTGATCCGTTATCACCCCACCGTTGTGTCGCAAAGATATCGTGCTGGTTTCATTCCACCCGCGCGCACACTTGTACGCGTGCTAGCGTGAGCATGCGATGAGGGAAGGCAGCAAAAAAATTTTGCTGCGTGCAACACCGCAGCATTTGTGTCACATATCCTACGACTGTAATGCGTGTGAGGGTGGCCCTCGATATTGTCTCGAGCAGCCACTCGCATCGATTTTATTATGAATTTTTTTTTCTATTGCCAATGCCGAGCGAATGAACTTGTCTGTAATGCGGCTACAGACTGAAAAGGACCGCATTTCGTACACCGATTAATCAGACTCTTTGGCGACGGTTTGAGTTGAGGGATTAGATTTTACAGTGCCACGCTGCGATGACTTTCTTTCAATCACATCCTCGCAACTAATACCATCATCGAGGCGGAATAAAAGACAAGCCACAGTCGTGCGAGTGTGGCTATGCAACCAAAACTGTGGACCACATAGTAAAACCACTGAAGTCCGACCCTCCTTCAACAGAGGAGGCGCTGCAAAAAAAAACAGCAACTCTCTCGTGAAGCCCTCTCGTCGTGGCCAGCCAGATCTCAACATCGGGATTTCACTCCTGAACACACTGCTGCCATACGCAAGCATAAAAAAAAGAATCCCATCCTCAACTTGTGGCCACCTGCGGAGCTGTTCAAAGATGCATATAAATGCCTGCTGGACATGACTGCGTAGCAATATATACACAAAGATCCCCCGTATAGCCTGAATACACTGTAGGGGCAAGTGCTGTTAGCGAGCACCTATAAAGGCCGGCACAGCACACGAGGGGGTGGGTGGCCAACACCACACCCGGCAGCCTTTGTCTCCCTAGCGGCGATGTTTACACATCGCATCAGGTACTCATTTGAGGCTGAGTCGACCTAGGGGAGGCCCAGGACCGGTTTTTGATCATCGTCACTGGGTGTTTGCCGTGAGCGGGAATCGAACCCGGGTCGCCAGGTTCGTAGTGCAGCGCGCTCACCGCTACACTATCGCTCCCCACTCTATACATACGCATACACGCGCAAGCCAATTAGCCTGCGGGCGTGTGCATGGCCGTTCATAAATGACGTCAGACCCCACCCTCAAATATGACGTCACAAAGCTCTGCCCCCCCCCCCCCAAAAAAAATTCCATTTTTAAAATAAAACATACTTCAAATCGCTTTAAACTATTGTCATTGTAGTGCGTATTTAATGTGGCGCTGCACTCTGATGTTGTAGGAGATAACATTTATCAAAAAGTCTATTTAATGAAGTAGAACTTGTTGCCTATATTTATTTAAAGTTGCGCATTTTTACGTAACGTCACATTTCTCAAACTCCCCCCCCCCCTCGTTACACATCGTCACAAATGTCTGATCCCCCCCACCCCCCCCCCCCCAGGTGCGTGACGTCATTTATGGACGGCCCCTAAAGTGATCGCGCATCTCGACCACCGGGGTATCGAGTGACGCGCCCGCTGAAGCACGGTTCGCCACGTGCGGTGCGAAAGAAGTTCAACGTACGTGCGGGCGAACGGGAGCAGTTTCACATTCCTGTTCCGTTTCTTGCCCTTCCCTCCGCACCTCCGCTTAGCACGGTTGGCTACGTATGGCGCGAAAGAAGTTCGACGTACAGTACATAGACAGAAGATACAGCAGACTCGCATTAAACCTCGACAGAGTTGTTGAATTATGTAACGGCGGTTGCATTTCTTTATTTATAGCTCTTCCATCAACCCATCGCTTGGATGATCGCCAAATGCTGTACCTGCCCAGGTCCGTGTGTGGGGGTTCTCTGACCATGCCGCTGCCGTGCCGGTCAACGCAGGCTGGTGACGGGTTGGGGGGGGGTCACACACCGGGCCTGTTCTCAAATGTCGCTCTCCGTGAATGTCAGCTGTGGCCGGGAATCAAACTCAGGTCACCAGGTTCACAGTGCAGTGCGCTAACCGCTGTGGCCACCAGATCCCCCACAATGTCTTCCGTAATCAATATAGGCAAGTCTATGGCAAGTTGCATCAATAACCATGAACCTGTGTGCACTTTTCATATTCTGAATACATTTTGACCTCTCTTCCTGCAAGATAATGCCTTGCTTGTCAGATTACTGTCTTTCAATGCAACGTATATGAAACGAATCCAGCGACAGCTCAATATCAAGCCAATCGGAGAATGGGACCGCGCCGCTGAAAAATCAGCGCCGTTGAAAAATCGGCGCCGCGAGATCCATCGGCGTCTTTAACGTGTCCTGTCACTCGGCGCGCGAGTGACAGGACACAAAACCGCACAGCACCTCGCTTTGTCGTGGCACGCAGTGACAGACAAACGGCACACGTCCGTCGCTTTGCTATGCTGCTGGTGTGACGCTCAACTGATGTATTGCCCCATTAGCCCTGGCATCACGGGCTTTTGGAAACTCGAACACTTCAAAGAGCGGAGCAAGACGGCAAAGTAAAAAAAAACTAATCGGTTAGCCCCTGCGCGTAAATGCACTATTGTATCCCGAAAGGTGAACTTGTAGGGTCTTGTACGAGATAAGCTAATTGTAAAGGACTCCATCAAGGTGACCGCGAAGAATCAATGTAAAAACTGCGGCGTGAAAGCGTACACGCAAACACTTTAACAGCAGCGCACATTGCTCCAATACCCGAGCGGCATTGCACGATGTAGAGGCACCAAAGCCCGAGGGTAAATATTGATTGCTTTCCAAGGCTGTCACTTATCGTTCCAAGATGCAGGGTGCTCTAAACACACTTTTCAAAATAGTTTACCATATGATATCCTCCGATGCACATTCCTTATTGTAATTCCACACCATAGTTGTATTAAGCAAAACTCAAGGCCAAGAGTGAACATTGTTTGAATTCCTATTAATGTGGCTCTGATGTATACAGCAGAGGGGAACTTCTCTCTAACTAAATTCATGAGCTGGGAATGCACAGGGGCATCCTACACACTGGTGATTGCTGAAGTACATTAACTATCGCTCTTGCCGAGGAGATTACAAACGCATGAGGCTTATCTTATTAAGCACAAATGCTTGGTCCGTTTTAGTTTATCAATGGGAGTAGGTAGGCTTTCACAAGACAATCACCCTACCCATTTAGGAATACTCTAGTTTTTATTGCAGTTGGGCAACAATAGAGCTGCCAGTTTAACACGTAGGCTTTCGCGACCAATATTATTCATAATAAAGGTTTTTGGGTTAGATCGCGTTTATTTATAAATGTGTCGTAACCCTCCACCACCCGACACGGCCAATCAGCAAAAAAAGTGTCAACGTGACACTTTTGTACCAGAGAAATGCAAGCCAGCATTAGCCTATTTAATTGACCGTTCGCCTATATGGCCCTAATTAAATGTTTACAATAAGATCCAGCCCATGAGCGTGCGCATTTTGATTGTGTTGCATAAGGCACTCAGTTCCTTCCTTAAAATTGGTCCTGGAACAAGCGGCGCATAGTCAACATTCCTCACACAAGTTTGCAGGTGCCAAGTATTGATAAACTGTACGCAATAAAGCGAGCTCTTTGCGCCAGGAGAGGTGCCGTGCGTCACGTGCAGAGTTGCTGTCATCAACTCTGATGAACACACGTGAACATTGGTTGCGCTGTCGTCCTGAATATCTTCATGTGGACACTGAAACACCACGAGGCGACTGATATGAGCAATTGTGCAAAGTAGCAGACATTAAAAAAAAAAGTTGCCGTGATTTATCAAGTGCAGCTTAGCTTCAATCAAGCACTGGAGTCTGAATTTTGATTTAAAGCTTTCGTGACTGCATGGATTCATATTCTTGGTTCTCTCGGTAAAGTCACCACGTAGAAGGGAAACAATAAAATAATAAAAATATAAAACAATAAAATTATCACGACGTTTCGACTGCAACACAAGCAATCATCATCAGGTGTGAAAACCACAATAAAATTAAAAAAAAGTTTTTTTATAATTATTTTGTTTTCCTTCTACGTGACTTTACCGAAAGAACCAAGAATATGAATCACTGGAGTCTGCTTCATAATTAAGACACCACTCGTGGCATTCAAGCCCTTCACCAATTTTAATCCAGGCCTTATTTTGTTGTAAAAAAAAGAAGCCCAAGTCACATCCAGGTTTGTAAATAAAAATGTGAAACTCTGTCTCTGGATGAAAAGAGCAGCGACCATCACCACTCAAATCGCGGAGACAAACGCCGCGCCCATCACTGGTTCAGAATCTGGCGTAATTACAGAGCTGCAAAGCTGCAAATAAACGGCTGGAGTGCTTTTTTTTACAATGATAATGTGTCACTCTACCGTGGCAATTACAAAAGGCATAGATGCAAGCTCCCGACAGACAATACCGAGGACAGCGGTTCAAATGACAACCAGAAGTATTCTTTTCCAGGCATTGTTTTGGCAATCAGAAGCAGGTCCGTTATGGGACTCATTACATGATGGATAAACTGCATCCCTGATTCGCCCAATTGGGTGCCACGGTGGTGATATGTTAGCTGCCTCGCCTGGTATACAGGAGGTCGTGGGTTCGATCCAAACCTTGACACCTGTGTATCTTTGGAGTTTGCGTGGTATACAGGAGGTCGTGGGTTCGATCCAAACCTTGACACCTGTGTATCTTTGGAGTTTGCGTGTTCTCCCTGTGGTCGCGAGGATTTTTTCTCCAGGTCCTCCGGTTTTTCCCTCCACGTTTATAAACATGCGTTTAGAGTATTTGGCTGCTGTATAGTTCAGTTGGCCTTACCTGGTAAAATAAAAAAAATAGTTCAGTGTTTTACCTGCTTGTCAATTTAATTCAGGAAAACAACAACAAAAACAGCCACATTTTCCATTCCGTTTATGCTCCATAACTTCAGATTTCAATGCAGAACCTCAAGGTGAATCAAGATGACTCAGAGGTGTAATTTGTTTCCTATAATTTGTAAATTCTATCTATGGTTGGATGTTACTACATTTGTATTGATCGAATTTAAATAATGCTATCAATGTTTGATGTACAGCCCTCATTTATAGGACTAACCAGATTCCATTTCATGTAACAACTCATTTTTGAGGAGTATCCAAGATAGGCTATTGTGTTGGCTTATGGTATGTTATTGACCAGGAATAGGACAAAGGAGTAACGGAACAGTGGTTTACGCATTGCGTTATCATCCTGGCAATGACATGAGTTCGATTCCCAGACACAGCCAACACCAGCGGCATGTGGTATCTTAACCGATCGTGGATCCTCCCCCCCCCGCCCCGTCTTTACACCAACCTGCACTGACCAGCATGGTGAAGCAGAGGCGTCACGAGGATTGGTGTCACCCAGTGGAGTAACTCATGGTGTCACTCCTCGTGGACCTCTGCCCGTACCAGACCATAGTAATGTTTTTTGGGCTAATGTTAATCGTAAATCGTAATTCCCGTATATCACTGAATGTAATGGCAATAGTAGTGACATAAACAACCAGCAAAAATTTAAATTACACCTTTAAATTACAATATTTACTTTCATTACTACTTCATTCTCAAAAAAGTTATTGATATAGGTCAGACGTGGGCAAGGTACGGCCCCCACCGTATACGGCCCGTTGGGCTTTTTAATCCGGCCCGCCGAACTTGTCCAAATAACAGGTCCTTGCAGGGTGGGCTGGTGGGAACATTGGAATTTTTTTTACACCCAACAGCACGAGATTTCACTTCGTTAAAGTATTGAAAGGGGACGGACGGACGGACGCATTAATCTATTGCAGGCTGGTACACTCAGTTTACAACTTCGTTCCTACCAGTATTATATTCTTAGCTCTTTCGGTAAAGTCACGTTGAAGGGAAACAATAAAATAATAAAATATATATAAAACAATAAATATATTTTACGAAAGCTTTAAATCAAAATTTGTCCAAATATTATTATTAAATTAAATTTTACCTTTCTCCTGTAATGCCCCCATTTGCCCATTAGATGGCGCACTTTGACCGGGAGTTATGACATGTTTTTCTATTGTTCGTGTTCGTGCAATTTGTTAAATTGCCTTGCAAATAAACGCTTTGCTACCTGTTAAAGGCCAAACCCTTTCATGTAATGATTTTTTAACACGTCATTTATATTAGTTCACACAAACACTCCATCCACCTGTTCCTGGCCCAGCCCCTCTGTCAAATTTTATAACCCATTGTGGCCCGCGAGTCAAAAAATTTGCCCGCCCCCGATATAGGTTCACAAATACTAATTACCACAATATTGTAGCTAAAACACCAGAAAATTTGACAAAATCAGCGACTATAAACACACCAGCAGCGACGAAAACAACAGCGCGTGCTTGTGGCACGTGCAGACGAAACCACGTGACTCGAAGCGTCAACGACGGCTCTGACCGGAGCGCATTAAAAGGTTATTAGCATAGAGTTTTCGCCTTGTAGGTATATTGATACAGTACATGTAAGCTGGGCTTACGAAAATTTGTTGTTATAACTACAGGGATATTTTGTTATAAAAAAAATAATACATTTCTGCTGAAACACTGCACAAAAAAATGTTATAGACAGTCATTTTGGTGTCACCCCCCTCTGATGGTGTCACCCGGTGCGGTCCGCACCCCCCCCCCCCCCCCCCCCCCCCCAGTGACGCCACTGTGGTGAAGTATGGTCAACTAACCACCATGACCGACAGAAGCGTGGGGAAGCCTTCACCCAGCAGTAAACTGATACGTTATTTTTTGTTATGTAGTGGTAGGATATGAGGCTGGCCAGTTGTGGTGAGGGTCAAATGACTGCTTAAAATAATACACCCTTTTGCCACGAGTAAAAAAAATATAAGTGTTGTGCTGTAGAAGCTTCAACACCAGAGTGTAATGCACCGGCCCAATGTCATCTTCAAACAGCAGAGCCTATTTTGATACAAAACTGCAAGGAATAGCAATACATTGTGGTGACTTTGCCAGAGGGGACAAGACAGACAAACGTCTCAACTACACCACCTGCATTTGGTTTAAAATATATACTCACATTTTTTTTACTGGAGTCATTGCCAGGCGATGTAAAAGCATTAGCCTAAAGGCATGAAATAATAACGCCCATTATTTTTTAAAGATGCAAATGAATGATGCATAAATACCGTTGTTTGAAATATATAAATTATATTAATGTCATTCAGTTTGAATAAGTTATATTTGGAGCAAACACCCACTTGGATGGGATTTGAATAAACATTAACATATGTTTGCGTGAATTTTCCTTCAGCCTCTTGTAAACAAGATGCCAAAAACGGCATTGCCTCCTGCACTTTTCATGGATATCTATCTCATGCCATCACAATGCTGACACTCTATTGGCAATGCCTGGGACGGCCAGATGGGTGCTGTCCTGCTGTAGCGTTGCCTTCCATGCCAACCAAACAAAAATAATTGCGTGCAATTGTTTAATTGGATGACATAGAATGAAGGACTGAGTTATACATTAGACGAACACGGACAAATATCCCCCATATTGCCTTTAAATTGCTGTGGCAAGTACAGTTAGCAAGCAACTACGAAGGCCAGCATGGCACACGAGGAGGTGGGTGGCCTAAACCACGCTCGATCGCCTCTGTCACCCCAATGCCGATGGTTACACACCGCACCAGGTGCTCATATAATAAGGCCGAGTCGAAGACCGGTTGAGATATTAGTCACCAATGTTGGCCGTGATCAGGATTCGAACTCGGGTCGCAAGGTTCGTAGCGCAGTGTGCTAACCACTACACTGCAGCTCCCCACGTGAGACACATATATACACACACGCACCACACACACGTACGGTATATAAATATTATCATATAGATCACAGACTCCATTTACAAACATCACGGTAATTGCTTAGCTGGTTTCAGCAAAGAGATGGGAGTGCAGTGTTGTGTTGCAGGGATTACGAATTCCCCCCCTTTCAGGGCGTGACCAATATATTTAATTGCAGAGTGGATGTTAAACTATTGTATTTCGTTTTGCATCATTGACCAAAACTGGCCTGAAGCTTTTTTTCCTCATACCCCCCCCCGCCACCATTCCTGACAATGAAGCCTTGCTCCATCTCCGCGTGAGTGTGCCGTCCATGGGCCAGAGCAGACATCGGTAGCACCTAACGTAGAAACGTCTTCAGCAGTAGCGAGGTATTTATATCACTTATAAGAGTAAATTACTTGGTAAACCCCACTCACTTCAAACGGTTATCACACAACCCACTGTTTATGGCCACACCGTTAAAATTGTGCCACGTCACGAGACCAAGTGAAATATTCGATTCCAGCCCAATGGACTGCACGTGCGGAGCAAAACTAGGCCGGCTCCAGTCGAGTTATAGTAAACAGTTGTAATGCGTATTGTATGGAAAACTATTAACCATTCAATGAGGGCATGTTAAGAACGCACCTGGTGTGGGCATTGGGCAAACGGGGCTGAGATCACTGACGGTCATGCATTAAACGCGTGGCAGTGCATATGTAAAACCATCTTACACATAACATGACAACACAACAACCGCCGTTCACCAGTCAGTGGCGGTGGCATGACCACAGCGCTTGTGCCAAGTTAGGTGCACCTTTGAGGCCATGGGAAGTGTTTAAGGCCCGCTAGCAGGAGGTCACGGAACAGACCCAGGTGGCATGGGTTGACTGGCTGGGATGACCTGTGCTCCCAACTGTCCTAACTCTGCATTTTAGCCAACCGGTGCTCTGCTCATTGTTGCGAGCGTCACTCCTCTACCCTCCGTTGTTACTGGAAGGCGAGTACCTCCAACTCACCAGCAGCGTCCTTCACGAACATCCTCCACAGAGGCTAATCTTGACACTACTGGTGCCAGCTATTGGCAAGTCCAATCTCACACAAACGTTTTCCTGTAGACCCCGGGAAATCCACAGATGGCTAATGCAATACTCCCCTTAATCCACTCGGGTTCCGAATTATGTAATTGTTGTAATGCGAGTAGGTTAACAGATGCATCTGGAATTACCACACATTCCCAACTTCTTGGATGTCAACTCATATTCATGCTTGTCACCATTTCCACGAGAGGATGAATGTGATCATTGAGGATGGCAGCTTGACGAAGTGGTAACACCTGTGCTTTGCATCAAGAAGCATCAAGGTTGGATTCCTGACCCAGGTGCATTTCTGCATAGATTTTCTATGTTCTCCCTCGTTGTGCATGGGTTGCTTCTGGGTTCTCTGGTTTCTTCCCGCACCCCCTCTCTCCCCCTATCTCTACCCCCTTCCTCCCTCCCATTGTCTGGCTGCCCCGCCCATGCTGTTCACGCTGCACAAGCTCTCCTCCTCCCCCCAACTCTCGTCCCCCGCCCACTCACTTTGGAAACCCTTCTAAGCAGTTGCATTTGGAGGCTTGCCCCCTCTTTGCTCTCCGCCTGATGAAGACCGCTTGTGTTGCGATCGAAACGTCGTGGGTTTTTTGCTTTTATTTTATTTTTAATTTAAATTTATTATTTTTATTTTCTATCTACGTGACTTTACCGAAAGAACCAATAATATTCTTCCCATAGCTTAAATACCATACAATGTAAACTGGTGTCGGCCAAACTTCCCGATGCAAAAAAATCACCTCCAGATCACTGACTGGGATTCGACATAGCAGCAACATCGTCCCATACTGCAAACATTTGACGGGACACCTCTTGAAAAGTCTTGAAACTCAGTGAGGCTATCTTGGGTAAACAAGCATCACAATAAATGTCACGAATCATTTAACAAGCATGATAATCAAGGAATGCTGCCAGCATTATGCTCATACGGTGCTAGTTGGCTTGCAGAACCCTGCCAATTAGTTTGCTTGACATCTGTACATCTCGACTTAAAATCGACAAAACCGTTGGCGGCAGTTCCCCTGCTATTTACAATTTTTTCAGAAGCAACTTGGCCACAAATGTGAGGTCAACCAAGTGGCTTATCATGCGGAAAATTATAGCAGCCAAATGCTCTGAACACACGTTTCTAAATGTGGAGAAAAATCCACGCGATGACGGAGAGAGACACGCAAACTCTAAATACACAGGCGTCAGGGTCAGGATTAATAAAAACCCATGACCTCCTGCATACCAGGCAAAGTAGTTAACATCTCGCCACCGCTACGGGTGAAATAACAACAAGAAAAGTACCAAAATTAAGACGAGCAATGGAGGTGGCACAGACGGCACCGTCACAGCACGCTGCCTCACTACCATAAGCCGTGCGAAACGAAGACGCGGAGCAAGCGAAGCGTGACACACGGGGAGCAAGCCAAGCGTGACACACGCGGAGCAAGCCAAGCGTGACACACGTGAAGCAAGCCAAGCGTGGCACACGTGGAGCAAGCCAAGCGTGGCACACGCGGAGCAAGCCAAGCGTGGCACACGCACAGCAAGCCAAGCGTGGCACACGTGGAGCAAGCCAAGCGTGGCACACGCACAGCAAGCCAAGCGTGGCACACGTGGAGCAAGCCAAGCGTGGCACACGTGGAGCAAGCCAAGCGTGGCACACGCGGAGCAAGCCAAGCGTGGCACACGTGGAGCAAGCCAAGCGTGGCACACGTGGAGCAAGCCAAGCGTGGCACACGTGGAGCAAGCCAAGCGTGGCACACGCGGAGCAAGCCAAGCGTGGCACACGTGGAGCAAGCCAAGCGTGGCACAACGGGGTCCCACGGCTGCAGGCCAGAAAGAACGCTGTCACGGGCCATAACTAAGCGGTGACTTTAACGAGCGGTGACTTTAACCACAACTGGCCCACAGGCGCTAATCCTACGTCCCGGCCTCTTATTCTTCAAACACAAAGAAAGGTAATTTGTGACGTGCAGTAATCTCATATGACAGGCAGCAATGTCAGTGAGCCTTGTGCGTCTCTTTTTGAAGCGAGGCATTATATTTCTGATTGCCTTCAATGGACGACGAAACAGCATTGCACAAAATAGTTTTATGAATGTTATCAGCCTTGCTATGAATTCACAGTAAGGTATGAGACAGGCGATAATATATATTTGATCAAAGAATGATCATAATTACAGTTCATATAACAAAGTGAAAGGCTTTTTATCAAAATTATGTTAATACAATTTTGCAATCAAACTTTAAATTACAATTGTATGAATCGCCTATGTTCATCCTAGCAGTAGTTTTTTCATTTAAATGTATCATTTTATTTACAAATAATTCAGATTTTTTTCCCCTTTCTATTCAGCATTTTGTAAAACACTGTATTTTATGTTTTACAAGCACAATATCTGACATCTCCTAAATGACCAAATCCACTCGGAATACGCCCAATCTCAACAGCAGGTTCGATACTAGGCCATGCTTGGAGGATCATCACCATGTAAACAAAACATTTTTTTATTTTATTTTACCAGGTAAGGCCCCACTGAGCTATATAGCTCTTTTGCAGAAGTGACCTGGCCACAAATAATATAGCTCAACGAAGTGGCTTATCATATGGAAATATATAGCAGCCAAATACTTGAAACGCACGTTGATTCTAAATGTGCAGGAAAAAATCGGGAGGACCCGGAGAAAAACCCAAGCGACCACGGGGAGAACACGCAAACTCCAAAGACACAGGTGTCGGGGGTCAGGATCGAACCCACGACCTCCTGTATACTCGGCGAGGTAATTAACATCTCGCCACCAATGGATGCGCAGCTACATGGTGACGCCTCTGCAGCTCCCGGCACGTGGAGCGAAACGACGGACACTATGCCCAACAATGAGCGGTCGGACCCTGAAAACGCATCGCGAGGGCTTATTTACATTCTGCTTGTATCCACACACGTAAGCAATTACGACACAATGTTTCATAATTTAACAGGTGGTAGGATCATTTACTAAGACTGTTCGCTGATACAAGACGCACCACCCCTGGCAGTGATGCCAGATAACGGGCAAATTGTGAAACATCCCATTACACACACACGGACAAAGCCACCGCCGCCGCCGCAGAAGTGCGACAAAATAAATTCACACTCGTCGCAGCTTGCACACCGCCAATGTAGGCAGCCAGCAACAGGGCGGAACAGCCAAGCAACATCTGGACCAGATGGCGGGGGGAATTGATAGCTCATCGAGGATGTATTACACTCACAATTAATTCTATAATGGTACCTTAATTAATGGTGACATGCATTGCATGCGTCATCGCTGTACATTTATTGGGCATATGATCTTCTGAAATGTTAGCTTGTTTGTTAAATACAAACACCGTGTTAGGATTATGAAAGTACACTTACTTAGATACTTTAAAGTTGACTTTTAAAAAACGTTGTTCATAATTGGCATATGCTTTTAGGATGGTCGTATTCCACTGATGGATGATTTCAGGATGCTTTTAGCTTCGCGAGGGCTCAATTCCCCCTCCCACCCTCCCTGTATTACAGTATTTGCAACATCCACTCTCCTCCATTGCTGAAACACCTTTCCCACATTTCCCCTTCACTTTTAAATTTCCACACTGAAGTGTAGCATAGCGTGTCGGGAATGGTTGCTTGTTAGCAGTGAGATTTAGAGTTGAATTATTTAAATTGACATGGGGGAAGCTTTCATATATTTCTCCTGTGCTAAAAAATACACAGCTGTTGGACCATCTGACATCTCTCCGTTGATTGCTCCTGTCTTATCTGGTTGCGTATTTCCCCCAGCTTCATAACAAGAGGCATGGGCTGAACACATTGAAAGCATATTCTTGGTTCTTTCAGTAAAGTCACGTAGGAGGGAAATAATAAAAATAATAAAAATAAAACAATAAAATTCTCACGACGTTTCGATTGCAACACAAAGCAATCATCATCAGGTGTGAAAACCACAGCAAGAAATCTTTCTTATTGTTTTATTATTTTATTATTTCCCTTCTACGTGACTTTACCGAAAAAAACAAGAATATGAATCCCTGCAGTCACGAAAGCTTTAAATCGAAACATTGAAAGCATTCTGAAACACTGCAGCACTATGTCCAATGGTTTCAATAGCGAGGGAAAGGACAGTGGTTTAATTCAGATCTTAATCTCTCCCTCAACTGCCCCCCACTGATGTCCTCTTCCCTGGGCAGACAGAAAGGCACACAACAAATATTTTATTAATCCCTGGTACATGCGGCACGGAAGGATCTGCAAACAAAAATAGCCACGGAGCTTTGGAAGCCAGGATTGAGAACGCGTCTGTGACCATAGACCTCGTTACACAGCGACAACATTTTGAGAAACCCAAATATCCAAAGTGTCATTTCAACTCCACGCAGGGAAAATGTGGCACGTGATTAACGAAACCTGTGTATGGATTGTGGGCGCTTCCTTGCTCGTCAGCCGCTTTGATGCAGCACTCTAGGATCGTCGATATTAAGTGGATATGCAAATGGAAGCAGTTGAACGTCTCTCGTAAAGCACTGCTTCAGAATGGCAATAAGCCATAAACACGTTTTGGGAAATAAATGGAAACATTTATTTCCCATTTATAGCAATGGGTCTAAAGTTTGCCAAATTACTTCTCAAGTCTGACACACTTCATAAAATGATGGATAAGCACAACAAATTTGTGATTAGAAGTGTCTGAAATTATTAGCCAATTGTGAGCTGAAGTTTAGTTGAATTAAATAAATATTAGCCAATATGAGGATGGAGCAATTTTTAGCACACTTCGCTACGAACCTGGTGATGTGAGTTTGGTTCCCAGCCAAGGCTACGATCAGCATTGCTCGCACTCATGTGCATGGTGATAACTCCCGTAACTGACAAGCATGGGGAGTTCTTCATCCAGCAGTGGATTGACAAAGGGTTGTAAATGTATTTACGATTACATAAATATGCATACACCTAGATGCTGTACAGACCAATTCCGAAGACGAAAGTTCCAAGTTACGTGCTGCTCAAATGAGCATTGATGCTCATTCATCTCCTGTTTAAAGCCCCAAGCCAATGGCGACAAAATTACACATTTCTATGGCGAGGGGCAAGCATATCCATAGCACAACCACTGTTGATTTTCCAAATTAAGTGACACCCATTTTATCGACCGCAGCAGGGATGATGGGCTGAGTGAACCCGCAACCAGGATGTGAACTCGCAAGCTTTCCGATTGCGAGCCACTCGCTCTACCGCTGGAGCCAATTCTGGCTGGGTTAAATATTTTTTGTTAAAAGGCCAATCAAACAACAAACCACCTGCTGCTGTAGAGTGTTGTCTTTCTCGTCAAATACACCAAGGGATGTACCTGTAAAAGAATACACCTCAAGCGGATATGTTTTAATGCTTAGGTAAAATGCTGTTGATTGCAGCATGCGGATATCATCGCTCACTTTTGTTTTCATTAATCGACGAAAGAAAACAGAGATCACTTATCTTGTAGATTTGTACCCAGTCTACGGAAATTATGTATAAGAAGTTTGTGGGTTAGAAGGCGTAAATATGAATGTGTCATATTCTTAGTTCTTTCGGTAAAGTCACGTTGTTTCCCTTCAACGTGACTTTACCGAAAGAACTAAGAATATGAATTACTGCAGTCACGAAAGCTTCAAATCAAAATATGAATGTGTCGTTAAACCCGACACAGCCAATTTATAAGGTTTGTCACGTAAACAACACATACCAATTCGTTACTAGTACAGCACATTTACGAAATGAACCTCATGGTGTACCACAGTAACCCCGGCTCTCGCATAATGTCCGTGATGCAGTAATTTTTAGCCTGTCGATGGTCGGCGATGCGGCGATCGACTCATCTCGACGAGCCGTACTCACGATGCACCGCCACCACCACCGCCACGGTGCGTACGCGAAACGTTCAGGGTTTCAGCCCAATCGTCCTCGCTGCGCTTCGCGGAGTAGCAGCAATGTCGGATTGATTGGTACACCAGTCGCGGGGTGAAGTAACACCCCTGGACAAAAAAAAGGGTCCCAGAAATAAAATATTTAATTGCCTCGGCCATTTTGTATTAATCGGTACCCCGGGGTACCGCCATGAGGATCAATTATTGTACAAATTGTAAATGTTGTGGGTTTACTCTGCAACACACCGGTGCGCTGTACTCGTAACGAATTGGCTGTGTCGGGTAGTGGCGAGTTTAAAGACACATTTATACTCACGCGATATAACCCAAAAGACCTCTGTCATGGATAATGTTGGTCGCGAGAGCCGACGTGTTGAACTGGAATTATCTGCATGAGGTCTGAAGCTTCATTATAATGCGCATAAACGAACGAAAAGTGGATAATCGCACAATAGGACCCCCCTCTCATATCTCCACCGCAGCGATGGTACCCAGTGCATGCTACAGTGCAATTACTCGAGAGCAGTGGTTCTTAACCTGGGGTGCACGCGCTCCCTGGGGGTGCGAGATTCCCTTTCTGGGGGTGCGAGACATGGCCATATTTTTTTTTAGAAGGTAAATCATCGAAAACACAAATTAAGCACTGGCACGTAAGTGCAACTACTTTGTTTCATCAAACCCGATGCATTTATTAACATTACACTTTTTTTTTTTACGATTGGTAACCAAAGGGGAGCAGGCTGCAGTGGAGGTGGAAGAACCACTACTTTAGAGTCTTGTTCCTCATTAACAATGCTCTAAACGTGCATCACCCCGGACACGCATTCTTAGGAAATAAGAGCCAATTTGGTTTGTTGGGGTGTCCCTTCCCTTAATTGCTTCGTGTACTACACATTATAAAATATAATATCTTGGGAATGTTATACTTCAGCATCTCTTGTCGAATATTTTTTTTTCATTCAGGGGATTAAAAAAATCATTCAAATGAAATATGTTGCACTTGTGGTTCAATTTTAACAAATGTCATATTCTGATGTTTGCCCCCCATAGTATTGCAGTCCACGAGGCGTGTGTGTGCATAGATATGAAATGCACTGCACACATTTTACACTGGCCACGAATCTCAGTTTCATGGCCGCACAAGGTTGGTACGTAAAGTTCCGAGCCTGACATAGAAATAAATACCAGAGGCCATTCATGTCGCAGCCACGAACATTCCATGCTGGGCACACTCGACCACCCAGAGCCCAACATTGTAGCTAACCGTACTTTGTTCCTCAACTGTGCCTCCGTTACAGGTAGAACCACGATAGGTGATGTGAACATAAGAACATTGTATGCATCGTGTTGTTTGTGAATTGTTTTACATTGGAGAAAAGCCCACTCTGCACGGGCCTGTAGCCCCGCAGGAATGCACAAAGAATAGTCCTGTGGACGGCGGCATTTGTATAGAAGAAGACAAAGGAAATGTGCGGGCTCCCGTTGTAAGCGAATGGGGGACCGTTAAAAAGCTGCACGATTTCCACGCCGGCGGAAACACCCTTGAAGTTAAGCACAGGTCAGCACAGCCTCTGCGAGAGCAGCGAGCGAGGACGACATCCGAGGCTGCGTAGGAAGTTCGTCTTTGAAGACCGCCGTTTCGTCACCGCTGCACGGTTAGCTGCCACCTTGAGCATTGGTGTGCAAATCAGCGGACACAGCCTCGCACGATCGTCTGGGAACGAACAACCGCATGTGTGCGCACTGCCCGCTGGGGTCACAGGAATGCTGACGTGCGACATTCAAGACGGAGCATCTGATAACTTCTCGTGACAGTCTTCACTCAATGAAGGCAGACCGGGACAAGTTTAAGAGGTGATGTATTGCCAGCGATGAGACATGGATTTAACCATCATGACCCCCCACCCCCCACCAAAGCCCAAATGGATTGCCCAAGACATTCAAGTAACAGAGTGCTCTGCGAGCAAACATCATGCGCACCATATATTTTGGAATGCCAACGGGGTGGTGCGTATTGACTTCATGCCACATGTGGAGACGGCTGCAGCACAAGAGTTGCAAAGGCCGATGCTGTCAACGCATGACACTTGTAGCACCCTGCTGGTGTCTCCAGACCTTGGCCCCAGTGACGTTCCCCTGTTTATCAAGTTGAAGGAGTGCCTATGGAGACAGCATTTAGAGAATATTTTTTTTATTATTATTACCCAGAGTGAAATAGAAAAGCATTATTCACTTGAAAGTGTGATATCCTGTGTTTGTTAAAGGCCTATCAGAACAGTAGAGCAATTTTGACAAAATATATCCCTGGTGAAATAAATAACGGTGCCAATAATAATGCTAAGTGCCTATCCGACCCCCTTACGACAAGGGCTCTCCTGAAGGACACATACACAGTACCCATATTATTGATAAGCCATTAAAATCCCAACGGAGATTTTGAGGCCTGTAGGGTAAACCCAAATATAAATTAACAGCAAAAACCAATAAAAGTATTGTCCGCCTAAGTGTAAAATGGCAATATCAATCCAGCCAATTATATAATTTACTCAAAAAAGTCTCGAGGCTAAGATTTAAGGAGACTCAAGACTCTCATTCAGGAGGAACCCCGCACTGGGATATTTAACGATCACTGCATCATGAACAAGGCGTTTGGATAGTAGGTGGAGGAATCCAGGGTACCCGGAGAAAACCCACCAACACCAAGGGGTAATAGTCAGCACTGCCATCTCCTGGCCAGATCACGGTCACGCGCCTACACAACACCTGGCAAGGTGACGCTGGTCGCCCAATCCAAGCGCCGGCCAGGTTCGCGCGCGATGCGTTCACAGAGAGGCGTTCCAAGTTGGGCCGCGTGACGAGCGTCTTTTGTTCTTCTCTCGAGCCTTCTCCACGCCCTGGTGGGGGGGCATCTTCGGGAGTCAACATGCTCGGCACGCAGGGCCAAGCCAAAAAAAAAATATGCCCAGACTAGCCAGGCTCATAACTGCTGAGCTACTGAGATCTGACGAATTTAGACGCAATTTAATACCATGTTTATAGGCAATAAAACATTAATTAAGAAAACAATTCTCAAACTGTTAGAACGGTGTAAAAGCATCACAGAGCACACAATTGCTTCGTTTTCTAGAATGATCCACTACTAATTGGAACATAGGACTGCCCAAAACGTAATTGCTTTGTACCAAATTCAAACTCCACGCTTCTTTTTGCCTTTGAAGACAAGATTTATTGGAGTTCTCCAACTCAAGGCGGGGGGGGGGGGGTTATTTATGCTCACACATTTTCGCACATCCACCGAAGCTATCTTTAAAATATAAATTCTCCCCAGTCCACCCCAAAAAACACTGGCAGCACATGAAGAACGTGTCGCAATATTGATGCGAGCAACAACTTTTGACTTGAAACTTTCGTGACTTCAGGAATTCATATTCTTGGTTCGTTCGGTAAAGTCACGTAGAAAGAAAATTTTATTTAATTTAAAATACATATCTGTTTTGCTTTTATTATTTTCAATTATTTTTTTTTGTTTTAAATGTTAATTTTATTTTATTTGTATTTTCTATCTACGTGACTTTACCAAAAGAACCAAGAATACGAGAGCAACAACATTATTATTCCTGGAGTCTCATGAAAAAGGGGAACAACTCTACAGCGTTACAAAGGCCTACGGCAATTTCCCACCGATAGGAATGAGCATCATTGGACCTCCTTTCCCAGTAACAAAATATAATAGTAGGGTTTTCCTTCTTTTTTACTGGCAACAAAACTGAAACCTTTTTTTACAAGGATTCGTGTCTGCATTCACCACAATACCTGCAGTCAAAATGCAAACAAAAAACATACTATGAAAATATATGCATTGTCCTTGAAACTGATTGGTCCACACCAAGGGACGGCTTTCTTTTGAGCCTCGACCCAATTGGTGCTCGCACAGATGACGCCAAAAGGCTTCAGTTTTGTTGCCAGAAAAAAGGGGAAAACCCCTATTATTAGGAATGAACATTTCAATAAAATGTTTTTATTGTCAAAATCCATGGCCGACGTTACAATGCAACTCTTAGAGACATTTAAAAGCAAGAAACAATGTTTAATATCTGAGAATGCTCTCAAATCACTATCCAATCGGATACATATAAATTCAACATTATGGTCCAAGCGGAATTCAATACATGCTTACAGGACGGGCCGTACAATCTAATGCAGGTAACACTGATTATATATTATATCCTAAATTCATCGATACTTTAATGTAACTTATCCATTACTAGCAGCCTATATATACCCCTTATAATATATTCATCCCACCCTCCAGCCAGATACCCAGCCAGCCAAACTTCTTTCCTAATCTAGCCATATAGAGCGTGTCCTAGCCGCCCACTGTAACAACCGGCATTCGCCACTATGTGGCGGTGACGTCACCACGACGCTTGTGCCAGGCTATGTGCACCTTGGGGCCACGTGAAGTGTCGAACGCCCGCTGGCAGGAGGTCACGGGGCAGACCCAGGTGCCACAGGTCGACTGACTGAGATGACTGGCTGATGCACCACCTGTGCCCCCTACTGTGCCAACCTGCTGTGCTTTAGCCACCTAGCACATCCGCTTGTTGTTGTGAGCGTCGCTCCTCCGCCCTCCGTTGTTGTTGGAGGGCGACTGCCTTCAACTGCCCAGTAGCGTCCTTCACGAGCCTCCTCCACAGCTCCACATCCTCCTGTACCACATCACTCCATCTCTTCTTTAGCCCGTACCGCGCCCGTTTCGCCTCCTCAATCCGGTCAAACAAAAGTTGTTTAGGCATGCGGTAGCTGGGCATGCGGGCTACATGGTCCAGCCAACGCTGCCTTGCCTGCCGGAGGAGTTCACCGATGGGACTTTGTTCAGATCTTTCAAGGATTTGTGAGCTCCTCACACAATCCAGCCTGGTTAAACCCAGGATGGATCGTAGGCAGGCCAGCCTAAATGTTTTTTCATTAGTGAGGTCCACGTTTCGCAAGCATAGAGAAGGGAGGGAATGACCGTGGCCGAGAAGACCTGAAGCTTCTTGCGGAGCGACAGACCAGGTAGCTACCACACAGCGTTACGCAACTGATGAAAAGATGCCGCTCGACTGATTCGGAGCGAGACCTCTGCTGTTAAACCGGAGCCAGTCATGAGCACACTGCCTAGATATGGAAAACTCTCCACTCTCTCCACAACTGCCCTATTACCAATTGGGAGTTGTGGGAGTGGAGTGTCTGATGGTACAAAATACCCAGGCAGGTGCTTAGTTTTGGTGAGGCTGATGGTAAGGCCCCACCTCTTAGTGGCAAGCTCCAGGTTCAGCAGCAGCGCCTCCAACTCCTCCTCTGAGTGAGCAACAATTAACAGATCATCGGCATACATAACATGGTTGAGCAATAGGGAGCCATCCCTTGATCGCACCCGGGCATCGATCAGCCTCCCAATGTATGTATACCAGATGGAAATTCCTCCGGTACAGCTAATTAAAGGCTTCACGAACTACGTGGTCGAAATAGATGTTAAATAATGTGGGAGTCAGAGGACATCCCTGTTGCACCCAAAGGTGTACAGGGAATGGTTCCGACTCCCGGCCACGCAGTTTTACCCGGGCACGCTCACCATCATGAAGGTCCTTAATGATCGTGAGCAGAAGGTCAGGGACTCCGAAAGCACGAATAACTACCCAGAGCCCAAGCCTACTGATGGAATCATAGGCCTTGACCAGGTCAATAAAGCAGAGATGTAGGTCTTGTTGGAATTCCCTACACCTCTGCTGTAACAGACGGACAAAAAATATGGCATCTGTGCAGGACCGCCCTTTCCTGAAACCGCATTGGGGCTCCACAAGACTCTCCTCAGCGTGCCTAGCAAGACGATGTTGAATAATCCTTGCCAGGACCTTTCCCGGCACACTGAGGAGTGAGATGCCCCTGCAGTTATTACAGTGTGTGCGGTCCCCCTTCTTAAAGAGGGGGACCACCAGGGCATCCTTCCAGTCCTGCGGAACCCGTCCAGTGGTCCAGACTGTTGCTATGATGTCATGTAGGGCAGTCTGTGCACAAACACCACCCTCCCTCAGCATTTCGCTTGGGAGATCATCTCTACCCGGTGCCTTTCCTGGTCTCAGACTCTGGATCGCCTTCAGTACTTCCTCAACAGGGGGTGACTTCTTCCAATATTTGAGGCACCGCAGCCTCGGCAGGGTCATCCCCACTTTGTCCCACGTTGTTATCCAAGCTGAGGGATGTCCCCTTCCCCTAGGACCTCACATAAACGCTCAGCAAATCTGCAAACCTGTTCCTGTGGGGCGGAGATTGGATCACCGTTCTTTCCCCTAATGATGGTAATAGGTGTGGGGCTGTAGGTTACTTTTTTCATGGAATTAAAGAGCGATTTGTGATCGCGGGCCATTGAGGCAGACTCCTTCTTCTCAGCAACCCACGACCAACACCCATCCTTGCAGCGCCTCACGGCTCTCCGAACCTCCGAGCGAAGGCTGCGGTAAGCCTCCTCATTCTCCAATGTGGGATTCTGTAGACGATGAGAGTGGGCCTGTCGCTTTTTCTTAGCCAGCCTGAACACCTCCTCTGTCAGCCAGGGTTTCTGGGGAGGTCTGGACCGTGTACCCAAAGCAGCCATTGCAGCTGCATCAGCCACAGTCCTAAAAGTCGCCCATTCCCCTCGACATCAGGAGGAGTGGGGGACGATGCCAACCCCAGCTGCAAGTGATTATTAAATTATCGCTTGCAACTTTCATCAGCTTGCTGAGACCATGCCACTAAGGGATTTAATGGAGTCCAGGGTGTACACCCACCACTGGAGTGGAAGAATGGCAGGCGCATCTTACAGATGAGAAGTCGATGGTCAGTGGGCGGATCAGCTCCACGGTAGGTCCTGGTGTCAAGGACATGGGCTCGCATCCGCTGTTCAGTCACTATGTAGTCCAGCAGATGTTCTTGCTTGTTGTGTGGATGCGCCGATGCCGGAACAGCGTGTTGGTAATTACAAGCCCATGGGCTGCACAAGAATCTAGCAGCCTCCTGCCGTTGTTATTGAGCTGATCTTGCCCATGCCTTCCAATCACTCAAGACCAGGTGCCAGCATTATGACCAACTCGGGCATTGAAGTCACCCAACAAGATGACTCCATCCCGAGGGGCCACTTTAGCTGCACCTGTGACAGGAGGTCATAGAAGGCATCTGACTCATCGGCCTTGCCTGCATCCCTCCATGGATGTTCGTCTTCAGTGGAGGCATAAGTAACCACAACCACCGCTCGCCTTCCCATCAGCCTCTGGTTGATGGGAAGGCGAGCCCAAAGTAGCCTGGGGCTTACAGCTTCCCACACCTCATGGCCACACTCCCACACCCCCTTCATTCTTTTGTTCATAAGAAGAGCCACTCCCTGTTGTTTGGCAGTCTCCTACCCCGAGTAGAGGACTGTCCACCCCTCAAGGTGGCAGAAGTCAGAGCAGGTCCACCGGACCTCCTGAATACCACAGAGATCCAGGCGGTACTGATCCAGCTCCTGCCTGAGGAGTGGCAGCCTCTCCTCCACAGTGAGCATTCAAATATTCCACATGACCACACGTAGTGGTTTTTTGTTATTTCTGGAGGAGCCCCGAGGGTAAGGACTCAGTCTCCTGGCTCTGCCAAATGGGGTTTGACCAGGAGACGTCATAGACACCTGTCCCCCCCTGGGCCTCTGGCACAAGCTTGTTAATTAAATGTTTCCGTCGTGGTTTAGCGGTAATTAATTGAAGGTGGAGGGGTTAACAGACCCTCGCACCCGTCCAGAGCCTCCTTTTGGCCGCTGTGTTGGACACAATTGAAGGTGGAGGGGTTAACAGACCCTCGCACCCGTCCAGAGCCTCCTTTTGGCCGCTGTGTTGGTCACAAACGCCATGAGGGGAAAAACCAATCAGAATTGGCCCTCCCCCCACAGCACTGCCCACGGTAGCATTGTCCATCCGGCACCACGAGGAGGTATGGGGTTGTTTTTGCCGCTGTAACATGACCACTGCACACACGCACTTGGCCACATGCTAGAAATCCAGTCAGCCTGGAATCCAGCCAGCAAATCATGTTCGGAAAAAAACAGTCAAATCTTTATATATTTCATATATTACGAGTGCTTCTTTACATTTTCCCCATAAACACTCACTAGAGTGCAATCTGTATAAAATAGCATTTCTACATTGCACGGTTGGGCTGTGTCTATCTCTTTACACAGTAGTAAGAGCAGCTCTGCATACATTGTACTATTAGTCAGCCACTGAATTGATTAATTTAATCAGTTTATCACTGCCGACTACTTGGTGATGGTCTTACGTTGATTTATGAGATAATAATGACAATTTTAAGTTCCCCGGTTGCAATGATGCCACGCGACGGTGGATGGGGTCGCTGCTGATGAATGTCCATGATTAATGACGGTGATCATTGGTCTCCATACAGATAAGGCCGCAATTTATTCGTCTGGCCTCACTGCTGGACGATGCACTGCTAAAATAATGGCATCACCCCCCCCAAATGCAGTAAGGTGCCACAATTGGCTTTTTGTGGAGAATTCAAAGGTCGACCGAATTTAGGAGCCTCTGCGGAGACTGGAGCTCCCAAGCACGCACAAGATCCTCAAGGAACCCCACCCCCCACCCCCCGCGGCACGCGGAGTGGAAACAGCCGACGTCGCACCGAACGAGCGGCACGACCCGGCGGAGCTGCTGCGCGGCACTAGCACAGCCACGCAAGCCGCGATTGCAACGTGGCCAAGACGACAGCCGATTAGAGGCCATCCATTGAGTTACGTACGCATGGAGGGGGAAGGGGGGGCTAACCCAAATGCGTTCGCTTGCGTATGGGGGGGGGGTCTACTGACAATGTACGCATAGGAAACGGGGAGGGGGGTGAAGCCTCGATAATAATTTGTCTACATTGGCCTTCAAATGAGTTGCTGTAGATAATCTGGCGGTGGACTATCTGTTTGCTTAAACACGTTAATATTATTAATCCTCGGTCGTTTCTGCGTGGACTAAATATTGGACGTTCTATAGGATTCGGGGTGGGAGGGCGGGGGGTGCGTCAAGCGAACGTACGCAGGTTGGGGGGGTGGGGGGGTGTAAAAAGTCCGCGTGCGTACAGGCAGGGGGGGGGAGGGGTCAAGTTTTGACAGATTTTTGCGTGCCTAATAAATGGATGGCCCCTTACCCACGAGAGGCGCAGGGCCATCGCCTGCCCCGTCTCCCGGTGCTTAAAATCGCTCAGCAACGGACGATGTGTTGAGCAGATTTACGCTACGGGAGGCCGCGTGGCCCTTTCAGCTTTCCCAACCTCGGCTTTGCTGCGAGAGCGAATTTGGCGGAAAACAGCGCGGCTCGCTCGGCCTCGCGAGCCGGCGTTGGCCTGGTGAACGACGGTGCCATCGGCGAGATCTGTCGCTGCACATTTCGTGAGATAAATGCTCGTGCCGTGCAAAATGAAGCACATCGCGTCGCCGACGACAACGACGACGACGCCCGGATCACTAATCTGGCCTGGTGTCAATTCAAATGAGAATCGCACACCCGTAGGGTACATCCAGATAGGCCGTGTTCTCATAGCCCTGTTCTCGCTGAACATTGACGAATAGCTCCGACAATCACTCCCGTCGTCTTCACGAAGCGCCCAAGAGCACATGTGAGGTGGGCTACCTCCACTCGTTCTCATGTGCCATGACATATATTTATGTAAAAATACTAACATGAAGCTATGCGACCTTGAAATTCAGCCTCAAGTAAATGTTAGGGCCTAAGACTTAAGGGCCATGGAGCGATTTAAAAGTTAAAGCAATAAAATAACAAGCTGGGCCAAGCCCTTCCATTACGGGAGCCTCCATTACAGCCACAAAATAATTCGGCTGATATATAAACACTGTGGTTAAAAACAAAATGGAGCAATACCTTTTCTGATCTGGTTGCACATGAAACCACAATAGGCAGATTTGAGCAGAATTATACGTTCATGATTTCTTGCTCAACCACAGCATTTATCGCGATATTTAATTTGTACGCCAAATAAAATTGACACAGAGGCTCCGCGGCTTTTGCACTGAACGCTGCAGTCAAAGTTCTCCGACGAAAATAGCATTAAATAACAATTAACATTGAATAACAATTAACATTAAATAAAGTTAATCAACATTAAATAACAAATAACGTTAAATCAAGTTAATTAACATTAAATAGCATTAAATAACAATTAACATTAAATAAAGTTAATTAACATTAAATAAAGTTAATTCACATTAAATAACATTAAATATCAATTGCCATTAAATAAAGTTAATTTACATTAAATAGCATTAAATAACAATTAACATTAAATCAAGTTAATTAACATTCAATAGCATTAAATAACATCAAATACAATTAAGTAGCATTAATTAACATTAAACAGCATTAAATAATATTAGATTGTTTAACACGTAGGCTTTTGCGACCAATATCATCCATAAAAGAGGTTTTTTTTGGGTTAGATCGCATAAATATATACGTGTGTCGTTAAAACCCGCCACCACCCGACACAGCCAATGAGTAAGGGTTGTCACGTAAACAGAACGTGGCCAATTCGTCACTAGTACAGCACACCGGTGTGTTGGAGAACTAATCCACAACATTTACAATCTGAGCACGACGTTTCGCCAGTAATTACAACTAGCTTCATCAGGCAACAACCAGATTTGTGAAGTCCACCTGATTCGTTCCTTATGTAGAGGCGTAGATGTGGTGACCACGCTTGTGCGCTCTTGCACAATGTGGGGGTGAGGGGGGGATTACTGAGGCGACGTAGATTATGCGAGCCCTTTGAACTTGTCTTTCCAGTCCATTTTGTGTTTATTAGAATAGCCCTACCAACGGTAATCCCTGTTGAAGTACGCTGCCCTTTATAGGCATGCATCTTAATAATGTATTATTTTATGATTCGCTTCCACGCAGCACTAAGGCGGTAGCTTTCCGAACGGTTAAAGTTATTTTGATTCCTTTCAATTTCGACAAATTCTCTAATTAGTTTTGGCCAGTAGTAGTTAGTTTTGCACAAAACTTCAACATTATCAAAATCAATTGAGTGTCCTTGTTGGCACGCGTGTTCTGCTGCTGCTGACAGTTGTAGTTGGGAGAAATTAATATTTATCTGATGTTCTTTTAGTCTTGTGCTGATCATTCGTCCTGTTTGCCCAACATAACATTTACTACACGTGCAGTCAATCCTGTAAATACCTTCTGTTAATAGCTTCGGTAATACATCTTTTGTACCAGATATTAATTTCTGTATTTTATGTACCGTGCCAAATCTGACTCGGATGTTTTGTTTTTCCAAACATCTGTCTAGTTTATCGATTACTCCCGCAATGTACGGTATTTTGATCGTATTAATTACTGTACTTGGGCAGTTTCAATGCTCTTGTTATTTGATTTGGTTTTGGTATTCAATGCCCTGTGGATTTGTGCATCATTGTAACCGTTCATTTGCAGCGCTTCTTTAACATGTTGAATTTCACTTCTCAGACTGTCACCATCTGACACTTTCTTAGCTCGATGAATGAGCGTCTTGATAAGAGCAGATTTCTGTGCGGGGTGATGGTGTGACTGCATTCAGATAAGTGTCAGTATGCGTTTTCTTTCGGTAAACACTACGTGTTATCTACATCATGGGACCTCCTTTGCCAGGACGCCAAAAGGCATTCAGCTCTGGTGTTAAGACCAGAGGACGCCAAAAGGCGTACACAGCTGTACGCCTTTTGGCGTCCTCTGGTGTGATGCTCAGGCGGTGTGATGCCCACGCAGCACGTGTTTTTACATCGCGGGCAACGAACGCTTAGATTGATGGAACACAGCTGTTGCGCGCGCGTGTGTGTGATGTGTGTGTGGTGTGTGTGGTGTGTGTGTGGTGTGTGTGGTGTGTGTGTGTAGTGCGTGTGTGTAGTGTGTGTGGTGTGTGTGTAGTGTGTGTGTGGTGTGTGTGGTATGTGTGTGTAGTGTGTGTGTGTGGTGTGTGTGTAGTGTTTGTGGTGTGTGTGATGTGTGTGGTGTGTGTGTGGTGTTTGTGGTGTGTGTGTGTGGTGTGTGTGTGTGTAGTGTGCGTGTGTGGTGTGCGTGTGTGGTGTGTGTGGTGTGTGTGTGGTTTGTGTGGTGTGAGTGTGTGGTGTGTGTGTGGTGTGTGTGTGTGGTGTGTGTGGTGTGTGTGTGTGGTGTGTGTGGTGTGTGTGTGTGTAGTGTGTGTGGTGTGTGTGTGTAGTGTGTGTGGTGTGTGTGTGCGTGGTGTGTGTGTGTGTGGTGTGTGTGTGGTGTTTGTGGTGTGTGTGTGGTGTGTGTGTGGTGTGTGTGTAGTGTGTGTGGTGTGTGTAGTGTGTGTGTGTGGTGTGTGTGGTGTGTGTGATGTGTGTGTGTGGTGTGTGTGTGGTGTGTGTGGTGTGTGTGTGTGGTGTGTGTGGTGTGTGTGTGTGTAGTGTGTGTGGTGTGTGTAGTGTGTGTGGTGTGTGTGTGGTGTGTGTGTGTGGTGTTTGTGGTGTGTGTGTGGTGTGTGTGTGTGGTGTGTGTGGTGTGTGTGTAGTGTGCGTGTGTGGTGTGCGTGTGTGGTGTGTGTGGTGTGTGTGTGGTGTGTGGTGTGTGTGGTGTGTATGGTGTGTGTGTGTGGTGTGTGTGTGGTGTGTGTAGTGTGTGTGTGGTGTGTGTGTTGTGTGTGTGGTGTGTGTGTTGTGTGTGTGTGGTGTGTGTGGTGTGTGTGGTGTGTGTGTGTGGTGTGTGTGTGGTGTGTAGTGTGTGTGTGTGGTGTGGTGTGTATGGTGTGTGTGGTGTGTGTGTGGTGTGTGTGTGGTGTGTGTGTGGTGTGTGTGTGTGGTGTGTGTGTGTGGTGTGTGTGGTGTGTGTGTAGTGTGTGTGTAGTATGTGTGTGGTGTGTGTGTAGTGTGTGTGTAGTATGTGTGTGGTGTGTGTGTGGTGTGTGTGTGTGGTGTGTGTGTGTGGTGTGTGTGTGTGGTGTGTGTGTGGTGTGTGTGTGTGTGGTGTGTGGTGTGTGTGTGTGGTGTGTAGTGTGTGGTGTGTGTGTGTGGTGTGTGTGTGGTGTGTGTGTAGTATGTGTGTGGTGTGTGTGTAGTGTGTGGTGTGTGTGTGTGGTGTGTGTGTGTGGTGTGTGTGTAGTATGTGTGTGGTGTGTGTGTGGTGTGTGTGGTGTGTGTGTAGTATGTGTGTGTGTGGTGTGTGTGTGTGGTGTGTGTGTAGTATGTGTGTGTAGCGTGTGTGTAGCGTGTGTGGTGTGTGTGTGTGGTGTGTGTGTGGTGTGTGTGTGTGTGGTGTGTGTGTAGTATGTGTGTGTGGTGTGTGGTGTGTGTGTGTGTGGTGTGTGTGTGTGGTGTGTGTGTGTGGTGTGTGTGTGTGGTGTGTGTGTAGTATGTGGGTGGTGCTGTGCACGGGCTCGCACACAGTTGGTGCTGCCCACCCGCCACCCCCTAAAAGTGTGCCACGCCGGCCTTCATAGGTGCTCGCTAACAGCGTTTGCCCAAAACAGTCTACGCCAAGGCTCTACACGTGGGATCGTCTTCACGTGCTCACATACTGTGCACCACCCCTTTTCCACACAGCAAACCCCCTGCGGCAAATTCGAAACACCCGGCCGTGAGAATATTTGTTTTCCACCAAATCCCAGGATTCTTCAAGAATTGTGGGGTTTTTTTCAGCTGTGCTGGATTTTTTTTGGTCTTACTGCTTCGAAAGTAATTTCACGTGTGAATACAGCGGTCGTCACGCGCCGTACATTTTGTCGTTTGTAAATGTACACCGACGTACCACTACGAACTTCATTATTCAGCCACGAATGTATGATGGCCTGCCCCAAACAACAGTGTATACTGTATAGTACTTTACACTGGTGCCGGAATTTCATGCCACAACTGGTTCTGCATTTTTTTTTTAACTTATTATTGCACCCTTTTTTTTTGGAAGACGCATTTCCAAAACATACATTTTACACGCAAGCACAAGTCAAAGAGGAACTCTTAACTTTCGTGATGACAGTATCGCGACGTTCAAATCTCGACACGTCACAAGCACACAGGCTTTGTGTATTCGTTTCACAAATCCCCTTCTGAGACCTGGAGTCATGACATGGCTTTTACTGGGCAAGGGCAAGGCAAAGATATCCAGTGCCGGATGATCCTGGCAGCGCAGGTATTTTCAAACCATGTCATCAAGGCGAACATCCACAATCGAGTGAACAATCATGCAGGGACGGTTGTGCAATGGTATGCATGCTGCACGATAGACTCACAGACCTGAGTTTGAATCCCGGGCCATGGCTAACATCAGTGGCGAGTGGTGTCTGCTCAGATATTCCCTCCCGCCCATCCTTCTCCACCCTCCACTTCACCAACCTGCACTCTTCCCCTAAAACCAACACACCAGCAATGCATTGACAAAGGGCGGCCAATACTCACACATACCTCATACCAATTTAAAAAAGAGTACACCATTGTGGTGGACTAGCGGGGGGGGGGGGGGATGAGTGACACTGTTGTAGATCGGGGGAGATTTCTCACAGACTGCACGACATATCCAGAAGGTTGGGGGTTTGAGACCCGAAGCAAAGACAACAACAGAGAGAAAGCCCCTCCAGCTTGGTCAAATAGGGATGTCGTGAACATTCAAGGTGGCCGCTGAGACTTTCAAAAGAAAACAGTACAATTGTATATTCTACAGCGAGTGAGTGTTCATAGGCATCGAAAATCCTGTGGTGCCAAGAGCACCCACTGTCAACTCACATTTTGAAAGCTTGCATTGGCAAGGGAGTTTTGTCATTCTAGCTTACACTATTGGACGGTCGAAGCCTGTATTTCTTTTGTCCTGCAATTGTTAGCAAGCGGTTGAGTACCTCGTCAAAGCTCACCACAAGTGTGCATGACGAGGCTTAGGGAGAAATCAATGGAACCTTCTGCGCTGCTTGCAGCTGATGCATCGCCACCGTCTTCTCACGGGCTCCATCGACACGCACACGAATGTGAAGTCCCTTCACTGAGGGCCTCCCTTTACACGGCGTCGACGCGGTTCATACACGTGGCATGCACGGACCCCGATGTTTAGGACTCTGGTGAGGCGCTCCGAGGCCATTTTGTGATGCTGCCCCCTCCCCCCCCCCGCTTTGTGGCAGTGCCACAATTACGAAGCTTTGAAGGCAACCTATGGACACCGTGCAATTATGGTGAATCTATACGCGTGTGTAATGAGGCATCTCCTTGTTTCGCCCTGTCCGTAATTTGTCACAACTTTAACTGCGTAGCGCTTCATGTTCAAGCTGTTAAACCTTGCAATTGTAACGAACCAAAACAAAATCATATTTTCCTTTGAACCCTCGAGTATAATTTTAAAGCAATGTATTTTTTCCATGATATGGATAGCATTTTTGTCCTAAACTAGGGCAGGATCATATCATCTGTACCTTCTTAATAATGAGATGTTGAAAGCTGTTGCAATACTGTACATACTGCGATTCTGTGTTCCTAAACCAATTCAAATTGTGGTCGTTTAATTGTAATGCCTTACTTTCTTGGCATATCTTCAAGGCTTACCGTATTCTAATACATCCAATTTCCTATCCGATCCTAAAGTGGACGTTATCTCAACGTTTAACGACTCTTCTCACAAGCCTACTAAATCCAGAGTGATCTTCTGATCTGGAACCAAATAAACTTGTTCACGCATCTCGCTAATGTGCTGAATACACTCTAACCAAGATACTGGTGAGTATGTGTGTGTGTGGATGATGTAGTGTAGCAGTTGTAGGGGGCTAAACGGGCGCGACACGGGTTAGAGAAGAGGTGGAGTGATGTAGTACAGGAGGATGTGGAGCTGAGTGGACTTGCAGATGACTGGTACCAGCGGCCTCTGTGGAGGAGGCTCGTGAAGGACGCTACTGGGCAGTTGGAGGCAGTCGCCCTCCAACAACAACGGAGGGCGGAGGAGCGACGCTCACAACAACGAGCGGAGCGCCAGGTGGCGAAAGCACAGCAGGTTGGCACAGTAGGGGGCACAGGTGGTGCATCAGCCACTCATCTCAGTAAGTTGACCCGTGGTACCTGGGTCTGCCCCGTGACCTCCTGCCAGTGGACGTTCGACACTTCACGTGGCCTCAAGGTGCACATAGCCTGGCACAAGCATCGTGGTGACGTCACCGCCACTTAGTGGCGAATGGCGGTAGTTGTTGTAGCAGTTAGCTTGCTGCGCTACGAACCCGGCGACCTGAGTTCGATTCCCACTCACGGCCAACACCAGTGACGATTATCTGAACCGGTCATTGGCCTCCCCTAGGTCGACTCGGCCTCAAATTAGTACTTGGTGCAGTGTGCATACATCATCACTGGGGAGATAAAGCTGGCCGGGTGTGGTGTTGACCACCCACCCCCACGTGTGCCGTGCCGGCCTTCATAGGTATTCAATAGCAGCACTTGCCCTAACAGTCTGTTCAGGCTATATGGAGGCGCTTTGTATATGAATAAAGTGTAATATAATGGTATGTTGAAAATACAGTATTATGAAGTGCACTCGTAGATATTAAATTAAGATTTTAAATGTGTAATGTGAAAATGTAAAAAATAATTAAATGTTGCCTTATTTATATTTGCTTTTATTTTTACTCGGTTATATTAGATATGTTCAATGGGCAGTGTACCATGAGACAGATATTTCCATTCACAACTGATGTAGCTGTCAGTGCATCATCCTGTGTCAACAAATGGCCCCCAAAAGATTAATTCCAAGAACCACTTCTGAAATAATCACTCCATGTATTCTCTTTAGCCACACTAAACGCACTTCCTTGTTGTGCCCTGAAAACGTTCAAAACACGTCAATAAAACCAACATTTGGTACACTTTTTAAAATGAAACTATAAGTTTACAAAAATACTGGATACAGCAGCTTCATAAAAATACTTGTTTTACAAATTGTTGGTACACAAGTGCCCACGACCATGCCCATTGCTTGCAAAAATCTATTTCCTGTGCTGCAATGGTGAAATTTGTTGTCTGAGAAATTGAAAACAATAGAAGCAGGCTGCACTTTGCTCAAAAACTGCAAAGCCGATGCAATAACTTCACATTTACACAAGCTACTCAGACCAGAAATGTAAGTGTATCCATTGAGAATATTCTATTTAAATTGCCATGCACATCATGAGCAGTCCTAAAGGGTGGAATAAAAACAACCCTTGCGTTTATATGAACACGGCTGTGCAGTAGGAATCAACATGTAGACTCGAATAGCGACCTGGACACACACTGAGAGACATCATCACTGCCACAGTGAGGATGCCCTTTCATGGTAGAGGAGGCGAGTGGACGGAAGCAAATTAAAATCTTTGATGGATAGTACTCACACCGTGACACAGAAATATAACTTGGGCAAACTTACCAAAGGGTAAAAATTTATTTCTTTTTCACCTGATACCTGAACGTTGGAAGAGCTTATGGTAAAAATTCATACTTTTGGCAGAGTGCACTTTAATGTCGAGAAATTACAATTCTCAGAAAAGCGATGAAAAGTGAAATCCTCAAAGTGAAATGTAGCAGACTGTGGCAATTTTGCGGGAAAATCTTTCACTGTTCTCTAAAGGAAAATACCTGCATCAGGGATTCAGAATGAGAATTATGTATTTTGCAGGAGGAATCTGATGAGCTATAAAGCTCTTTTTCACAGATGTCCACCAGGGGGCGGGTAAGAACGCTACAACAACAAACAATAAAAACTCACGGTAGGAGTGCAACGTTTATAAAATGTAAGCAAATCACTGATACAAATACATTTTTTTACCAGATAAAGCCCATTGAGCTATTAGCTTCTCTTTCAGAAGCGACCTCACCACAAAGGATAGCTCAACAAAGTGTCTTATCATGTGGAAATGTATAGCTGCAAAATCATCTAAATGATCGCAAATGAAGGTCTCATGGGCTGTGGTCTTGCCATGCCGACAGACCAAAAAATATTACGAAATGCTCATCCAGTTTACACTGAATGGCAAAAGCTGGGGGATATGGCAGGTAGACTGTATCTGGGTCAGAACACCCGAATAACTCATCCCTGGTGTCCAGTAAACGATTCAGTGAAGTCATCATCAAACTGCCAAGTAAATTAGTGTGACATTGTCTAGGTGTCCTACTTTTCTCTTAAAGTAACCACCACAGTGAACCTACATTAGCTTGTTCCCCCAGAAAACACGCACTCCTGCGTCAGGTTACGATAATGGTAGCCGCTGCTCAGCGCTACCACGTGCTTTTATTCGAGAGAGTTTTTTGTTTTTAAAGCAACGAGGAGGTTTTTGATTGAAAGCTTTCGTGACCGCAGGGATTCCTATTCTGGGTTCTTTCGGTAAAGTCACCACGTAGAAGGGAAACAATAAAATAATAAAAAATATAAAAACAATAAAATTATCACGACGTTTCGACTGCAACACAAGCAACCACCATCAGGTGTGAAAACCACAGCAACTTGACTTCAACGAGGATGTCTTTGGTTTATTCGAGAGAGTACGCAAGGCTACATTTTAGTTTAGCAACGGCTGAATTTCAGCCAACACGGCGCAACGGACAGCGACTGCTGCCATTAATGAGCAGGTGCAGTCATATTCGAACAAAACATTGTTGAAAGTGAACAAAGAAGCACTTAATTCGATGGCACGCATTGAGAACGATGACTCAGATTAACGATGCGCAGTTGTTGCCGTGGTGCCGAGATATTTAAAACCCTCGCTGCTTTGTGAACAAGAGTGCGCAATGGGTTCGATCCTCACTCTGGCGCCTGTATATCTCGAGTTTGCATGTTCTCCCCCTGGTTATGTGGATTTTTCTCCGGGTCCTCCGGTCTCGTCCCCCCCCCTAGCCCCCCGTCACACACATTTGGAAACGTGCTTTTCAGAATATTTGGCTGCTAAAAAAAATCCACGTGATAAGGAATTTCGTTTGGCTATCATTTGTGGCCAGGTCGCTTATGAAAAAGACCTATATAACTCCATGGGCCTTCATTGGTAAAATATAAAAACAAATATTGATTAGGTGTGCACTGCCTGTATGTATGTATTGCTGAACTTCTTTCGCACAGTACATAGCCAACCGTGCTAATCGGTGGTGCCAAATATCAGCTCCTTGTAATACTCACACAGACAAACCTCCTGCAGCGAATAAAGACACGGTGAAAGCCAGATACCAGGAAATGGGAAGAAAAAAATTGAACTACACGATAAAAATAGCAATTACAACTTCATATCCTCCTTGTCAATTTCGCCATACTGCGTGAGCCACAGCGGCTATCTTCCCCATACTTGACCACGCTGGTCAGTGCGGTTTGGTGGAGGGTGGGGGTCCCAGGCTGAACTGGTTCAGTTATCGCTCACTACTTCATGTGCAGCCGTTTGCCTCGCACTCAAACCTCAGTAGAAATGCATTGCGGGCGACTCACCGCATCAGCACTCCACCCCCAGAAATGAGAAACACTCACAATGTGGTAAGACGTCGGGTTCAACTTAAAACAATTGATTAAAGTAAGCGCCACCCTTGGGAATGCATGGGGAAAAAAATACGTATTTATCCTGCACAGTGGTCATGAATTTCATCACATAACGACGAATGGGAAAACGCTGTAATGCAACGTTGCTTTAGACTTGATTTATGGAAACTTGGGATTTCCAGAGCACAACCACATACTTCACTTCGCGGCCAACGTCCTGCACGTCTTATCTGCTCGCGTTTATTCTCCTGCGTGGCACGACACTTTGCCTATACTTAATAGGGGGTGACGTAAATTACTTTGGTCACGTGCAGTCCCTTGCGGCCCATCAACCTTTGTGTGGCAGAATTAATTAAATAAGGCCTTCCGAGACCGAATTAATTTTCAAAAGAAAAATAATAGCTTGGGGGGGGGGGACGGGGGTAACAGCTCCTGAATTTCAAGTGCGATTTGTGTACATTATATTTCATGTGTTCAGAGTAACAGCGAACTCAAAAGTGGACGATAATGTTGTCGCGGCGCATTCAAACTCGTATTACCACCCTTGACCTGGTGGGGGGGGGGGATAACAAAAAGCATCAAATTCAAATGACACCCCTTTAAAAAAATGGCACGTTCCACGTGGAATTAAGACGAACATGTGTTCTCGTAAAGGCGGCTCTGAGAATAGCAGATGTAGTCCACATCATGTAGGGGACCCATTTAATTTATTTTCCTCGGGGCTTTTTAATCTCGGAATCACATCACCAAGCTCTCCAATGCAGCAGCAGCAGCAATAAACATTATCCTTTCATCTGGCCGTGTTCGATATAAAACATTACGGAGATAAAAGGTGCATTGTGTTTAATTGTTATTAATTTATTTAGCACGGCAATGATTGCAGTTGGGTTTTAATTATAGCTATTAATGCTCCAAACTGTGCTTTTAGATCCAATAATATGTAAAGACACCCATTAGAAAACATGCCTGTACAGTATAAATCAGTAAATTGCACTAGCGCAGTAGGAAATGATTTTATGTCGAGAATGGTGGCGACATAAGCAAACCAAGCAAAAGCGTATGGGCCCCAAGCAGCTCATAACGAAAATAGGGGCACATAAAATATCAGCTGAAATTATAATCCCAATAAACATAACACGCTATTTAACATTTCTAAAAATAAATCCAACCTCTCTCAGCTCTCATTTAAACGATACAGTGAGGGAAAAAGTATTCGATCCCCTGCTGATTTTGTACGTTTGCCCACTGACAAAGAAATGATCAGTCTATAATTTTAATGGTAGGTTTATTTGAACAGCGAGAGACAGAATAATAACAAAAAAATCCAGAAAAACGCATGTCAAAAATGTTATAAATTGATTTGCATTTTAATCAGGGAAATAAGTATTTGACCCCCTCTCAATCAGAAAGATTTCTGGCTCCCAGGTGTCTTTTATACAGGTAATGAGCTGAGATCAGGAGCACTCCCTTTAAGAGTCTGCTCCTAATCTCAGCTTGTTACCTGTATAAAAGACACTTGTCCACAGAAGCAATCAATCAATCAGATTCCAAACTCTCCACCATGGCCAAGACCAAAGAGCTCTCCAAGGATGTCAGGGACAAGATTGTAGATCTACACAAGGCTGGAATGGGCTACAAGACCATTGCCAAGCAACTTGGTGAGAAGCTGACAACAGTTGGTGCGATTATTCGCAAATGGAAGAAACACAAAAGAACTGTCAATCTCCCTCGGCCTGGGGCTCCATGCAAGATCTCACCTCGTGGAGTTGCAATGATCATGAGAACGGTGAGGAATCAGCCCAGAACTACACGGGAGGATCTTGTCAATGATCTCAAGGCAGCTGGGACCATAGTCACCAAGAAAACAATTGGTAACACACTACGCCGTGAAGGATTGAAATCCTGCAGCGCCCGCAAGGTCCCCCTGCTCAAGAAAGCACATATACATGCCCGTCTGAAGTTTGCCAATGAACATCTGAATGGTTCAGAGGACAACTGGGTGAAAGTGTTGTGGTCAGATGAGACCAAAATGGAGCTCTTTAGCATCAACTCAACTCGCCGTGCTTGGAGGAGGAGGAATGCTGCCTATGACCCCAAAAACACCATCCCCACCGTCAAACATGGAGGTGGAAACATTATGCTTTGGGGGTGTTTTTCTGCTAAGGGGACAAGACAACTTCACCGCATCAAAGGGACGATGGACGGGGCCATGTACCGTTAAATCTTGGGTGAGAACCTCCTTCCCTCAGCCAGGGCATTGAAAATAGGTCGTGGATGGGTATTCCAACATGACAATGACCCAAAACACACGGCCAAGACAACAAAGGAGTGGCTCAAGAAGAAGCATATTAAGGTCCTGGAGTGGCCTAGCCAGTCTCCAGACCTTAATCCCATAGAAAATCTGTGGAGGGAGCTGAAGGTTCGAGTTGCCAAACGTCAGCCTCGAAACCTTAATGACTTGGAGAAGATCTGCAAAGAGGAGTGGGGCAAAATCCCTCCTGAGATGTGTGCAAACCTGGTGGCCAACTACAAGAAACGTCTGACCTCTGTGATTGCCAACAAGGGTTTTGCCACCAAGTACTAAGTCATGTTTTGCAGAGGGGTCAATTACTTATTTCCCTCATTAAAATGCAAATCAATTTGACATTTCTGACATGCGTTTTGCTGGATTTTTTTGTTGCTATTCTGTCTCTCACTGTTCAAATAAACCTGCCATTAAAATTAAAGACTGATAATTTCTTTGTCAGTGGGCAAGCGTACAAAATCAACAGGGGATCATATACTTTTTTCCCTCACTGTATATACGCGTGTGTCTACATCTCTCTTAACTTACTACATTTGTATATCTTGTCCATATTCAAATGTCAAGCTCCAGTTCTCTTCTGTCCAGTTCTCTTCTCTCACGAGGATTTAATAAATGGAAAGGGGAGGTTCCCCCCAAAAACAACGTCACCTTTGGGCCCTCAATAGGCACACGCGGCACCACTGGTCTCCAAGACGCGTACGAAACCAAAAACAAGGTAAATATATTTCATTTTCATCAACAGTGGCGTAACCTTGACAAGGGAAAGTGCAGTGTGGCGCATTGTCCGATAATACCTCGCACACAACAGCTTGCGACACCATCAATACGCCCGCAAGCACCGTGGCAGAGGCCACTTCATTTACATTTCTCGCACAACCAACTTAACAAAAATAATCAATCTGCGGCTTCATCTTTCGGCGTGGAACATCTGAAGCGGCGACATCAAACAAGCGGCGATGATGCCACACGGCCTTTGTCAATATCCTGCCGGGGTTGACCCGGGGGTCCTGACAACAGCCACGCAGCTCGGCCCGTTCCCAATCACTGCTATTTAAGGAGCTCTTATAGTAAGGGGAGGCGGGGGGGGCGGTCGCGGTTAAATATTCATCAAGATTAATAAGGCCAGCATAATGTATTTTTGATGTCAGCACGCCAATGTTTATTTGCAGGCAGTGATGTAAACGTATGCAAAAGTTTAGACCAGACGGAAATGCCAATGGAGGGAAGAAGAACGAGAAGTAGATGGGGACGTGATGTGGCCGGAGGGGCTGAGAAGTTTGGAGGCGTGCGCTTCGAGATGGAGGTGGTCAGAAATCATCAAGAATGAACGGACGACTGGGTGAGCCCTTTGCCCCAAAATGGGAAAACCGCACGGAAAGAGTGAACAATATAAAGAGTTCCAACGTGTCCTATGCCAGCATCGCTCCAGACTGAGAAGTGTTGAGGCTTTCTGCTCAATGTCTGCAGCAAGGATAAGCAACGAGGCTCCTCAATAATCCTGCGGTGTTCTTACATCAGAGATTATTAAGTGAATTCATTAATCTACTGATAACTGGACCTATTTCTGCCCTCCCTCCCCCTCCCTGCAAGCCCCCCCCCCCCCAAACACCGAACTGTACTGACCAATCTTGATTTGACCAGCATGATGAAGTACAGTAAAAAAAAAACCCAAAACTGATACAACATGGACACAGCCTTTGGTGAGCAGGGGATTGACAGAGGGCTGTAAATGTATCATCATCAGTAACCACGGTCTATCCACTCATCTAGTTATACCATCTGGTCCAGAACATTTCCATATTTTCCTTCTGCGAAGGGCAGTTAACTTCACAAAATGTTACATCTGGAACTTCCTCTTCTGAGAAACGGTCTGATGCTTGAGCTAAATGCATTTGTGTTGTTGCCCTAAAGATCCACGTAAAATATATAGTTTGATGTAAGCGGGCACGAAGTATGAACCGCTCCCGAGTATGGATGCGTCTCTCCATCCGTCTCTCTCTCCCCCCCCCCCACCCCCTCTGTACGCATTCAACTGCCGCGGACATGGTCGTGAAAACACAACCATCGGGGCCCGTGGTTCAGCCAGGAGGTCCTCCGGGACGAGGCTCTCAGCCAAACAACCCCGAGACCATCGCGGAACGCCGTGCCGTCGCAAAGTCACAACGCCACCGCACTTGGCAGCGCCCGCATCGCACAATTGATTAAAATGCAAATGAGCCAACCGCAGCATTAAAAGAAAAAAAAAAACCTTTCCATTTGAAATTCTATTTCTGTGACACCGTGAAAAAAATTGAATCTGCAAGTGCAAACGCAGTTGGGATGCTGTCGCCGGCGCGATTGTTAGCACGCTGGACTTGCAATCCAGTGGTTGCCGGTTCAGTCACCTGGAACTTGCGGTCGAAAACAAGGCGATGAAAGATTCTGCACTTTCCCCGTCTCCATCCCCCCCACCGTGCCCCTGCCAGCAGTATGAACGGGTGCTCCGGAGCTGGTCGATCGGCAGGTTGCGTGTGGCATCCGGCCGGTGTGGCAGGAGAAGAGGCCAAAATACCGTCTGGTGGGGATCTCTCGAGGCTCATTCTGGAAGAGGGCTTTCATTACACCAGCGGTGGCATGAGCAATAACTTGCAGGGCTGCACCTTGACCTGTTTGACATTGTACAGTGATTTTTATTTATTCTACAGCTTCAATAAAAAGCAGAAGCCATGACACACGCATTCTCAAACGAGCGTGTAATTTTATGCCCTCTGTCCTGCTATGGGATCTACCCTGGCAGCATGCGTGCCTGCAGCATACTTGGGCAATACATTCGTAAATAATTTGCCCACGTTTTCACGTACATAATGCACCACACGTCGCGTCGCACGGGACTCGATGTGCAAGAGGATGTTCGCACATGCGCTGCTCTATCTTAAGCGCTGTCATTTGTTCTAATACGGGCTGGCGCTGCGTTAGAAAAAAAACACTCACAACGGTTGAGGCTTTGCTTCCCATAAAAACTTCCCATAAAAGCCGGCCCCAAGCACTAACGATGTGTGGGGGGGGGGGGGGGGGAAAAACATATATTTACAGCAAGGGCTTGAGCACAAATTGCCACCGGCTGTGCCATGGCTACAAATAGGTTGCCCCACCACAGGCATGTATGGCTTCCCTCTGACAAGGAGCATTTATCCTGCTCCTCTACGTGACGGCGAGATCGGTGGAAAGACTGCAAAATGCGCGGACACGTGACTCCACCACGCCGCCACAAGCGAATCGCCGAATCCGCGTTGGAACATCGCGCCCAATTTTTTGTTTTTACACTCTGGTGCCACGCTTGGAGAAGATGGATGGAGGGAACGCAACGCCTTCCGTTTCGATGACGGATGTTAAGCCGAACGTTTCTGGGTCGCGAGCCCCTGGAACGCTTCATCCACGCCACGGCACGAGCCGCGTGCACCCGCACGTGCCGATTTCGCACGGCGTACGACGCCACTGCGCGCCGTTCCCAACACGCTGGACCACGCGGCCGGCGATGGGGGGGCGGGGAGGGGGCGGGGGGTGGCCATTGCGATGGTTGACCTGAGAAGGAAAGGACGACGGGTCGGCGCTGACGGGAACAGCGCGTGCGCCGCCCTTTTAGTCGGGGACTTAAACCGGGATCGGGGCGGAGGAGTTCAGCCTGGTCGCGTGGCGTGCGGACGCGCACAGGTTCAAAGTGATTGATTCAGATTTGTACAAAATCATAAAAAATGCATGCTTGTGAGCACTACAATCACTACTTCGTGCGGCGTAGTGATTCAAGGGTGGCTCTCTCTCCCCCACACCTCCCTCTCCGCATCTCTCCTCTCCCTCGCGCTGCCTTTGGTCGCTTGTCTTTGATCTCGGAGGATGCGGCGATGCAGACACCCGAGCAGAGAGTGAAGCTGTTTAGAAACATTAAAATAGGGATTTCCATAATTTAACAAGAAAGCCTCAGACTGGAAGGAGGGGGAATTATAAGTCTCTGCTGGCATCTGCCAGGAATTCATTAAAACGGCATAATCCCGACACCTGGATGCGCTCCTACCCGATAGCGGCTCATCACTGCACTTACGCCCTTGGAATACCGTCATTAAAGTGTTGGGCAAACTCCGTTCTCATGGCGGATGAGCTTCAAAGTCAAAGCGTTCCGCACACTTCCTTCCCCAGTGCAACTTTCAGTTTCTGTACATTTCACTTGCACCGACTTGCACCTGAGGCCAAAGACAAACCCTAACTGGAAATAATGAGTGTGATCGAACATACTTTTTTTTTTTTACAAAAATCATTATGCATAGCAGCCGCTATAAGCCGCGAATCCACAAAAAAGAGCGTGTTTGTTAGGAGGCTGACATTTCACAACGGGGGATATTGTTTAATGCGAGGGCGAAATGTGGCATGACAGCAGCGAACAGCGGTCTGCTCTTGCGAGGTGTGGATAAGAATAGCGAGCGCAGTGTGCTACTCGACTGAGGAATAGGACACTTTGCAAATGCAGTTAAAGCGCTGGGGCAAACTTGAACGCTATCGCGCCCAGATGATTCTAAGTGGGTCACAGCCAAGCTCTTCGCTAGGTGGTCGCAGAGCTGCTGTTGTTGCGTGCGTGCAGAGGCCGGGGTGCAAATGAAACGTAATTTTATGTTCTACTGCCAATTCCTGTAATCTATACCGGTGGCTTTGTATGCCAAATGGGGTCCTAACCAGCAGCGAGGCTGAGAATTGGCCAATAAGCACACACAGTCACTTCTGCTCCCCATTGTCCTGATCTTTCTCGTATACATGTACACCCCCATTTGTGTCAAACCCACTAAAATAATATGCTTCACAAAAGCTCCTTTAACCCCGGCTACCCATTGCCGCCAACACAGTAACATACACAAACATATACCACCATGTTTGTCTTCCCGTGAAGTTTGATTGTACAAGAAAATGATACGCAACTAATTAATGTCCCTCATTATATCTTCCACAAACAAACTCTCCTCCTCTTAGTATAACAATAATAATGTAATGTACTTAAGGACCATACCCTGAGGATTTCTCCACAAATCTGTCTGTCGCCTGATGATGCTAGTTGCAATTACTGGCGAAACGTCATTGCAAATACGTGCATGAATTATGAACAAATGAATAGACTTAGAGGACCAAATTGGCTCAGAAATATCTATCCACACAATGTGCTCAATATGATTTTTAGGAAATGGTAGACAATGTAGACACATATAAGAACGGATTATTTATACAAGCTCACTCCATACCTCACTCTTGGTGGGTAATAAATTATTAAAGGCCTTGCAATGAAATGGCAAGATACAAAAAATATATTTCCAAAAAATTTGTTTTCTGAGCAGAATAATAGCCGAGTTTGAGAGGAAGAAAAAGGGGCATGATTATGGGGTTTAGTTGTTAGAGATGTTAAGAAAGACACGCATAAAAAAATGTATTTTAAATTTTAAATACTGCCGGCCAATGAACGGCTTTTTAAACGGCTTTTTCCCATGAATGCAATATCCCGCAAAGTTAATGTGGCAGGAGGCAGGCTCACCGCGTTCTTGGAAGCAGTGTGCCGGGAAAAAGAGGGCCGCAGCAAGCGGTGCAATTTAACGTGATAAATGAAATTGAGGCAATTTTAAACATTCACACACAAAGTATTTTGATAAGCCCCCCCCCCACCTCTCAATTTTCTGATTTGTACGCTATGAATTTATTAACAAACAGTGAATCTGTCCGGTATATTAAAACACCTCTTTAATACGATAGATACCCTTTGTGCAGCAGAGTGTTTATTATCCTGAAAATATACTGTGGATTGCAATCCGCGAGCCATTTTCGGTGGCTCGTTGTTATCATGTCAGTTTAACGCTGAAAGGTCGCCACTATCAATAATTAGCTTTCACACATCTATTATGCTGGCGGCTTTCAAACTATGTGGCTCCTAATTTCTGTATGTAAATCATTTTAAATAATTACAGTGTATTTATTCCAAATCCACCAATGAATGAACGCCACCCTCCTATGCCATGCCTGACGTTTTTTTTTTTAATAATTCATCATGCTGGTCAGTGTGTGATTGTAAAAGGCTGCGTGGAGACAAGACCGGTTTGACTAAAATTACTCACCACTGATGATAGCAGTGGTAAGAAACCAAACTCGGGCCACTGACTTAATAGCACAGCACACAAAAGCAAAGACAAAGATCCCCCGTATTGCTCGAAAGATTGTTGGGGCAAGTGCTGTTAGCGAGCACCTATGAAGGCCGGCATGGCAGACGCGGGGGTGGGTGGCCAGCACCACGTCCGGCCGCCTTTGTCTCCCCAGTGGCGATGTTAACACATCCCACCAGGTACTCATTTTGAGGCCGAGCCGACCTAGGAGAGGCTCAGGACCAATTCAGATAATTGTCACTTGCTGTTCGCCATGAGTGGGAATAAAAACTTGGGTCACCGGGTTCATAGCGCGGCATGCTGACCGCAGCACCACTGCTTTGCCCGCATAGCACCCCAACCACTGCACCACAAAAAAAAGTTACACACAACCTCATATATGTGTAATGACAGGGTTACACCTGCTAACATGACAAAGTGACACCTGCTGGCCTGGGAAGGGTTTCACGGGTACGGCCACAGAGGTAACAGCCAATCGGGGAAGGAGGCGTATCTGGGGCAAAGGTGACAGGTGGGGTTAACCGAGATGCTCCGGGAACCTGCTCGAAGGTTCCACGAGAGGGCGTGGCCGGAGGCGGGGCTTAGCCACGCCTGGGGGGGGATATAAGGGGGGAGCGGACCCGGAGCTCGGGGCTCGTGTGCGGGGTCCTGCATCCTGGCGTGTGGCTGTTCACCGACATCTCTCTCCGTCGTCCGGCCACGTGGAAGATCTCCTGCGTGGGTTCCATCGCCGTCATCGTCACGCCGCCAGCCATCGGCGGTGACGAGTGATGGCGAGGGGACCCCGCCGAGTGATCGGCCGTGCGTGTAGCCAGTAGAGGTGTCACTGCCTAGAGTTATATTCAGTGAGAGAAAGAACCAGTGTTGGCCTGTGTTGTGCCCAGTGTGAGAAATAAAGAAGAAGTACCCTCTGTACAACGTGTCGTGGAAGTCGCTCGTTACATTGGTGTGAGGAGTGGTTGAAAATACAGTTACGAAGTCACTCATTACACATGCATGCACATTTCCATAAAGCAACAGGAAACTATATAATATCCTCAATGGGAGAGGAACGTTTCCAGCAAAATTAGTAATCTAATAATGGTAAGCTTATAGAAATTATGAACCCCCCAGTGTAAATCCAGGGAATACAGATGGGAGAATAAATTGTTAGTGTAATACACGTGGGTTGGTTGTGTGTTTGTTCCACACGGTGTAATTGAGCTACAATCAAGCATACCTTTAATTGCTTGGGTAAAAAACATCCTCGCTTCTTCGATGAATGAATGCGGTCATTTTGGTGCGAGTAGGTTTAAGAAATTTTTTTAATTTCAAATCTTACCCACCTCAAATGTGCTAAGGTAAAACAGGACAAGGGTTAGGGACTGCTCCCCTGCCACCAACAATCTACTCACAAACACGTGAGAGCCTTGCGTGCAAGAGAACATGTTATAATCACGTGAAAATGCTATTGTAAATATTTAATGCCACAGAGCGGGGGGGGGGGGCTTCCATAGACCTTAATAATGGCCTCGATCCCTTTTACCTACCGAGGCTTGACATCAGTGATCTAGTGGCAAGGCAGAAGGAAGTGTGAATGCAAAAAATCCCAGACTAAGTTCAATTTGATGTCCACTCCTGCCTGCTCCCCTACCTTGACCTGAATTAGAGGTTTAAATACAGCACTGGACGTGTTGATGACAATGATGGTGATGTGAAATGATGTATTCCTTCAGAAGACAAACAAAATATATTTAAAGTGATGTATCGTTATCGTCTGGAAATTTCTATCCACTGCTGGATAATTCCCCCCGCATCTCTGCCTCCCTCAACACGCACACACACACACTGTCGCCATCCCGTTAGTTTCCTCGTCAACAGATAAGAAGCTTGAGAGTCTGGAGGAGCCATACTGAGTCATCCATATTAGTTAGATACTCGGAGATGAGACAAAATTCACTCCCTTGAACCTATACCATGACCGGCGTGGTAAAGCATCGTAAAACAACAAACCCTAGGACCTATATACACGCTTAAATTAAAAGTGACCTATACTATATATACAAAAGCTTGCCAGAGCCTCATTTATATTAGGGGTGGCGTGATGGTTAGAGCACTGTTGCTATGAATCTGGAGGTCCCAGTCTGAGTCTAACACTGGCTAGAGGAACAGCGGCGAGCGCGAGACACCTGAACCAGTCCAAGGGCTGCCCCTCATCCTCAACAAAACCACACTGACAGCGTGGTGAAGTATGGCCCAACAACCCAAACAACTCAACATGGCACGGGGAGGTCGTAATGTGGCTGTGGATTGTCAAAGGTCTGTTCAGTTATTACCATGAATCTTAACAATCACCGATAGAAAAAAGAAAATAGTATTTGTGGAAAAAAATGTGACCTTGCTTCCATGAAGCATTCAATCGCACATCCTGCAGAGACCGGAGCTGTCTGCTCGCGTTTCAATTCACGTCCGTGCATGTTAAGTGGACACTATAGAGTATTCCCTTGTTATTCGCGAGGGATACGTTCCGGAGATGCTCGTGAATAGCAAGTTTCACGGATAATGATATTGGACTACGAAAGCCTACCTTTTTAATGAATTACTCTAATAACGCAAATAAGCTATTAAATACATGACAATCATCATAACACAAGTAAAAATTGGCTATAATAAACATAAAGTAAATAAAAACATAATAAGGTATTAAATGATGAGAATAGGTTTTTCCCCTTTTATCTGGCAACAAAACAGGTGTTAGGTTGTTAAAACACCAAACTGAAACCTTTAACACGGAATTATGTCTGCATTAACCACAATACTTATGGTCAAAATGCAAACCCATAACACTCTGATAATTTATACATGATTCCTTGTAAAAAGTTTCAGTTTGGTGTTTTAACAACTTAACACCTGTTTTGTTGCCAGATAAAAGCGGAAAACCCTATTCTCATATTGTGGTACTGGCAAAGGAGGTCCCATGAAGTATTAAATAACTAGCTCATATACCCGGCGTTGCCCGGGCCAAAAAATATTTCAAAACTACTCTTAAAAATCTAAAAGCAGTGCATACTGATTGTGGTGGTACCTGCTGTCACTACAGTAGTACATGCTGACTTTATAGCAGCATTTATCGACTCTATAGCACAAAGTACTCACCTGGCAGAGTGGCGTGGTGAGGCCTAGTCCCGTGCAGAGCCTCTGGCCTCGCCTAAATTGTCCAGCCGGCCGAGGTGGCACCTTGGCAGGCTGGGGCTGGGCTGTTCCCCGGCCACTCTGCACTAATATCTACGGCCTATAGTGGTAGCATCTAGCGACTGTATATAGTAGTAACTGCATGCATCGGGGTGGGGGGGACATCACACAATTAAGATTTAAGCTCAGCGTTTAGTGTATTTTTTAAGAATGTTTAACGCGAAAGAAAATGTCCCCCTCACTCCCACCGAAGGCGTGCGACTTGGCATGGGCCGTCCCCCCCAACCACAGGCGCGTGAGTTGGTATGGTCATGCACCTGTCATAAATAAATAAAGATAGCGCAAAAACATTGCACTAAATCGCTAATTAAATTTATTAAAAGCTGACGGATGTGAAAAAGGAATAGCGTTGCTTACGGCGGGGCTTACAGCGTGGTACCTGCCTATTTTTATTTAACGTAAACCCCACCGTTGGGGAGCCAAATCTTTCGTAAGTGTGCCAACACACACAAAGCCACTCTCTCTGGTTCTTTCGGTAAAGTCACGTCGACAGAAAAAAAATAATCGAAGAAAACACGACGTTTCGGTCGCAACACAAGCGTCCGTCTTCAGGTGAGAAAATTATCTGCTTGTGTTGCGACCGAAACGTCGTGTTTTCTTCGATTATTTTTTCTATCTACGTGACTTTACTGAAAGAACAACAGAGTATGGATTCCTGCAGCCACAAAAGCTTCAAATCTAGACACACAAAGCGACAAACCGACAAACAGACAATTTTAGACTTTTATATATTTCGATGGTTTATAAATTAACTTACCTTAAATGATGATGATGATGCGCATCATCACTTTATCTCATTACTTTCTCTCTCTATGCAATCGTGTAGAATTCCAGATGTGAGTCGCAGAAAGCAAGTTCGTGAATAATGAGGGAATATTGTACAGAAACGTGGACTAATCACAGACAGATCCGCCCCCGTCTGCCCATAAATGTAATTGAAATTAATGGTCATTTGGCGAAAAGTCAATTGGACGTGATTTGCTTTTTTATGCATCAGCGATGATGATGATAATAATAGTAGTAATGTCATCATAGGCAACACGAGGCAGGTCATGCTTCTTCAACCGTTAAAACCCTTGCAGCAACACTCACACGTGCTCGTATCTTGAACAACAAACACAAACGCAACACACAATTTCTGTCCTTGGCCTAATTTAATTGCACAATTAACCGAGGCCAATGTAAATGTTTCATAGTGGCCTATGCAGCACTATGATAAAAATAAAAACGCCAATAATTTGACCGCAATGCATTTTCAATGCAAGTTTTCAGCAGATAATTAATTTACAGCTGACTAGCCTCACTCTTTGCATGATGGTGGATTTTTTTCTCAGGGTCCTCCAGTTTTTCCCTCCACATTTAGAAACATGCATTGAGAGTATTTAAATTAAATCTTGACTTAAAAGCTTTCGTGACTGCAGGAATCCATTTTCTTTGGATCTTTCGGTAAAGTCACGTGGATAGGTTCAAAGAAAATAATAGAAAACTACGACGTTTCGATCGCAACACAAGCGGTCGTCATCAGGAAAGGGCGTTAGCCTCTAAAGGCAAACTGTTTATAAAGGTTTAAAATGGGTGTAGCCGAAATGTCAGCAGCATGGGCGGGACAGCTAATATTAATGTAAGTGATGGTAGTAGTGGGCAACGGTGGCACTTGTTAGTCGGTTTCCACCAATTAAAGGGCTGCCAAGTAATCATTGCACCTCGCTTTACACATTCACACTGTTGACGGTGGAGGTTGCTGCGAGAGGTGATGGTACTCGTAGAGGGCCACGACGGCACTGGTGGTGGGCTTCCACCCATAATGGGCGACTGCTATAGGTGGTGGTAGTAGTGGGCAGTGATGGTCCTGGTGGTGCGCTTCCACCAATAAAGGGCTACGGCTAGTGGTGGTGATAGTAGTGGGCAGTGATGGTCCTGGTGGTGGGCTTCCACCAATTAAAGGGCTACGGCTAGTGGTGATGGTAGTAGTGGGCAGTGATGGTCCTGGTGGTGGGCTTCCACCAATTAAAGGGCTACGGCTAGTGGTGATGGTAGTAGTGGGCAGTGATGGGCCCGGTGGTGAGCTTCCACCAATAAAGGGCTACAGCTAGTGGTGGTGGTAGTAGTGGGTAATGATGGTCCTGGTGGTGGGCTTCCACCAATAAAGGGCTACAGCTAGTGGTGGTGGTAGTAGTGGGCAGTGATGGTCCTGGTTGTGCGCTTCCACCAATTAAAGGGCTACGGCTAGTGGTGGTGGTAGTAGTGGGCAGTGATAGTCCTGGTTGTGCACTTCCACCAAATAAAGGGCTACTGCTAGTGGTGGTGGTAGCAGTGGGCAGTGATGGTCCTGGTGGTGGGCTTCCACCAATAAAGGGCTACGGCTAGTGGTGGTGGTAGTAGTGGGCAGTGATAGTCCTGGTTGTGAGCTTCCACAAATAAAGGGCTACGGCTAGTGGTGATGGTAGCAGTGGGCAGTGATGGTCCTGGTGGTGGGCTTCCACCAATAAAGGGCTACGGCTAGTGGTGATGGTAGAAGTGGGCAGTGATGGTCCTGGTTGTGCGCTTCCACCAATTAAAGGGCGACGGCTAGTGGTGGTGGTAGTAGTGGGCAGTGATAGTCCTGGTTGTGCGCTTCCACCAATAAAGGGCTACAGCTAGTGGTGGTGGTAGTAGTGGGCAGTGATGGTCCTGGTTGTGAGCTTCCACCAATAAAGGGCTACAGCTAGTGGTGATGGTAGTAGTGGGCAGTGATGGTCCTGGTTGTGCGCTTCCACCAATTAAAGGGCTACTGCTAATGGTGATGGTAGTAGTGGGCAGTGATGGTCCTGGTTGTGCGCTTCCACCAATTAAAGGGCTACTGCTAGTGGTGATGGTAGTAGTGGGTAGTGATGGTCCTGGTGGTGAGCTTCCACCAATTAAAGGGCTGCCAGGTCTAAAATGGAAACATGACAGCCAGTTATGACTTGAAATGGTTGATAATGTCCTTTCAGTGTTTGCTGAGTTTGTTACCATCTTCTCGGTTGAAATTGTGTCTATGTCTGTATATATGGATGGCTTCATGAACGAATCTTTGTTGATAACCAGTGGGTTTGCAAAGTACCTTTGTCTTAGATAAATCAATTTCGTGTGAGCCCACCGCATTAAAACAATGATCAGCCACGGCCGAGGAATTGGTCCTACCGTGTTTCAGATCTGCCTTATGTTCACGAACACGGTCCGAGACATATCGCTTAGTTTCCCCAATGTAACTACTGCCACAAAGCTTCGTTTGTAGACGACGGGGAATTAGATGTCAGGGATCACATCCTTCATAGATGAGATCAGATCACGAATTTTATGTACTGTGTTAAATCGAACCTGGATCTTGTATTTTCTCATGATTTTGGAAATATTTTTGGTGAGCCCTGCTATGTATGGCAATGTGATGGTTTTGATTGGGTCCTCAGAGGGATATTTTCCAACGGTTGGGGTGATAGCTTTACGGATTGTGTAGTCTGAATATCCATTCATCTTGAGAGCTTGGTGTACGTGTTCCAGTTCATTGGCTCGGTGATGATGGTTGGAAAATACATCGAGCTCTATGGTATAGAGTTTTGATTAGGTAATTCTTCTGGAATGGATGGTGGTGGGAGTCAGGTTTTAGGTAGGCATCCGTATGGGTTACTTTCCTGGAGACAGAGTGGCCCATTGAGCCATCTGATCTCTTTTCGATTAAAACATCCAAGAATGGTAGCTTGCCATCCTTTTCCACCTCCATGGTGAATTTGATGGCTGGGTGTATGGAATTGATGTGGAATTGATGTGGTGTATGGAATTGATGTGGTTGAGGAATTGGTTCAATATTTAGATTATTTTGGTGCCATTAATGTCCAAATGATGGACCACTTTGTTGAGCTATCATTTGTGGCCAGGTCGCTTTTGAAAAATAAGTTAATACCAAACTGGGGCCTTTTCCTGGTATGATGGGGATGGTTTAGTTGTATTTGTATGTGTTTGGTTCATTTGTTTACCCTTCTTGTAGTGGCTAGCGCACTGCGCTACGATTCCAGCGAGCCGAGTTCGATTCCGAATCACGGCCAACACCAGTGGCGAATATCTGAACCGGTCCTGGGCCTCCCCTAGATCGACTCAGCCTCAAATGAGTACCTAGTGCGGTGTGTAAACATCGTCACTGGGAGACAAAGGCGGTCGGGGAGTGGTGCTGGCCACCCACCCCCTCCTGTGCTGTGCCGGCCTTCACAAGTACTGTTCGCTAACAGCACTTGCCCCAACAGTCTGTTACAGGCTATAGGGGGGATCTTTGTCTTTGTTTACATTTCTTGTACTTTGCATTACTATCATGTTTTTGGATTGTTTGCTGTTGTAATGTTATTTCCTGCCCCTACTGGACAGCTGTGAAAAAGAGTTTCAAAGCTCATTGGATTCCTCCAGTATAAACACATTCTGATTCTGATGATTCCGGTCTGTTGTTTCCCAGTCATCAACGCTCAACTTGGAAACTGGGGTGGCTTCAACACTGCCATGTGTGCACTTAGCAGCAATCCTCGATGTGGTGTTAAATGCATTCGCGCTGAATGTGCGAAATCCACGGAAAAATATTACAGTGTGTACAAACATTCTCCATCCCGGGCACAGCACGCTTGCCAGCGAGCCAGACTGCAGAGTTGACGGTTCAATTCCCCGCAGCTGCCCAATACATTCTATGGGGAACTAGCAAAGCGTGTTTGTTGTCAGGTATGAAGTGGAGCATTAAAATGGGCCCTGTGGCATCATCATTCATGACAGTAAGCCCACTCCATGGCAATTGAAAAACCATTAAAAATGTTCATGATATTGAAAATCCATTCAGAAATATCCCTGAGTTAAGTGTGTCAGAGAAGGACCCCTAGTAAAATATTTTCACAGCAAATCTTAAAAATCCCTTTAAGTGGCCGTTGTATGCTTGACACAGTCGAGTTGGCACTTTCCCACATGTCCTGCCACGATATTCTCAAATGATGGTAAAGCTGATGGTATTATTTTTTTTAATAACAGCCATAAATTAGCCAAGTCAAGCACTAAACCAAATGCGTGCAGTCACTGGTGATCTGGCAGAGAAAATCAACTCTCTGAGTTTGAGAACCCTATGTTGTTCATGGCTGGCTGCTGCTAGGATTTAAACCCAGGATCTAGGTGGCGCCAGCTCAATGCTCTGACCTCTGAGCCACCTGAGCCACCTGGGCACCTCGCATGCATCATTTGAGTCAGACATTTCCTGTGAAACTCAGAACCCCTCTTCAGGAGGAATAATTCATCTTAATATGCGTTTTCTAATGGCAAAATAAAGGGCACATCAAATATAAACCTAACATTATTTGTCCTCACGTGGTAGGACATACGTTCGACTATTATTCTCTCCAACTCAATTATCATCAAGTGAGTGCGCACTGCAGGTGTGCCGGGGACCGTGCGTGCAGTATGCAATGTGCGTTCCTCAAACAGGGTGAGAATGCTGCGCTTTCATGGAACGTCACGTCGCAAACGAGGCAACCAACGAAAAGCCTCCAGTACAGTGTTCCTGGTCAGTGCTCACGCTGCTGTCTCATCACCCTTGCAATTCTGCCCGAGCCACAAAATGCATAGCGATCAATATCAGAGGCCACCAATGGCGCAAACATGTTTCTAATGAACACGATGGCTTATAGGGGGGAAAATAGCGTCAAGAATGGACCGTGAAAAGTGTACATGCTTCATGAATTATCCTCGAATATCGAAGCAGTAGGGGTGGTTCAATGTTACAGTGCTTAGTGCGCTACGCTATTATCTGGGGGCCCAAGTTCAATTGCAAGCCATGGTTGCGAACATCAGTGGCAAGTGATATCAGAATCAGTCTTGCCCTCGCACCCCTTCACCAACCCACACACACAAGCATGGTGAAGTATGCTGGTGCGAGTTAAAGTCCAGAAACCCGATTTGAACTCTCGCCTCGGAACACACAACGCAGCTATTGCTCATAAGTTGAGGTTTTATCGAGCGGCTGCAGGAAGTATAGTTTCCTGAGCAGGACTTATCATAAGCAAACTTTGCTTTGTGCAACACCAGTTTATGTAACTCATTGCCGACAGTGTGCCTGTCTGAACATGCTCCGAGCTGGATACTGCCCTTCACATTAAGAGTGATAATTATTAACCACGCTGGGGCCACGAGCCCCTCCGTTGCCCTTTTGTCGAACCGGTAACACAGCTCCTCCAGGCTCCAACCCGATATGTATTAAGTCACTGCTTTCGAGCACATTTAAGTGCCAATATCCCCATTAGGTTTTGGCGAATTGCAGCAATGCTATGGACGCCCTTACTAAAGAGGGCGCCACATTAGTGTGCGCACACCCCTGCACGATCCATAAGAGGTTAATTTCGTTCGGGAATTGTAAGTCCAGTGCAATGCGAAGGCTGCGTGCTGTTTGACCGAGCTTGCAGCGGTGAGATGTTACCTCCCTCGCCTGGTATGCAGGAGATAGTGGGTTTGATCCCAACCCTCACGCCTGCTCTATATTTGGAGTTTTCATGTCTCCCTCTCCACATCCACCAGTCTTTGTTCCCTTCACATTTAGAAAACCAACGTGCGTTTCCAGTGTTTTTCTGCTGTAAATTTCCACGTGATGAGCCACTTCTCGTTGAGCTTATCATTTTTGGCCAGGTCGCTTCTGGAAAAAAAGAGCTATACATAGCTCAGTGAGGGGGCCCTTACCTGGTAACAACAACAAAAACATCTCCGTCGCCTGGAATCTTCGTATGTGACACCGGAAGCAACGCCGGACAGGCGACGGAGAATCTGAGAAACGCCACCGGCACGGGCGGGGGGGGGGCCCAAGTGGTCAGGGCTAGCCTTGTCGCGCACCGCCCCGGGCCTCGTGTAACACAGAGAGGGGGGGGGGTGGTGGTTCAGGCGTCGCTTGCTTGTGCACGAGGAGATATTTTAACCTTATGGTGGCACCCCGGGGTACCACAGTACCCCGGCTCTCGCATAATGCCCGTGATGCAGCCATTGTTAGTCTGTTGATGGTCCGCGATGCGGCAATCGACTCGTCTCGACGAGCTGCACACGATGCACTGTTTCAAAGTTAACATTTTCGACGACGAATTTTTTGCATGCTAATGTTTGGCGTTTCGACATCGCGGAGTGTGGCACAGATTTCGGATTGATTGGTTACCCCCAGTCGCGGAGATTAGTAACACCCCTGGGAAAAAAAAGAGCGGTACCCGGGGTACCGTCATAAAGATCATTTGTCGCACACAGGCGGAGAATGGGGAAGAGATCTCGCATTTCTGGCTGGTTGGCTGGGTCTCCGTGTCGTTGCGTGCATTCGCTTCGGATGGGGGGGGTGTTCTTATTTTGTATCGTGCGCTTTGCAACAAGCGTACAAGCATCGTGCTGATTGTTATTCTGAGATACCGCATGATATTATGACGTTATTAGAATACTTATATATTCAAAGTGTCTCGGGTGTTGGGTGTCACGTTATTAGTCCACGTATTAAATGTGACTCAATCCCGAGTCTGTATCCTGCTGGCAAGATTGATAAACTTTGAGACGTGAGCAGGTATTATCATTTATTTTTAAAACCGTAGACGAGATGAGCGTGGAAAATGTATCATCATGTTATTTAATTATCAAGACACACGGACATGATGGTTTTCAGAAACATTTATCTTTTGGAATCTAGTTTACACCATCCATAAGAATAGCTGCAATTTAAAGTGGTGTTACACTGCAATTGGAAACATGCTGGCTGAGTGTGTTAATGAGATTGTGCAATTCAATTTGCATTACGGTACGTAATTGTTGTTTTCACGTGGAATAAATATTGTGCATACGCATGAATTCTGTACCTCTTTTCAAAATTGCATTTCTCTTGAGAACGATTTAATATTTTAATGTGCATTGCATGTTCCAACATATAGATCAAATACATGGACATTAACGAATAAAATGGAAACAAGTAAATCAAATATGCAAAACGTCGCATGAAACTCAACAGGATCGTCAGGATCACTGTTTTACCTGGGAAAATATATAATTAGGTAACATTTTAATCCATGGCCCTTTTTCATAGCACACAAATAGAGGCCGCAGAGATTAGAGTTGGAGACTGCTGCACATTCCACCTGGGGCCTGCATATTCTCAGATTAACATAATACATTGCAATTTATACGACTACATTAAACCCCTCCCCCCCCCCCCCGGTCTTCGCACCTGATAGGCCCACAGAGATGACGTCGCCTTTAATCTATTTAAGACCGAGACAGGAAGTTTTTTTTTTCACAATTCCGGCTATCGCCTGATGAGGCTGGTTGCAATCACCAGCGACACGTCGTGCCCAAATTGTAACTGTTGTGGGTTTACTCTCCAACACTGGTGTGCTGTAGTAGCAACACATTGGCACATTTTGTTTATGTGGCAAACCTTACTCATTGGCTGTGTCGGGTGGTGGCGGGTTTAATGACACATTTATATTCACCCGATCTAACCCAAAAATCTCTATTATGGACTGATAATTCCATTTTAAAAATGTTTCCTGATGAACAGGTTTTGAATTTGCAAATGAAATTACCTATTCGGAGCTATTGAGTAACAGACAAACCTTGTAATCATAATAAAAAATACGGTTTAAAGCTTTCGTGACTGCAAGGATTCATCTTCTTTGGTTCTTTCGGTAAAGTCACGTAGAATGAGAATAAAATAATAAAATAAAATAACACAATAAAATTCTCACGACGTTTCGGCCACAACACAAGTGGCCTTCTTCAGGTGAAAGGAACAGACCTGTCGGGACGACAGAGCTTCAATAGGGACAGACCTGTCGTCCCAACAGGTCTGTTCCTTTCACCTGAAGAAGGCCACTTGTGTTGTGGCCGAAACGTCGTAAGAATTTTATTGTTTTATTTTATTCTCATTCAACGTGACTTTACCGAAAGAACCAAAGAAGATGAATCCTTGCAGTCACGAAAGCTTTAAATCGAAAGGGACTCCTCTATTTAGGCTTTTCAACTTACGTACTTTCAGAGGTACGAACAAACCTGTCTGTATGTCCAGTTGCCTGGACTTACAAACAAATAGACGTACGAACATCCTTCTGGAACCTAACTTGTTCGTAAGTAGAGGAGTCCCTGCACATACGTACATACATTCCCAATCATCCCCCTTCACAACCTCACAGTGACCAGCTTGGTGAAGTATGGTGGGGGAAAAAAACCTCACTACCGACACCGCTTAGAGAGGCCTTCATCCAGCATTAGATTCACAAAGAGATGAAAATTATTATTTGGTGAAGAATGGTCAAACAATCCCCCTGATTGACATAGAATGGAGATTCTAGATTTGAAGTTTTCGTGACTGCAAGGATCCATACTCTTTCGTTCTTTCGGTAAATTCACGTTGGTTAAAAACTTAATAAAATTAAATAAAATAAAAATGAAAACAACTAAATTAGTTCACGACGTTTCGGGCGCAACACAAGCTTCCACCTGATGATGGATGCTTGTGTTGTGCCCGAAACGTCGTGATTTAATTTAGTTGTTTTCATTTTTGTTTTATTTCATTTAATTTTATTTTATTTTTACCTACGTGACTTTACCAAAAGAACCAAAGAGTATAGAATGGAGATGCCTTTGCCCAACCGATGATTGACAAATGTATGTAAACAAAGAGGCATACATTACATTTTGCGTCTCGAAAATTGGAAGCTGTTTTGGCCTTGATCCAAAAACTAGTTGTGCGTTCCTGACAATGGCCTTGAAGTGGGAGGAAAAAATGTGTTTTGCATCACAACCAAGTGCAAATATCACTGATGTCATATCCACCTTGCCCTTAGGCAACCAAACTATTTATCATTGCTTCTTGAACATTGCGATTTATGTATACTATAAAAAATAGGATTTCCTAATTCCGAGATTAAAACAGGCTTTTCGCATCTCACATTAATATACAGAATCTGTAAAATGCAATGCATAGCGTTGGCACATATTTCTCGGAAATGTATGAATATTATTTTTTATTTAACCTGACTTCTTCACCTGTACTAGAACTCATGTAAATGGTAAATCGGTGAAGGTGTAGAAGGGGTATGTCATTCAAATACGTAAAGATTTTTTCATATCTTACTTTGCTTACCTAAGTTCGTAAAGTTGTGGCAAAATGTGAACTCTATAAACGGTGGGTAATGTATTGTTATTACATCAAATTTTCAGATTGCAAAAATCCCCTGAAAATAGACGAACATACAAGTACATATTGTTGCATCTTGTTCAATGCAATGAATAAGTCTTGATTTGAAGCTTTCGTGACTGCAGGAATCCACACTCTTTGGTTATTTCGATAACATCACGTGGGTAGAAAAAGAAAATAAAGCTAAAAATAATATATCACGACATTTCGATCGCAACACAAGCGGTCGTCCTCAGGAGGAAAACATAATTCAGCAGTTATTTATGTGGCGATGGGCATCGCCACATAAATCACCTCTTGTTGTAACTGTTCTCTCGCTGGTTCAGCAGTTTTCACTGCTAGATTATTTTTTTCCGCCTGAGGACGGCCGCTTGTATTGCGATCAAAACGTCGTGATATATTATTTTTTGTTTTATTTAATTTTTCTTCCTACGTGACTTTACCGAAAGAGTCAAAGAGTACAATGAATCAGGATACATTTGCTGACACTTCTCAGTCAACCCTCTTATAATTGAATTGAAACTTGTTTTAATAGTAAGTTTACAATTTCCTTGAGATAACGTCTGGTGAACCTTGATCTGTGGATATATGCAGAAAACAGGATGACTTTGCAGTAACTTCTGTGTGCCTACTTTTATCTGCTAAAATTAATTGATTATGGAATTAATGCACATTACTGTTTTACAAGGGACCACTTCCAGGTGACTTATCCAGAGACAAACGTGGATAATAGAATAAATGTGGCCATTTCTGGTTCACTTATCCATGCAAAATGCAAATAATAATCATAAGTATACATAAGCATATTTTTGAACTTTCTCCGGATCAATTGTAATCACATTACATGAGTAATAGGGTGGTGGGTAATATAAGTTAACCTACATGGGGTGGTGTAGTGATACACGTGGCAATCATGCAAGCCCGAACATTACACGTCAAATGACCCTTAGCCTGTATTGCATAAATCCAAGACTCGGCCTCTGCGAATTATGAAGGCATAAATGTAGAATTATGTTTCAGTGGAAACATATTCAGAGGCAACCCAAGAGCTATATTATGTTTCTTGAGATTTAGTGCCAGTGTACAATACTGTAATGTACTTTAATCCATGATAAGAAGATTTCCAGTGAATGTGGACACGCACATATACATGGTTATTCACTGAACACCGTGGCCGCTTGCATTGTTTTGTGGTGACAACAATACCAGAGAACGGCAAAGCTCACCAGCTAGCATAGTGCTGACTTTGCAGCATTGCAACAAGCCGTTCGGTAGGCAAGTGACTAGTTTGGCCACCCAAGGGAGTTTTTTGTGTGTTTTATTGTTTTTTTTATTTACCATGCATCGCAAGGTGAAGAAAAACTGAACCAGACCAATCCCCTCATTCCAGAGTGGTCACGTGCAGTGGATGAGCTCTTCAACTGCTAATAAGAGGGCCTTGGATTCACCACATACTTACTCTTTGGTTTTTTCGGTAAAGTCACGTAGGTAAAACAAAATAAAAATAAAATAAAACTAAATCAAATCACGACGTTTCGGAGGCAAGCTATCTTGCTGTGACTGTTCCACCTGAAGACGGAAGCTTGTCGATTTAAAGCTTTCGTGACTGCAAGGATTCATCTTCTTTGGTTCTTTCGGTAAAGTCACGTAGAATGAGAATAAAATAATAAATAAAATAACACAATAAAATTCTCACGACGTTTCGGCCACAACACAAGCGGCCTTCTTCAGGTGAAAGGAACAGACCTGTCGGGACGACAGAGCTTCAACGGGGAACACGAAAGCGTTAAAATGAAGCTCTGTCGTCCCGACAGGTCTGTTCCTTTCACCTGAAGAAGGCCACTTGTGTTGTGGCAGAAACGTCGTGAAAATGTTATCGTGTTATTTTATTTTATTAATTAATAGTTTTATTCTCATTCTACGTTGCTGGCACAATTACATTATGGATATAACTGTCGTGAGGTCAATGGATAAATCCACTCAGTGATATCCAATTATCATATCAATAGGATTAAGGAAGCGCTCAAGAAATGTTTGAGTCTAAAGCAGCAAAGGGACTTACAACTCTTTAAATTCCTGAACCTTACAAGAGTAAAGAATTTTAAAGGAGGCAATTAAAATAAGTTTTATTAGTGCGTTTTTTTTAGCTCATGCTATCCAATTTTACTGAGACATCAAATGTGTCTATGTATGTTCCAAAAGGAGGTATACCACATGAACCCAAAAAGGAATAACATGTGTCGAGCAGTCAATGATGAAGCTATGTTTTAAGTGAAGGTGAGGCGTTCCTTCAGTCCTCTTGGCTGATCGGTATTCAGTTTGAATGAGGCAGCCTTCTGTCTTTTTTCTGATCTAATTTCCACCAAACGTCAAGACAAGGCCATCAACACGACGTATTGACTTGGCACGTGGTCTTGCCTTAATTTCTGCCACGGAATGAGTCCAGAACAAGGAACAGAATACCGTGCTCGCTTGCGTTATCTCTCTTCATCTTACCACCTCCATGGCAATCTTAACCAGACCGACCTTGAGAAAGGGCCCATGTAGGAGCAACTCCTTACTTGGTAACAAAAAGTCTATGATCTGACTCTCTTTAACATTTTATGAGGCTCTATAAACACTGCTTGTCTCTAAATGGTGGGCAGGGCACGTGCGCTGCTGGATATAGGAGGAAGGGCGCTTTACCGAGTTGGGTATTTTTGGCGTGACACCCAGGAAGGGGGGGTCACTGAACAAGACCCGACACAAAATGGTGGGATGCTGTGAGAGCTTTAAGGCAGAAATTCACACGGCAACAGTTTTGTTTCTGGCAGAGCGAAGGGAATGATTGGCAAGGCCTTTGCGACATCAATGGCATTGGCGCCGACGACCTCTTGATCTTGACAGTTTTACAACACGAGGGAGCATCGACAAATTATTCGGAGCTACTTGTTTCGGTCAAAAATCACGCAGGTTCGGCGGCAGCTAAGAACGTGATTCTCTGCGATTGTATTCTCAGCACGTGCGTGCAATTGTCCACTTAACCCCCCTCCCACTCCCCCGCCTTCGCCCAAAGGGGCAACGCTTCAAGGCTTTCGAAAAAAGGTTTCGAAAAGTACGACGGCAGAGTAGTCTCTCATCTGCTGTTACCCCACTAAGGCCTCAGGAACGCAACGCCCCTTGACGTTCGTGCCTTTGTTTCCTTGATAGGCGATTCAAATGAGCCACGGTGTCCTGCCGCGATAGCGTCGTTGTACATTCTTATCACGTGATGTCAACGAGTCGGATTCTCCTAGTGGGGGGGGGGGGGGTGTCTCAGAAGGGGCCTGGGGGAGGGGGGTCGAGTCAGGTGACTGTCTGGGGGGGGGGGGTCGAGTCAGGTGACTGTCTGGGGGAGGGGGTCGAGTCAGGTGACTGTCTAGGAGAGGGGGTCGAGTCAGGTGACTGTCTGGGGGAAGGGGTCGAGTCAGGTGACTGTCTGGGGGAGGGGGTCGAGTCAGGTGACTGTCTGGGGGAGGGGGTCGAGTCAGGTGACTGTCTGGAGGAGGGGGTCGAGTCAGGTGACTGTCTGGGGGAGGGGGTCGAGTCAGGTGACTGTCTGGAGGAGGGGGTCGAGTCAGGTGACTGTCTGGGGGAGGGGGTCGAGTCAGGTGACTGTCTGGGGGAAGGGGTCGAGTCAGGTGACTGTCTGGGGGAGGGGGTCGAGTCAGGTGACTGTCTGGAGGAGGGGGTCGAGTCAGGTGACTGTCTGGAGGAGGGGGTCGAGTCAGGTGACTGTCTGGGGGAGGGGGTCGAGTCAGGTGACTATCTGGGGGAGGGGGTCGAGTCAGGTGACTGTCTGGGGGAGGGGGTCGAGTCAGGTGACTGTCTGGGGGAGGAGGTCGAGTCAGGTGACTGTCTGGGGGAGGGGGTCGAGTCAGGTGACTGTCTGGGGGAGGGGGTCGAGTCAGGTGACTGTCTGGGGGAGGGAGTCGAGTCAGGTGACTGTCTGGGGGAGGGGGTCGAGTCAGGTGACTGTCTGGGGGAGGGGGTCGAGTCAGGTGACTGTCTGGGGGAGGGGGTCGAGTCAGGTGACTGTCTGGAGGAGGGGGTCGAGTCAGGTGACTGTCTGGAGGAGGGGGTCGAGTCAGGTGACTGTCTGGAGGAGGGGGTCGAGTCAGGTGACTGTCTGGGGGAGGGGGTCGAGTCAGGTGACTGTCTGGAGGAGGGGGTCGAGTCAGGTGACTGTCTGGGGGAGGGGGTCGAGTCAGGTGACTGTCTGGGGGAGGGGGGTCGAGTCAGGTGACTGTCTGGGGGAGGGGGTCGAGTCAGGTGACTGTCTGGAGGAGGTCGAGTCAGGTGACTGTCTGGGGGAGGGGGTCGAGTCAGGTGACTGTCTGGGGGAGGGGGTCGAGTCAGGTGACTGTCTGGGGGAGGGGGGTCGAGTCAGGTGACTGTCTGGGGGAGGGGGTCGAGTCAGGTGACTGTCTGGAGGAGGTCGAGTCAGGTGACTGTCTGGGGGAGGGGGTCGAGTCAGGTGACTGTCTGGGGGAGGGGGTCGAGTCAGGTGACTGTCTGGGGGAGGGGGTCGAGTCAGGTGACTGTCTGGGGTTGGGGGTCGAGTCAGGTGACTGTCTGGAGGAAGGGGTCGAGTCAGGTGACTGTCTGGGGGAGGGGGTCGAGTCAGGTGACTGTCTGGGGGAGGGGGTCGAGTCAGGTGACTGTCTGGGGTTGGGGGTCGAGTCAGGTGACTGTCTGGGGGAGGGGGTCGAGTCAGGTGACTGTCTGGAGGAGGGGGTCGAGTCAGGTGACTGTCTGGGGGAGGGGGTCGAGTCAGGTGACTGTCTGGAGGAAGGGGTCGAGTCAGGTTCCACGCGTGAGTTTTCTCCGTGCGCTACAATTCTCTCCCACATATGAACCGCTTACACCGTGACATGTCGAGAAATGCAGAGTTTGGCACCGGCCTACCGCGTGGCTGCCTCTCCCGCTTGTCTGCGATTCATCCTCGTGCTTCTGGAGTCGTTCTCTACCTCTTTGAGAGCGAGTGAATGCCGTGCGGCGTGTTCCAAGTAAAAATTGTTATCACTCTACAAGCTACAGGGCGATTCATTTTGAGACACCCCACTGATTTCTAACGACATCTCTTGCCTTCTTCTCAACAGGTGATTGAATGCTGTGAGAGCGATGGCTCCACATCTTACAGAGAGCGCTGTGTTGAAATATTTTAGAAGTGTATTGAGTGGGGTAATCAAATTTAATTAAAACAGTCCACCACCCGACATGGCCAATCAAATCAAGTTGTCACGTCGTCATGGCCGAATGTGCCGCTTTTGACAATCCGTCAATATTGGAAAAACGTTGCTTGCTTTTTAACAATTTGGCGGTTTTTGCTGAAATGTCAAAATGAATCGGTCACATTTGCCCACGTGACAATTTATTTCATTGTCGATGCAGGGTGGTGGAGGGTTAAAGTTTTTTTTTTACATTATGCCTACATGAGATCTAACCCAAAGAAACTAATTATGAATGATAATATTAGTCATAGTATTGTATTGTTCCCTCTTCAAACTTGTACAGTGTGTGACAGAATGTATTACAGTATAAATATCTGAACATTTCTGAAGCAGTTTAGGGATGGCTTTCCATATAAGATACAATAAATGTGCTCTATAATTATGACTCTTTAATTATTATGGCATTCCCTACCCACCTTCAAATGTACCTGCAAATTAGGGGCCATCCATTGAGTACGTACGCATGGAGGGGGGAGGGGGGGTTAACCCAAATTCGTAGGCTTGTGTATGGGGGGGGGGGGGAGGGGTCTACTGACAATGTACTTACGCATAAGAAACGGGGGGGGGGGGGTGAAGCCTCGATAATGATTTGTCTACATTGGCCTTCAAATGAGTTAGATAGTCCAGCGGTGGACTGTTGCCTTAAACACTTTAATATTATTAATTCTTGATCGTTTTTCCGTGGATTAAATATCGGCCGTTCTATAGGATTATTCGGGGGGGGGGGGGGGCGCGTCAGGCGAACACACGCAGGTGAGGGAGGGGGGTTGTAAAAGGTCCGCGTGCGTACAGGGAGGGGGGGGAGGGGTTAAGTTTTGACAGATTTTTACGTACGGACTAAATGGATGGCCCCTTATGCAGCAAAGCCTGAAGCTTCAATTGATATTCTTTGGTTCTTTCGGTACTTACTATCCTTAGAATTAATTGTCAACTTAAAAAGGATTTTGTTTACGAGTGGAAAATAGCCGTTCGCAATGTTTATCACTCTGGGTTGAAGCTTTTAAAATCACCTTTTTAAAATGTTACTGTAAAATGCTGTTAAAAACATTTCCTTCCGATGAAAAAAAACCCAAAACAACAATTTGAACGGTTATTTTTACGACACATGCAAGCCAACGGTTTTGCTGTTCCTTACGATAAATTTTATTGTGGGACATCACGTTGCAGGCACAGACTACGTGATAGATTTATTTTATTAAATCAAGAGTGGTGTACACTAAACCGAGCAAACTCACTGAGAATAACAGTAGTCAGTGTCGGCGGCGCCAAATGGGAGTAGCTTGAAGTTAGCCCAATGCTCCACTCTGGATTAATCTATGACTTGTACAAAGTGAGCGGAAAGTTTCAATGTTGAATAGCAATTACAGGACTCATTCGAACCACAAGAGGCCGAACCCCGACATGCAATCTGGAATATCTGAGTAGGCACATTTGGTTTGTTTAGGGGGGGCGGGTGTCATCAGGTCAGTCCGTGTCACGCCGTGAAATGCAATGCGTATTGATTTTCGCGCGACTTGCTAGAATGCTGAACAAGCGTCACGCTCAAGTCCGCTGGCACCGACGGCACGTCTCCGTCCAGCTGGGCATCACAACATCACCGCGTTGTCCGCGCAGCAGCAGTGAGGCCACACGCGCGTGCCGAGCGATCGACTTCAAAAAAAATGTTCGGGGATCGCGTGGAAGTGGCGCAGAACTACCGGGTGGAGTACTTCACCGCCATCGCTTACGACACGTGGGGGACTCACATCTTGCAAACGCTAAATGGCAGTTATTTACCATCTTCAGCAGACAAAAAGGGCATGTAATGTGCACAGAAATTAGCTCCTGTTTTGCAACTTTTGTTTTTTTTCTACGAGCATATGAAACTCGCCCCATAACGTGTTCAATCCATGTGCACAACTTTCATTCATTACGCACAAACTTCTTGTATTGTATGGCTAATGAAGAACAACGATTAGATATTCAGTTGTAAGTCTTTGCCATTCAATTGTTTTGAGAGTTGGTGAATTGCAGATACGTACAACCACCTCCAAATGTACACCCCGGGCAGTGTGAAAATATACGTTCTGTGGACCATATACACACAGTAACATATGCAAACCGGCTCCTACTAGCTGCCGAGGGCACTGCTTGTGCGACCCCGTCGATCCCTAAAAATAGCGTGTCGTCGCAAAAAAAAAACACGCCCATCGATTTTTTAAGTAGCGCATGTGACAAAGCTTTGCCGAGGGCGCTTCCCCTATCGATGGCCAAATTGATCATTAAATATTACCTTTGCGAGAAACACATTTTCTGTTAACCAAGCACAAATGATAAATGTTTTGGAATCCTCAACTGCTGGCATAACAAGCGGGTAAATAATTACATAACAGTTCGAAACGTCATTTCGGACATTCGGTGTGGAGGCACAGACGCTTGCACACGAGGCCCCATGCCCAATACTGGCAGCCGCGTTGTGCACATCACCCCTTCCCTTCTCTAATCCATTGGCATCTCACTAGAAAAACCTATAGCAAAATTACTTTACATCTGCAAGCCTTTGCTATATATGCACAGAACTATGCAAATCATAAATAAAATTATCCAGAGCATTGTGGTGGCATGCAAATTCACTTCCTTGGCAAGGGTCCGCAATGGTGTATGAAATACAGAGTCGAGGGGAAGAAAATACCCCCCCTGATACCGTTTCACTCATACTCCATGAAAAAAAATAATACACACATTTATTTTTTGGCAGGATTCGGTATGTGTGCACAAGCGATGTTTTTTTTACATGAGCTAACAGGAAATTAGGTTACTGGAGATGAGAAATTATACATTTTATTCTCTGCTCGGACGTAATTATACTTTTATGGACTGCAGTCGAATCGTTGAACCGAATAAACTGGCAATGTGGCTTGAGAGCACAAAAAGAGGAAACCATCACCGTCATTCGTGTTTTCAAAATCTTGAGTTGTCTCTTTCCCATCAAGCATTCCGAAAAGGGAGGCACTGCAGTGCCCCCCTGCTTTACACGAGACACCTATCATCATCAGCCATATCTGTGCAATGCTGGATGAAGGTCTTCCCAAGGTGTAAACATCAGCATGGTTGGCTACGTATGGTGCCAAAGGGCATCAACAATACATACATACTATACTCTTTGGTTCTATTGGGTAAAGTCACGTAGGTGAAAATAAAATAACAAAAAATCACGACGTTTCGGCCACAACACAAGCGGCCTTCATCAGGTGAAGGGACGAGACTGTCTGGAGGACAGCGCTGGAGTGAGAGAAGCCACGCTTAGATCACGACCTTTCAGCTGTGTGAGATGAAAACAAAGCGCCTTGACAAAGGAATTAGCATATAATTTAGCATTGAAATGGCTCATTGAAATAGCTAAGTTAAAGTATACACATCCGCAGAGGTACCCCTTGACAAAGGAATTAGCATAGAATTTAGCATTGAAATAGCTGAGTGATTAGCTTGTAACTGGTCACAGAAATAGCTATGTTAAAGTCAGAGCATATACATTCACCGAGGCACCTAGTACTAATCAAACAGGAGAATTTAGCGAAACACAACCACGCTCAGACAGCGGACCTTTAAACTATGTGCGAGCAAACAAGGTGTTCTGACAAAGAAATTAGCATAAAAATTAGCATTTAATTGGCCGATTTTAGGAAAGAGGTGGTGTACGTGCCGGTGGACTTGCTGTTTGGCGCGGGGGGGGGGGGGGGAGTTTACCTATTGATGGTGTGAAAAGGCAATTTATAAGAGCTGCGAAAGTTTGGGGTACCACTACTTGAAAAAATATACTTAACCATTGAAATTAGTTTAATGTTTAGTTCGATTTAGAACATCTTTCCAATGGTTGCTTAATTTGAAACCATCTTCTCGGTTGAAATTGTGTCTGTGTTTGTAGATCTGAATTACTTCATGAACAAATCTCCGATAAAAGCCCGTGGGTTTGCAAAGAATCTTGGTATCGGTATTGGTATACATACTAACTAAAAAATATTTTTTATCAGTTAAGGGCCGGTGAACTACGCAGCTCTTTATCATACGCGACCTGGCCAAAAATGATAACCTCAGCGAAGTGGCTCATCACGTGGAAATTTATAGCAGCCAAATACCCTAAACGCACATTTATAAATGCGGAGGGAAAAACTGGAGGACACGGAGAAAAATCCACACGACCACGGGGAGAGAGAGAGAGAGAGACAACATGCAAACTCCAAATACACATGAGTCAGAGTCAGGATCGAACCCACGACCTCACGTATACCCAGCAAGGTAGTTAACATCTCGCCACCGTGGCACCCTCCATTGCAGGATCAACATCCCTCGCGATCCTGCAATGCAGCAATTCGCCTGACCACCCTCGTCGCTCCCTGTCGCTCACTGCTCGCTCGTCTGCCACTCCACCGTTCGCCTTGATCACCAGCCATGTTCACTCGTAGCGATGCGTCCTGCCCAAGCCCACTCACTTTTCTGAACAGACACCGGCTCTGCATTTGTTATCCAATCCATGAGCTCCTCTTTCTGTCTCCCCCTATGCTTTTTTCTGCTCTTTTCAGCTTTCATTAAATTTTCTTCAAAGAATTTCCCCGTTTCAGATCCATACGTCACAGCAGGTAAAGTGCACCGATTAAAACCATTTCCCTTCAGCCACATTGGTATGGTGATTTTCATCACCTATGTGCATGGGTAAAGTACCCAACGGTGCTCGTTATTTTGAAGAAAGACCTTTTCGAAATCCATCCTTCTCACGTAGTTTGTTGGCCTCTAAATGGTTTGTTATCCGGCTTACAATGGTGAGAAGGGGCAAGCACTGGCAGCGTTCACAGGGGACAGCACATTAGCACGGTTGGCTACATACGGTGCGAAAGAAGTTCAACATATATACATACAACTGGAGCGATCAGCTCGCACAGGTGGATGAATTAAATTGCAGAACCATGACGGATGGCGACAGCTTGGGAAATAACTCGTCCAGCGGAGGCTGACGACGATTAATTGACATCGAGTTGTAAAACTTAAAGCTCAAAAATAAAATTGCGAAAGAAGAGGAAGAATCAAAATAAATCTCCGACGATTGATATCTCTTGCAGTCGCGTTGAAACAGCTCAACCAGAAAAACGGGAGACTCTCGGCCGTGAGGCCGCAGGCTTTAATCACGGTCAGTGCCACTGTGCCATCGTCCCACCGAGGTCGGTTTAATTAGCGCACCACCAAGGGGTGGGAAGTCAACGCTGGGGAGTCCTCAAAAGAAACTCGGCCCCACCAAATTCATGGGAGATTTTAAACTCTGCCTTGGGGCCCAACGTGGAAACGAGCTAAGTTCGAGCCTGGGGGTTACTCCGAATGTGTTTGCATAATTAGGGAGCGATCGCACAACAGATGTGTCACGAACAATGTTTTAAAACGTATAAGCATTCGACTCGTAGAACCCGAATCACGTGGCTCTCTTTGGCCATCGCCCCCCGTCACTTTTTGGTGGAATGATGGCCGTTTCAGCATAAAATCAGGCAAACTGGGCATTTTGCGATTCACGTGGGCGTCCACTTGGTACAAAAACACACCCATTCAGCCACCACTCACATTCTGTGCAGTAATAACGGACTGGGGTGGGGGGGGGTGTGGTAAGGGGGTGGAGGATTCGGGAGGAGGCAGCGTTGAGCGTTGGTCAAGAGTTAACGAGCAATTGCAGCGTGGTTCCGCCATCGCGTGAAATCGGGCCAACCCCGCTGGGGGGGGGGGGGGGAGGACACGCTCACGATGGGAGCGCCGAGAGGTAGCGGACCCGCCATTCCGGCCCTAAGCTGCGCGCGCTGCCTCCCAAGCATGAAACCAAAGTCTGCGTGAATCAAACGCAGGACGCTTTGGTTAACCATAAATGATTCCAGCCAGTGTAATGATTCAAAGCTATCCAGCCGCACTCGCGCCGTCTGAATAATAGGTCAGGGCGTGCTGGATTCGCTCACAACACAGCACTGTGGAAACGCGGCCCCTGACTTACGGATCACGCGGTGCTATGCAGCCCTTTGCTGTGCAGGGGCCCCGAGTCCGGCCAGGTAAAAAGACCACGTGCGTCTTGGGGGGATATACGGAGCCATGCTCTGCCATCCGCCGCCTATGGTTTACTTTTTTGTTTCAGGGCATTGCCGTCCTCACTGCTTATATTGCCGCAGAGCACAACGACAGGAGCATAGCTCGTGTAAATATATGGCAGGAAAATGGCCAATCAGAGCCGATGTGTTTCACTCCGGCACTGTACGTATCCCGCGTGCCGGTAGTAACGTGGGGATGTAGTGGTGGGGGGGGGGGGGGGGGGGGGGAGGGGGAGGGTTGTCTTTTTGTGAGCACGTCTTGTGCATTGACCTGAACGCGGGTCGACCGCGTAAGTTCTCAATTCTCAGGGAGGGAAGAAGAACGAGTTGGCAGGCGCCGCGTGGGGGCGCTGGCAACAGCCCCTCCACGGGGTTCGTTTACAGCAGCTTGCGTCGGCGTGCGGGGGAAACTGTCGTAAAGCGCACGCCCCCTCGCACAAGAACATCAGCCGGCAGAGAGCGTGTCGGCAAGCAGGAGCGAGAGCCGCTCGACAGATTTTTGTGCCCCCCGCGCAATTGACGCACCGGAAATGTGGCTCATCTCTGAGGACGGGTGCTCAGTCACAGCGCCATGCGGTCCAAGCCAGCCGAGAACCCACGACCCTCCCGCATCTGTAACGAAACACACCCGCAATCGGTCACTGTGTCGGAGCTCTTGGCTTGCCTAAATTATTGACTTTTGGGCTGTACTTAGAACAGCAGTAGTGACTGAAGAGTAGAACACAGTTTTGATTGAAAGCTTTCGTGACTGCAGGGATTCATATTCTTGGTTCTTTCGGTAAAGTCACCACGTAGAAGGGAAACAATAAAATAAAAAAATAAAAAAATAAAATTCTCACGTATATTATTTTATTGTTTCCTTTCTTCGTGACTTTACCGAAAGAAGCAAGAATAGTAGAACACAGTGACTGTCCTCTTGGTAGTGTTTATGCTTCGTGTTGTCCAGCACAATGTCTGACGTTTAATTTCCTTAAGAAAGTCTGACATCACGCTGAACATCACTCCAAAACAACAAGCGGCACACCACAAGAACACTTCGGACACTTAATTCACGAGAAGTAAATGGTCAAGCATTGTGATTTTTGTTGTTTGGAAAACATGAAGTGTGTGAACATTGAGGGCGCTTAATTGATTTTGTCATCCAATATTAAACCGGGTTGGCATTTAAAGAAAAAAATAATGGTTTGCCCAACCCTGACCCCACAACCTCAATTTTATAGCCAGACATCAATTTCAAAAACCTTTTGTCTTCATGAGGACCCGGGGAGAGAGATGGTGTCCACTGTGTGCCCTCACGAGCAAGCCAGAGACGTTAAATTAAATAATGGGGGCTTTTTATAGCCATTGCCAACTCTGCTAAACGTGTGCGCGTTAACGCTGGGGTGCGAATTATTTTAAACCTACAGCCTTGTATATAGATCCCTGTTGAAGTCACATGTAAGCCAGTGACATTTCAAACCGATCTTTTGCTACTGCATATACACAGCTTGGTGCAACACTTTTTTAAACCAACGGAGCGGAAACAAATACGTGGCTTCTTTCTTTACAATCAATGTGCGCATATTTAGCGGAGGTCTATTGCACCACTGCGCATCGGAGAGAGAAAACAGGCTTCAAGTTTGAGAAAAAAAAGGGCCAATCGACACCCCCCCCCACCACCCACTTTGCCACCCGTCGAACAATAACCGTGTCCGGGCTACGCAAGTGAACTCAATCGATGTGATTTAACGCCTGTGGAGCGTCAGCGCACAGGGGGGGAGGGGGGGGCGGGTGGTTGCAAGACACGGAGAGACCTCGACGAGCTCGTGGAAATTGAAGGGTTAATAAAAAAAAAGCAGGCCCGGAAGGAGGCATGGCCGTACAATTTTGATTCACGGCACGAAGCGCCGGACCTGCCTGCCTAGACCGGTAAAGATCACAACGCCATAATAATGGCCACACATGCCATCGACCAGGCCGGGCCCAGTATTACCCCTTCATTATACGCGGCAAAAGGGGGGCGTGTGTCAGCTCGCCTAAAACATTTGTCATTTTGGGCAGACAATGGAGCGATACCTTTAATCAATATCGCATATTTATCCGTTTGTATTATTTGCAATCATTTTAAAAGCGGTACATTCGGCTCGTTTCTAATGGATTTAAAGCCGTTATTTACTTACGCTTTACGAGCAGTGTAATGGGCTTAATTAATTATGAATCTTGTATTAAAAAAAGATATGTTCACGAGACCAAACATAAATAGAAATGTAACCATTATTCATAACGACAAAGGTATGTGGAGAATGTAATATCAACATTAATGCGCCGCTTGACTCTGTGCAAAATAGTTTCTTCGTTTGCGCCGCATAGTAAAATGAGAAATATTTCAAGTCCTGCCGCTGCTGCTCTTCTGCAGCGAGCTGGCCGGTGGGGTGATTCATGCTCTGAGCAGCGAATGTAAATTTTCAGCGTGCCTGGCATGCTTCTGCCACCCGTTCCAGCGATCAAGTCTTTTTTTTCAAAGACGTGTCTTCCGCACAGTGCACACGTATTAATATATTGCGCAGAATGCCGTGTACAACAAATTACCCACCTCCTCGACACCGATGGAAATTTAGAAGATGCCAAGCATCAATTTACCGTGTGCCTTAAATGCACTGCGCGTGCGTTGTGAGGTGCCCAGGTGGCCCAAGTGATCAGAACACTGAGTCAGCCAGTACTGGCAAGATCCCCGGCTGCACCGATTGAGTGAAAACCGGTTTCTCACGGTGTGCGTAATTGACGGCTCCAGCCCATTCACCAATGACCACCGCACGCGAACCGAGATCAATTATCTTAAACCAGGTTCTTCACTCAATTTGGCCAAAATTCTAGCAATTTCTATAATGACACGTTTTGGTTTTAGTGTCAGGCGACAAACATCAAGCCCCACCCCACCTTCCCCAACACGTGCACATCTGATTCTTATCGTGCCACCTCGTCACGGGGCCCTTCTCTGACACAAGGTGGTGCGCGCAACGCTCTGCCAAAATTCTGAACGGACATTTCACTGCCTCCTGCCACGCGATGCCAACAGCACCGTTGGAGTAAAACGGGGGAAGTCTAAGTACGTATGTATTGAACTTCTTTCGCACCGTACGTAGCCAACCGTGCTAATCGGATGTGCGGGGGGAACGCCAAAAAATATATAAACACAAAAGGCAGTTTTAAATAAATGAGTTTTCAATCTCGAACGTTATGTGCGTACACATATATACTGTACACACATACATATACATTTCACGTCCAGAACACATATACCAACTTCCGATCCACAACCAGGTGTTTGTTCAGTCTTGTTCCGCAATATGGTCTCGTGAAATATTTCATGAGGATGTAACCGACGTTACAGTACGTTCAAGTGCCTCACCAGAGCTCGCTCCAATGGAAGCATCGTGTGAGAGCAACGTCAGGGCTACACAACTTTTGCCTTTCATGTCGGTGTGTCATTTGTGAAATTTACCGCGTTCCTTACTGGATTTCTTTTGACCGGTATACAAATGCTACATAAATTAAAATATAAGCCCCACGGGGGCCACTGACCAAACTTGTTGATCAGTGGGCCCTCTATAAACCCACGTTGAGAAATCAACGATTACTGCCCCTGCGTAGAATATTAACGTTAGATTGCGAGCGATACGTCATTTTCCTATTAAGCGTTGCAGAGTGGGTTTTAAATCAAGTGCGATGGCATCGGATTAGTAGCTACAGTCACGCCAGTGTGATTTCAGATATATATAAAACAATACCAGCAAACGCGTTGACTTCAAATAATTGAGTAATTTAAATGCAAGCGTTTCCCTACCTCGATTATGATTGATAGGCCTCGGTGTCGTGAGAGGGGGAAAAAAAACACCTACAAACTTACCCCGATAACAGTGGAGAATGACAACTCTGAAAGGGAATACGCAGCCAATGACACACCAGCATATTAGAGACAAGTAAATGCACCTTAGTTCTACATTAAATATACATGCTGTAATCACAATTTTAGTTTATGTTTTGCTCCAGTGATGAGTGATCAGGCTATAAGACCATGAACTTGCTATACTCGAGAAGCCAGTTTAATCATGGGTGTCTTGAAACCCAAATTTGAACTGAGGAGCTCAAAACGAGCCAGCTCAGTACCCTGATCGCTGAGGCACCCCATCATCCAGCCACCAACTCACCCCACCACCAACCCATGCATATACCAACCTGCTCAGCCACCAACCCACCCAGCCACCAACCCACCTTACCACCCAGCCACCCAGCGACCAAGCCACCCAGCCATCAACTCACCCCACCACCAACCCATACATATACCAACCTGCTCAGCCACCAACCCACCCAGCCACCAACCCACCTTACCACCCAGCCACCCAGCGACCAAGCCACCCAGCCATCAACTCACCCCACCACCAACCCATTCATATACCAACCTGCCCAGCCACCAACCCACCCCACCACCAACCCATTCATATACCAACCTGCCCAGTCAACCAAGCCACCCAGCCACCAACTCACCCAGCCACCCAGCCACCCACTCACCCCAGCCACCAACCCATTCATATACCAACCTGCCCAGCCACCAACCCACCTCACCACCAAGCTGCCCAGCTACCAGTCCGCCCCCCAACATCGGCCTGTTTCGACCTTCTGCGCCCGAGAGCTTGAGCTAAATCCATAATCACTGATTGGCCTTGTCAGGATGAAATCACACGATTATCAGAATGTAGAAAGAGACCGATCCAAAACGGTTCGAATGCCGAAAGCTGAACAAGCGTAAAAAGCGGCTTCGAGGCCAGATGCAGAATACTAAACATCGGAGCAGAGCCTATGTGCCGTAAATTGTAACAGCACATGTGGGACAACATATACCACCGGCCTAAGATTTCTGGAAATGTTTAAAGTTTCCCTGGGTGCTAATCTGTTTACTCGTTTCAATGTTATCGCTTTTATTATGGACAATTGATTTATCCAGTGCACCACTGGGAAACTTTCTCGCACAGTTTGGTACCGAGATAATAAATAGCGTCGATGCAGGCGGCCGCTTATTTATGCTTTTACACATTTACCTGGCACCCAGAACCAACATTTATCATTCATCACACGCAGGAGTGAGTAAGTAGTACGTGTGCTTCTAACAAAAAAACACGTCATGTAAAAATGTTTTGGCAATTTTGCTTCTATCCCCACTGTGGTCGGATGCGGTGAATTGTATGCACTTTTTTAAGTGATACACGGGACGAGGAAAGCGAATTTTATCCTTTTCAACGTAGTAGTTTATCTGTGGCCAGCCACCACAAACATAAGGTATCTGTATATCACTAGATGGCAGTACCTGCCACAACGGCACACCGCAGCCGAGTTATATAATGCAGTGGTTAGTACAACGCGATATGAATCCGCATGGTGACCCGAGCTTAATTGCTAGCCACGGCTTACACCAGTGGCGATTGATATCCGTACACCCCATCTTGGCCTCCTCCCACCCTTCACCACCCTCACTGACCAGGTTGGTGAAGTATGGTAACAAAGATCCCCCGTATAGCCTTAACAGACTGTAGGGGCAAGTGCTGTTAGCGAGCACCTACGAAGGCTGGAACGGTACACGAGGGGGTGGGTGACCAGCACCACGCCCGACCGCCTTTGTCTCCCCAGTGGCAATGTTTTTATCCACCGCACCAGGTACTCATTTTAGGCTGAGTCGACCTAGGGGAGGCCCAGGACCGGTTCAGATAATCGTCAATGGTGTTGGCCGTGAGCGGGAATCGAACCCGGGTCACCAGGTTCATAGCGCAGCGCGCTAACCGCTACACTACTGCTCCCCACATGCATGATAACTGACATGGCATTGGGAGGCGTTCATCCAGCAGTGTATTGACATATGTACATTATTAATCATTGTTATTAGTTGGTCGGGTGCTGGTGTACAGATAAGACTTCATAATAACTTGTAATTTTCATAAAAACGTCTAAATTACATGGAGGAAAACAATATTTAAATACTGTATAACTAAATACGTGAAGCTGTTTATCTTTCACAGAAAAGCTTGGCGTACTTGTTACCACGTAGTATTCAATACAGGAGCAGTGAGACCATTTTTTGAGGTACGGCGAAAACGTCTCAGTCCATCACTCCGATGTTTGACTTCGCTCCTTGAGAATGCAAAAATGGCAATAAAACGGAATTTGCTAACAAGTTGCACATATGCAGACGCACCTAATTTAGTTGGTAAATGATGAATTATCCATCCTGTCAGTAAATGGTATGAAATGTACATAGCACAAAATATAAACGCAAAATGTAACTTTTTTTTAACCAGGTAAGGCGTCACTGAGCTTCGTAGCCCATTTTCAGAAGCGACCTGGCTATCAAAAGAGACCGCTCAACGAAGTGGCTCGTCGTCACGTGGACATTTGCAGCACCCAAATACTCTCAACGCGTGACTTTCAATGTGGAGGGAAAGCCCGGAGAGAAATCCACGGGACCACGAAGAGAGAAACACACAGACTCCAATATATACAGCACGCATCAGTGTAGGGAATGCACTCACGACCTCTCGTATACCAGACGAGGTAGTTAACGTCTCTCACACCGCGGTGTTCTTTGCATTGGCAATTTCGGCCGCTAGCCCACATTGGTTGCCTTCATCAGCCTGCGGACAGTTTGATCCTCTAAAGCCGATGGTTGCCTGCAGATTCCCAGCAGGAGACATGTTTTTTTTTGTCTTTTCTGGGGCCCTAACCACTTGGGGATTTCTCCAGGTGCTAACAGTGCTGTCGGAAACATTAACGTCAAGCTTTACCTTCGGGTCACATTTTCAAGACAAAAATTCAAAATGCAAACAAACTGAAGAGCATCCTCAGCACCCGAGGATTTCATTTATGCGTCTCCGACATCACTTAGCAGGAGAAAATAAGAATTTTCTGAAAGCCGCCGCTATAAATTCGAGCCTCGCACTTTCAAGTCGACTGGTTTTATGGTTAAGCCTGCAACTAATAGCGTCCGCTCTCGCAATTCAGGAAGCACATCAATACCATCTCTCTTTCGGCTCGATTGCTGTTTTTTCTCTCTCAATCATACGAGATTTCACGAAATTAGCTTCTCGCTTCGCCGACATCGTTATGCGTCCGTGTATCCACGCGTCACCACCTTCCCCCAATGCCGTGGGACATTGTGACTAATTGTCCAGTTCATTACGATCGATATTAATTCTCCTCCATAAACACAACGGCGGATACTAACAATGCGTAATGTGTTAAATAAGTATATATATAAAACTAACTTGGACTTTAGAAAATAATGTAATCCACAGCATTATCATGGTGATATTTACCCCCCCCCCTCCGCCCCCAAAGAAAAATCAAAACTAATACTTCACCGGGGAATGCAATTCACAAGTTATATACTCTAGCATTTGACAATATAATATATATGGCTATTATTCAGTACAGTAACACCTCGTATATTCAATAAATAAAGTTTCGGTATAACGACCTTTGGTTTTATTACCATTATTTTAAAATTGAAAGCTCAAAATTGATTAAAATAATGAATAAATACAGCGATTTAATGAATAAATAAATAATTACATCGATATGGTATTTTATTAATAAGAAAACATGTAATAAGATATGGATTCTTGAGCACTGCAAATCGCAACGTTTCTTTTATTCATGTTAGTTTATTTTATTTTAATTCTGGACGGTATAAAATATATTATTTTCAACATAAATTGTCTTTGTTTACAAAGATGAAAGGAAGTGTTTATGGTATAAGATGATGAAGTTACGAAGGCTGGGAACGCGTCCACATTGTACTAATGTTATAAGTTATTCAGTAAACGAAGTTTCAACATGCGAATAAAGCTCCGGGAACTTTCGTAAAGTAAGGTGTTACAGGACAGGGACTCCTCTACTTACGAACAAGTTAGGTTCCAAGGTCTTTTCGTAAGTCGATTTGTTTGTAAGTCTAACTTTACTCCTGTAGATTCCAAACACGGGGAACGGCTTTAAAAGTTGTATTCATTCGGGTTTTAATCGGTTTTTATATAAAACCGGAGCACCTGGATCCTGCCCAAAATCCGGTTTTATTCGGTTTTATTAAAGTTAAGTCGGGATGTCAGTCGCACGCACCCGTTAGCGGCGTTCGGGCCGGGGCCCGGGCTCAGCCACCATGCGCGTAAGCCACGCGGTGCGTTCGTCACTCGTCCGTGTGAGTCTGAGTCTCATTGTGACTCTATGGGTCTCGGTGTGAATCTATAGATCTCTAAAGTGAGTCTATGGTGTCTCTATGCTAGTCTATAGGTCTTTGTGTGAGTCTATGAGTCTCTATGTAAGTCTATGGGTCTCAGTCTGAATCTATAGATTTCTGTGTGAGTCTATGGTGAAATGTGCACGAGACGCCGATAATAAAACCAGGTTTTAATCGGCAAAATCGGGTTTAATTCCATTAAAATCTCTAACCCGATTTGTCGGGCAAAAAAATCGGGTTTTTCCCACCCTTGAATCTCCTGTAGATGTAGATGCCACTGGTTCTTCATGTTCTGCAGATGTAGATACCACTGGTTGTTTATGTTCTACGAATTCCCTTTGGTGCTTTGATTTCCTCTCTACTCTCTTGAAAAACGTTCCAAGAGATGTCTCCACAGTCGCTCTCTTCTTCTCTGCATAAATCAACTTGCAACAGGCGATAGCATCGTGAACAGATGCCGCGACACCTTTGTAAACCTTTCGGTGTTTGGGTGCTGAGACTCAAAAACCATTAAAAAAAAGCCAGTGCCTTCTCAATCATGCGGAAACCTTCAGCCAGCTGCTCGGTGTCGAACCCTTTGGGGTTGCTCAAGTCTCCTGGTTCCTCCTCCTCCTCGGTGACCTCATCACCCACGCTGTGCGACACCGAACAACCGCCGCCCGGCGGTCTGCGCGGCGGTTGAACTTACGACTCTCGGCCCGGACAGGCAAGTGGACTACACGGACGGGTTTGTTCTTATCTGTGAAAGTTCGTAAGTCGAATGTTTGTAAGTAGAGGGAGTCCATGTGCTACATTTTACAGGGGAGAGCAATGGCGCAGTGGTTGGTGCAATGCGCTGTGAATTCTCATAGGACCTTTTTTTGCCAGTATCAAAGCATGAAAAATAAGAATAGGTTTTGCCCTTTCTGGAAACAAAACAGGCGTTCAGATATTCTTGGTTCTTTCGGTAAAGTCACGTTGAAGGGAAACACTAAAATAATAAAATATATATAAGATGTTAAGATGTTCAAACACCAAATCGATGCCTTTTGCAAGGAATGAAGTCCGCATTTAACCACACACAATACTTGTTGTAAGGCTGTCTCTGGAGTAGGCCAATCCTTTTCAAAGACAATGCCATATATTATCAGAGCATGTTTGTTTGCATGTTCAACACAAGTACGTGTGGTAAATGCACACTTGATCCCTTGCAAAAGGTTTAAAATTTGGTGCTTGAAAATCTTCACACCTGTTTCATTGCCAGACAGGGTAACGCCTCTTCTTATTCCGCACTATGAATAATCAAGCGCTCCTAGTTCGATTCAATAGGTTCCGCCCCCACCCCCCCCCCACCTGCCTCAAAACGTATTCATGCAAGTTGCAAGCATGGTAAAGTATGCTCCAACAACCCTCATGACCAGCGCGACGTGTGGGTGAGTTGGCATTCGTCCAGCAGTGCATTATTCTGTCGCACTGTACACGTAGCCGACCGTGCCAAACACACACACACACAAAAACCAGCTATAAAGAAATTGGTTTTCACCCTAGATTTAAAAGTGCGCAGCTCCAGTGGCTTCCTAACATTGTGAGGAAGAGCGTTCCAGACGGCCGCAGAGGTGCATCTGCGCGCGATGCAGCGACCGTCTTTGTTCGCCGACCAGCCAAAAGCCGCTGCGAGGATGTACCGGACTTCACGTGATGGTTCGCACTCCTTGAGGAAGCTCAGCAAGGGAGTGTGCTTCATTTATGTGTGTGACGAGCGTGACATTTTTACAATGTATTCGTTCAGCAACCTGGAGCCCCCAGTGCAGCTCGGCCAGCACGGGACAGACGTGGTCTGATCTTGCAGTACCCGTCACGACGCGTGCCAGGGAATGTTGTACACACACGCTGCTGCAGCCAGATGTCTCAGAGTACAGAGTTGCAATAATCGAGCCTTGTCAACGCGATGCTGCACGCCACCATGTTGACTGTGTCACGACTCAACAGTGGTCAAATGTGCCGTAGAGCCCTGATATGCACATTGCTCGACCTAAGTGTTTTTTTTTTGCATGTGGTGATCAAACGACACTGGTTGAGTGTGGTGCCGAGGGCTCTTTAGATGAGTAGAGCACTGAATCCTCAAAAGTCTGTGACTGCCACACCTGATCCCTCCCACAAAGGTTTTTTTTTTGCCTGAGCCTGAGTGCCAAACAGCAGAACACAAATTTTTTTCTGGATTAAGCAGCATTTCGGTTTCATGCAAAACACATGTGCAACGCTTGCGTGCAATCTCCGAGATCACCAAGGATCCCCATATCTAACTTTGACTTCACGGCGGTGTACAATTGTGGTGGTAAAGGGAGAACCCAGGACCGATTCAGATATCAATTGCTGCCGGTGTGTGCCGGGGACAGTAATCAAACTCGGGTTGCCACGTTCACAGATATTCTAGGGGTCCAGCAATCTGAGGGATGCTCTTCGGGTCACGATCATCCCCCATTTCCATAAGAGGCAGATGTGTTTGAAGATCACAAGGAATATCATCCGGCAAATGGGACGGTAACACGGTGAAATATAAACAACATGCACTTAACCAGCAGGGCGGTGCGTATTATTGTAAATATACGCACGGACCGCATACTACACCCAGGGCCCTGTTGTGGGCACGTGGGGAAAGGATTAATCGCGGCCGTGCGGCGCCATCACCGCTGCCCGTTTAACGTCTCCGTCAGTGATCGGGCAGAGCGACGCCTCTGGCTGCACGCTGCGTCACAGACTCAGCGCAGCGACGAGATGGGTGCGGATGAGTGGGCGATCGACACCCTGAATGAGGTACGAGCCAGCGCCGGCTTGGGTAAAGCATGAGGGATGTCTGGAAAAAAAATCCAGCCCACTCGCCGGATATTGTTTCTGCCATCGTGCACGAATGTTACGTTTTTTTTTGTATTTTTAGCGCCCGGCGTTTTGGAATTGTAAGAGCGCAACATTTACATGACGGATCGTGTAATAACAACACAAGCACGGGAAAGCTTCAACAATTGCTGAAGCACATGTGTATTTTAAAGCATGTGTACAAAACTGTTTTTACGTGTCAAAAGGAAGTTCCAGTCCATGCAGGGCCGGATTAAAGATTTTGCAGGCCCCTGGGCTCCAGGTACTGTTAGGCCCCCAGTAATATTTTCAAAAGGAAAACAAAGTTAAATTAAAAATACAATTTATTTTTACAAGGCTAACAACAAATAAAATGCAGCATTCACAAATGAAATAACTTTTCACTTAATCTCTGGAGGCCCTCCAGCTGGCGGAGGTCCATGGGCTGCAGCCCCTAAAGCCCCCCCACGCCTTAATCCGGCCCTGAGTCCATGGGCAAATAAGAAATCACCATTGTTACAGTTTAATAATATTAATGACATTCATAACGTGCCAGATTGTGCAGACAAGTCAACAACTCGGAGGCGCGGGGCCGGGCTGCTCGATATCCTCACCAAACAGATACGAGGCCTTTAGATGTTGCTTAAAAGTCAGAGTGCATTTGATGTTGTGGGATGTGCAAAGGGATAGAGTACCACGCCGAGGGGGCGACAGCACAGAACCGAAGTGAGGCTGTAACAGTTCGAGACCTAAGCGTCCAAAGCAGATTTTGAGCGATGCTGCGGAGGCTTCTAGCGTGAGCTTCCGTGCAAGGCGAGAGCAGTGAGGCGAGGTATTGTGGGGGGACCGGTGGTGAAGGCGCGATGACAAAGGTAAGCCATTTCATCATTTGTCCTGCTGACAAAAGGGAGCCTATGAAGAGTACGGAGAGCGGTGCCCGAGGCGAGTCATAGACGGTGGACACCAAGGACAGCACGAGGAAGGTTGTTCCTTAACCATTGCAATTTGTGGATGTTGCTTGATGATGACTTGGAGAGAATGGCATTGCAGCAGTCGAGGCGAGACCCGACTCGAGTGCAGGCGAGGGTGTTGGAAATATCGATGGCAATGAGTGGACGCGGGTGACGAAGAGCCTTGCGATGATAGATGCAAGTTTGTGATGAGTTAGTTGACGCGAATGTCCAGAGACGAGGTGGAAGAATCCAGAGCGACACCAAGGAATTGTATGCGGTCCGTAAAGGGAATGGTGGCGCCGGCAATGGCGATGTTGAGGGGAAGAGAGAGTGACAAGAGCCATTGCCGGGTGCCAATGAGTACAGCCGTCAGATGTGGCTGCATTAAAAGAAAGATCATGCTATCAGAATCAGTTCTGCAAGGCTGTTGTGCACTCAGAGACATGTTATAATTCCTTTAGCATCAGTGGGGTTTATTGACATGTACAATAGAATGTCATCAGCACAGGAGCGGTATTTAATTCTAAAACTATTAATAGGTCGGCGCGATGGGGGGATGTGTAGACTGCAAACAATAGTGATCCAAGCACGGAGCTCTGGGGTATCCCGCACGAGTGCTTTATGATAGTGGATGTGGATTCACCTATTTTAAGAGGAGATCCTCTCGGGCTAAATCGTATGAAATCCATTTTAGTGTAATGACAGGGTGCCATCTGTTAACCAGGAGGGGCGATCACAAATATGGGCGCGTTATATTTGAACCGACGAGAAGGGGAGCATAATTGGGTTAAAGGCGGGGTCAGTCGGGAAGCTCCGGGAACCTGCTCGAAGGCTCTTGAAGGAGGCGTGGCGGGAGGCGGGGCCTGGCCATGCCGGGAAGTATATAAGGGGGACGTGACCGAAGGTTCGGGGCCGTCGTGGGGTGCCGGGTCTTGGCTACCGTCGCTGTCTTCGCCGTCATCTCTCTTCATCGTCCGGTTGCGTGGCCGATCCTCTGCACGGCTCCCATCGTCGTGGTCGCTATATTAAGTCAGCCAGCTATATAGTTGGATGCCGACGATGGGGCTGTCTAGATGGGTCAGCTATGCGTAGCCGTGCATATATATTAGTCGCCCAGTGATTTTGCCTGAAGTGTGAGAAATAAATAAGAAGCCCTCTACACGTTGTATCTCGGAAGTCGCTCACTACAGTACGACTACTCCTCTGCTTCCAAAGTCGGACTCAAGAAGACTAGTGAGCTGTAGGTGATTATCAGTATCAAAAGCTGATTAAATGTCCAGACCAATGAGAGGCGTGATTGCACCGGAGTCGACGATTGAAAGGATGTCGTCTAAGACTCTGGTGATTGCGGTCTCCGTGGAGTAAGTCTGACGGTAGGCAGATTGATAAGAACAAAAGGTTGGGGAAGAGGTCATGCGAGTCTTAAGTTGAGCAAGACTCTTAAGGAGTTTAGAGATGGTGGAGAGGTTAGTAGTCGGCCGGTAACTGGCAGGTTCATCAGTATTTAGTCCGAATGTGGCACATTAGGAATGGACCACTCTTTTTCAATTATTTCCTCGTGCAGCAAGGGAGTAAAGTGTGGTTTTGTGAAAGTCCTTATGTGCTGTGCAGTACATCAATGCACGTGTGTACACCAGCATGGGATAACTGAGTTGGGCCTGTGGGTGGCTGGCAGGGTTATTTATTAACTGGACTTGTACACCAGTCACGTGGTTAATGGAGACTGGTTGAGGATTGCTGTGCGTGACACACGTGACATTGCATTTTACAGATTGACCACAATAAACGTGTTTGCCCTCGATTTGGAGCACCTGCCCACGTCCTTCATTTTGAGTGTGCAACGGGCATTTCTAAAGACGCGGTGGTGAAACTTGTCCTATTTTTAAAGATGGTGGGAAACACCAGCTGAAATGAAGAATTGGCGATGTGCGCAATCGCAGTTGCGAAGTCAATGGAGCATATTCTTTGGTCGAAACGTCGTGATTTATTTTATTTTATACCTACGTGACTTTACCGAAAGAACCAAAGAGTATGGATTCCTGCAGGTCACGAAAGCTTCAGATCAATGGAGCATGTTTGAAAGGAGGGGCCTAGGAAGTATTTCGGGAGGAGATGACTTAATGTAAAGGGATCAAATCAAAGCAAGAACATCATTCCATGTTACAGGGGAGAATATAGATAAGTAGGAGGAGCGTGAGAAAATAGGAGCTATGAAACCAAGAGAATTAGAGTAGAAATTCAAAGAAGAAGTGATGGAGCTAGTAATGAGTGCCAGTTTGTTCGTGAAAAATTAAGTGCTGAACGAAGTGGCGAGTGTTAATGCGGCAAGTGAGTCACTCAGAAAAGGAGCCAAGTTTCTGCCTGGGTGGAGGAGGTTATTAAGAGATTTCCAGAGGTGTTTAGGCTTGTCAAGATGCACCTGTTACGTGTGATTTGATATAGGCAGACCGTGAGGCAAGGATCCGTTTATTTACAGTCTTGCAGGCAACTCTGAAATGGTTGCGGTCAGTGTGAAATCCACTACGAGAAAGGATCCGCTACTGTCTCCTGTCATGCTGAGCGTGAATGGCTTCTACGGTTTGCGAATGGTTATCATGGGTAGAGCAAGTTTATCTAGCACCATAGTGAGATTTACTTCCAGCCGCCAGGCACAGGTGGCAGGATCAGAGGATGGGGAGAGAATTGAAGTGGAGGCTTGAGAGTAAGTGACATAAAGTGGAGAAACGCGTGCCTTGAAATTTTTACTGCTGACGATGAAGATGGAGAAAAGAAAATGTCCATTTTCTGATTTGATGTAAACTATAAACGAAACCATTTTATGTTACTAGGTAAGACCCACTGAGCTGGCCACAAATGAGAGCTCAACAAAGTGGCTTATCATGTGGACATTTATAGCAGCCGAATATTCTAAACGCATGTTTCTAAATGTAGAGGGAAAAGCCGGTGGACCTGGAGAAAAATCCACACGACCACGAGGTGAAAATCCAAACTCCAAATATACAGGCGTCACAGGGTCGGGATCAAACCAAAGATTTCCTGCATACCAACCGAAGCAGATCGCATCTCGCAACCGGCGCTCAATGGAGAGCAGGCAATGTAAAGCAGGCAGAGACTCCATTTAAATAAATAAAGGCACCAGCATCCCTCCTCAAAAATGTCGGTATGCGGGAAAGAGGGGGGAAAATATCGGGCGAGGAAAATTACAAGTAACAAAACCCCATTTATATATTTTTTATATTATAAACTGTTTACGCAAAAAAAGCGTTTACACTGGCAACAATACCACCGTCGTACTGTGGCACATCGAAATACCCAGAGCAATTGCGCTATTACGGAAAACCACACAGTTTGAAAGAAGGTACGTGGAAGACGCCATGATGTTAAAAATAGTGTTCTACTGAAACTTTCCAAAGTATTTATTTTGCCAATGGAATGTACTGTTTTATGTCCAAATAATTGATACCATATGAGAGCCAAACGTGCGCACTTTTCCATTTTACTACTTTTGTTTGTGTGCTAATAATGCTTGTGCATTTGTCCATAACTTGAAATACTGCTACACATTACATAGCTATTACCTTATTTAAATAATTAGCACTTCTGTACATCTGCAATGACTACTTTACAGCAAGTAAAGCAAATACGATAAATTAATTACATGCCCATTACTTATTATGCAAAAACTCCTGCCCCTCCACCAAAATATTGTAGGATGCTACATTTCATCCAAGCGATAATTTGGCTAACTTAGAAAATAACTGAATAAGTTCATGGAAAATACTTTTGGCAGAAAATTGGGCCAATATATTTTGATTCAAACAATTGTACAAAAAAACTATTACTCCAATGCCCTGGACTATGTTCTGCCTCAGCTAGTTAAGACTTAAAATCATTAGCCCACACATTTGTTTGCTTATGGAGCAGCAGTTTTCAAAATCCAAACAATATGCTGTGCATATTAAGTATGACTCGGCGTCATCAATATACTGCTTGTTTGCATTTTGCTACTCTGGATACGTTGTAACATTGCATCTTGTTGCACATATATGCGGGCCTTTTTATTTATTTACAACGGTGTATTGCGGGCTCCTTAAAAGCAATTTCATTTCCTTAAAGCAATTGCATTTTGCGAGAGTACGTATGGAAAAATATGATGGGGGGGACAAAAGACCAAAATTCCTAATGCATTCTCACTGTAACACAGAACATTTCCGCTCTTTTAACAGGATATGCCATGTATAATTGTATTTCTCTGCAGGAAGCATAAACACAACATTGCATGCATTAACGTTGCCTTTTTTATCAGCGCAAGTGTGTGCACATGAACAGCTTATGTGTTCTATGAATTTGCATTTAAATCATCATATGGCCGTCACTCCCAGATCATAAACGTCATTTGCCTTTCTGCCAGATCGTAAAAGGCACGGTGACCTTTTAGCCCTGTAGTGCAGGTTGATATTTGGGGTCAGAACGTGCAATTGTGCAAATATAATTTACCGTACTACCAGTTAAGACCCTTTGCTGATTTGGAAATATATTTTGTTTAATAGAACACCGTCTCTAGAGGGGCTATCTAGAGCTCCCTCTAGTGAATGCCCTACTACCAACAGTGGCGTAAATAAGCAGCGTGTGTATGTTGAACTTATTTTGCACCGTACGTAGCCAACTCTGCTAATTCGAGACGCGGGGAAAGGACAACAAATAAACACAAACCGCAGTTCTAAAGAAACGTGTTTCCAATCTCGATATGAAAGTGCATAGCTCCAGTGGCTTCCTAATATCGGAAGAGCATTCCAGATGGCGACATAGCCGCAACATTGTGCTACTTATGTTATTTTGAGTCGACCAAATCAATTACTTGTGTCCGATTATATTGATAAATCTAATGAAATATTACATTTTGACGATTGTGATCACATTTACAGAGCAACAAAACAGAGGTTATTATTATCCACCCGAATTATGTGGTAGTAATCATAACGTTCGTGCTGGGATACGTTTAATACATGTTTGGGCGTAGCATCAAATGAAAGTTGTTATTTTTGATATCCGCAAGCATGAAGCATCTCTACGTTCTGCAAGACATCGCACACAAATGTCTGCTAGGAACCTCCACCATGGCTATTGAATAGAGTTTCCTTTCTGCAAATTTAGGAAATGGTTTAATGCTGCACAGGGCCTGATGGACAGCAGCCATAAATATAGCAGCCATGTAGAATTCAACAGTTGCCAGATCTGGATGTGTTTCAGCGGTCACTTTCTTTCTGAACGAGGCTTGAATATCTGCGTCGCTAAACGTGCAGGAGAAAGTACAGCAGAGCGCGGGCCACTCGGCTCGCTTTCCACCTGAGGACATTGGCATCCAACTACATTAATCACAGAAACATTATCGCTGTTTCATTTCCAACATGTAGATTAATATAATTTCCAATAGTTTTTTTTAAGCAAAATGCTTATGATTTATTTAGTTATGGGAGATTTCTAGCCTGTATTGGCAATTTTAGTTTTAGAATCAAATACAATTCCCTAATGGGATCCGTGGGATTGGCAGAATATTGAAATGTTGTTCAGAGCCAGGCTCGGCATTAAAACAAGAAGGGAGGGTCCCCGTAGAGCCTGGCCTGTCAAGAGAAATCACCATTGAATCATGAGGCCAATGCCTAACGTTTGGATTCAAGCTGGACAGTATTGACCAGAATCACAGTATGCAAATTATTACTTATGCATCGTACGCCCCAATGACGATTTCACTCCGCTGGCCAGGTTCCACTAGGCCCTTAATTCCTGTGTGTATATAATCGGGGCAATTCCATGCACGATGCATCAGCCATTCCTTTCAATGGTGATGCCAGGAGTCACCATTGAAATAAATAGATTCTACAAAGCAATTCCCAGACTCACAAAGCAAGCCTATTCATCTCAAAGGGTGATTCCTGTGTTTCCATTGAAATGAATGGGATTCTAAAGGACAGTTCCTCTGGCAGAATCCCTGTTGGAATCCCGTTCAAGTGAATGTAAATTTGAGTAAACATGGGAATCACCCATAGAGCAATCACGATTGCTCAGGAATCATCCACAGTGCAATCGTAGTATTTGGATAGCATTCCGGCATGGGTCTTGTGAGTCTAGTTTAATACTGAATGCTACGGGTATTTGGGAAATCAAATCAGGGATAAACACCGCAGTTTGCCAAGAGCTGTTCAGCACATATTTCCCCAGTTGTGATGATGGCTCATACTCCAAGATGCAAATATTTTCCATGGGGTTTCATTTTAATGTTCCAACCAAAACCACGGAACAACTTTCCACACGCATTAAAGCCATTTTCTTCCATTTTTTTTACATCTTCTCGCCACTGCTCCCTCCTCCCCACCCCCATTAAGGAATTTTAAACGGCTCCGAGGGCTTCCGTCATCATTGGCAGAATAAGTAAATGAGCGGGGGGGAGGGGAGCGGTGACAACAACAGATTTGGCCTCTCGAGGCAAAATTCCTACCCACAGCCACCGAGCTGAGTCACCCCTGCACCCCCACGTCTCGCTGGGTGTGCGTGAGAGTGCCCCAGAAACCCGGGGAGCTTATCTCCTCCATCGCGGTCACCCCTTTCCGCCGTTCTGCGTCAAACTCGCAGGCACAGCCAATGGCAAGTGTCAATCTGTTGTAACATTCTCAATACGTGATCGCACTTCCTCTTCTTTGGATGGTCGACGTGAAGGTCGAGCATCAGCTATTTCTTCGCACCGAGGTGGCCGAGTCAGACGATTGCGTCAGGAGCAGCAGAGGAGCCGCGTCTCTTTTGGCGAGGCCTCCTTCGTAAATGCGAATTGGGCATCGCGTCGTCATGAACGTTCCACTGTTCTGTTCTGGGTCACCACCCTCGCACACCGAAGACGTTTAAACATTTGCCATCTGCGTATCAAACGTCCGAATCCGCTGCCAGATGCGGTTTAGGGCTGGTGTGCCCATAAGCTTTGCGGAAAGATCCAAGGCCGGGGATGATCACCCGAGTCCGATGGCACGGGGTGCCCGCGTGTACAGCCCCCGCTTGTCCGTCTGCGACTGGATCAGGGGGGACCCCCCTCAAGCCGTGCGGGGTACTGGCGGTGGGGACCTTGACCACAACTTCAAGCCGGTTCAATGCGCGCGCTCCAAAAAGGCAGGGAGCAAAGACACGGCAGCGTCCAAGCACAGTACACAACGGTTACATTGTTACGCACACTACCCTCTGCCGTGCACCACGCAGCCCCGGGGTGGTGTAAAGCGCGCGCACACAAAACACTCGCGCGGCCAGATTCCCCGACGCAAAACGAGGACCATGGAGTGGTCCGTCGCTCGCCGTTGCGTTTGTTCTCGCCAGAAGGAAGCAGGGGCAAACCACCCCCCCCCACCAGCACCACCACCACCACGTGTGCAGCTTCCTGTGATCACCAACCGCCAGGTGCACTGGGTGTGCGGTCAATTAATTTGTCAATGGAACAGAAAAGCCTGTTGGTAATCACTAAAAACGGAGGTGGTGGTGGAGGGGGAAGGTGACAACGGACTGCTGGAGTTGAGAGTGGGCCACCCCGGTGGTGCACGTTACGCCGCCCCCGCCTCCCCCCAACAGCTCTTGGAAAAGTGGACAAATGTTTGCCACTCGGGACGTGAAATGATTTAAACGTGATTCAGGTGATTGATCACCCCGGAGTTGCTTAACCTTTGGACCTGGCCTTGACGGGTTTTCAACCCCCCAAACCACCACCCCTTCCTGAATCGAACAAGTGTCTCTCTTTTCACAGGCACTGCGTGCGGCCGGTTTGCGCACGGAACTTAAACTTAAAACTGTGACTTGTGGAAACTGCGGTGGTCTCCTGGATACAAGCCGGAGGGGGGGGCCCCATCAAGTCAGCCACGGGAAGAGTATTTGTTTTAAGCCTCCAACCGCCCACACACACTTCAACCAATGGCGCTTCTAATGGTTAGTCACCATATTAATTAGAAAGAGGTTATTGCTTTGAGGTCAAGCAACCGTCACCTCTGCTGGAGCCCAGAATATTGATGTTGGAGAAATGCCACAAATTCATTATGTAACGGTATTAATGTCATGTAATGCATTAAAAGGTGACTCCGTGCGGACGCACTGTAAAAGGTCACTTTTCTATGATCTCATCGTTTTCGGTTGCTATTCGAATCGTAATTTGGCATCCCAGCACACGAGATTGTAACAAAGACAAAGACCACGTCCCCCCCCCCCCCGTATAGCTTTTAACAGTTTCAGTTTATTTGGTATAGCCCTGTGAGCCATTCGGCTTTTGAATCGGGTGCAACCACAACAAACAAAAACACGAATAAGACTGTCGGGGCGCGTGCTACTAGCGAGTAGCGCCTATGACAGCCGGCAACGGGTGGCCAGCACCACCCCCAGCCACCTTTGTCTCCCGAGTGGCAGTGCTGGCTCATCGCACCAGATACATTTTTTTTTTTATAAGGCTGAGTTGACCTCAGTACCCCGGGGGGAGTCCCAGGATCAAGGTTCACCAGTTATTGGCCGCGAGGGGGAATCGACCCTCGGGTCGTCGGGTTCGAGATTTCCCCTTACTGTATACGAAGACACCAAAAAGACCAAAACCCAGTAACAACCAGCATGCGGGGAATGCTCGCCGCACACTTCACGTGGACCCACGCTCAAGAAACGCCGCGCGCAATTCAAGAGCGATCACGACGAGCAGCCCATTTAAAAACGCCCAAATCTCAAAGAGCCTTTTCGATCTGGTTTTTGCGTAATGCGTAACTTTTAATGGCGGTGTGCCGATTACGGTGACCTCGCGTTGAAATTTAATTCCAAGATGGCACGAGCGTGGGTTCTCTATGTTCAAGCCTATTTAACGGAGATTCGTGGCTATTTTTTTCCCTATATATTCATGAAACCGTCTGTGAACGCACGTATTATATTACTGCAGAAGAATGAACTAAACACATAGTCCAAAGTCGAATAACTGAACACGTAGTGCTTTTGGGGCTCCCACATCCTGAACCGGAATATTACTCACGATAAAAAAAAATATTTAGTTTAAGGCATTTAGAGCATTTAAATCCCAGCCAATTGCAAATGACTTATTCCACTGATGAGCAAATGCTGATGAAGCAACATGAACAAAAATATATACTTTAAAAATGTATCCTTAAAAGTAAAAAAAATGAACATCTACAAGGTGACTTTATTCTCCGAGATTGTTTTTATTAAGAAAAAAACAGCAACAACTTTTCAGAGGACCACTAAACTGCAGTAATAACTGAATATGAAGCATACCGATGCTACATTTACATAATTAGTAATGAATATTGACTCTGATTACTGAATCACGAGCGATTTAATGGAGACCGATTTCATTGACGATGATTTATGGCTATAAATGTTCATGCACAAGACGGAGTGCGAGCGAGACGGACATTGGCACGCATCCCCGTTTAATGAGGACGACGAGGATGGTGACAACGACAATGGTGATGACTGGGAATTGTTTCTCGCTATGATGAATACCAAGGTGCAGCCCTGCAAGTGCTGGCTCACGCCACTCCTGCCATGGAGGGCCTCAACGGGAGCTCTATTACGCCCTTCTAGAGGGTATTTTGGACTTAAGTTCCACACTGATGGACTACGATCTTTGAGGACGACAGAGGCCCCACACTTTACCCCCACTATAATCCACCTGCCAATCAACACTATTCCTATTGTCTGTCGCGTTATCCAAGATTTTATCCATAATGCACAGCGAAGTGGCTTCCTAATACTCGAGATTTTGAATAATACCTGCAGGTTATCCACGATTATTTTTTCATGAAAATGGCCGCCCGTGCATTTGCACATTTCACGTAACTACACAAAAACACAGACACTAATACACCGACAGATACGCGGAGATGCACACACAAACCTATTCCAACATATCCGGTCAGTGCGGAACAGTAGAACAGATACCCTCTAGAAATCCCTCGAGTGGAGACCCTTCCTCCAGACAGTAGGCAATTGCAAGTTGGCTCCTTTAAACCTTTTTATGAGAACCGATCAACAGACATACCACACGGGGAATTAATTATGCCTGTCATAGGGTACAAGTGCTGTTGTAAGATGGCTGCTGTTTGCCAAGCAACCATTTGTTTTGTGCATTCCCACATTCCCACATGCCACACAGCATTTGCTCACTCTTGAAGACACAATGACTCAAGAGGCACGAGATAGCACCAATAATAGTCCAAGGTCTGTGGTCCTCTATATATTAAGTTATTGGCCAATTAATGAGTGTTTCATGCGGGAGGAATTCAGAGCACCTGGAGAAAATCCACTTGTATGAGGGGGCAACACTATCCCAAACATATTGAACATTTCTGCACCGCATTCTGGCGAGCCAGAGTATGGGCCACCTCAAATGCCCACAGCAACGGAGTTTCACAACACTTGTGTGATCCATCAACCCTCGCCGCCTTCACAGAGCTGGATTACGGGCATGCATAGCCACCACTGCCCGGCTATGACGTAGTGGCGTGCGCGATATGATGTAGAATGCATCATGAATCTTGGTACCAGAGACACACTTCAGGAAATCGTTTCAAAGCCGGACTCATTGGAGGGGTGAGCCATTCCAGTTGAGGGAAGTCTGGCAAACTGAAAATAGTTAATTGAGAAAACACTAAGTGTGTATTACAAAACACTTCCCCTAAAGGAATGGTCAAACATTGCAATGTAGAACCCTGCTGTGAAACAAGAGTCTCTGGAGTATTGGGTAAATAAATGTTGAGTGAGCTACATGCCTCCAGAAAAACACACACGAACACACACACGACCATCTATACCATCAAGAATGCACATTAAACATTTAAGCAATCCACTCTAAATTTTGTTTACATGTGTAAAATTATACTGCATTGTTTTGATTCATTGCCAATATCATAATAAACTCACTGTAAACACATACCAGCACATTGTTAAACAGTAGTCGGCTCAAAATATATACAACTCATGCATGTTATAAACCCTAAAACACACGTATTCATATGTTTTCACTCCAGTCATTGACATTTTTGTTCCAATGGTCAGACTTTATACAACAACCCCTATTCTTCTGCACCTGTTTACACGAGGCACCAGGGGTTTATTATGGGATTCGTGGAACTCAATGGTAATTTAATGCGGGGACTCTAAACAGAATCATTTCGTCACATTGCTCAAGAATTGGTCTCGTCTCTAGAGCATCCAATCAATGTCTGACAAGCGGTGTCAGATCACAACTTGGAATTGTGAGAGTAAGACTGTGATTTATTAACTCTCTGATCGATGCGTTTTTTGGGGGGGTTTGTGCCACGCATTAATCTGTACGATGCCCCTACTTTTTCACTTCCATGTGCTAGGAAACTCTTCAGGAGCCAAATTCAGAAATTGAACTGAAATTTACAAGCGCGTAAACCTATGGCAGGTGGTGCCATTAAACTATGCTCGATAACAATCTATATTTTATGAGAGAAAAACATTTGAAAACGTCTTTTGATATAAAACACACTGCAGAAATAATTGCATAGTAACTTAAATTTAGTAGATATGTGCGAATGAACACATGTAAAAACAATTAAAGTATTTTTTCTATGGGCCTTTCGGTAAAGTCACGTAGATAGGTTCAAAGACACAAAAAAAGAAAAAAATAACAAAATAAAATTACGACGTTTAGAATCGCAACGCAAGCGGCCGTCATCAGGAGGAAACAAAGCGATGACGATCGCTTGCGTTGCGATCAAAACGACCTCGTTTTTTATTTCATTTGCCTTGAACCTATGTACGCGGCTTTAGCGAAAGACCCATAGAATATGAATTCCTGCAGTCAGGAAAGCTTTAAGTCAAGATTTAATTCACGTCTTTGTTGCCATCTGCCTTTGACTGCGGGAGGATTTGAGGATTTGTTAACCGGAAACGCCAAGGCACACGCCAGTGCTAATTGCTACACTGAGATATTATTGGCAGAGGCAGCGTTGCGGTGGGGTGTGACTGGGGGGGGGGGGGGTTCGCGTCAAGGTTTTGGCCCCATTCATTAAGAGAGGGGGGGCTCCAGAATCAAAATCAACGGGTGCCAACTCATCGAGGCAAACGCAAAGGCCACCTCAGATAATGAGCAAAACAAGGAGCCAATTGTGTGCAGTCGCTTACTTGCTCACTCCGCCTCTGCTCACCACCCTCTCTCAATGAGTTGGGGGCCTGCACACGAGACACAATCTAACTGTAAGATCACCCTCAAAAGGTGCCGCTTCCATCATTTCGGACTGCCTTCATTGTTACCGTTCGAACCCGCAAACTATAAAACATTTTTTTTGCGTCCATCACTTCAAATCCTTTCAAAAGTGTTTTCCTTTTTTTTTCCTCCCTCTTCCCGAGCGTCGCTGGACTTTGAGAGAGAAATATTTTTGGAAACGATTCAAGTTGTCAAAAATGCATTGGGTAAAAGGCTGGGCACGATACACCTCATTGCTTATTTTGTAATCCACGCAGAAGCACAGAAGCGGCATATCCTGTGTGCAGAGAATACAATTTTTTGCTTTGGGATCTGACGCTAATTCCCAGTCAACTTCGTCCTGCAAAAAGTGACAAAGATGTCAGTCTGTGGCTGAATAAAGATCCCTGTGATTTAACAAAGCTGCACACTCCTCTGTGTTCCAATTCTGATGAAGCAGCTTTGTTGTCGTTTTATTGTTGTTTACGTGCCAAACGCCTTTCTGACTTTCGTGAAGCACAAACACATCACGGTCCCCTACCTATTGAAGAAACATAGACTCCCAATCTCCGTAAGTGTACATACAGTAACAACTTTCTAGCCACAACATCACAACATAGCAAGGAATCTATACAAATCGGGGCTAACAGGTCGCAAGACAACTACGTTGTAAGCAGCACTTACGGCATTAGCAAAACTTTTAAGGGTTCATTAAAGACGCGCAGGAACTTAGCTGTTTTAGTCATTTAAACATTAATACGTTCCAGCGATTCTCGATCCACCAATAGATGAAGGCCTCCCCATACCATGTCAGTCACGGGGAATGTATTTGTGTTGAACCATACTTCACGCTGGTCAGTGGGGCTATATTATGGGGGGGAGCGGGCAAGATCAGTTTTGATATAACTTCCCACTGAAGTCAGCCGTGAAATCGTATTCTGGTCGCCGGTTTGCAAAGCGGAGCACGGTAAGCAGCATACCAACAGTTGAGTTTTTTTTTTACAAACTGGTATAGTACAGAAAAAATCGTTAACATGTTCCACAGTGGTTGCAAGGTGGTCGTGTACGCCTCAATTGCTAGCTTTCTGCAAGTATTAATGTAATTTATAATCCGAAAAAATTATCAAAACGTACACAAACACACATGATGTATATAATAATGTCACATTAGATACTGTTTGCGGCTTTGATCGAGATCAGAGCAGGAAAGAGGTAAAGTTGGGACGCAATTATTACATTCCCATTACGCCCAGAGGACATTTTGGCTCAAAGATAATGAAAAATAGTAATTGAATATATTACTGACATTAATTTTTTTTTTAATCCCTTTGAGGTGTTTTTTTTCCTTCTCACCTTGAGAGACGTTACTGGTCACGTGATGTCACGGTGTTTATTACTGCAGCGGACCGGTGGCTCACCGGTGGCTCACCGGTGGCTCACCGGTGGCTCACCGGTGGCTCACCGGTGGCTCACCGGTGAGCCGCACTACACTCCTGGCGACCTGGGTCAAATTGTAGGAGCCCACGGCCAACATCAGTGGCGAGTGATATCTGAACTCAGCTCTGGATCCCCCCCACATTCACCAATCCGCGTTGGCCATGACGGCGACGTTGTTTTCGTCACACAAGCCCAATGGCTGACGCGCAACGTTGGGGAGGGCCGCCTTCATCCGGCATTAAATTGAGAAAGGGTTGTTTATTAAAATTTTACGAGAACTGTTTTAAGGAGACTAGCAGGGAACTCGTTGCTCTGGAACATAAAATAACAGGCGGCTGTCATTGTCATGCTCTTCTCAAAATCCCTGTACTCAGAGCACTAAAAGTAATCTGCTTTTTCATGAAATAAAATACCAAGATGACATGTATTCTGAGGTTTTTTTTAATATTCTCTAGGATAAAAAACACATTCTGGCAAAATAATTACATTAACAGCAGCACAAATTTAAAAGTTATGGCAATTAAATTAACCGTGTCAGTCATCCGTATCCGTTACTTCCATCTCTTCGTTGTCGCGATCTATTTGATGTCTTCCGAACTTCTTCCCCTGTTTCGATTGCATTCAATGCCCATTTGTTACACGGAGAATCCTCTTTAGCCAGTTACCCAGCTGGTCTCCGTGGCGACGGCTCCTCAACAGCCACTCACGACAGAGTTCGGGTGGAGAGGAGCCCAGCCAGCAGCCAGCCAGGAAACTCGAGCCATGGATTATTTTTCGATTTAAAGCTTTCGTGACTGCAAGGATTCATCTTCTTTGGTTCTTTCGGTAAAGTCACGTAGAATGAGAATAAAATAATAAAATAACACAATAAAATTCTCACGACGTTTCGGCCACAACACAAGTGGCCTTCATCAGATGAAGGGACCAGACTATCTGGAGGACAGCGCTGTCCTCCAGCGCTGTCCTCCAGATAGTCTCGTCCCTTCACCTGATGAAGGCCACTTGTGTTGTGGCCGAAACGTCGTGATTTTTGTTGTGTTCTTTTATTTTATTAATTTATGATTTTATTCTCATTCTACGTGACTTTACCATGGATTATTTTTAACAGTGGTAAAGTATTATACATTCAACTATGCGTCTATGCCTGCTGCTCAATGTTTTCAAGGATCCTCCTGACAAAATGAAACTGCTGATGCCTACTTTGAGACACAGGCGCCTGTCTAATAGTGAATCTGTATATTTGGCAACTTAACACGGGCGAATACATTCTAAATAAGAATGCGTGCACATTACATTATTCTTTACTTGGAAGCTTGAGAAACGTTTCGTTTGTTGGTAATTATGCATGAAACTTTCGCATAGCATTGGATTATGAGTGCTGCTTACAAATCAGATATCTTAATTATCCTCGATGCAATTATTTTATTTAATTACTGTATGTACATTATCGACCATAACAGAATGCCATAACTACTTACCTACCACATGGCTCAAATTAGATTTTAAAACAGACCCAAGTGCGGTTTTCTCGGTTGCGCCGAGCGTTGAAGATATCTCCTCTCAACCTTGAGGCCAAGAAACTAATCTGCCCTGCTTGCAGCAGGCAGGCATCTGCCGGAGTTGAACAAGGTTAAGGAGAATTGCTCAACCCGGCGGGGCTCAACCAGGAAAGAAAAAACCCGCACGTGGGATGACGAGCGGCTGGGGAGGGAAAAAAAAAGACTCGCGCGCGTTCAAAAATGTTGGCACAAGTGGCCACCCCTCGCCTAGTATTAAGGGTTACCACGATGGCAGCGGCGGATCAATTTGGCGTTGGGAAATTATTGCACGTCGTCTACGTGGGAATAAAGCCGACCGTGAACAAGGGGAGAGACATACTTGGTGGAGCGTCCTTCACCGACTGAATCGGCGGTTGCGTGGGAGCTACTGTCTAGAATACGTTCACGTTCCTATTATTAAAGACGACAAGCCTGTCAAAATCACCCAGCGATTAAAAAAGAAAAAGCATCCGCGAATTATGCCTTCTTAATCAGGAAAGTGTTTGTTGCTGCCTTCATTACCCGCGAGGTCGTCATGGTTACTTGCTTAACAATCGATGCATTTCATTAATGCTTTTATTACATGAATAGAATTGTTCAAAAGCCTCTTTTCCCCCACCGTCTATTGTAATCATGAAAGTTATTTTATGATTCTACAAAGTCAACGACCAAGTGATTCCTTGCTTGTATGAGCATTGAGGCAGTGCTCATCGCTAGTCTACAACCCTGAGCAAAAACATGAAAATTCCACATTCGTATGGTAGGGTTGAGTATTTTAATAGTCCATACCTGTAATTTATTCGGTACATTTACGTACATTATTTACCCCAGTTAATACAGTCCCAGTATTGTCATACAAATCTATCTCATTCCTCCCTAGTTCAATCACTAATTCCTCTCAATCATTCTTAACAAATTCAATCATTTTACTCATTCATAAACTCACTCAATCCTACTCTTTGGTTCTATTCGGTAAAGTCACGTAGGTAAAAATAAAACAAAAAATCACGACGTTTCGGCCACAACACAAGCGACCTTCATCAGGTGAAGGGACCAACCTGTCCAGCGGACAGTGTTGGAGTCCGGCCTTCACCTGATGAAGGCCGCTTGTGTTGTGGCCGAAACGTCGTGATTTTTAGTTGTTTTAATTTTTTACCTACGTGACTTTACCGAATAGAACCAAAGAGTATGGATCCTTGCAGTCACGAAAGCTTCAAATCTAGAATTCACTCAATCCTCATTCATTGATTTATCCCGTATTTACTCATTCTCTAATTTATTAACGATTTCTTCATTCTCCGACTCATGCCTCATTCCCCTCTCATTCCCATTCATTCATTCACTCAGTCAATCCTCTCGCTCTCATTCTTCCCTCATCTACGCACTCGGTTTCTCATTTGCACTCGCTGTGTGCCGGCGAACAGCGTCAAAACTTTCTATTTCGCAATGCACACAAGCGCTTTAGATTCGCACGTGTTGAATATCACATTCCATGGAAGCAAATCTGTTAACTAATTTGATTAAAAAAAATTGACGTAAAAGGGTCTCTCGTTTCCTCTCGCAATCCCTCTCATTCGTATTTGCCTCTTTCGCTCAATCCTTTCGTCCAACACCTCCCACCAGGCACCCTGATGTTTTCCTGTGACTTCCTGCAGGGCAAGCCATTGCTAAGGATACCCGTTGCTAGGGATACCCGTTGCTAGGGATACCCGTTGCTAGGGATACCCGTTGCTAGGGATGCTGCCTGTTGCTAGAGACGCCCGTTGCTAATGGCGCCGTTACTAGCGGAAGCCTGTTGCTTGGCAGACGATCGGTCGTGGCAACCAGCAGCGAAACATTTAGATTTCGAAATACACGGAAGGCATCTTGGTGTTCAATAATTTTACATTTTGTGGTCCGCATGAAGCATTTTTTTTTTGGTTTCGCAACCATAACTCGGCAAGGAAAGGTCTTAGATTGAAAAATACTATTAAAAATTTTTCCAGCAAATCGATCATTATGAAATGTGTACACATACCTGGAGAAAATGTGGATTTGTATCAGGTGTGTTGAAAGTAACAAAGACAAAGATCCCCCGTGTAGCCTTAACAGACTGTAGGGGCAAGTGCTGTTAGCGAGCACCTATGAAGGCCGGCACGGCGCACGAGTCGGTGGGTGGCCAGCAACCACGCCCGTCCGCCTTTGTCTCCCCAGTGGCGATCTTTACACACCATACCAGGTACTCATTTGAGGCTGAGTCGACCCAGGGGAGGAGGCCCGGGACCGGTTCATATAATAGTCACCGATGTTTAGCCGTGAGCAGGAATCGAACTTGGGTCACCGGGTTCGTAACGCAGCAGCGCACTAACTACTACACTACCGCACACACATACCAAGAGAAAATTGAAGAAATGTATACATAGATATCAAGTAGCATGAAATGATCAAGTTGTACAATGGTTAGAATGCACAACAAGCTCAAGGTGGTTATAAGATCAAATCTTGGTCAGAGATTGACTCAACCCCTCGTGCATTCATCATCACCACAATCAGCCACGATTAATTCACTGCTTGATGGGAATTAACTGTGGGAAATGTTATACGAACTTCACGGAGAAGGCTGCAAAGTTGCAGGAATGAGAAAAATAAAGCAATGTGCAAATTAATCCATCCAGAGTAGCAATTTGTATATGTTCACCCTTACCAATTTGTATATGTTCACCCTTACCAATTTGTATATGTTCACCCTTACCAATTTGTATATGTTCACCCTTACCAATTTGTATATGTTCACCCTTACCAATATGTATATGTTCACCCTTACCAATATGTATATGTTCACCCTTACCAATTTGTATATGTTCACCCTTACCAATTTGTATATGTTCACCCTTACCAATTTGTATATGTTCACCCTTACTAATGGAATGTGGAATTCACAATGCCGTCCCCCAAGTTCATTATGAATACGAAACCACTTTTGAGATTTTGAATTTTAAAGTAGATGGAAAAGTCTACGTTATTTGGTTGGTGATGGCCAATCAATTACATAAGCCAACAACTGTACACGGATAGAATGTTTTTTTTGTGAGGCTAGCCTACTCTAAGATGTTTTCCTATCACGAATCTCTGCTGTACGACGAGCAAGAAGAAAAAAATCACAATTAAAGGTCGTTACGATGCGTCAACATAATTATATAGTCGACGACCAGACAGCATTGACGATTTCTGCATAAGTGCACTGCTGTAACTCTACGCACCAGAACTACGCCTTCACGCAAGCAGACGGAATAACTGCAGATGCAGACTACAGACTGTGAAGCGAGGATGTCCATAATATATGTTTTTTTTTGGGGGGGGGGGCGATTAGATCGCTGTGTTGTATTCACAATGAGGAAGAGACATAACAAGGGATAATAAGGCTTCCCATGTGTAAAGTGGGTTCATTTTGTCAAACCTACCCCTTACAAAAGACCAACATTTATAATTTATACTTGTGTGGGGGGGGGGGGGAGGAAGAAGAATTTAAAGAAAAGTGCACGTTCTATTCTTAGGCGTAGCTGGTGGCAACGTTTCCGTTTGCTTTTGTCCCAGGTAAAGGTAGCAGTGAATTCATACATTATGGAACGAACTAACATTACCACGAGCACTGAAACTTGTAATAAATAAATTAACGATATTACCCCCCCGATGAAGTTACTTAAGCTTACAAAGTAACGGAGCCGACGAACATGCGTACACCATGCAGCATTAAAGAACAATACCTAGCATGTTGCTTAATGGCTCAAGCAATAAGTTATTATCATGTGAAGTCAATGAGATGTGCTGCTGAATACATCATCTCGAAATATTCACACCGCATACCGAACTTGCTTGTTCATAAGGAGATATAAATCACCAACGAACAAGACCCAAAGTCACATTTGAAAGCATCATTGCCGATATCCCAAAAAAATCGGCCGGTTTATCATGCAATGCCCTTCGACGAACCTAGCGATCCGAGTTAGATTCCCGGCTACGGCAAACATCAGCGGCGAGCAACGTCCAAGTTGGTCTTCGGGCTCCCCCTTTCACCAATTCACCGACCCGCATTGACCGGCGATTTAACGTACAGCCCAACAACCCCCATTACCAGCACTGTCTTCATCCAGCAGTGGAGTGACAAAAGCGTATTATGAATCGGTTTCCTCATTCACGGGTTGATAGCGACTCCACTCTTTCCAAGAAACTCAATTAAAACTATGATTTTGATTTAAAGCTTTCGTGACTGCAGTAATTCATATTCTTAGCTCTTTCGGTAAAGTCACGTTGAAGGGAAATAATAAAATAATAATATATATAAAACAATAAAAATTCTCACGACCTTTCGACCATGACACCGTTTGTGTTAAAACGTCGTGAGAATTTTTATTGGTCTATATATTTCATAATTTAATTGTTTCCCTTCAACGTGACTTTACCGAAAGAGCTAAGATTATAAAAACTATAATCTCTTTTTATTTTCCCAGGTAAGGCTAACCGAGCTATAAAGCTCTTTTCAGAAGTGGCCTGGCCACAAATGACAGCTCAACGAAGTGGCTTATATTCTTGGTTCTTTCGGTAAAGTCAGGTAAAGAGAAAACTAAAAATCTAAAATTAAAGCATCCGCCTGATGAAGACCGCTTGTGTTGTGATCGAAACGTCGTGGGATTTTTGCTTTTATTTTTTGTTTTCTATTTACGTGACTTTACCCAAAGAACAAAGCATATGAATTCCTGCAGTCACGAAAGTTTTACGTCTGAAGTGGCTTATGTGGAAATTTATAGCAGCCAAATACTCACGTTTTTAAGAAATGTAGAGGGAAAAACGGAAGGACCTCGAGAAAAATCCACGCAATCACGGGGGGAGAGAGAGAGAGAGACATGCAAACTCATACAGGCGTCAGGGTTAGGATAACACCCACGCCCTCCCTCATACCAGGCGAGGTAGTTAACATCTCGCCAATGGCAGGGATTTGACCGTGCGTGTGATTTCTAAAGCAACGCCACAATGGTTGAGAGACAAGACTCCCCCCCCCCCTCTGCCTTCCTCTCTATAGCAAAAAAAATTATTAAACTAAAAGGTGATACACTGAACACAGCATAGTCTGTTCATTGTTAAGTTACGGCTCCAGTATAATAACTTTTTAAAGAGTGGCTATTTTCCCCATTTGCAAATACAAAATTAAGCGCATTTTGAATAACACCCAGTTGTCATACGTTGTCGACTTTAGGGTATCTTTAGCATGACATTCTGCAGTCTGGAAACAACTTAAGCACATCATTTGACCATTATTTAGTTTAATTGTCTTATTCAGCGTATTTAATCTTCCACAGCTGATGATTCGATGTGAAATCAACGATGCCCTATAAAACGAACGTATGATTGTTTCGTGATATGGCATCGCAAAAACGTTTCCATCAGGACGTTTACAGGCACAACAGAATCCTGCTTTGCATAATTTCCTAAGTAATGTTTGTGGATGTCACCTAAGGGCAGGGAGATGTTATCTCTCCTGCCTGGTATGCAGGAGACCGCGGGATCGACCCCAAACTCTGACACTTGCATATATGGAGTGTGCGTGCATGTTTTCCCTGTGTTGGTCGTGTGGATTTTGTTCTGAGGCTTCCGGCTTTGTCCTCCACTACCAAGAGCAATCGTGTGTGGCCAGGTCATCTCTGAAAAAAGAACATATAGCTCAGTGGGATTTATCTACTGAATAAAAGTTCGTTTATGTTCAAATATCAATGGGGGAGGGGGGGGGTGCAGAAGTAACTTCATACCTTTACACAGCCTTTGTCTCTTCAACAAAAGGGTCTTCACAGGTACTTACTTAAGGAAGCATTACGCAACCGCTTTCCTGGGCCATTATACGAAACAAATTTTGCATAAGGACTAAGCCTCCAAGGATGGCTCATCCCTATAAGACAAAGACAACAAAGACAAAGATCCCCCGCCTAGCCTGAACAGACTGTTGGGGAAAGGAAAGTGCTGTTAGCCAGCGCCCCCACGGCACACGAGGGGCTGGGTGGCCAGCACCACGTCCGGCCGCCTTTGTCTCCCTAATGGCAACGTTTACACATCGCACCGGGTACTCATTTCAGGCAGTCGGCCCAGGGGTGGCCCAGGACCGGTTCAAACAATCGTCACTGGTGTTGGCCGTGAGCCAGGAATCTAACTCGGGTGGCCGTGTTCGTAGCGCAGCGCGCTAACCACTACACTGCACGTAACCGCTACATCGCTATACAAAGACACACGAACTCAATTGGTACAAACATGATGGGCACTACCTTGACATCTGTACAAATCTTGGATGACAAGTTAATTACAGGATGGTATAGTAGCGTCAGGCTCATCAGGCCTCATAGTTTAACTCTCATATCACACTGGCCTCTCAATGTGCTATGAAGAAGGGCCATCCACCGAAATATATTTTTCACACGAGGCTATTGACGAACGTGTTGAGTTTTTTGTTTGTTGTTGTTCATTATTTGTGCTCGTGCAACACTGCCAATGCATTACAATCAAACAACTTGCTGAATTACCGAAGTGTGCCGATAGACCTCCGAGGGAACAAACACAGGCGTCTTGAAGAGAAGGGATGGCCTCCAAGTTAGGTGTTGTCAGGGGTTGCCGGACAGACCTTGGCCCAACTCCTGATGAATTGCACCAAACATGGGTAATGCCACAAAAGACTTTTGACGACGTGGCTTTACCCGGATCGACTCGCATAGCGATCGGTTCTGAATGATGGAACATTGGCGCCGGACAGTCCAGCACAAAACCATTTCAACGTCAGTACTTCGATTCCACAGAATTTCCTAGACAGCCCCCAGGTATCAGTTCTGAACAACTCTCGGTAGCTGATGAATCCTCAACAGATGGACGAGTTATCTATACCCAGATCAGCCCTGCGGAATAGGTCCACATGCCAATGACATAGGATTGCATTTTTTGCTCTGACACTGTGTGGACTATGGACTCTGCTTCACTCATGATGCTACGTGGCGAGTGATTGTACATATCAGTGATTACAAGATGAAACATTAATGACTGCACTAAAATCAAACAGATTCAAACACTATTATTGTGCTAATCAAACCCACTCCCTTCAATCACCTTCGCTCAGGTATCAGCATTCATAAACTACCAGGTCATTAAAATCAACGCCAGGATGACCCCGTTCTGAGAGGCCACTTCAACGGCAACCTCTGAGATTACAGGAGGCATCTGACTCATTATATTTCGCAATGCTACATGGCTCATAAACATATTCGTTTGTGAATAAAATGGAACAAAATCTGAAACGTGTTCAGGGAAGCGTTGAGAGAAATGCGCGTTTGGAATTACACAGACAGAAAGAGGAACTCATGGATTAGAGAACACATTGCAGATTACAGACAAGAGTATGCGGGCTTCAACAGAACATCGTCGTTTTCAGCGATGATGGGCGATGGTCGAGAATAACAACCAAGTGGCAGCAGCCAAGGGGCGAAAAGCATCCAGGGGGCACAGCACCACATTCACCGAAGAGACGGAGCAATGCAATAGTCTCGTGTGCGGGTGCTCGGCGGATCATTACATCGCGGGAGGCAACGGTGGCTCGAGAAGGCTGTCATCCAGTGGTGGATCAATCATGGCCGATGATGGACGGACAGCGATGTTCCTTTTACCGAGAGCACACGAGCGACCAGCCCGGCCACCGCCTTCTGCGGGGAAGCGAGCCGAGCCTTGCCGCAGCCTTTGGGGACTCGGCCTCCTCCCTCTGGCTCACCAGCAGTCTCCTACAGCAGCTTCCTCGTCATCTCAGTCAGCAGGAGCACCACCCTGCGAGGTGGGTACCCACGCCGCGAACGGCAAGCGACGGACCCGCAGACCGCAAGGACCACCGTGCACTTTGTGCAGAGGAGCTGGGGCCTGACGCGGCAATCCCAGTAACTTGTCAGAAAATATCCGGCAGAAACATCTGCTTTGCATTAAATAGTTTCTCGTGGGGGGAAAAAGAAAGCACTGGCCACTATGAGCTTCAACCCTCCACCCTCTCCAGTGCAAACAAAGACAAAGATTCCCCCTCCCCTCCGTATAGCTTTAACAGACTGTTGGGGCAAGTGCTGTTAGCGAACACCTATTAAGGCTGACACGGTATACGAGGCCGTGGGTGGCCAGCACCACGCCCCACCGGCCTTTGTCTCCCTAGTGGCGCTGTATACACACCGACCTTAGGGAGGCCCTGGACCGGTTCAGATAATCGTCACCGGTGTTGGCCGTGAGAGCGAGAATCGAACTCGGGTCTCTGGGCTAGTAGTGCAGCGCGCTAAACCAAGATGCCCTTCCTCTCCCCACACACGAGCGCACTCACAGCCACACTACCCTGATTCTAAACAATTGAACAGGGAGGCTCACGAGCCGAGTGCGTGGAATCTCTTTGAGGGGTTGCAATGCAAATGCGTTGTGACAAAGCACTTTGAGGAGCCACGGGGGTTCATCGCCGAGTCCTCGACGTCTGCAGTGGAAGAGGGTAAGACAATACAGTGGCTGTGTTTCAAGTGCTGTTGTGTTTAAAGGAGGAATGGTGGGGTGGTGGCATGTTAAACCCAAGCGCCCTTTTTAAAAGATGGCAATTTAATGGACCACATCTGTGTACACCACAAGAGGCTTTATCACCAGCGCGAAGGCATAATGTAGGAGTTCTGTACCATCATCTCTCATTGGGGGGGGGGGGGTGGGCAGGGGAGATAAACATTTCTCCCTACACCCCCCACCCCCCCCCAAAGTGAGCTGCCATCATGCCGTGCCCTGCCACCTTCGCCTCCAATCAACGAATCCACGTCCCACCTCCTATTGCTTCTATCATTTACATTCCTCGTTCCAACAAGAGTAGCACATTAACTAAACGACGCCTCCGATGGGTTTCGCATAATGTGCAAAGGCGCCGGGTGCTTTTTGTACACGTGTTTGCCGTGTGTTGTTGTTTATAAAAACAGGTTTATTTTGGGGGTTAGATCGCGTAAATATATAAATGTGTTGTTAAACCCATCACCTACCGACACAGCCAACTAATACAGTGCACCGGTGTGTTGGAGAGCAAAGCCACAACATTTAAAATCTTGAGTACGACGTTTCGCCAGTAATTACAACTAGCTTCATCAGGCGACAGCCAGAGAAGTGCTATTGACTGAAACTTAGGGGTTTTATGGCCTGACCTAGTTTTATTACGTCACGACATCCGCATTAACAATTCCTGGAGATTATCGGTGGGGACTGGCATATCTGAAATGATCAATTGACGTCTTTCATCACAGAATGGGAACTGCAATATATTTTTTTTTATTTAAAGCTTTCGTGACTGCAGGGATTCATATTCTTGGTTCTTTCGGTAAAGTCACGTAGAAGGGAAACAATAAAATAATAAAAAATATAAAAAAATTTACGTGACTTTACCGAAAGAACCAAGAATATGCAATATAGTTGTGGAACATCGCACGAAGGAAACGCTTCCTCACATTGCGTTCATTTTTAAGTGATGAGGTTTTTTGTTGTTGCTGTTCCCGTCATGCACGATGGTCCCTACCGCTGTGGAAAGGTGTATGTTAAGGGTATGGACGAGCTATAATGTTTCATAGTTATTTAGTTTGTTCTTAAAAACCAAAATAAGTCACATTCATTATCAAGACTGGTACACAGAGAGCTTAAAAATAAGCCAAACATCACAATATTGGAATCTACGTTTAGCTGTCGATCGCATTGCTTCCTAAACCCCACTTGACCCGCCACCGTGGCCATGCATGGTGTGTGTTTTATTATGAACAGCTGGGTCATGCATGCATAAGTGAATAAATGTGCCCACGTCCGAATGATAAAACATGAATTACCTTTAAAGGGCCATCCCCAGGTGCATGAAAGCTCTAAAAAGCAATGTGCCTTAGAATGCATGGCCTTGCAATATGCTCTAACTAGAAACCAAAATCACAAGTGGAAGTATTTTTTTTAAAAAACGACTTACTTCGTGAATTGGACTATACGGCTCCAGACATCAACGAGTGCGTGATTCGGACGGCAGGTGAAGTTGCACTTGGGGTTTAGGAACAGGATCAAAGTGAGACCGAGCACATGTGTGCTATGTTGAAAATAGACGCGAAGGTTGGACCTTTAAGATAATGTGCAACGACAGATGGAAGCATGGGCGATGCTGTGCTACAGACGGACCCTATGGGTATCGTGGACAGAACACCGTGCAAATGAGCGAGTGTTGGAAACACGAGGTGTGAAAAGGAGACTCGAGGATGGGATACGAAGTCAGAAGCGACGATTCTATGGACACCTCATCCACCACCTTAGAGCTTGTCTAGAAAAGCATATCTCACGAAGATATGTTTTCTATAGAGAGAGAGCAGTATCATTTATCCCAAATACATCTCAAAACGCCACACAATCGACGACACACAGAGCTGCGTGTATATAAACATTAAGATGTTTTCAGCCATATTAATGAATGTCGATCAATGTGGGAGGAACCGGGGAGAGCACCTCGAGGGAAAAAAAAATAATGACACTTGCTCAGAAATTCCAAAGGAGACCGAGAATGAGACGCGATGGACACAGATTGACGTAAGTAGGCACAAGGATGGGGGTGCCGATTAGCATTGCGGCGAGACTTGGCGGAGGACAGAGAGCAGTGGGAAGGAGGTGCTGCACTCAAGCCAGGTGGTGTCTGGAAAGATGACGGCACCAGGCGAGAGGTTAAATTCTAGAGCTGTACCTCAAAGAGCTGCAATCACCAATTTTGGTTGCTGCAAATAATATTTCCATTCCTCTTTCTCGGCAACACTTTTTTTCCCCCCTCATTTTCACTTTCACAATTTTGCCAGTCTATCGACAATTATACATTTGGTATCATGCTGTTTGCAAAAATCGATGTTCCTTGGAAAAATGTCTCGTTTGAATCTTATCCGGTTAAACTTTCTGGGTTTTTGTTTATGCCATCGTGCCCTTTACAGTGATTTGTTTGCACTGAGAAATGCGTTTCATACTCTTGGATCCGCATACTATGGCTCCCTGGCCAATAAACGCTGTTCCAGTAGACCGCTCCTTACCATAGAGCCCCATCCATCCATGTATGGTTTAGCTCAGTGGCCCAAACTGTGCTGCGCAGACCGCAAGGCTGTGCGTGGGAAGTGGTCAGTGCAACTTCCAGACACGATTTATCGGCACGCTGCACATGGCTGTCCGTTAAATCATGTTGGGTGAGGGTTGGACCCACTGGTGCAGAAATGTTAGGAACCCCACCAGCTTTTGGATTGTGTTTTGCTGTTCTTGAGAAAGCCCTCTCGGCACACACACACAAGCCTACATTACGGAGATCTGTGGGAACAGAGGGGAAAAAAAGAGCTTGACAGCTCATCGGATTCCTTCAGCATAAATACAGATTCCGATTTCACTCTGCATAAACCTTCTTTCACTGCCTGCAGGGCCCCCCTCCCCCCTCCTTATGAGTGAACTGCAAACCTTTGAATAAAATACCACCACCGCCGGCTATTGTGTCCACCAAGTTTTATTATTATTATCGTGAGCCCCTTAGCTCCACGGAGCAGCCACTGGGTACGAGACCGCCTGGGGGAGGGGGGTTAAAACATAAAAACCTTTATTATTATTGTTGTGGGGAGGGGGAGCAAAGCGGCCGTTTCCAAGAGACGGCGACCATCTCCGCCGGGAGCATAAGACCTGTTCACAACTCAGCCGCCGGGAACAATGCGGAGAAGAGAATTGAGTATTAATGCGCAAATGTGCCAAAGAGCCAGCGGTTGTATATAGAGAGATATACACAAAGATATTACAGTATATGCACCCCGCGGATGTTCCATACACGCCACCATCAGAGATGTTGTGTTCACACCACCAGCATGGTGGTAACGAGCGTGCAGAGAATCATGTACATTTTGTAGAACTGTAAAAAAAACGTAATTAGCCTTAAAGAAGTATAACAATGCCGTGTTATCGAGCGAGACAGCGTAATAGCTGGATAGGGTGCATGTAGCCGCGTGTGTGTGTGTATGTGTGGCATGAATAGGTGCTCGCTAATAGCACTTGCCCCTACAAGTCTGTTGAGGCTACGAGGGGGATCTTTTGTCTTTGTGTGGAACAAACACCGCAAATGCCTCGTCTGTAATCCACATCGTCTGCACTAAGTGCGGCCCGGACAGACCCACCACATATACATACATATCAACATCAATGTATAGATTCACCACTGGCAGTACAACCACGCAGTATATACACATACAATGTATATACCCCACTGCACGCGGTATTTGCGAGCACTTCGCACCGACAGACGTCTACATAACCACGGGCTTGTCACGCGAAGCAACGTGTTGATTCCAAGCGATGAGTGTGTGTGTGGGACCTTACAGGGTTGCAGGTACCCCTGGAACTGCGTTGATCGTAGACACACAAAGACAAGACAAAGATGCCCCCCCCGTATAGCCTCAACAGACTGTAGGGGGCAAGTGCTGTTAGCGAGGAGCAACCTATGAAGGCCGGCACGGCACACGAGGTGGTGGGTGGTCAGCACCACGTCCGACCGACCGCCTTTGTCTCCCCAGTGGCGATGTTTACTACACACCGCACCAGGTTACTCATTTGAGGCCGAGTCGACCTAGGAGAGGTCCCAAGAACGGCGCTGTGGCCGTGAGCCAGGAATTGAACTCGGGTTGCCCGGGTTCGTAGCTCAGCACAGCGCGCTAACCACTATCCCACCGCTCTCCACTACACACACACAGGCAAAGATCCCCCACCTGTATAGCCTTACCAGACTGTTGGGGCAAGTGCTCTTAGCGAGAACATTTATACACAAATACAAAGATCCCCCACCTGTATAGCCTTACCAGACTGTTGGGGCAAGTGCTCTTAGCGAGAACATTTATACACAAAGACAAAGATCCCCCACCTGTATAACCTTAATAGACTGTTGGTGCAAGTGCTCTTAGCGAGAACATTTATACACAAAGACAAAGATCCCCCACCTGTACAACCTTAATAGACTGTTGGGGCAAGCGCTCTTAGCGAGAACATTTATACACAAAGACTCCCCACCTGTATAGCCTTAACATACTGTTGGGGCAAGTGCTCTTAGTGAGAACATTTATATACAAAGACAAAGATCCCCCACCTGTATAGCTTTACCAGACTGTTGGGGCAAGTGCTCTTAGTGAGAACATTTATATACAAAGACAAAGATCCCCCACCTGTATAGCCTCACCAGACTGTTGGGGCAAGTGCTCTTAGTGAGAACATTTATACACAAAGACAAAGATCCCCCACCTGTATAACCTTAATAGACTGTTGGGGCAAGTGCTCTTAGCGAGAACATTTATACACAAAGACAAAGATCCCCCACCTGTATAACCTTAATAGACTGTTGGGGCAAGTGCTCTTAGCGAGAACATTTATACACAAAGACAAAGATCCCCCACCTGTATAGCCTTAACATACTGTTGGGGCAAGTGCTCTTAGTGAGAACATGTATACACAAAGACAAAGATCCCCCACCTGTATAGCTTACCAGACTGTTGGGGCAAGTGCTCTTAGCGAGAACATTTATATACAAAGAGAAAGATCCCCCACCTGTATAGCCTTACCAGACTGTTGGGGCAAGTGCTCTTAGTGAGTACATGTATACACAAATACAAAGATCCCCCACCTGTATAGCCTTAACATACTGTTGGGGCAAGTGCTCTTAATGAGAACATGTATACACGAAGACAAAGATCCCCCACCTGTATAGCTTACCAGACTGTTGGGGCAAGTGCTCTTAGTGAGTACATGTATACACAAATACAAAGATCCCCCACCTGTATAGCCTTAACATACTGTTGGGGCAAGTGCTCTTAATGAGAACATGTATACACGAAGACAAAGATCCCCCACCTGTATAGCCTTACCAGACTGTTGGGGCAAGTGCTCTTAGTGAGTACATGTATACACAAATACAAAGATCCCCCACCTGTATAGCCTTAACATACTGTTGGGGCAAGTGCTCTTAATGAGAACATGTATACACGAAGACAAAGATCCCCCACCTGTATAGCTTACCAGACTGTTGGGGCAAGTGCTCATAGCGAGAACATTTATACACAAATACAAAGATCCCCCACCTGTATAGCCTTACCAGACTGTTGGGGCAAGTGCTCTTAGTGAGAACATTTATATACAAAGACAAAGATCCCCCACCTGTATAGCCTCACCAGACTGTTGGGGCAAGTGCTCTTAGTGAGAACATTTATACACAAAGACAAAGATCCCCCACCTGTATAACCTTAATAGACTGTTGGGGCAAGTGCTCTTAGCGAGAACATTTATACACAAAGACAAAGATCCCCCACCTGTATAACCTTAATAGACTGTTGGGGCAAGTGCTCTTAGCGAGAACATTTATACACAAAGACAAAGATCCCCCACCTGTATAGCCTTAACATACTGTTGGGGCAAGTGCTCTTAGTGAGAACATGTATACACAAAGACAAAGATCCCCCACCTGTATAGCTTACCAGACTGTTGGGGCAAGTGCTCTTAGCGAGAACATTTATATACAAAGAGAAAGATCCCCCACCTGTATAGCCTTACCAGACTGTTGGGGCAAGTGCTCTTAGTGAGTACATGTATACACAAATACAAAGATCCCCCACCTGTATAGCCTTAACATACTGTTGGGGCAAGTGCTCTTAATGAGAACATGTATACACGAAGACAAAGATCCCCCACCTGTATAGCTTACCAGACTGTTGGGGCAAGTGCTCTTAGCGAGAACATTTATATACAAATACAAAGATCCCCCAACTGTATAGCCTTACCAGACTGTTGGGGCAAGTGCTCTTAGTGAGTACATGTATACACAAATACAAAGATCCCCCACCTGTATAGCCTTAATAGACTGTTGGGGCAAGTGCTCTTAGTGAGTACATGTATACACAAATACAAAGATCCCCCACCTGTATAGCCTTAATAGACTGTTGGGGCAAGTGCTCTTAGTGAGTACATGTCTACACAAAGACAAAGATCCCCCCCCTGTAATATAGCCTGAGCATACATTTGTGGCAAGTGCTCTTAGCGAGCACATGTTTATACACAAAGACGAAGAAGATCCCACCCCCCACCACCGCAGAGCCTTTTAACAGACCTTTGAGGCAAGTGCTGTGAGCGAGTAGCAGCAGCACCTCTGAAGGCCGACTCCGTGACACACGAGGGGGGTAGCTGGCAAAGCACCACCACCACAACCACCACCACAACCACCAGGCATCGCCCGCCACGTGGGGGATGTGTGGATGTGGAAGAAGACGACGACTCGACACGGGCTCACGGAGCGAGCGGACCACAGCAGCACGGCTGCATCTGCGCGGCTCCTGCGCCCAACAATGCCCAACAATGCCGAGCGACGGCGCGCCGCCTATGCCTCCGATGAGGCCGCTGCTCGGACGCACGCGGCACGCGGCACGCTCGCCAGACACGGGCGAGAGAATCACACGTGCCCGCGCTGCCTGTGTGCTGTGTACACGCTCTGCCTGTGTGCTGTGTACACGTGGTGCCTGTGTGCTGTGTACACGCTCTGCCTGTGTGTTGTGTACACGCGGTGCCTGTGTGTTGCGTACACGCGCTGCCTGTGTGTTGTGTACGCGTGGTGCCTGTGTGCTGTGTACACGCTCTGCCTGTGTGCTGTGTACACGCTCTGCCTGTGTGTTGTGTACACGCGGTGCCTGTGTGTTGCGTACACGCGCTGCCTGTGTGTTGTGTACGCGTGGTGCCTGTGTGCTGTGTACACGCTCTGCCTGTGTGTTGTGTACACGCGGTGCCTGTGTGTTGCGTACACGCGCTGCCTGTGTGTTGTGTACGCGTGGTGCCTGTGTGCTGTGTACACGCTCTGCCTGTGTGCTGTGTACACGCTCTGCCTGTGTGCTGTGTACACGCTCTGCCTGTGTGTTGTGTACACGCTCTGCCTGTGTGTTGTGTACACGCTCTGCCTGTGTGCTGCACAAGTGGTGCCTGTGTGTTGCGCACAGGCGCTGCCTGTGTTGTGTACACGCGCTGCCTGTGTGTTGCGTACACGCTCTGCCTGTGTTGCGTACACGTGGTGGCTGTGTGTTGTGTACACGCGCTGCCTGTGTGTTGTGTACACGCTCTGCCTGTGTGTTGTGTACACGCGCTGCCTGTGTGCTGTGTACACGCTCTGCCTGTGTGTTGCGTACACGCTCTGCCTGTGTGCTGCGTACACGCTCTGCCTGTGTGCTGTGTACACGCTCTGCCTGTGTGCTGCGTACACGCTCTGCCTGTGTGCTGTGTACACGCTCTGCCTGTGTGTTGTGTACACGCTCTGCCTGTGTGCTGTGTACACGCGCTGCCTGTGTGTTGCGTACACGCGCTGCCTGTGTGCTACGCACACGCGCTGCGGTGAACGCAACGCATCATACGGGTGGTGAATGCGTGAAATAGCGGCTCGCATGTGTGTGGTGTTGCGGCGTTGGCTGTGGCTGTGTGTTACTGTTCGCGTGATTTCCCCCCCACCCGTTACCTTCTCTGCAGAGAGCCGAGTTGGGATAACAGCACGAGCAGTGCCTGTGAGAGGAGGGAGCTTTTGTCTGCGTGCAGGCAGCAGCAGCAGCGTACCGTGCTGCCAGTAGGAGCGTGGTGGTGGTGGCTCTGCTGTTGTGCACGCGGTGTGTGTGTGTCATCTCCCCCTCCTCTCTCTCTCTCCCTGCCCCTATCTTCTTCTCTCTTGCTCCTCCACTCGCCCGTTTGGGAGAGCTGCATAAGATGGGATCCACGTGATCTCCCCTCCCCACCACACGGGCACACGCACAAGTGTGTGTGTGTGCGTGACGACAGCCCCTTTCGCCCGGGCTCTTACAGAGTGACATCCAGCCTATGCAAGCCACCTTCCCAGGCGATGGGACGCGTCTGGGCGAGATAATTATGTTAAATGCCGCACGTCGCTATAACACCGCTATGAATATATTTAAAAAAACATTGATATTACAACGAAATGATTGTATTACATCATAATTTATTTTTACCAGTGGTAGAAATTCCACATTCCGATGGAAAGGGTGAGTCTATCAATAGGGCAACCACTGGTGACTGCCCCACAAAGCGGTACTATTTTATCGACCCCGATTGGATGATGGGCTGAGCGAGTCAGCACTCAGTGTTACGATTGTGAGCCGCGTGTCACCGCTGAGCCTAATTACAAAGGGTTACTGTGTATACCGTGTAAGTAATGGGCGGAAAGAGGGAATTATTAGCAGTACCAATTATTTTCCTAGGAGAGCATCACCAATGAGTCTCAACACTTATTTTTCAGGAAGACCCTGCGTTGAGTTGTTGGCCCATTTCCATGAATGAGTGTTAAGATGAATATGGGAAGAAACCAAATATGCTCAATATGTCCCCCCCAATATATTGCTATAAAATAGATTTCTGTTTATATGACTGTGGTTGTGGTTGTACTTTATTAATCCCTAATCTCTGCCATTACATACAATGAAACAAGAAAAGGTAAAAAAGAAAAAACAGCAATGTAATACTATACACTATTAGAAAAGTCCATCCTATGTGCTAGTGATTTTTTTATATTTTAGGCAGGAAATTCGTTTTCAAATTTAGATGTTTTTTTTCTGGGTGGGGACCCCCAGACCCCCTGGTAGATTTAGTCCCCCCCCCCCATGTTGACTCCATGTCTACGGCCTGGGAAACCAGAGAACGTGGAGAAATTCCACCGTGCGTGCAAAGTGCTGACAACTCAACACTGCCATCTACTGGCCACCTCGTAACCCATACACGCGCAACACCTGGCAAGCACCGGTCGTCAAATTAATCCAAGAAATAACCAGGTTAAAATCCTGCTCGGCTTCTGCGATCAGACCAGATATAGCCCATTCAGGCTGATTTGATCATCCTAAAATGTATGAAATTACGTGTGCGTGGTATGATGTTTTATAACTACATTTTCAGTAAAAATCAAAGAGCCCATTGGGATGAAAAGAGTTGTGCCAGGGAAGATTGGATAAAGACAAAGAGCGAAATGGCACATTACACAAGCAATTGTAATTAATCAACATCTACCTTCAAAGAATTTGACTCATTCAATGCTTTATCCCCTCTGCCTCGGCTGCTGCAAAGTACACAAGATCTGCCCAAACAGTGTCCCACCATCAACTATTTGGTGTTATACTTGGTCGCTTGTACGTATGTATGTTTAACTTCTTTAACACAGCACGTAGCCAACCGTGGTAATCGGAGGTACGGGGGAAGGACAATAAAACTAAACACAAAAAGCAGTTCTAAGGAATTAAAGTACATAACCTCAAGTGGCTTCCTAATATTGGAAGGAAGAGCCTTCCAGACGGCCGCAGAAGCGCATCTGAAAGCAGTGACCGCTTTTGTTCCATTGCGAGCCAAAAAGCCGCCGTGTGGATGACTGGAGTTTGCGTGATGGTTTACGCTCGGTTCGTTTAGTTTTAATTTATTTATTGAAGCAATAATATGTCTATGTAAACTGTGGAACGAATTGACTCGAGCAACAGCCACGTGGAGGAGTTACATAAAGCCTCGCCAGGAGATGCCTCATCTGAGATGAGTTGCAAACAAACACGAGGCATCAACTCTAGCCCACGTTGGGCATGCGCTCCAATTGGCGATGTCTCCATCACTCCATTGCAGCTTTGGATGTTTTGAGATGCGATCCCATGATGCTACATTCTGAAATGGTGGTTAGTTGACACACCGGAGAGTATCTCAATTCTATGCGGTCTGTTCCCCACACACGTGCTGCTGGACATGATCTGATGGGAGTTGTTTGGTGGCGTCTTCCGCATTCGGAAAACAGAGACGTGGGAACAACAATAATGTTTTAAAAGGGCCTGAGTAATCGAACACAAAAAAGTAGTTGATTTAAACTTTCAATCGATTAATTGGTTGAATCGACGTGTCATTCCAGTTCCCCTTCTGAACGCTTTCATTTGGATGTGCCGACACAACGTGCAATTCATGGAAGACTATTCTGAGGGGTAATAATTAATCAGACAAAGGTCTCTTTCACTATCAGTGCTGATGTCTCAGAAAGACAAACAGGACCAGAGTGTGCCAGCTTTAGCAAATGGTTCTGACACACATTGGTTCAGAATGCCCGTAGGCTGACGGAATTTTTTTTTATTATGTGGTGCAACAGACGGCTGTCCGTTTAATAAAAAAAAACAAGTTGTTGCATTGGTTTTCAAGGAATTTTCTTTTTTTACAAAAATGTAAGGGACTGTTGGTAGCAGCGCACTGCTACGTTAAAAAAAAGAGTAATTTAACACTGCTTTCTAATAGAATCGTAAACAGTTTGGGCCTTCCACAGATGAGAGAGGGCAGCGAGATTGACTGACTACATAGTCGTGGACTCCACTGTTCGGGGCGCTGAGAAAACTGGGACTTTCTAAACACTGAACAGTAAATTCTAATCCATCCTAAATGATACACATAACGAGGGGGCTAATCTGCTTTCATGCGTACACCTATCTTAGGTGAGTGAACTCCTCGACCAATTTCACCTCCGCCGAATGGGGTTGTCATGCAAATCAGCTCAAAATGTAAAACTAAAACTACAATTGATCTGATCATTTGTCGTATCCACCACGGCGGCGTTGCTTTTTTTTGTATTTGATACGCTCTACCATTTTTTATTTTATATGATACTGAAATACCCCGCCGCGTTACACAAATTCCTGCAGCACACATTTCAGTCGCACAAACCGGATCGACGTGCAGGGAGGGAGCGCGTGTGAAGGGGGAGGGGGGCATTCAATCTCAAAAGCCCTGCCCACCACAATGTTGCGCAATAAACAGCGCACTCAACGCATTCGTAAGTAACACTGCCTTCCGAGTAAAATTAAAAAAGTAAATATTTTTTAAAACTTTTTTAAAAACACGCTTTTATGAAATGTACTAGTAATGGAAGTGGCCCCGAAGCTTGCCATAACGTCAGGGACCGTGGTGGCCAATTACAGCCAACGTCAGTTAAGCGTGGACAATTAGACCCAAGCCGAAGCATAACAAATAAAAAAGAATTCGATTTAAAGCTTTCGTGACTGCAAGGATTCATCTTCTTTGGTTCTTTCAGTAAAGTCACGTAGAATGAGAATAATAAAATAAAATAAGACAATACAATTCTCACGACGTTTCGGCCACAACACAAGCAGCCTTCTTCAGGTGAAAGAACAGAACTGTCGGGACGACAGAGCTTCAATTAACGCTGCTAAGATTCGCAGCGTCGTTTCAGCTCGGTGAGAGGCGTGGCGAGCCTTGAAAAAGGAGTTCACATATCAAAGCAGGAGAATTTAGCATTGAAATAGCCGAGGGATTAGCTTGTGACAGAAACAGCTGTGTTAAAGTCAAAGTTTAAATATCAACAGAGGCATTCAGGGACTGCATCCTGATGTACCCCCCCTGGTGAGACATTGCTTAACCAACACATACTTCACCTGGAATGGAACTTTCTACAAACAAACTGAGGGTACCCCAATGGGCTCCCCCCTATCTCCGGTTGTAGCCAACGTATTCATGGAAAAATTTGAAACTGACGCCATCCAGACTGCCACTCTACGCCCAACCTTATGGAAGAGGTACGTGGATGACACCTTTGTCATCTGGCCACATGGCCAGCCTGCTCTAGACCAATTCCGCGACCACATCAATTCCATACACCCAGCCATCAGATTTACCATGGAGGTTGAAAAAGATGGCAAACTACCCTTTTTGGATGTCTTAATTAAAAGGAGACATGATGGTTCAATGAGCCACTCTGTCTACAGGAAAGCTACCCATACAGATGCTTACTTGAAACCGGATTCCCACCACCATCCATCCCAGAAGAACTCCCTCATCAAGACTCTATACCATAGAGCCCAATTCATTTCCAACCAGGAACACATGACCAGTGAACTCAAGCACGTACACCAGGTTCTCAGGGCTAATGGTTACTCCGACTACACAATCCGCAAAGCCATCACTCCAGTCATGAAGAAGGATCCTCTTGTGGAGCCACTCAAAACCATCACCTTACCCTACATTGCAGGGGTCACTAAAAATATCTCCAAAATCCTGAATAAACACAAGATCCAGGTCCGATTCAACACAGTACATAAAATCCGTGATCTGGTTCCATCTGTAAAAGATGCTGTTCCAGACATACAGTACCCGGGCGTTTACAAACTAAAGTGCCTCTGTGGTAGTAGCTACATTGGAGAAACCAAACGACATATCTCTGACCGCATCCGCGAACATAAAGCAGACTTGAAACACGGTAGAATGAACGCGTCTGCCGTGGCAGATCACTATTATAATTCAGTGGGCTCACATGACATTGACTTCTCCAAGACGGAGGTTCTTTGCAAACCAACCGGCTACCATGAGAGATTCGTTCACGAGGCCATTCACATATACAAGCACAGAGACAATTTCAACCGAGAAGATGGATTATGGCTTAGTAACCATTGGAAAGATGTTTGAAACCATTTCCGTTCTTAATTAATTGTATTTTACGATGACCTTCAGACCGCAGCTCTTTCGCTGGCATTGACTCTTAATACCTCTCACACCACAGTTAATGGTATGGTTTACAACATGGAGTATAACAGCGCCTCGCAGCTGTCTCTCTCCCCCTCCTCCGTTCCGACCATGGATGAACTCGTCCGTCTGAACGGGGCCCGTAGCTATCCGTGGTGCTAAAGTTGAGGGTAAGAATCCACCCATTTTTTCGCCATATAGCATTGTGATATATAACGACTTATTGTTGGTAGCTTAGCTGATTGGAGAATATATAGAGTTTATTGATAACATTGAGGTAATTTATATTTTAGTTTTTTATTGGTTCACTATATAGTATTCATTATATAGTGTAGTGTATACCCAGTTACTGTGAATAGCTCAGATGTGTAGGCTTTGACTTCAACATAGCCATTTCTGTGACCAATCGCAAGCTAATCACTCAGTTATTTCAATGCTAAATTCTCCTAGTCATTTCAATGCTAAATTCTCCTGTTTGATTTGTACTAGGTGCCTCTGTGAATGTGTATGCTCTGACTTTAACATAGCTATTTCTGTGACCAGTCACAAGCTAATCACTCAGCTATTTCAATGCTAAATTCTATGCTAATTCCTTTGTCAAGGCGCTTTGTTTCTTCTCACACAGCTTAAAGGTCGCGATCTGAGCGTGGATTTTTTCGCTCCAGCGCTATCCTCCAGACAGTCTCGTCCCTTCACCTGATGAAGGCCGCTTGTGTTGTGGCCGAAACGTCGTGAGAATTTTATTGTGTTATTTTATTTTATCAATTTATTATTTTATTCTCATTCTACGTGACTTTACCGAAAGAACCAAAGAAGAAGAAGCATTCAGTATATGGACGCTAAAGGCCTCCAACTAACCAACTATCATCAAGTAAACCGATGTGAAAAAAACTAAGTCTATATCACATCAATATAAACAGGTCCCTGCAGGGTGGGCTGGTAGGAACATTGGAATTTTTCACTTCGTTAAAGTATTGAAAGGGGACGGGTGGACGGACGGACGGACACATTCATCTATTGCAGGCTGGTACACTCAGTTTACAACTTCGTTCCTACCAGTATAAATGTACTTAATATATTCTTCAATAAGCTGAGCTATTAATCATACAGCAACTGGGTATACATTACACTATATAATGAATACCATATAGTAAACCAATGAAAAAACTAAAATATAAGCTCCTCAATGTTATCAATAAACTCTATATACTCTCCAATCAGCTGAGCAACTAACAATAAGTCGTTACATATCACAATGTTAAATGGTGAAAAATGGCGGTTTTTCCCATCCCCTCAACACCAGCACCAAGGACAGCGACATTCAGGCGGACGAGTCAATCCATGCTCGGAAGGGAGGAGGGGTGAGGGAGAAACAGTCACAATGCCAGCGAAAGAGCTGCGGTCTGACGGTCACCGTAAAATACAATGAATTAAGAACCGAAATGGTTTAAAACATCTTTCCAATGGTTACTAAGCCAGAATCCATCTTCTCGGTTAAAATTGCCTCTGTGTATATGTGGATGGCCTCATTAACGAATCTCTCATGGTAGCCGGTTGGCTTGCAAAGAACCTCCGTCTTGGAGAAGCCCATGTCATGTGAACCCACTGAATTATAACAATGATCTGCCACGGCAGAAGAGTTCGTCCTACCGTGTTTCAAGTCCAAGATATGTCGTTTGGTTTCCCCAATGTAGTTGCTACCACAGAGGCACTTTAGTTTGTAAAATATGCTGTTCCAGACATGCAGTACCCGGGCGTTTACAAACTAAAGTGCCTTCTTTAGGGCCGAGTCTCAACGCCTTTTGGCGTTCTCTGGTCTAACACCAGTTGAGGCTTGGTTTCTGTTTGGTGATTGGACGTCTTAACACGTGTTTTATTGCCAGAAAGGGGAAACCCGATTCTTATACTTACACAAATATGGTTGCAGGTGCACTTTCATGTGCAATGGGTCCTAAGAGACTGGAGACGGAGCGCTTGAGGCAACACGTTTATTACCTATATATGTGAGATACACGGTCGCTAACACAGAGGGGTAGCGGCCCCTCTACCCGATACTTATGGAGGTATAGCCTCTGGGCTCGCGTGTCCTAATCACTGGGACTACACTCACGTTCCTCCGGCTAAGGGGACCTAGGGGGAGGCTATCTGACTCGACCCAGCCAAGGTCCTCGGGTCCCGACCACTGGCCCACTACAGCCCCGGCCCTTAGAAGGACAGCGGGTCTGGGGGTTCCCAGGGTCCTAGCCTAGCTGGTCTTCTTTCTTCAGCTTGACGAAGACTGCCGGACTCGTCCCGAGGTCCGGCTTTTATACTCGTGCCAAGGTCTCTCCGCCCCTGGCCACGCCCTCCTTCTGGAACTCTCTAGGGGGCTCTGGAATAACCCCCCCCCCAACCCCTCTCTTGGGGCTGGGAGAACCTCGTGTCCCAACGGACCGGCTGATCCTACCCATCCCGGGTTACCACCCCCAATGGACACGTCTGCTACTACAGGTAAGTATACATAACAAGACGCTATACACAATGCCTGTCAATGACGCTACACATGTACGTGCAACATCACGTACTTCATGGGAACCGTGATTATGTGACTTAGTGCGAAATTGATGTTCATATCCTCATGGAAAAAATGCTTTTGTTAAACACCTGATGAAGCTGGATGTAATTCCCTGCTTATTTTGAAAAAAAAATTCCATGTTTGCCTATGTGACCCTGACGGGTGGTAGATGTTTACATATATATAAACATTGAAAGACCTACACGATGTAACCCAAAACTAAATAACCATGCTCATGTACGGATATCAAACTGTGCAAATGTCATCTGTATAAATAGTTTGCTGGTTTCTTAAGATATATCGATATCTGCCCTTTTCTCTTGGCTTTGAAGAAAGGCTGCTACCCAAAAATCTGAATGGATAATAATTTTTAGGTATTTTTTATATACTGCATTTAGTCATAAATTAAAACATTTTTTTATTTACCAGAAGTGATCTGGCCACAAATGATAGCTCCAACGAAGTGGCTTATCATATGGACGTCTATCCCGACCAAATACTCTAAACACACTTTGTTTCTAAATGTGGAGGGGAAAACCGTAGGACCCGGAGTAAAAATCCACGCGACCACGGGCAGAGAGAGAGAGAGAGAGACATGCAAACTCCAAATATACAGCAGGCGTCAGGGTCGGGATCAAACCAACGACCTTCTGTATACCAGGCGAGGTAGTTAACATCTCCTAGCCACCGCAGCTGTGGTGTAATGGCTGGCACGCTGAACCTGCAATCCGGAGGTCGCCAGTTCGGTCTCCTAGCGTGGCAGTACAAGCAACGGTGCAAGTTTCTTAACCCCCACCACACTTAGCCATTGGGCAGCTTCGCTTCTGGTGGGGTATAGTGTGGGTAATGCCACCTCCTCCAAGACGTCTGGCCAGTGTGGCAGAGTACCCTAGACATGCCCTCGAGAAGGTTAGGCTCTTTTGAAGTCCCTCTAGCCGAGACCTACCTCTAGCAGTGGTGTCAGGAAGCATTTACAGGGCAGCACCTTTACCATGTACACGTCAGTGTGTAATGGCATCTGATGAGAATTCTTGTTTGCTTTTTTACCCACAATCCACCATGGCAGTTAATAATACATATTCAAAGGAAGCTGCTCCCAGTCACAATTTAAATGTTATCTGCGAGAGAGAGAGAGAGCGATAAATGAATGCTGCATCCAATTTGAATTCGGTCCCCTTTGCGCTATAGGCTGATAATTAGCAATCCTTGCTAGCCCAAGATTTTTTTCCACTAAACCTAATTCACAAGGGAATTATGGCTAATATTACCATGCTATCTATAGTGTGGTACTTTTTTTTATTTTATATCATTAACCATCTCAAATATTCTCACTATAAGTGCGGTACTATGCAGATTTCATATATTTGCCCTTGCATCTGTATTTCTCCCTAACAATTTTCAGTCTCACTTGCAAAGTATCTAAATTATCTAAAAAAATGTTCCACTTACCTTTATAAAATCTGTCCACGTATACACTTCAAATCAAAATGTATTCAACCCTGTAAAATGCGACTGAGCCGACAGTACATATATTTAAATTTTGATTTAAAGCCTTCGTGACTGCAGTGATTCATATTCTTGGTTCTTTCGGTAAAGTCACGTTGTTTCCCTTCAACGTGACTTTACCGAAAGAACCAAGAATATATATTTAGTTTTTAAATATAATTATACATGTATGTTTATATATGAATAAATACATTTATAAATCACGATGTATGTGTAGTAGTCGTGTATGGAGACGGAGTCGCAGTAGGAAGCAACACGTTTTATTTATATCTTTGACAACACTCACTAGGACTTAACATGAAGGGGTAATGGCCCCTTCCACCCACAACCTGTGGAGGTACAGCCTTCGGGCTATCTATCCTAGCCACTCCTATAGCCCTCCGGCTGGCTGGAGCTAAGGAGGCTGACCCACCGCTGGCACCGGTGGGTCTCTGACCACTGGCCCGTCCAGACCCGGCCCTCAAAAGGACGTCGGTTATCAACGACCCCGCTCTGGTAGGTACTGTGTAGCGTGTGTGTGTTTACAGAGTGACCACCACATGTATTAATGTTACGTATCATAATATATTTCTTATATATACTAAGTGTCAAGATATATACCTCGACGCGTAATCTGTCACCAAGCAGAATTCAAACAACAAAGACAAAAATGGTTTTAAAATAACACAGTGGTTTTGCTATTCACGCCATTCTCATAGCAAACGTGCGATGTTTTCACAAACAGATAGAGTCTGCAAGTAGGTTCAGTAATTTGCGAGTATTTTTCTTTCTCAAATTTGACGCCGGTTCACAATCGGCCTTCTCGTTTCAAATTACATCATGGGATCTTGAACATCCACCGCGCAGCAGACAGTGCGCATTTGTATGATCAATACCCCAGCAGTACTAACCAGGGCAGCTTGCCTGATTCGAACCACCAACTCTGCTACGAGCTGTGAATGCACTACCGCCTAGGCCGTGATACTGCGCTATACAGATATATATATACACACACACACACATGATTTGCATGCATAAAGTGCTCACCAGGGATGAATGTTCGAGAGAAATCCCTTTCCTGTGGGTTTTTAGCCACCAAAGGGGGCTTTGTGATAAGCGGAACATGAAGCAAAATAACCCTCAGCAGACGTCAGGATGGATGGCTCCAGCTAATCTTAATTACAACACGGCGCCCTTCGCTGGAGGATTTGGTAAATAAACAACCAAAGCAGCTGAGCAAAGTGGGACATTCATTTCTGTTGTCACACGAGGACTTAAAAGTATTTGCCTCCACTGGGTACAGCAAAATGGAGTTGGTGCATAGGTCACTGGAAAAGACGCGCACCTCCCACTCGAATAGACCTGCAACTATTGACCACTAACCAGCTATCGGAAGAATCAGTTAATATCAACTATTGATTATACTAAGCGAATGGTAATTGCCATACAATTAGTTGTTAGCATTATTATTAAGGGTGGTGGGAAGGGATTCGTGTTCTCGTCGTCTTCACCGCGTCATTCGCATATCGTTCAATAATCCTTGGGTACTCATTGGTTTTTTCGGTAAAGTCACGTATGTAGAAATACCTCTTGGTGGACTTGTATATGTATTTCTACTGACCGTGTAACTCGTAGTTTTCATTCTATCTATGCTGGTATGTGCAATCCAAAGGTTGAACACGAAATTTAACACTCTTCTGAAATTCGTGGTCCGCCAGGAAGTGTCTAACTGTGTTGTTTGCCTGACTGGATGTGCTTCACATAATGTTTTTTCAGGTTTGTTGAATTCTCGTCTCTCATCTTTTTGTTGTATTTACCTCCGTGATTTGTTCTTGACACCTGATGAAGATCGCTTGCGTTGTGATCGAAACGTCGTGATTGTTTTTTTGTTTTAATATAATTTTATTGTATTTCTACATACGTGACTTTACCGAAAAAAACAATGAGTAATTTTATGCAGTCACGAAAGCTTTAATACTTTATTAATCCTTGGGTATTTTGTTTTTAAATGCCGTGCACAGCCAGACGATATAAAACCCTTCAACATATCTCGCTTTGAAGCTTTCGTGACTGCAGGAATCCATACTCTTTTGTTCTTTCTGTAAAGTCACGCAGGTAGAAAAACAATCGATCGCGACGTTTCGATCGCAACGCAAGCAATCGTCATCAAGTGGGACAACCACAGCAAGAAGAAACTGCTGAAGTACTCTACAAAGCATTCACATCACGTCACTAGACACAGGACACACACCGGTTTAATTACCATGCAAAATTCCCCTCACCTGGTGCTGAAAAATACGCTTAACGACAGTATTTACAAAAGAAAAACCTCAATTTGCCAGAGGAAAAAAATAATTATATTGCATATCTTTTTCCTTCAGCCTTACGGGAGTGTGGAAATGGCCCGTGGACCTCAAAAGGCTGATAAAGAGCCAGGCGTCTGCTAAAGTTGACAATGATGGAAGATAATTTAGGCTGTGTGGACAGCATTGGTGTCGAGGTGAACGTAACGCCCGATTATCACAGTGTCCAAAGTTCGATTCCTAGTCACACACAAGAGCAGCAGCGATCATTGGTATCAGAACCATTAGAAGACTTTGCTGTTCTTTTCCAGGATGTTTCTGTTGCGTGTAGTCACTTTAAGATGTTTTCTTGTTCATGTTTTTGTTTGTTGCGGTTGCACCCGAGTCAAGAGCCGCATGGCTCACAGGGCTATACCTAATAAATGAAACTGAAAACTGAATCTCAGCCTTCAATGTATATATGTCACAGTCTAATCTCCTCCCTATACTCATGTGCCCAGCATTTTTCCACGCACTGCGGTTTGCTCCCACATGTCAAACACTCATTTGATTTCCTGATAAACATCTTCGCTTGTTTAAATCTCTCCCCGCCCCTCCCCCCCCATGTGTTTTATAGTCGTACTGTGTGTTCGGCACGATGTCTGTTGTTTCACTCGCCTTGCTGGGACCTTCTTCAGGAAGGACATGCCGAACCACAACTCCAAAACTCATTGAAGAGCCATAGAGCTCAACGCCGCAGCATTACTCATTGTTGGTATGGTCCAAACATTGAACAATCTGACTCTCATATTCTTGGTTCTTTCGGTAAAGTCACGTAGAAGGGAAACAATAAATTAATAAAAATATAAAACAATAATTTTATTGTATTGTTTCCCTTCTACGTGACTTTACCGAAAGAACCAAGAATATGAATCCCTGCAGTCACGAAAGCTTTAAATCAAAATCTGACTCTCTTTTAAAAAAAAAAGTCTTCAGACTCGGGCGAGGCTTTCATGCGCAAAAATTTAGCATAATAATAATAAACAATTTATGAGCGCGCACATATTTAACCAATCGGGAGGCATTGCACGGCAACAAAGCTCAGAGTCTCTCGTTTGCCAGCCTGAGCAAGGTGAGCCTCGAGCTACTGCTTGAAGGTGGATGGCAAACCACAAGAGCAAGGACAATCTAACCTCACCACCCCTTGGTGTGTTTGCGCGAGCCATAGCAGGTACTCACTAACAGCAACTGCCCCAACAGTCTAATTCCCCACGTATATAATTATTTGACCTGTGTGTGTGTGGGGTGGGAGGTGACGCAGTTGCGTTCAGTTGGCACAAGGGGGGAGCACAGGTGGTGCATCTGTCAGTGAGCTCAGTCAGTCAACCCATGGCACCTGGGTCTGTCCCGTGGCCTCCTGCCAGCGAGCCTTCGACACTTCCCGTGGCCTCAACTTGCACCTCGCTTGGCACAAGTGCAGTGGTGACGTCACCGCCATTTAGTAGTGAACGGTGGTGGTTGTTGTTGTTGTTGGTGGTGGTGATCACAATAGGGGCAGTTGCTTGCTGTGTGGGACTGCCGGATTTTTTTTGGTAAATTGAGCCTGTGGCTGGAGTGGTAGTAAGTATAGTGGTGAACGAGCTGCATGATGAACCCCGGAACCCGAGTTCGATTCCCAGCCATGACTTACATCAGCGGCGAGTGATTTCCGAAATGCTCCTACCCTCCCCTTCACTAACCCGCACTGACCAGCATGGTGAAATATGGTCAAAAACCACGATGATTGACACGGTTTGGTGAGACCTTCATCCATTGGTGAATTGAGAATGGCTGAAATTTTTTTTTTTTATTATCGAAATCGAGCCTAAACTTCTGAAAAGAAGAGCCAAATAAAAGCCCCATTTGCCAAGAGCGGAGCCGAAATGTCTAAAAAGTTGACATTTGTTTAAGTAGTTTTTTTTCTGAATCACATTTCAAAACGGCTTAAAAATAACACCAAATAGTTTACAAAATCGCCAAATCTGGCAGCCCTCCTGCTGGTGTGCGGATCTGATAGGGTCAGTGAGTTGGCAGAAGTTGCGACGTAGAATATTTCACACGGCGCAACAATTCCCACGCTCCGAGTTCATCTCCTCCCGACGCACGAAAGTGAACATTGATGCATGTGTCTGGCTTTGGCCTCCCTCAAGGTCAGCTGAGCCTGAAATAACCATCCGCTGCAGCGTTATTAATAACGGTCCTGGGGAAGGATAAGGTAACAAAAGTTGGTATTGTCATGGCAATACCTCTGGGTGTGCCCGCTACAGAAAGCACTGAAAGCCCTCGATTGAATAGAGCCAAGAATTGAGGAGGCTATTCCTGTGTGTGCGTGTGTGGCCGTGCTTGTGTTAGCAAGACTGCCCCGGGGTGGTGAGGGACAAAAGGGGAAATTTGTCTCAGGCCTCAGACAAAAGAGAGCTCCACAAAGGGCCTGTTTATTGTTGTTGTAATTAATACGGGGGAAGGGGCACGTTAATGCTGAGCCATATAGCTCAGTTAGGCCTTACCTGGTAAAAATAAAACAATCCAAAAATTCACCCCTGTGACGAAACTTTATTGACTGTTACGACATGTTTAAGATTTCCGCGATATTATTTTTCTCCTGCTAGACCTCGTAGTTGTTATTTCGTGAAGTGAATACTCGACCGTCTCAAGGTCTACTCTCACAGTTATCCCCACATCTACCTTGAGGTCGCTACCCAGGTCAAAGGCCCGTGGGCGCTCACTTCAATGTCTGACTTTGCTAACATGCCTTCCCCCATGCTACGTTAAATGTTACGAGTGGTCACGAGTATTAAATGCGATTAATCACTTATAAATGTAGCACAATCGTTTATGCAATGGGTCTCATCCATGTGCCGAGTGCCACGATGCCATGCGGGTTACATGCTGTCAAGTTGCAGATGATACAATTTGCTCGTATGCTTATAATAATTTTCGATGTTTGTTTTTATAAGCTAAACTATTTTAACAGGTAATGAATGAGCTGTTATCTCTATTTTTTTCAGAGGTGACCCGGCCTCACATGAAAGCTCATCGAAGTAGTTGATGTCATCAATATCACACGTGGGAAGTTAGAGTAGCAGCCAAATAATCTAAACGCACGTTTATGAATGTGGGTGGCAAAATCAAAGAAACTGGAGAAAAATCCACGCGACCACCACGGGGAGAGTGAACGCACAAACTCCAAATGCACGGCCATCGTCAGGATCAGGATCGAACCCACGACATCCTGCATACCAGGCGAGGGAGTTAACATCTCGGCACAGTGCCCCCCCCCCCCCCCTATATAAAGAAGATACACGGCAGAGAAGAGAAGAGCATGGGCGTGACATCGACGGGGCCCGCTCCTCCCTCCCCAGAACCGCCTGCCGTGTCTGCGATTGAGCACTGCAGATCTCAGGTCGGTCTGTTCTGCCACATCCAGACTTACCGTTGACTCCACGGTACACGTATTACTTGTCACCGTCGTACCCGAGGGACCGCCGACGTTTTGTTTACCCAGAAAAGCCTCACTGTTCCTGAATAATCACTCGGCAATTTGTATAATTTATACAAATGCACTTGACAACAACATCGTCCCATGCATTGCATATTCTCGCCTGGCTCCTGTTGATTTGTTTCGCTGGATGAGATGCGAGGTGAGTTCATATGTACAATACAGTATGTTGATGCCATGAACTCCTCTGAGGCAATAAGTGATATGGTGATTTTTGTTAAATAACTCCCGAACTCTATTCAGAATGTAAATGCTGTGGACTTGCTCTCCAACACACCGGTGTGCTGTAATAGTAACGAATTGTCATGTTTTGTTGACGTGACAAATTATACTATTTGGCTGTGTCGGTTGGTGGCGGGTTTAACGACACAGTTATATTTACGCGATCTAATGCAAAATTAATTTTAAAAAACTTGTGTTATGGATGTTAAAATTACGCTCTGACCATATTCTTCTTTCAGAAAATCTAGCCACTGTTTTAATATTATTGCTGAGCTCTTAACAGTCCTGGAAAATTACTTACGGGAGTATGATGTCAGCACACACACATACAGCATTATCTCGTTATACCCTAACTTGTAATCCGCAAATTTTGGCGATCCCCGAATCGCATCTGGAACTTTACACGACTACTGTATCGAAATAGAGAAATAAAGTGATGAAATTAGATCAAGTGATGAGATGACTTGATGGGAGGTGAAGTGTTGAGATAAGTGATGAAAGATAATGTGATGAGATAAAGTGATGGGAGATAAAGTGATGGGAGATAATGTGATGGGAGCATCATCATAGTTTAAGGTAAGTTCATTTTTAAAGGATGATTTAATACTCTAATAATTGTTTTTTTTATTACTTTATGTTTATTATAAGCAATGTTTTTTCGTGTTAAGATACATTTAATGTATTTATTCAAGGTTTTTGTAGGCCAATATCATTATCCGCGAAATTTGCTATTCACGAGCATCTCTGGAACGCGGCCCCTCGCGAATAACGAGGTAACGCTGTGTGGGGGGTGGTGGGGGGGTGGTGGGGGGGTGGTGGGGGGGGGGGGTGGTGGGGGGGTAGTGGGGGGGGGGTGCTTGCTGTCGCTGCTGTCAAGTTGCACGCGCTGCCCAAGATAATCGGCACGGGAACATCAAACACGCGCGTGATGACATCGACACAGCATGTGCATCGGAGTGGAATTACCTTTGTTGGAATTAGCCGCGGTTACGTTTCCAGAAAGAGATGTCATTCGAATGATGAAATCTACAATGAGCTACGAATATGTTTGTCTGCCAAAGGACATCCATGTAATTATAAAATCGAACATTCTCAAGCAGGATTAATTTAAACCCTTCATAAGGCAAGGATGTGTTAATTGTTAGCTAGTTGGAAAAATTACCATAAATGGCAGCATTCATATCTCTGATGGTAATGTTCGGTATCCATGGATCAATTTTCCGAGATTGTTCCCATATTTGGATGGAAAAGTTAACTTTGCAGTTTTGTTGAGGGAAGCAAGGCAGTAGCTTTTAATCACGTTAAAAAAAATCACCAGATAGAGGAAAACAATTCTAAATGTTAAGTATTTGTTTTCATTGGTATCGGTTGATTTGTCACTCCAATAACTGTGTGGAAATTTAGTTCATAACAGTGAACATTCCGCCTCGAGAAACGACGTCTACATCTGCCCTGATGTCAACTATGACCGAACAACAGCTTTGTGTTATGCCTATCGATCACGAGAAGCAGCTGTGTTTGCGAATTATTGACCTAAGTAGGGATATTTTTTGTTTCTTAAAGTTCACACTGAGCTATTGTTAGGCATGAAAACCGCGCCCTTCTTAACATCGCACGCGTGTCCTGCCACACGGGGATGAGTGCACCGCAGGTAACAGCCGATGGGGGGGGGGGTAATCTATCGCCTAACTCATCCTGTGCGTGTGATCGTTGTTTGCCTGCTGTGATTGCCCAGAGACGAGTGTCTACTCACACAGAAGCAGCTGTTGAACTGCAGGGATGCTCGCTTGTCAGACGCTGCAGGGCCTGGCCCCTCCAACCTCCCCTCGTTCAGAGTAAATCAACATTATCTCGGTCACCCAATATAGTGAGCTACTTAACCCTTTGATTATATTGCAGCTGCGTATCCGGATTCGTGTTTGTAATGCACGAGTCATTGTTGAACTACCGGATCGTGAACGATATTAATAACACCGGCCGTGCGACATTACAAAGGTCTTTGTGGCAGTGTTTGACAACTAGTTTAACCTGCACGCAAAGTGTCATTTTAAATCCTGCCGGATGCCTCCCCGGATCATTAGATGCGTCTCACCGCAATCGCCCTTATTTTGTGATATAACATTTCCGAAGATGGCCATTACTCCGCGCGCTATGAGCAACTAAGGTCAGCTATAATCACTCTGGCTGTTACATTAATAGCATTTTCTCTCTCTCTCTCTCTCGTGAATTGCACCTATTTCAAGCAAAAAAAAGACACGGCGATCAAGCAATTGAGCGGAAAACAAAAACGAATCATCTTCGTGCAAGCTGAATACGCAACCGTTATGTTCGTGAGAAGCCCACTACAAACTTAATTTTCAATCGATCCTCGCTGCCATTCGGGAAAAGAGCAGGCCCGTCGGGGTAAGTGGCGTGTGCGGCCACAGAAGCGGAAACTTCCCACAAGCCACCAAGCGATCCCGAACGCAGCCACACACCTGGCTCCACCGAGGGTGATCATTTGTCGCTGTCTGCCCGCGGAGAGAGGCCAGAGAGGGATGCGGCGTCTAGCTTCCATTGAAGCTGTGCGAATTGAAAAAAAAAATTACCCAAAAAAATGACAACGTATTATTAAACGCGCCCGTGCTGTACACTTACATTGTACGCCCTCACATCCATCCGCTTATTGTAATGAGTTATGTGATTAAGGTATAAATACGGGGTTTTCAAATAAGACCGTGGGGTAATGCGGCCGTAGCCGAGTGCGCGTGGATGTTTTCCAGTCGTGCCGTTACAGCTCCCCGGTGTGCCTCGGGGGGGGGGGAGTCGCGCCCGCGTTGACGTTCAGCGCGACGTTAGACGTTTCGGTCCACGCGCTGCCAGCTTCTGCGGGAACCGAAGAAGCTTCCTCGGGAACTGAAGCTCCGGGGGGCACGTAGAGCGAAACGTCGGACGTCGTGCCGAACAACGCGCGGTACCGCCGTGAGGTAGTTTAGTAGCTTGTTCTTAAATCGCAATCGAACAGTGCGTTAATTTAGTTATTTTTTCGATTATAAGAAAGAAATATATCATAATTTCCAGTCAATAAATTCGGTAGGATACAAAAGCCACTTCAACATATTTTCAGTTACGTTGTAAAAAAAAAAATCATTGTTCCGGTGGCTATTTTAATATTTTCACCGTTTAATTTATACGCGATAAAACACATTTTCCCCAGCGTAATTTATTACAAAATTAATGCAATGCAATTAAAACGAAATTATGTTTTAATGAAATCTATGGGACATAGGTGGGACATAGGCGCTATGAGTAAGAACACGAGCGGAGAAATGCGCCGCTCTGTGACGAAAAACTGAGACAGCTGTTGTGATCTTGATGCCCTTCTCGCCATCCTCCGATACTACCGCAAACTCGGATTAGCAAACGGTTGGCTACGTAGGGTGCGAAAGAAGTTCAACATACATACATACTCGGAGCACGGCATGTAACCTGCTTATTATGATGTAATCGTAAAATGTCAAGATAATACGCATTGCCAGGGTTTGTTTTATATTCTCTGTGATTTAAAGAATATTTCCGGAAAGAAATGAATGGCATTAATAGGAACGCTAATTTTAAAAGTTCGAGCAATTTAAAATGAACCGTTGTCGGTAATTCTGTAGTCGTTACTGCCACCCTCTTCGGTGTCGCTATCTATCAAACGTCCTCCGGACTTCTTCCGCCATTTAAATTAAATTCGTTATTCTTTTTAATACACGGAAAACCCCAGTTTAGCCATTTACCGAGCTAGTTTCAGTGGCAAGAGTCCGCAGCAGTCACTAACAACAGATAAGAAGAGGTTTTCCCCTTTTTTCTGGAATATGAATAACAAAACAGGTGTTAAGATGTTAAAACACCAAACTGAAACCTTTTACAAGGAATCACGTCTGCATTAACCACACGTACTTGTGGTGAAAATACAAGCAAAAAAACATGCGCTGACAATATGTGCATTGTCTTTGAAACTGATTGGTCGACACAAGAGACAGCTTTCTTTAGACCCTAGTCTCAAACGGTGTTAGAACAGAGGACGCCAAAAAGCGAACAGCACAAAAACAATTGCCTTTTGGCGTCCTCTGGTCTAACACTGTTTGAGACTATAGGCTTTAAAGAAAGCTGTCTCTGGTGTGGACCAATCAGTTTCAAAGACAATGCATATATATTGTCGGAGCATGCTTTTTTGTTTGTATTTTCACCACAAGTATGTGTGATTAATGCAGACATGATTACTTGCAAAAGATTTCAGTTTGGTGTTTTAACATCTTAACACCTGTTTTGTTGCCAGAAAAAAGGGGAAAACCTATTCTCATATTTTGACACTGGCAAAGGAGGCCCCATGAACTAACAACAAAGTTATTGTTGAAATAGACAGAAGTCCAGCCGGCAGCCAGCCAGGAAACTCGAGCCACAGATTATCTCTAATAGTAGTCCCATTATTCCCCGCGAAATATTCCTGCCGTTCAGCTCTCCGACGTTTGCAATGCGTATTGTTCGCAGCGACGTCCGACGTTTCGCGCCGCGACCTGGGCAGGAAGAAGCTCCCCAGGCAAGGCCGGACGAGCGGCACACACACACTGGATTCTAAATCAGCCGTGACTATCCGAGAATTAGCGCTCATCTTCATTTTGCGAGCTCGCAATAATAACCACAACAACGGCGCTTGGGGGGGGGGGGTGCAAGCGTAATGTTGTCGCGTGCACTCCGCTCGTAAACCTCAGGGAGAGAATGTGGGGGGGGGGGGGGGGTGAGAGAAAGGGCCGTAAGAAGGACACAAAAAAAAGGTTCTGTTGGCTTTCTCCACACACACATATTTGAAAAATGACGTCCATAAACAAAGTTCCTTTACCGATAGCCGTTTTTTTAATGATAATGTTGTGCTTATGCGTGGTAAGCAGGGATAGCAGAAATATCACCCCGCTGCATTCAATCAGCCTCCCACTGCGAGGAGCGGGCGTGGGAGCGGTGTTACCAGCAGCTCCTCACTTGCCCTTGTTCTTGACATTGAGCCGGGGGGGGGGAGGGAGGTTTATTGTTGTCCTCCCTGGCAGAGCACGAGGTAGCGGGGGCTTTTGCTTGTGATGCATCGCCTTTGCCAGAACCCCCTCCCCCCCACCCCTGTCGTGCGACGTTGGGACGGCGGGAAGACTTCATTTGCGAAGCCGCTGTTCTTGCACGCTGCGCTTAATTAGCGAGCGGACACGGAGCGCCACTCTCGCTCGCGACCGTTTCACCGCATCGCGAGCGGCGCGGGTCCCTACGATCAATCGCTGGCGGCGGAGCGGTGGCTACGTACGGCGCGAAAGAAAGTCAACGTGCGTGCGTGCGTGCACGCATGATACCGGTCCTCATAGCTCATGCCGAGGAGCAAATAGTGCGTACGGGAAGGCGCATGGGGCCAGGGAGATGGAGAGATGAAATCGGTTTCTCGTGCAGGCGCTGGGCAGATTATTAATGTTGCAAGACTGTGAGAGGCGACGATGGCTTGAAGATGTCTTCATTCGGCAGTGGATTGATCGTTGCTGAAGATGATGATGATGATGGTGATGATAACCATAGCTCATGATCATTTGCAATGAATGGCATATTTTGAGAATCGATGCTGAATTATTTGCATGCTGTATGTCATGGGTTCAACGTGACTCCTTCGGCCACTAGTGGCCGTTACATTCGCCAAAAAAACTAAGAGGAAAAAAAATCAAAATTTTCTTGAGTCGAACAATTATTTACCCCGAATGACGACACTTTCATTGAAGGGGGCAAATCATTACGCCCATTTATAATTAGCGCGCTGGTCACAAACACGTGACGGCCGTGAGTCGAAGAGTGGGGAGCTAACCGGTAAACATTAGAACTCTAAAACAATCAATACACGGCCCCTGACCCTGAACTCACCCCAAACATCACGCGTCAACCTTGCTGATGCACTGCTACATACGTACGCGAGCTTGTGTGCGTGCGTGCGTGCACATATGTTACGGCACCGGAAATGATCAATAGTATAGTTTGATGCACGAGCTGTATACAGGACTTAGAGGGCTTGGAGGGTTGGCAGTGTGAAGTGCCAGATGTACGTCATAATCAGAAACCTTAATCCAGCAGTGGATGAAGAATGCTCAATAAGCCAATCATGGAACGCATTCTTTTAGACCGACCATCGCCTCGTCTTCAGTCAGTGACTGGAGGAACACACTGCGTATTTCAAGCGTGAGGGAAAGCGACACGTGTATTTAATCACGTCTTAGCTTCCATATTCATGCACTTACGAGAATCCAATTGAGCTCAATAACCCGTGCGACAAAATTATCCCAAAAAGTGTTTTTGGCTTCGACGGTGACGAAAAAAAAATCATCATTATTTATGTTGGCCGTAAATTGTACATTTCAAACAGTTGAACGAGGTTAGTGACACAACAAAAGGGAAAACCGACGTTGCATTCTGCGCTCACAGTCCCACCCCCTTAGCTTGTATGCGCTCGCCCTGGCCTGCCGAAAATTAGCAAGCACAGCACCAGCAATCACCAGACTCCACGTTGGGTTCTCGGTTAACGAGGGTGGGATGTTTTCCTCACGGTTATTTGGGGGTGTCGCTGATGAAAGAAGCCTTGCTCCGCCGTTCCGCGCGTATTTTTTTTTGTTCACCCCCGTGGCTTTCTCGACGTGGCGAAAGGTGCCGCCCCGCAACTGCTCGCTCGTTTGTTCGCTTGTGGAAGAGCCTCCACCAGAGGGAGCGCTTGAGAACACCCCCTCCTCTCCTCTATCTCTCTCTCTCTCTCTTGAGAGAGATAGTTGAGAGAGGGAGAGCGAGAGAGCAGTGGTTCCCAATTTCAGTGCCCATTCCACATCTGTTTAGATGTCTACCTTGCTGGTGCCGTCGAGTAGCCTGAACCATCACGCGAACTGCGGTCACCCTCACAGCGGCTCTTGGCTGGCCATCGGACGAAGACGGTCACTGCATCGGGCGCTTTCAGGTTACACTTGTGCACCCGTCCGGAACACTCTTCCTTTCCGATATTCGGAAGCCACTGGAGCGATACACTTTTAATTTCTCGATTGAAAACTAATTTCTTTGGAACTGCTTTTTGTATCTACTTTGTTGTCCTTCCCCCGCACCTCCGATTAGCACTGTTGGCTACGTACGGGGACGAAATAAATTCAACATACACACTATAAAGGAATCGCTCATCAACTGGCCAGTGACTGCATCTGCTGATTTCTGTCACTGGTTGCCGACGTAGGAATAGTTTGATTGCCATTGGTGCACGGTGGTCCATAGGTCCAGAACAGTTGGTAACCACTGCTCTAGTTCATCATTAGACCTCCTTTGCCAGTATCAAAATATAATAATAGGGTTTTTCCCCTTTTTTCTGGCACCAAAACTGAAACCTTTTTACAAGGATTCATGTCTGCATTAACCACAATACCTGCAGTAAAAATGCAAACAAAAAACACATACTATGATAATATATGCATTGTCCTTGAGGCTCAAAAGAAAGCCGTCCCTTGGTGTAGACCAATCAGTTTCAAGGACAATGTATATATTATCATAGTATGTTTTTTGTTTGCATTTTGACTGCAGGTATTGTGGTTAATGCAGACATGAATCCTCGTAAAAAGGTTTCAGTTTTGTTGCTAGAAAAAAGGAGAAAAACCCTATTATTACACTGCTCTAGTGTCGAGGGAAATTTGGCCTACTCTTCCATGCTGATAAGCCTCATTCATAGCGCCCAGCAAAAATATGTTGGTGTCACGAGGTTTTTTTGTTTGTTTGGACAAAATGAAAAAAACGAATGATGTAGTGTGTTTATATATTACTGGGTCATGGAATGGGCGTTCAGAGGCATGTGTGGAAAGCATGGGCATGAGAGGCAGCTGTACCGTTGTCTGTTTTGACCGTAAAAAAACGCATTTTGTACCCTAGCCAGGCACCGATTTTGAGGTGTTCCTCGCCACCCACGGGTACAGACAGAATTAGACGAGGCTCTTGAGTCTCAATTACTCTGCAAGGAGGTAACAGCTAACAAAAGACAATGTACTCGCTTCATATCCTCTGAGTGGTTCCTTAACTCCCACATTGCCACTTGCACACTCATAGCTGTTTGCTCCTCACATAATTTGTAACGCTAGCATCTGCCACTAATTGGCTCCAATACAACGTACAGTCAAACCGTTTGCATTTTCTAGCATCGGGCTTGTTCTCCAGTCAAGGGACATTAAAAATAAAACGAGCGAACATGTAAGCAAGGCGGCAAACATGCCGACAGTAAATTACAGGCTCGCTAATGAGCATATTTTGGCCTTACGCGTTCTAAAAAAATCAGAAACGAATCCTCTCACAAAAAAGAGATTACGATAACTATCCCCTTGGAATACTTTGGTATACATTTTTAATACATGTATAATAAAACACACTAATTGTTCTCTTGTTTCATTTCCACAATTACAAAAATTAACGTCGCGGGAATAATAATAAGCCAATAGCAGGTTATTTCCGATTAATCAAAGTGACCGTAATGATCGAGGTAGCCCTGCACATCTGGACAGTCATTTTTCGCGATGACCCGTTATTTATGGCATGTTACTTTCTCACGAACTATTACGATACAATGTGGATTTATACGGCGTCTAAATGTGACCGCATCTCGAAACGCCGTACAGCAGCAGTTGCGCTTACTTTGTTTTTGTTTGGCGAGCCATCGACCAAAGACGGACACTGCATCACGCGCTTTCAAATGCCCTTCTGCGGCCGTCTGGAAGGCTTTTTCCTTCCGATATTAGGAAGCCGCTGGGGCTATCCACTTTTAAATCCAGATTGAAAATAAATAAAAAATTTGAACTACTTTTTGTGTTTAGTTTGTTGACCTTCCCCCGCACCTCCGATTTAGCACGATTCGCTACGTAAGGTGCGAAAGAAGGTCAACATTCATACAAGGCGGACAGTTAGTCCAGTCATAGAGGAAAGAGGAAAGGATTTGCTTGAACAGGGAATCGACAGCACAGTGAACCGGGGGAAGTGAGTTCCAGCCCGTTTAACACGTAGGCTTTCGTGACCAATATTATTCATAGTAAAGTTTTTTTTTGGCTTAAATCACGTGAATATAAATGTGTCATTAACCCACCCACCACTCGTCACAACCAATTAGTAAGATTTGTCACGTAAACAAAACGTGCCAAATAATTACCACTTTAACACACAAGTGTGTGTGTGTTTGTGGAGGGGTACACACACACCATTTACAATTCGTGTACGACGTTTCGGTTGGCGATTACAACCAGCTTCACCTGTCGACTCGGGGACGGTTTGACTTGGGGCTTTGACAGAGAACCCGGTTTTGTGCAACAGCTGAGTACGTACGGGGGAAGGGAGGGGGGGGGGTGCGAGTGGCGGTGGGCAGCGAAATCTCCGTGGAGGATCTTGAAGACGGTGAGTGCGATTTTTGAAATTGATCTGGGATATTGGGAGCCAGCGGAGGGACTGGAGTTGGTGGGGTAACGTGGTCTTGTTGTTATTGAGAATTGGAAAATTGTTATCTGTAGTGGTTTTGATGGGCAAAACAAGTAAATTTTGCATATGATTTGACTTAACTCGGCTGAGTGAATTAATATATATGTTCAAAATTTTATTTCCCTATGCAGTATAGTTGTAAGTACATTCAATGCGCCATCTTTCTCTCTGGCCTCACTATTGATGTGCTAAGAAGGCTCATTGCCTTAAACGTCACATATAATAGTTTCCTTTCAAGGCCACAGTGTTATTAACGAATGTATATGCGTTTCACGTTTTCTTAGGCGGATTCAGCTGTGCAGATACATGTGCGAATGAACACAAAGATTACGATATCCCGTATTGCCTTAACAGACTGTAGGGGCAAGTGCTGTTAGCGAGCACCTATGAAGGCCGGAACGGCACACGAGGGGGTGGGTGGCCAGCACCACGCCCGGTCGCCTTTGTCTCCCGAGTGGCGATATTTACACGCTGCACCAGGTACTCATTTGAGGCTGAGTCAACCTAGGGGAGGCCCAGGTCTGGTTCAGATAATTAACTGTGTAACAAAAAAAAAATGTTCCTGGGTAGTAAGTGTTATTTCCTAATTGCGTATGCCTCAAAAGTACAGAAATTGGCTATTGTTATTCTCCACAAAATTTGCTTTTGTGACCAGGACAGTGATATTTTTCAAATTTACATATTTGCAATGAGAAAACGTGGTGTCCATTTGTGTCATTCCTTCACGTAAAAGCAAAGTTTGTGGGGAATAACAATAGCCATTTTCTGTACTTTTGAGGTATAAGCAATTAAAAAAATAACACTTAAGCGCCCAGGAACAAAAATTGTGTTACATAGTGATATAATCGTTAACCGGTGTTGGCCGTGAGCGGGAATCGCGTTTGGGTCGCCAGGTTCGTAGCGCAGCGTGGCGCTAACCGCGGCACCACCGCTCCCCACACGCCCACGCCAATGTACACGCACGCCCAGGCGTGCATGCCAATCGCACGCGTTCTAACACGTTCTAACACACTTGCTATTGGCGCGTGTCCACGGACGTGTTTCACGTGTATATTTGAAGCGTTTCAATGGCAATCTTGCGAACAAACACAAACAAACTCAACAGATCTGTGCCATTGGGACTCGCACACCGAGGCGCACAGCCAAGCTCCAGTGACACTCGTCGGCCAGGCTAACAGACGTGGCGGAGGAGGAGGGGGCGGGTGGCTCTTGAGGTGTCTCATAGAAGTCGCTGTGGATTGAACGCTGCTGTTGCAGCTGCTCAGAAGAGCAGCAGCAGCATTAGCAGCAGCAGGAAGGGTGATCTACCAGCTACGTACGATGCGAATGAAGTTTGTGTGTGTGTTTAGTATTGTTGTGTGTCCCCCCCCCCCACCCCGGCACCTACGATTAGCACGGTTGGCTACGTACGGTGCGAAAGAAGTTCTACATACACACAACAACAGCAACAATAACCGCCATTCGCCACTAAGTGGCGGTGACGTCTCCACGACGCTTGTGCCAGGCTAGGTGCACGTTGAGGCCACGTGAAGTGTCGAACGCCCGCTGGCAGGAGGTCACGGGGCAGACCCAGCAGGTTGCCACGGGTCGACTGACTGAGATGACTGAGATGACTGACTGATGCACCACCTGTGCCCCCCGACTGTACCAACTTGCTGTGCTTTCCACAGCCATTCAGGCGGCGAGATGCTACCACGGAGAGGAGAAGGGGGGAGGTGGTTTCAGTTCTGTTGGTTGAGCCGTGGGGTTGCTTTATGAGCTTTGTAGCTTTCGGGGAAAGAAAAATAAAGCGAGTTACAACATCCCGAGCCGAACGCGCTCCGAGCATGCGTACGTCACGGATTATGAGTCCCCCCTTGGAAATGAAACGCTGTTTTGTGTTGCTCTGTTGGATCGCGTTTGCTTTGCAAACAGCTACACGCATGTTAAAAAAGCAAACTTATCCGATGTCAAGATTACATAAATCATTTTTAACATAGTTTTATAGTCATATCGACGCTAATCGGACTGTTAGATTTTTTTTTTAAAACATCATTCAGTTTGTCACAGTGACTAGGACTAACTGGAATATGGACAACATTATTTATTCACTCTGATCTTCATTGAGCATTTTTAATTCAACACGCCTTCAATTGGCACAATTTCCGCACTTAGAGCAATTTACAAAGACAAATACTGCAACACGTGCAGTATTTGTCTTTGTAAATTGTGCTCTGGCCACAATGCGATTGATCCACTATCCTCCGTTACTGACGCTGCAAGGATAAATTAAACATTCATGTTTAATTAATAAACATGAATGTTTAATTTCAAACATGTGCCATGTTCAAAAGTTGGATGTTCCAGCATGGTATATTGTTTTAATTTGCCGCAGTAGGGACAAACAATTGGTATCAGCAGGCGTGTATGACAATAGTGTGCTCATTGTTTGAAGCATTAAACGAAGGTTGGCCGATTTCAAGAAATTGCTTCATGTTGGCATTTTGTTTTTGTTGTTGTTTAATCTCCGAGCAGACTGTAAATGTCGGGTTGGCTTTGTTATGGAACAGCTGAGTGACCGAGTGTTGTTATGGCTTCATGTCACATTCACACGTTGTGGGATATAGCGTTCAAACTAAATCTATGGTCTTTGTCGATTTTTCTAAAATAATGTTTTTTCAATTGCATTCTTTACGAACAGTTTACTCGTGTTTTTGTAAATTATGTGGGTAGGAGAGTACCCCCCCCCACTCCGCCCTAATTTTAGTTTTATCATTGCAACGATGAATGGCTGAAAATGTAATTCATTTTCACTTGAATAAAACATGCGGTGCCAATAATTGGAATTTGATCATATTGACAGAGTGACTCCTGAAATCCCGTTAAGCCACTGCTGTGCGTGGTAATACGACTGAGAGTTGCAACATCGCAACGCTTCATCGTTTCTGCAGCGATAACGACGACAACAACGACGACAAAAGAAGTCCTTCGCGTGAAATGAACATCGCATTAAAAAAAGTAATTGTCACAAACAAGCACAGCGCACGGCCACAGCTGTTATTATCGCACCGAGTCATGTCCGTCGAAGCGCGCAGCCGCTGCAGGGCGGCGAGCCTGATTTTGGTCAACGCGTTATCCTACTTAGATTCTTCCTCCAGGCCGGAATAAAAACAAAAGGGGTCATTTTGTCATCGAAGAAGAGGTTCATTTGGTTTCCCGGATCGAGCGAGCGCGCTGCCCTGCCTCTTGTAAAGCGTGCCACAGGGGATCTTGAACGTCGAGTCGGCGGGTGGCGGTGCCCCGTGCCTGCAGTGCGTCGCGAGGTGCAGCCCTGTCTGTGTTGGACGCGGTGGCCTCTGGGAATCTGTCTGTTTGAAAGGTAAAGGTTGCAGCCCTGGAATTGATGGCTCACCTCACTTCTGACTGACGGGCCTCCACTATTAGCTCTCAAGAGCTCCCCCTGAAATAAATTTGGTCTTCTCTTCCACGCTCGTCTTCAACAAGGCGGGGGCACCCACAATTTACCCCACCACGAGCGACCTTCAAATCGACTAAATGTGCCGCATCCATTTACACTGCTGGGTGGACAGAGTTATGGAGGATTTAAGAAACTCGTCGATACGAACCGGCAAACCTCTGTGTTGCAAATCCAGTGAGTTAGGGGGCTTTCTCTTAAGGTTAGCGCCCCCTTCCACCAGAAATACCATGAGCAAGACATTTCAGGGCTGCACCTTTAACTTGAACCTACTTAAACAACGCAATGCAACGTGAGTTATCGCAGTGCCTGGGGGCAACTGCGTTTCAAGGATGCCGTAAGAGACTGGTGCTGTGCGTGCATCACGGCAGAGCAATGGGAGATATAAATATATTTATATACAGGCGTTTTGTTCTTTTGAGCAAGAGATGAGACAGCTATCGGAGGAGGTGTTGATTGGACGTGAACAGTGAGCGCAGGTGGCCAGTGGAAGAGAGTTTCACACGAAGCTGGAAGTCCCAAAAAAATATTTATATTTTTTCTTTGGAATTATTAGCAGATGCATCATCATGTTCATCAACCAAAAAAATATTTACTTACTTTTGAATAGTACGGTACGGCAATAAATACACAGAGACGAAGTGAAGTCAGTATAAATATAGAAATTTTCTGATTCTGAAGTTGCCATTAACGTAGAAAGGAGTGCTTTGGATGTGGGATACGTGCCTCCAGCACCCCATACCCCCCCCCCCCCCCAGATTACTAGAAAACTTGAGAGGATTCACTCAGCCCAAGGGGAACATTGCCTCACCTTCCCTTCAAATTAAGCATCTGCCCCGTGATTTAATAACCTATGGCATGCCTCGGTGTTTGCCATAGTTATTGCATTCGAGTGAAATCTTAATTTCAAATTACGCTCTGTGAAGTACAACAAAGGGGGAAATTAATATTATTCGAAATGGGAATTGTGAACCTGTTCTCTGGATCTACGATTTCAGTGGCAATACCAGGCGCCTCTAAACCAAACCCTTCAGCGCAAGGTTTTAAGAAGGACACGGTGTTTCACTTCTCGAGAGGATCTGAGGTACGAGATCAAGTTTTGGAGCAAATGTCAGCGGCGTCTACTTCGCGCAAAGTGGCTTTGTTGCTGTGGATTTTATGTTCTCGGCTCGAGAGATGATGTCGGGTTGTCCGATGTGTCCCAGTAAAAGACGGGGTGTGCAGAGTTCACGAGGAATGCATTGAGTGAGCCACCAGTTCGAACAAAAAAGCTTTCAATTAAAATTTCCCACGGCGGTGATGCGGTAAAGTTCCGCATCGGAACGGAGTAATTTGAACCGAGGGGCGGTGTGAGCTGCCGGAGAGAGAGAGAGAGCGCTCTCTGAGAAGCCACCCAACCGCGCAGTTCAAACAACCTTCAAACGTTTTTGAGCGCATTTCGTGAGCGTATGTAAAATATAAAATAACTAGAGATATATGAGAAAAAAATGTAAAACGTCGTAATTATGCCTGGTATTCTTTCGAGCACTATAAGGTGGTTGCAATTTTGAGTTGTTATTCCCCTCCCCCCCCCCCCCGAAAAGGTGGTAACATCGACCAACACAGTCCCCAAACGCTTCGTTAAAAAAGGCGGACAGAACTCTGCAGGCTCAAGTCTAACGTATCCCCACCGGATGTATGCACAGAGCTGCCTTTTCCTTATGTGTTACGTAAAATTCAAGGACTGCGCGGGTAATTTGAGATTCCATCTCATGTGTCTACATTCTTGAAATCCTGTGACAGCAAGGCAGCACGACCAGCAGGAATCTCCGTGCCTCGCGATGATGAAACATGTTTTCTAAAAAGTTTACATCCAGCCATAGAATCCTGAACATAGGATTGACAGTTTAGGCACCCACAATAAAATGCATTCACGTAATAAATATACATACTTGAGCAACATTTAATAATAATACTTACATTTTATCGATCAGTCAATCATGTCAACAGCATCTCACAACAATTAAGATACTTGTCCAATACACAGCCTGCCAACAAAACGTGATGGATTGTAGAAACGGTCACTCTTCTTGAAAGTGTTTGCAAAAACGTCAAGGCAAGGCGGAGGGGCGTAGAGAGGGGCGTAGAGAGGGTTACCTCTAAGGCCTGTGGCAGGACGTCGCCGATCAGCGCAGCGTGACTGGGACCCATTTGCATGCTGCCCTTTGAAGAACCGTCACGCGTTGTAGAGCTAGCTTCATCAGGAGGACGAAGCTGCTCCCAAGGAGCTGCTGTAGTTCACAGGTTCACCAGCAATGAGCGGACTACAATTCAAAGCCACTAAGATAACAACAAAAAATTCATAATCGGAATATTTATTTATACTGGAGGAATCCGATGAGCTATTAAGCTCCTTTGCACAGATGTCCATTCGGGGCGTGCCAGAACATTACAACAACGAACAGTACATAAACACGATAGGAGTGCAACGTATAGGAAAGGGAAGCAAATCGGTAGCAAAAATATTTCTTATTTTACCAGGTAAAGCCCACTGAGCTATGCAGCTCTTTGTCAGAAGCGACCTGGCCACAAATGACAGCTCAACGAAATGGCTTATCACGTGGAAATTTATAGCAGCCAAATAATCTCTGTAATCTAAAGGCATATTTTTATTTACATGTGGAGGGAAAATCCAGAGGAACAGGAGAAAAAAAAATCCACACGACCACGGGGAGAACACGCAAACCCCAAATATACAGGCGTCAGGGTTGGGATCAAGCCCCCGACCTCCTGCATACCAGGTGAGGAGGACAACAATCACGCCACCGTGATATGTTGCTGTTGTTGCCTTTGTCAATGCACTGCATAATGATGGCCGTCGTGCGGATCATTTGGCCACGCTGGGAGGGGGAGAGGCGACCTATATGATTAAGCCATGTTTCTTGCGGAAGTGCGGAGTTGGCCTGATAACTTCAATCTAAATTGTCTTATGGTTGTTTTTGTTTGGCTTGCATCACACTGGGATTTTTGCACGCAGCGTTGTAATACGGTGGGGGTTTTTTTCATGGAAGATTTGCTGGTTCATCCCAGGATGTTTCTGTTGCGCGCCGTCGCTTTAAGATGTTTCTCTGTTCATATTTTGTTTGTTGCGGTTGCACCCGACTCAAGAGCCGCGTGGCTCACAGGGCTATACCTAAATAAATTAATCTTGAAACTTGAAACCTAGGGCTGGCTTAGATATCACTCGCCACTCACGTTTGCCACGGCTGGAGGTGAAACTCAGGCTGGCAGGTTCATATAGGCAGGGACGCAGTCACAGTTTGGAAGTTAGTGGTATTCCACGAGCGAATGCTTCCTGGTGTTACCGGTGAGATTACAGACGGGATTCGGGAAGTTGACCCCTCGACTTTGTCACGGACAGGCGTAGTTCTACTGCACTACAATTGCTCTAAATCAACGCAGCCTACTGCCTTCCGACTCAGTACTGAGCCGACAGCGTGTTGTGTCCCGTTGTGTACTTACGAGTTCCGTTATCAGCAGAGATCGACATTTGCATCGCCTCATCAAATGAAGAGGAAAATAAAAACGGGACTCCAAAATACTCGGATTTGTGTCCAAAATGTTGTGGGTCTCCCTTCGCCGTACGGTGCGATGACCCCTAAACCGATCGTATCTCGATCAGCGCACTTCTCCTTCACGAGTGGAACATTTTACAGACAAAGCACAGTGGTTCGACCGTGGCCATGAACCATGTAAACCACCGATTAGCACGGTTGGCTACGTACGGTGCGAAAGAAGTTCAACATGCACACATACACAATGGAGGAGAAATATCAAAACTACACAAACGCTCTCCTGAAGCCCTCTCGTGGCTGTCCGACGTTGACATTTGTGCACTGAGCTCCTGAATGCATTGCCCGTTACGCGCAAGAATAGGACGGAAAACCCCATCCCGATTAATGGCCACCGCGTTAATTGCGCTCTCCCGTAGAGACGACTCACCTCTTACACGCGGCACGAGAACTAGCGGCACGATTGTTCGAAACGAAGTCGACGTTCCGCCCAACGTTGGGACATCACCGCACGGCGCACCGCGCAAGCGGGTCTCGGTACCGACAAGGGCTTTCCCAGGTTTGTGAAGGCTTCTGAACGTTGAGCCACGCAGCAACATTCAGTTGCCCTGCGCATCAGTCACTCAGCTCAGCGCCAATAACTCACCGGGTCCCCACGATACGGGGGTGGGGGGGGGTTGTGGTGTTGAATTATGCCAACCAGGCAGGCGGGTGTGACAAAAGCGACCGTTTTTGTTAGAGCAGGTGACGGTCAGCGCCTCTGATCAGACCCTGCTACCCACGCTCTGGCTGTAACAAGGCACTGGGTTAATCCGTAAAAAAAAAAGTATCGCTTTTCTCTGTGGTGTAGAGTTTGCATCGGTAAACCACATAATAGCAGCAGCACGTGTGGCTCGTTACACGTGAGAACTAAATAAA